>NC_135638.1:27755357-28396964 GCF_053574225.1 Canis aureus
TTATTCTCTCTCTCATGCTTTCTCTCTCTCTCTCAAATGAATAAATAAAATCTTTTAAAAATTTACCTCTTGGAACTGACCCACACATCTGCAGGACGCTTCTGCTTCACTGCTCTTATTCTAGTTCTTCATGTGATAATCCCTTAGCCATTACTCTTCCCACCGTAGTGAGTCAAAAACATGTTGTACACATCCTTTTGTTTGGAGCTTTTGGAATCTGCTTTTTGAAACAAGGTATTTATTTTGCCCTCCAACTTCGTTTTAAAATATATGCTTTTATTTAGGCCATCGTTTTTTCACCCTGCTCTAGACTTAAATTGCTCTATTTCTCTATTCATACACCAAGAATTGAAGTGGAAAGATCTCTCTAAGTTTAGAGTATGTCTACTTTAGAATCCAAGTGGACAAGATATTTTTTTATTGGAAAGCATGTCTTTCAGCTTCTAGTTCAGTGTTTTATGCACTACCCAAGTGATGTAATGTTTCATTTATCTAAACTTCTCAAAGCTTCTAATTCTTTGCTGAGTATGATGAAGGACACGGTTTAGAAAATCCTTTTTAGAAGACAATTGTCCTAAAAAAGTCAAGCTTGCAAACTATAGATTTCTATCTGTTGAGGTTTTTAAATTGTTATTAAGCTCATTTAAGTTGCTCATATCATCAAGAAATCAAATTCAGACATTGAGGGCAACAATTTTTTTTCACAATTATATATTTAACAGTTGTTCATTTTTCATAGTCTGATATATACTCTATTGCTACAATTTTATCTTTAGGTAGTTCTGGAATGTTTTGCCCTTCCTTCTATCTTTTTTCTTTTGTGGAAGAATAAACAATTTGGGAAGATGTAAAGAATAATGGGTAAAAAAACACATTTAGAAAATTTCAGCATGAATGGCAGGGAGGGAAATGCAATACACTGTCAACAAACAGTGTTTGCAAAAATGACAAAGCTTTAGTGTTGTCCATTCCAGTAGTTTTCTCACATAACCCTGTACCTAAACTAGGACTTCCTATCTATACCGTCTTTGTTATGTAGCTACTGATCAAAGACAGAATTTGCTCAACTTCTACTCTTATGACACAACAAAATTTTAGTTTTCTGCTCCATGTTGAGTCAAATCTGCCTCCTTGTAACTAATCTACTATTTGACTAAATTTCTTCCTTCTGTTATAAGATTTATTGAGTGCCAACATATATTAGGTTGTATGTTCAGACATATGGATACAAAAATGAATAAAACACAGCCCCTTTTCTGGAAAATCTCACAGTCTAGATGGGGAGACAGACATATAAACAAATAATTAGAGTAGAGGAAGAAGTGCTAATAGAGGGATTCACAATAGCATTATGTGAGTAGAGTTCTTTGAGCTGTTCATCATATGATGTGGTTTTCAGGCCCTTTATCATCATAATAAAAGACTCTTCAAGTAAAGGTTGAAGAGATCTTACAAATTGCCTTCTTATGTGAGGTGACTGTTCTGAAGCATTCAGTTACAGTAAGTATGGCAATAATTAGGACTCGGCTACAAGGTGGTTTTGGATAGAAATAAGTAGTAAAGGTTCAGTCAATCATGAATTATCCATGCACAAATCAGAATACATATTTGAATGTATAAATGTAATTTGTAAACAGTAACGTGATTCATTGGGTCTCAGAATTAAGTCAGTAATGATGTTTGTGTATTCAATAGAAGACATTTCCAAGTTTTAACTTGTATTAAAATTAATTAATGCATCACACATGCTCAGTGTTTTAGAATTTTCAAAATGCTTCTAGTTACATTGATTTCTTTTAATTACAATTACTTCTCTTTATTCTTTGATCTATTATTTCTAGTTCAGAAGTTTACAGGGATTTATATTGTCTGTTTTATTAATTTTGTTTTCCATGTTAAATTGATCTGGAATCATCATATACATTCCATTATTCCTTTCATTTTAAATAGATGGAGGTGAATTAATATTTGGGACCTGAATTCAACGTGACTTTTAGAATGCTGTTTGGTTTATGGTGTGCAGTGCCTTATAAACAAAAAGAAAAAGAAAAAGAAAGAAAAGAAAGGAGTTCCAAATTGTGCAGATGATTCTCTTTTCATAGAGTTTTGTTTTGTACAATGTATTTAACTTGATTTTTGTGGGGTCAGTACTTGGAATTTTATATAAAGTCTTGTGTTTATGTGTATATTATGTGCATTTTCCTGGGAATGTCATCCAGAGGGTTTATCAAACACTCAAGAGAGGCTGTGTACCTATAAATATTTGTACATTTCTGCAGTAGATTCTTCTTGCTAGATATTCATGCAGCCACACCAAATGACAGTATTTCCAAAGCTATCAACATGCTTTATGTTTTATGTCCTTCATTATGCCCTGTCATCTTTGCCATAAATAGCATTATATATTACTTTAAAAATGGATTCTCCCAGAAGGGATTAGGCAATAAAGTTCGTGTGTTTGTGCATCAATTTATGGTTTCAAAATACTTTCAAATGTAATCTATCATTTAATCCTTAAAATTTATGAAAACATCTTATCCCCATTTTACAGAAAAAGGAATAGAGATTCAAATACACAAAGCTCAGAACTCACAGAACATGAACTCAGATCAGCTATTCAGAGAGAAATAGTCTTTCCACATCAAATATTTATCACAATTTTCCTTTCGATCGGTTTCTGTGTTCTTTATTTAAATAGTGTTTAGGCCTATGAACTCAATGAAACCATGCAAACTCTTTTCTCACATGTAAAATGAGGTAATAAACCCAAGCCACATGAAGATAACTTCTAGCTCCCATATTCCATGTGTCTCTGTCAAAGTTTGGCCCAAAGCTTCTTCTCAGAAGAGCAGGTCCATCCATTATGCTTGCATGCCAGTTGAGTTGGCCTTTTTCCCACCAAATGCAGTTATGCTACCAGTCCCAGTTTCTAGGCTGAACAACGCGGATCCTTAATGAGTTTCTTCCTGTTGTGAGGAACCCACCTTGGTTAATCCTACAAAGACAATGCCTTAGCTGGCTTTTGTTAGTCTTTTCTTCACCTAATTCTTGCCTAGAGGAATTATGTTAATCATTGCTTTAATGCTGTTAAACTGGCTATGTTCTAGCTGTTGTTTTAGTTTTCTTGTATATCACATGATATAGAGGTGAATCAGTGTTTAGAGTGTGGTGCTTGGGTGATGTTAAGCCTCAAAACAAAAGATACTTATTTAAGAAACAATATCAAGAATTAACTTGATTAAAGTTCCAGATCCTTAGAAAGTTTGAGTCTAAGTATTATTATTGCCAGATTTGTTTCTGTTTTGGAAGCTGTATATCCTGGTTGAAAGATGATTGAATTGAGGATTCGTGCTATAGGTTTGTTATTGGAGAGCTCACTCATTTGAGCCTTAGCCTTGCCCTTTATCAATGAGAAGTTGAACCACATCATCTCAAGGAGCTATACCAGGTAGAGAATTGACTACTTTTTGAATACTTTAATTAATGATCCTTAATAAGCTACTTTTCCCCATTCTTCTTATATTTTGTAGCATGATTTAATCTTCTGACATTGTCACTTCAGATTTTTAAAGAAGACCTAAAGTTTTATCTGATAATTACATGATTTCAAGTATGTGATAAGTGTCCCCCCCCACCTTTCCCCAGCTTGACCCCTGAAAGTTTTTTCCTGATTTGTTTGACTTTTTAATTCTTCTTTAACTTGGAAATTGGTTGCATTAATGGAAATTGGTTATGTTAATGGAATTTGAAGCCACTGTACAAGCCCAAAACACAGTATGTCAATATCAGCTCATTTTACCGCAGGACTATATATGTAGGTTGGATAGTTTTTCCCAGGCTCAGGAGTGAGTACTTTCTTGATGTAGATCCCTTCATGGATTATGTTCAGCACTCCACACCACCTGATGCAAAACCCACTCCAGAGCTGAAATCACAGGCTAGATTTTTATTATGATGGGATCACCCACTATTGAAATAGGATTTTGCTGTTCCATTTGCAGCCTGCCACCTGATAAATGCTAGATTATGAGTCAGAATAATAAACATAGAGGTGTTGTAGTAGGCCAGAAGGCTTCCCATTGTCTAATGTTACATTTGTCTTTTTAGCGTATTCTCAAAGGAAAACAAAATTTGAATGTGTGCCTGTATACTAACAGTTTCTGGAAATGACAGTGCCTATCTATTTTCTTTTTAAATAAAGGCTTTCTGTAAACGGTTCACATAACCAGTTATTTGGCTTGAAATGGCCTCCCCATGAAAATGCCTGCTTTAATGTCAAGTCAGGGAATAGCGAAGCTTTGCTGGAGTCCCCGTGTCTAGCAGATATACTATAAATTTAATTTCATAGCAAAGTGAAGTCTATTACAGAAAATCAGAAAGAACTACCTTCTCAGCAAGGCCATCTCTCTTTTTTTATTGAGTCCTTTTTGTGTAGCTTTTGCAAGCTTTGTCTGCACCTGTCAATAAAAAGGAGCTCTTTGTTTGAGGACAATACTGACAAATTAACCAGAAAACATATTTCCAGTGGTGGGTGGGGGCAAAAGTTCAGGAGAGGGCCAGGGCTGCTACCTGTTTTATTATACCTGTAATTGAGGATCTCAGTCTTGTTAACAATTTTTATTCTACTCAATTTGAATAGTCTTATTCTCCTGTTGTCTTAAATATTTGTCAGTGAAGCCAGGGCATTTTTATAAATTTTCATGTTGCAGTGTAAGCCAAGGAGAGAGGGTGATGAGGCGGATGTTGAAAGAATCATGATATCTTATAGGAATCCTGAAGTTTCTCAAAGACAGGAAAAAACTTCCAAACCACACTTTAGCTGTTTCTTAATTGGTGTTTACTATTGTAACACATTAATTAAAGATATCCTGGGTACTCTGAAAAATAGCTGGTGACTTTTAAGTGGCTGGCTTGGCCAGTGATGACTTTTTTATAGGGTCAATGTAAAATTTTTTTCTTGGGCATTTGAAAAAGAATTACATTCACATGTAATGTGAAAGTGATGACTGATATTATCATTATTAAAACCCTCAGAAATGGGACCCCTGGGTGGCTCAGTGGTTGAGCATCTGCCTTTGGCTCAGGGTGTAGTCCCGCGATCCTGGGATTGAGTCCCATATTGGGCTTCCTGCATGGAGCCTGCTTTTCCCTCTGCCTCTGTCTCTGCTTTTCTCTCTGCGTCTCTCATGAATAAATAAATAAAATCTTAAAGAATAAAAACACAAACCTCTGGAACTGAAGTAGGTTTTTTTTTTTTTAAGATTTATTTTAGAGAAAGAAAGAGAAAGAGAGAGAGCAAGGGGGAGGGGCTAAAGAGAGAGAGAGAGAATTCTCAAGCAGATGCCCTACTGAGTGTGGAGCCTGACATGAAGCTCCATCCCAGGAGCTGAGATCATGACCTGAGCTGAAACCAAGACTAAACTGCTAAATCAACTTACCACCCAGGCACCTCTGGAATTGAAGTTTTGAGGGATTTTCTTTTGAAAATTACCATGAGATACAAATATCAGATTTATATAATATTTGTAGATATGAACTAGACAGTATGTATATTAAATATAAAAAGAAGTAAACACCACCATCACCATAATTTTCATGTAACTAGATGCATGAATTACAGGATTCTCACTAGATGTTACTTCACTGTAGTCTGGTGGTTAAGTTTCAACCTAGATCAATTTTTTGTGAATTCTTTAGCAATTAATTTTATATGAATTCCGATGATGCTATTGGCATTTTTCTAAGATTTGTGAAGGACAAAAATAATAAATATAGCCCCTTTCCTCAACCAACTACTGGCCCATTCAGTGGCCTGTATAGATTGTTTTTAAAGCAATTAATTGGGCAGCCCAGGTGGCTCAGCAGTTTAGCTCTGCCTTTAGCCCACATCAGGCTCCATGCATGGAATGGAGCCTGCTTCTCCCTCTGCCTGTGTCTGTCTGTCTGTCTCTCTCTCTCTCTCTCTCTCATGAATAAATAAATTAAATTTTTTTTTAAAAAGCAATTAATTCTTCTAGGAGTTTTACATTTTCATGTCTAATGTTTAAGTCTTTAATCCATTTTGAGTTGATTTTCTCTGTGTATGGTAAGAGATAATGATCTAATTTTATTTTGTATGTAGATATTCAGTTTTCCCAACATCATTTGTTGAAGATACTGTCCTTTCCTCATTGTATGGTCTTGGTACCCTTATCAAAGATGATTTGACCAAACACAGAAAGATTTATTCTGGGCTCTCTATTCTGTTCCATTGGTCTGGATGTGTGTCTTTATGTTAATGTCACACTGTTTCGATTACTGTAGTTTTGTAACATAGTTTGAAATCAAGAACTATCAATGCATCCAGTTTTGATCCTTCTCAAGATCATTTTGGCTATTTGGGGTCTTTGTGACATTATACACAAAAATAGGCTCAAAATGGATAAAAGACTTAACTGTAAGAATCAAAACTAAAATTCCTAGTAGAAAACATAAAAGAAAATCCTCATGACATTGGTCCTGGAAGTGAATTCATGGGTGTAACACCAAAGCCACAAGCAACAAAAGCAAAGTAGAGAAGAAGAACTACTTCAAGCTAAAAAGTTTCTGTACAGCAAAGGAAATATCAGCAGAATGAAAAAGCAACCTATGGAATGGGAGAAAATATTTGCAAACCATGTGTCAGATAAGGGATAAATTTCCAAAATATATAAAGAACTCCTATAATTCAATAGCAAAACCAAAGCCAAAACCAAAACCCAATACATCAATTAAAAAATAACAGTTTTAAAAAGCACTTGAATAGACATATCTCCAAAGAAGATATACAAATGGTGAATGAGTGTATGAAAGGATGCCAAAATCACTCATCATCAGAAAAATGCAAATCAAAACTACAAAGATATATCACCTCAGACCTATTAGGATGGTTACTATTGGAAGGAAAAACATGACAAGCATTGGCAAGAATGTAAAGAAATTGATGGGATTGCAAGTATTGTGGCTGCTATAGAAAGCAATATGGAGATTCCTCAGGAAGTTAAAACCAGAATTACTGTATGATCCAGCAAACCCACTTCTGAGTATTTATCCAAAATAATCAAAATCAGGATCTCTAAGAGATATTAGCTCTCCCATATTCATTATAGCACTATTCACAATAGCCAAGATTTGGAAACAACCTAAATATCCATCAGTGGATGAATGTGAGCTAGATATAGATATATAATTATTCAGTCTTTAAAAAAGAAATCCTATAATCTGTGACAATATGGATGAACCTTGAGGACATTATACTAAATGAAATAAGTTAGTTACAGAAGGAAAAATACTGTACAATTCAACTTATATCACGTGTCTGAAATAGTCAAGTGGTGGTTTTCAGGCACAAGGAGAAAAGGGAAATAAAACAGTTGCCAATTAGTGGGTATAAAGTTTCAATAATGTAAGTTGGATAAGTTCTGGAGATATGCACATGTGCCTATAGTTAACGATATTGTATTACACACTAAAAAAAATCTGTTAAGACGGTAGATATATTGTGTTTTTACCACAATAAAATTTTCTAAAAACTTAGACAGTAATGTAGTAATAATACAAATAATATTTATTAAATGTTTGCCAAGTATCAAACACACACTATATGTTGTGCTTTTCCTTGGGTGTCTCATATAATCTTATAAGATCATTCATGGAAGATTTCATCGTGTCCACTGGTTTTTGGTTATATAACATGGTCAAGGTTGCACAATTAATATTGGGTCCCAAACCTTTTTAACTTTATAGTCTGTGTAGTTGATTATACTACTCTATTCTATATTCCTAATGAAGACACTATTTGATATCTTATCAGATATTTTAAAGTCTTCATGTAAAACAATCCAAGTTAGGAACAAATGAAACACATTTTATTTCTGTGCTGAGGTAACATCTCCCTCATTTCATTAATGTACTTAGTGAATATTTGTTGAATGAATTATTGTGTGGATCCATTTTTTTTTAGTTAAAGGAATTACACTAAAATTTTGAATTTAGAAAATTATTTTATGTCATTTTCTCATATGTTAAGAGATTGGGGGGACAAAAACATAATTTTCATAATGTTCCACTCACTTTATTAAATTTTGGTAAAGTTTACATAATATAAATTTATCATTTTAGCCATTTTTAAGTGTATAGTTCAATGGCATTAAGTACATTCACATTGCTGTGCACCCATCCCCACCATCCATCTCTAGGACTTCATTATCTTCCCAAACTGAAATTCTGTATCCATTAATCTATTTACTTCTAAAGAAAACCACATTTGGAAGTATTTACATTGTTTCAGTATTTTTCAAGCACCCATTTAGCATGTCATTACTAAGAAATTTGTTAGAATTTGTCTTATAAAAGGACAGAAAAAGTTTATCCTTAAAATGTCTTTAACTTTTTTGCCAGCTGATAAACTGAACTTAATTCTCAAACTTGGCATCATTGGAAGTGCAAATTAATCAGCTGAATGAAGTAGCCACAAACTGAAAAATTTGACAATGCCGGATAATGAATGTTGAACATCAAAGTTTGGTTTTATAGAGATAGAAAAACTGAGATCCAGAGAGCTGGAGAGACTACCCCCAATTTGATAGCTGATGAGCAAAACTAAATCTCATATTCTAGAACTAGAATGCAGAGCTAAAAAAAAAAGATGATGGGCACAATTTACAAATTATTGTGTTAGGGACAGAACCTAGATGATTACAAGTGTGAGAAGGACCTTTCCAAAGTAGTCTATTCATCAGGGGAACCTGATCCATCTGTGACTTCCTATATTCTTATATCCAGATATAACAAAAGATTTAGGAGGCCAATATCTGGGAGAAAAGTGTACATATGTTTGTGTGTTGGTAGTAAACATTATGGGGCAACCACTTGTTCAAAATCTGCCCTCAAAAACCTTTCAGTAGATCAGTGGTGTGTTGCATGGACCTTGTGTCCTGCAGCAATAGTACAACTAGCAAACACAACTAGTGAGTGTCTCTAATTGTAGAATATTGGAAATAGGTAAATGCTATTAGCCAGGATTTGGGGATCTGAAAAATTTGGAGAAATTATCATGCAAATAAAATTGATTTGTTTGTTTGTTTTTTTTTAAAGATTTTATTTATTTGTTCATGAGAGACACAGAAAGAGAGAAGCAGAGACATAGGCAGAGGGAGAAGCAGGCCCCTGAAGGGAGAGCCTGATGTGGGACTTGATCCTGGTACCACAGAACTATGCCCTGAGCTGAAGGCAGATGCTCAACAACTGAGCCACCCAGGCGCCACTGTTTGTTTTTAACTGTTGAGCTTCTCAATATCTTTCATGTTAGTATGTACTGGAAACTTTATAACAGGTATAATAAGAAACATTTCCTAAACATGCATGACCATGAAGCCAGCTTTCTTTGGGAGCATCTTTAGGAACTAATCTTCCAAGAAATACTTTGGGAAATCCTAATCTATTCTAATAACTATGTCATAAAAGGAGCCATGATAAACTTATTTATCACACTACCACTTAGTTTTGTGTCTATAACCACTTTAACTACATTAAATATTTAATCCAAGATAAGTAGAAATCACTGCTTATCTTGAGACAAAAATACAGTAACAGCAAATAAGATGTTATTGCTTGTTAGAATTTGACATTTTGATAACTGGCCTGCCTGCATATTTTGATTAATTAGTAGGTAGGCTACCTTGGCTACCTAGCGTAAGAAAATATCTGAACTTCAAGGGACTTAAGCAGGAAGGATGTATTACTCTGTATAATAAGAAGCAAGTGGTGGGGGGATCCCTGGGTGGCCCAGCAGTTTGGCGCCTGCCTTTGGCCCAGGGCGCAATCCTGGAGACCTGGGATCGAGTCCCACGTCGGGCTCCCGGTGCATGGAGCCTGCTTCTCCCTCTGCCTGTGTCTCTGCACCTCTCTCTCTCTCTGTGACTATCATAAATAAATAAAAATTTTAAAAAAAATTTAAAAAATAAAAAAATAAAAAAATAAAAGAAGCAAGTGGTGGAGTGGCTCTGTGGCTCACTAAACAGAAAGGACTAAGTCTCTCACCATCCTTCAGGTCCACCATCCTTCAGGTCCACCATCCTTAGTGTGACAGTGATGTTGCTACTGATTCAAATTTATATCACATCTTCACAGCCATGTCAAATATGGAGCTAAATTTCTCTCGGAACTCTGCACTCTATCCACACCCCCCTCACTCAGCAGACCTCCCTTGCAGGTCCTTTGGGCCAGAATGGGCCACATAGCCAGGCCCTAACTACAGGGGAAATAGAAAAAGTGAGTATCTGGACTTTTAGGCTCCATCCTAGGTGCTACCTCTGCCAGAAAGAAAGGTTAAGAAGATGATTGTGTCCTGCATGTGTTTTTCACTTTCATATTTAACTATTATTTTGCTGCGGCTATGTGGCTAGGTTTCTACTGGCCAAAAATTCTTTGTTCAGTAATTTAAAATGAAATTAAATGCTGAAATACTTCGGAGCAACTGTGAATACAGATTTATTTCAGAAAATGTGAGTATTGTAGAAGGATTCTCTTGATATGCCTGAATCCTTTAATTATCACCAGAGTTTTTTTTCTTTTTATTCTTCACTAGTCTACTTTAAATTAAAGGCTTTCTAGCACGATTATAGATCTCAATTTCAAAGACTATTGTTTATAGAAAAAAAATGAGGACTCATCAAGTATTGGCTCTTTCTTCCCTTGTCCTGTTCCAGTTTTTGATTCACATATCCTTTGCATTTTATATTCCTAGCTAGGCTCCTGGATTCTATTTTACTCATGATAGTCCAGAAGATTGCTGCCTTCTCTTCTCCTCAATCATAGGAGATCAATGGAGACAGGGAGGACTGATCATAGGTGTCAGCAATCATGTGACTAGTTTTGTTGCTGTGTGTTTGCTTGCTTGCTTTTTTTTAGCCCAGCTTGGAATACATAGATGAAAAATGTGGGGATTGCAGGATAGAAGCCAGTTCCTGGGTCTCCCCCACTCTCAATTTCATTTACTTTTCTTCATATCTCCTGGCAGTTAAGCCAGAGTAGAAAAGGCAGCATAGCAAGAAGATTAGGTTAAGTGTATTTGGAGTATGATCAGATTGGTTTGTGAATCTGATAGGAGGTAAAACCCATGCATGTGGCATGTGTGAAATTGCCATTGACTAAGTGCCATGGGAGACTAAGCTATTTGAGGTGTCAGTGGAAGAAATACTGACGATCCCTGAAGACCCACGACTCATTTTCAAGTATTTTAATTAGTAACTTGGAAGGGGGGAGAAAGCACATTTGACAGCAAGTTGTGTGTAGAATAATATGGCACTTTAATGTATGAATGAAATGAAATTTTATTATAAAAATCCCATTTATTCAGGCAGTATTTATAGAATGTGTACTTGTGAGAAGCATTCTGTTTCAGTGAAATAAGTCAGAGTCCCTACCCTCTGGTTCATGGTATAACAGAGGCAAAATATTTTTTAGCAAAAAAATTATAAAGCAGATGGTGAAAATTACTTGTTGAACTGAAATTTATTGAGCACCTGCTATGTGTCAGGTACTGGCTTAGGCCTTAAAGATAGAGAAGTGATAAAGACCTTGCTCTCATGAAGCTAATATTCAAGAAGGCTATATAAAAAATATTAACGAAGAGCCTAAAGGTTAGAGTGATCACATCATCTGCTTGGGGGAATCCAAGCAGGTTACCTATAGATAGGAGGTGATGTATGATCTGGATCTTAAAGAATGTGGAAGAATTTCCAAGTAGAGAAGTAGGGAAGAGTCATTCTACACAGGGTAGTAATGATCATATGTCAAATAAAATGACTTCATTAATTCATTTGTTCATTTTTCAATAACATTTATTAAATATCTATCATATCCTAGAAAATGTGAGTTTGGTGATGACTAGATAATTTATAGTTAAATAGTTTACTAGAGGAATTCACAGAACAATTTGATGTGGCTGAAATATATGAAAATGTGGACCAGATAGATCCTGGCCCTTGCCTGATGAAGGAATTTGAATTATATTCTATAGATGTTGTAAGGCTGTAAAAGGCTGAATATGGGAACAAGACACCAAGATTTACCCTTAGGAGGGTAACTCTGGCAGTACAAAAAGTGAACTAAGGATGGAGGAATGTCTCATGGGAGTTAGGGCACTCTCCTAAGAGGGGAGATGAGGGCTTGAAATAGAGCAGTGATACTATTAATTCCGTACATTTAAAAAACTCTCTCTTCATTCAACAAATATTTATCCAAGGCTTTATTCCTAGTACTCTCCTAGGTACTAGAAATCTAGCAGTGACTAAAACACATTCCTTGCCCTCCAGGAGCTTACATTCTAGTTGAGGGAAAATAACATAAAGAAATGAAAATAAATAAGGAAATGTATAATATGTCAGACAGTGATGGGAAAATAATAAAGCAGGATAAGGATTATATGGAAAATCAGTGCTGGGTTAAGGTAGTGGTTCATTATTTTGTAAGAAGAGACAGGGGAAGCTTGTTGATAAGGTGACTTTTTAGCAGAGACCTAAAATAATTTATAGAGGTGTTTGGAGTGAACATGCCAAATAAAGGAAACATAAAAGGCAAAAGCCATGAGATAGATGCATGCCTCGGAATTCTGAAGAAAATCAAATAGATTATTGTGGCTAGGGAAAAGTGAGTGATGTAAGAGGGTGGTAGTGGAGAGGCAGACTGTGTTTGGCTCATTGTAAGGACTTTGGTTTTTGGTGAGAGTGGGAAGGGGAGCCATGGAGATATTTTATCAGATGACCTAAAACTTTCCTGGATGCATAATATAGACTAGAATGTAGAAGCAAGGAAATAATGAATAGTTCAATGCAATCCCAGTGATAGATGGTAGTGGCTTTGACCAGGTGGTCAGATTCTGGATCTAGTCTGATATGACTGGGTATAAAACAGACATACTATACTAATGGATTTGATTTGGATGTGAAAGCAACAAAGGAATTAAAGGTAGCTGCAAGGTTTTGCATCTGAGAAATTAGAATTTCCATTTGAAGAATGGAATTTGCTTGATGGAAACTATGGAGGAACAGGTCTACAGCCACATCAGGAATTCTGCTTTAGACATACTGAGTTTGAGATGCCTACTAGATGCCCAAATGGAGATGTTAAACAAGCAATTGAATATAGAATGCTGGTGGCAAGTAAGAGGTGAGAAAATGGAAATTTAGAAGTCACTAGCATATAGATCGTATTTTAAAACAGAAGACTAGATAATGTCACCGAGGTAGTGGTGTAGGTAGGGAAGTAAGAAGGTTCAAAGTCACAGAACTGGAGTAATCAAATGTTCAGAAGTTGGAGAGATTAGCAGTGATGATACAGGAGAGATTGAGGAGTGTCTTGAGAGCATGGTATCTTAATAGCCAAGTGCAGAGTGTTCAGAGAAATAGGGAATGTGATGAAGCTACAGATGGGTTGAGAAGGATTAAGACTGAAAATGGGCCATTAGATTTAGCATCAGAAAGGTGACCTCAATAAGAACTATTTTAGTGGAATGTATCATTCTACCAAACATGAGAGTCATTTGTTCAAGACAAATTTGAAGGTTGATAGCAGAGTCTGTGATTATAGATGACATTTTGAGGACATTTACTATAAAGAGAAGCAGAAATATAGTTTGACAGTTGGAAGGTCAAGGGTGAGATTTTTTGTTGTTTATTTGCTTATTTTTAAAGACTGGGAATCATGTAATATCCAGAGTAAAGACAAATAGTGTAGTAAGACTCACAAATCATTCGAAGATAGATTCAATAAGATTTGGTGACTTCTTTGCATATGGTTGGGAATAAAGAAGTAATTAAAGAATATGCCTGTATTTCCACTTTGGGAAACATAAATAGTAATATTTTAAGCTTTGTAATTTGAGAACATATATTTTCTGATTTGTCCTGAACCTTTATGTTTTGACAGAAATGTCTGATGATAATATTCCATGAGAGTTAAGGATGGTAACAATAACAGGCATAAGAGTAATGGTAGTGTACTTAACGTTCATTGAATTCCCCTCTCCAACAATACAATATGTACTATTATTAACCCTATTTTACAGACGGAGAGACTGACACCTATGAGGATGAAACTTTCCAAAGGTGTCCAAGCTTGCTAATGTCAAATCCAGCTGTGCTAGTAAGAAAGTACAATTCCAGGGCCTGATCCTGGAGACCCGGGATCCAGTCCCACATCGGGTTCCCTGCATGGAACCTGCTTCTCCCTCTGCCTGTGTCTCTGCCCCTCTCTCTCTCTCTCTCTCTCTGTCTCTCATGAATAAGTAAATAAAATCTTAAAAAAAAAAAAAAGAATCATTCTAGTTTTCTTCTATCACTTTTATGTCTTCATTAGAAAAACGGCAATTCTTACTGGGGCTTAACTGGAGATCCTTGGAATGACTTCAGGTCTGTGTGGTCATACTGATATTTCCCTACATCCCACTACCAAGAAGATATCTGTGTTTCTAACTGGAAAAGAAAGGTAAAATATTAATTTGAGCCTGCATTTTAAGGTACACTTGAATATGTGTGCAAGCATGCACACACACACACACACACACACACACAAACACATTTCATGTCACTGGAACCCATTATCAACCAAAATATCTTTCATGGTTATATACCTAGTTCTTTCCACGTTCTGTAGATGTTTAGGTTTGCAGCTTTCCATTCTCCATGTGTTCCCAATTCTCTTCCTTAATGCCGTTCCGGGAATGAGGTGAACTCAAGTAGTTTGTGGAGATTTTAAGTTATATTTCCCATCCCTGCATATATGCCTCAATTCTATTGCCGTTTTCAGATATTACACACATGTGTCTGCATTGGAAATTGGATAAGAAGGTAGTTCATATACTTTTACACATGGATTCCTTCCTTTATCTGGGTTTTTCACCTTAGGGGTGTGAGCACAAAGAGCCTGTGCAAGAAGTGACAGTAGTTATTGAAGACATGACTGTTAGTTCTAATGATAACCCCATTACTCATTGTCTATGTGACTTTGACCAACTTAGTTAACCTTTCCCGAGTGGAAGCACACAATTATACTATTATTTTCCTATACCTGCTGAAATCTTTTGATTTAGAGTTTAAGAATAATGTAGTATATTTTGTCAATTTGTTATTTTCATCAATTATTTTTAATGTGTTAATTACATATAAATACATTGTAAACAGATGTGAAATATTCTACTGCTGCCCAGCTGTCATTTTTAAGTGGTAAGTCATCTGGGATGACATCTGCACTGGCAGGATTTTTTGCAGGGGAGTAACAAACAGATATCAGTGCAAATCTAGTAGAATTAGTATTTTCTCCTACATGTATTTTGTATTTTGTTAAAGTTAACTCTTGAGACTAATTATGTGCTTAATAGACATTCAGACTTTCAACTGCATGTAAATATTTGAAAGGGGAAGAAACGAAGAAAAGAAGAGAGCTGAGCAAGCAGTCATGCTTGATATATCAGGGTTATCATTCTGTTTTGGGGAGACGCAATTATATGGAAAGCAAATCGAGAAGTTGTCAGGAAATGCTAAAGGACATTGAAGTTCACATATACACATATTCATACTTGTTCATAATCATCTCATGTATATGAAAGAAAAAAAATCCCCATTCCTGCAGCCTCAGCCCCTAAGATACATTTTCTTTTTGTGATTCTGTCCCCCATCAAGCTACTCTTGCTGTTCATTTTGACAAAATTGCATTTGTATGAAAAAGTGTAGCCCTTGGGGAAAGGAAGTAAGGAAAAAAGCACAGAGTATGATGTGCTTCATGTGCTACCTACCTCTAAGATTTTCTTGGGCCACAGAAAATAATTAGCTTCATCTCGTCATAATTCATTAGAAAAGAAACCACATACCGAAGTAGTGTCAAATCTTCTTATAGGCCAGATTACTATAAAACAATAGTTAAGGAGACCTTTAGGGTTTATCTAACACTCTTAATAATACATCCTTTTGAAAGTTTCTCCTCCTTAGTTATTTCTAGGCCACCCAGTCTGCTCTTTGGAGTCTTCTTCTTCCATTCAACTATGAATTATGTCTTCCCTCAAGGACTGTGTCCCCTAGCACTCTGTTCTTTTACATTCTTTATGCTTTCTCTGGTGACCTTTTCCAACCCCTAGTAAGGTATATCCATCCAGCCCAAATCTCAGCTAAGATTTATTTATCTATCTACCTGCTTAGCAACCAAAACTTAGAGTTAATTATATTGTTCAAAAAGCTGCTTTTCCTATGAGATTTATTTTGTGGATATCCCCCAACAACCACCCTGTCACTCAAGGCTAGAAGTTGAGGAGGCATCTTTAACTCTTCTCTCTTCCACTTCTAATCAGTCATGATGCTCTTTAGGTTCTGCCTTCATGATATCTGCCCCTCTTTTATTTTCCATGCCCTTCCCTACTGCCTTAGTTTTGGCTCAAATAATTAATTTCTTGCCTTGGTCATTCCACTATTGTCCTCTGATCCATTCGTTGTGATACCACAGGAGTAATCTTTCCAACATGTGAGACAGTATCACGTTACCCTCTGGTTAAATCCTTCATTTGTTTCCTTGACCATCCAAGAAAAAAAACAAAATTAAGACATTTTGCTTAGCATACTAGATAGTGAATAATCTGCCTTCTGATCTTACTTTCTTCTACCCATCCACACCCTTTCTTTAGTCTAGCCATATCTGTTTGTGAACTGTCCTCTGAATGTATCATGCCATACTGTCTTCTAGAAATGCTTCTCCTCTTCCTTTTTTACTCAACTTAACTCTAGATCACATTTAAAATTTCAGATTAGGGGGATCCCTGGGTGGCTCAGCGGTTTAAAACCTGCCTCCGGCCCAGGGCATAATCCTGGAGTCCTGGGATCGAGTCCCACATCAGGCTCCTTGCGTAGAGCCTGCTTCTCCCTCTGCCTGTGTCTCTGTCTCAGTCTCTGTCTCTGTGTGTGTGTGTGTGTCTCTTGCGAATAAATAAATAAAATCTTTAAAAATAAATAAAATTTCAGATTAGGGCAGCCCTGGTGGCTCAGCAGTTTAGCGCTGCCTTCAGCCCTGGGTGTGATCCTGGAGACTCAGGATCGAGTCCCATGTCAGGCTCCCAGCATTGAGCCTGTTTCTCCCTCTGCCTGTGCCTCTCTACCTCTCTCTCTCTCCCTGTGTCTCAAATGAATAAATAAAACCTTAAAAATAAATAAATAAATAAATAAATAAATAAATAAATAAATAAATATAAAATTTCAGCTTATATCATATGTTCTTGAAAGCTTCTAATGGTTAAGAGTTTTTCTCAAGATTGGATAGAAAATCTAGCAAAAGAAGATATGCTTGGAAGCAGTTTTCTGTTAATTCAGCAAACATGTATTGAGCATCTATTGTGAGGTCTTAAAATTGAATGATATATGCTTCATGCCTTCAAACAATTGACAGCTTAGTGAAGCAGACAGAGAAGAAAATCAACAGGAAGCATTGTAGTCCAGTGTTTAAGAGCATGATCTATGGAGACAGAAGACTTAAAATCAAAAGCTGGGTATACCTCTCCTAGCTTTGTGAACTTGGAAAAGTCACCTAAACTGTCAACTATGTTTTCTTCTGTGTTTATATCAGAATAAAAATTATCTATCAGGGTTCCCTGGGTGGCTCAGCGGTTTGGTGCCTGCCTTTGGCCCAGGGCGTGATCCTGGAGTCCCGGGATTGAGTCCTGCATCGGGCTCCTGGCATGGAGCCTGCTTCTCCCTCTGCCTGTGTCTCTGCCTCTCTCTCTCTATGTCTATCATGAATAAACAAACAAATAAATAAATAAATAAATAAATATTTAAAAAATAATTTATCAGAAAGTGCTATTGTGAACATTAGATTAAAAGAGATTATGAATCTAACTCATAATACATGATCTCCCTATATGATGGTAGGGAAGATGTTGATCATGACAAACTGTAGTGCTCTAGGATAAGAGTGTTAACCAAATATGAAAGAGGATCTAATGAAAGTACGGATAACAGGCACCTTATTTTTGAAGGCTAAGGAAAGCTTTTAGTTACTTAAATCTCATCACTGTTAAAAATCTAATTGAGTCATGAGAATTAAGTGAAACAATGTGTGTGAAAGTACCTTCAAAAAACCCGGCACATTTTATATTTTGAGTGAATATTAATTAAATTTGGAGTTTACTTTTTGATTTTTTTTCCCCTCTCCATATTGTTCTATTACATAACTTGCTGGGATTCCCAATGACAGTCAACTAGGGTATTAAAAGTCACTCATGAAATATTTAGCACTCAAAAACACTAGAAACCCTTAACTGATATGAAATCAGAAAAGTTTCCACATTCACAGGAATTCAATATGTACATATCTTATCCATGCCACAAACAAACTTGTGAATTCCTTCATGCAATCAACACTTACTGAGAGCCAAGTGGGCATGATGTTGGATATTTGTCACAGGACTGAGGTGTCATCATAGAGAAGGATGTCTACAAAGACCTGGAATAATTACATGTCTGTCTTTGACTCTATAACTTTTATATACGTTATATGTAAGTGTTTTATATATATATATATATATATATATATATATATATATATATAATCTTTATCTAACATATATCTACAACTTTGCATCTATAACTGTCACTGAGAGAAACCCTATATAAGGTCTTTACACAAACTTTGAAATTTCAAGTATTCTTACACTGATGAGCCTGTGTACTGAACAATATTACTACAGGAGTCCTGGGCAATACCACATAGCATTGTCACTCCATAGAACACTGAAGAAATGTAGACATTCAAAGAAAGGGCTGTTGCTGCAGCCTTAAGTCCCTGTGCATTAGAGGGATTTAATCAATATATCCTGAAATAAAGGAAACCAACACTATTTAGATCAATCATCCTAGCACTTCCTCACTTCACCTTATTTTTCAAAAAAATTACACTTGAACAACATTATAATACATTCTTGAACTGTTGTATAGCTCTGGATCACAATGTGATCCCTATTCTGGGTATGATACTCTGTCTCAGATATGGTTGCATTAAAACTGCAAATTTTGTTGCACATTATTTCAACACAGGCTTGCATTAATTTATTAATTGAACCACTTCTTGTGAAGCAGTTATCCTATATCTTTTCCTGTGTTCAAGTTTAGGAATATGTTGATGTAAATACTCTCCCTATTTGTGCTCTCAAGTGCCTCACAGCCTAGTGGAACAATCAAGTTAGTAGAAATACTGCAAATTACATAGTGATCCCAGTAATAAAGGGTTAACAAAGTACTAAGGAATCCCAAAGGTTGAAGGCAGTAACTCTGCTTAGGGCAAATTCCAAGATGCCATCCTGTATCTTGGAGGTTGATTTGAAGGATTAATGGAAATACATCACGTAAATATGTGTGATAGGACATTCCTAGCATTGGAAATAAGAAATACCAAGGTTTGAGATCATAGAACAGCCTGCTATGTTTGGAGAAGTTTATTTGGGCTGGAGAGCAGTCTATACCTGGGAGGATGGTTTAAAAATTGAGTCTAGAGATCAGAGGCAAGGGCTAGATTATGGAGAGCTCTGGATACAGTTTAGGGTTTGGATTACACTCATTCTCTACAGGCTGTGGAAGACTGAAAGAGCAGACAGTGGTGTTTGAGAGACCTATGATCATGATCTTAATGGTGTATTATAGAGTCTGAACTGGAGAGAACAGAGGGAGGGACATGGGAGATATATAACCCAGATTTCATCTGCAGATCTTTTTGCCTTAGATTTTAATTGAAATTACTTTGTTCCACACTCAATCCCATTTTTACCTCTGGTGGAAGTTCAAATCCCTCCCCAAGACTTTGAGGGGATGGAAAGGAGTCTTATGCCTCCCTGACTTTCCTATCTCTTTAGACTGCATGACCAAATTTTTTTCAGGCCCAAGTATTCACAAATATAATGAGCTTAATTCAAGTTTTTTTCTTAAGGGTGCTATCTTAATCACTTTACTCGCTGCTCTTCTCTCTCTTCTTTCTATTGCCATTTTTCATTCCTTATGTCTGGCTTGTCCAAGCAGTGATGTAAGTTTCTTATTCAGAGTCAGTCAGCTCTCTCCATTTACTCAAAATTCTTTCCTCAAATATTTGTTGAGCTGCTTTCAGTGCTGTGGTTTGAAATCTGTGCTGGGCAAAGAATAGTGAATAAAAGTATACTCTATCTCCGCCCTTGTGGAGCTTACAATCTGTGAAGAGGAGAGTTTAATAAAATAATCACATAGCTACTTGGATTATTGTAAGTGAAAAGCGCTGCTAAGGAAAAAGACACTGTCCTATGAGCAGGGCCAGAAGAAGTTCCCCTGGGGACATTAGAGCTGAAATCTAAGGGGTGAGGAGAGAACTAGGTAATGGGTTCATCAGGCAAGAAGCACCTTTTTCAGAGGATGGATCAGCTACATACAACCTAAGCCCCGTGGTGGAAGGTGCTTGCTGAAAAGGAAAAAGCCAACACAGAACTAGCATCTACTTGCAAATTGCTAACTCTCAAATCAAGCTGTTCATTAAACAAGTGACTTAGTGTGCCCAGCTTTGCAGTGCTTATTGAAAGGTTTGATATCAATCTCTTCTCAAAGGGATTCCCTAGGCTTCTTAGAAAAAATAGCTCATTCTTCCCCTTAGGGAGGGCTGGCCTGGATAAGATACACCAAACTCAAAAGGATTTTTCAACATATATTTACTAAGCACCCTTTGTGTGCTGAGTCTATCTTTCTAGATGTTGGGGGCAAGATGAATAAAAAAAATGTTCAGTTTTCTGGATGGTAATAAGTACTAAGGAAAAGAAAAAATACAAGAAAAAATGTGTGGAGTTTCAAGGTAAGGAGTTAGGTATTACAAAGGGTAGTCAGAAGAGGACTCTACAAAGGTAACTTTTGAATAAAGACTTGAAAGAAACATTGGAGCCAGCTAGCCATGTGTCCATCTGAGGAGAAAGTAGTTTAGACAGGGAAGGGAACAGGTACACAGGCCTGGAGGCAGGAGGGTACCTGGGGAAAAGAGAGTTGCTAAGAGAACCGAGGTGTTAGGGGGGTGACAACCCAGTTGAGAGGGGTGTCAACTGTCCATAGTGCCTGGTTTGTTGTCTTACAAACTGTGGCTCTTCTCTAGGAAAGATGGAGATCCTGGAAGGTTCTGAACCTGAGGAGAGACTTGATCTGAATTACATTTCAAGAGGACCTCTTTGTCTATGTCCCTCTGGAGGACCACAACTGTACACAATATATAACTGAGAAGGGTCCCTTGAAGTATACTCCAGTGGGACTTTCTGTCTTCATTTGCACTGAGAACAATTAGATTCCTTTTCACTAAATAAGAAGAAAAATCAATCTCTGGAAGGGACCTGGCTGCTTCATAATGTGGCAGGACTAAGAGCCCCTCAGAACATTTTGAGGCAGGAGTGGCTGGTATTTATAGTAAACTCCTTTCTCAGGGATTGATTTTGCCAATGCCCATATAAACAGTTAGTGAATGAATGAATGAAAAAGTAAAAGAATGAAGACAAAGCAAGCTCATTGAATAGGTTTGCCCAAAGCTAAAAGATTTGTCCAAACTACAGAAGCTAAACTAGAAGGAACTAAGTTCCTGGTTCTTTCTGTTATCAGTCATTTCCCATCCCATCCCATCCCATGGTTGTTTCTGTGATGGAGCTTGAGCAGTGAATACTAACCATTAATTCCATAAATCAGTAACACTGGTAATTTCCTACTTAGCTAATTATCAGTGTTAGTGATTCTTTTGCTTCTAAGATGGAGAAAGGGAGAGATATTTTCTGATGAGGCACTTAACATGATGGAAAAATGGCAGAAGGTAGTTGAATGGAAGGAAAGGCTTCATTAAATTCTGGCTCAGAAATCTGCATCCTTATAAGGCACCATTTCTTGGGTTCACTTGTGCTAAAGGAAAACATGCTCCTAAATTTGTGTCTGGTGACTCTTAATCATTCTAGATAAATCCATCACAGTGGACCTCCCTCTTCTGACTCTGTCCAGCATAGAGCCTCAAAAGTTTTCATCCTTGTTTTATAATATTTTGAATATGCCTGAACGCAGGGGATACATTTGAGCACTGGAGGTGGATTGAATTTTCAACATAGAGAATCATCTCCTGAATTATGTATTATATAATGAAGTGCACTCTTGGTGTAATTAAAGTTCCTTAATTCACAGATATATGTCACTTTTCACGTCATTGAACACTCAAGGGTCTCTAAATGAACTAAAAGTAGGAGGTTGTGATTTTCTTTACAACTGTAGTTTTCATTGGCCTTTATGAGAAAGCTAGTCTGACAAGGTATTCAAGGGACTCCTGCAAATGTGAAAAGTTGCCTATTGTTGATAAAGAAATTTCAGAAATCACATTAGGCATGTCATGAGGCTGAGAAAAGGAAAACCAGTGTATTAAATCAATGCTTAATAAAAATTACCTTCTAATTCAGTTGATAAAACTCTCGACCTTCATAATAGGAGATAACATTTTTAATCTTCAAAAAGTGAATAGATAACCAAAGTTTTAATCCTTCCTAAAACAGTGACATATTAATTTTACTATCAAAATGTATATTCAACATTATAATTAAATGTTTGTTTTTAGTTATGTGTCACATAAATCAATTTTGTTTGCTCTTTTAATTAATGATTGATTATTTTTATATCAGCATGATTGATTTTTAAAACCACTGTGAATAATAAGGTAGTTTCATGATAAAAATGAAGGTGAAGTATGAAGATAAGAAAAAGTAATTTATCCCAAACAGATACTTATACTTTTAAGCATAGTAATCCTCAAAAGTGACCATTGTGGGGTCTGATAAAGCTTTGGATCACCAAAGTTCCAATGGATTCATATCTAATTCTAAATTTTGCCATAATATTGGAAAAACTCTTTTGATAGACCTCCCAGTTGTCAAAAGAATAGCATTATTATTGCCTTCCACTGTGTTCTTTTTTGTGTATAGGGGTGTAGAAAAGATTTTTTTCTTGAAATGTTTTTTTGAGAGTTCTTAAAATCATGCATTTATTTATTCAAGATTTATGGAACCCCTACTATATGCCAGATGTGGACAGATGCTAGGGACATCAAGATAAATATAACTCAGTCATTGCCCCAGTTAGCTCACCATCTAGTTAGAGAAGTAGACAAAAAAAGAATCCTGCAAAATGACAGGAATGCTGGTAAGGGAGGAGAGAGCAGCTCTTGCTGGAATCATGGAGGACTTCAAAAAGAGCTTCAAGAAGGAGCTTTAAGATGTCTTGAGTTGGGATCCCTGGGTGGCGCAGCGGTTTGGCGCCTGCCTTTGGCCCAGGGCGCGATCCTGGAGACCCGGGATCGAATCCCACATCAGGCTCCCGGTGCATGGAGCCTGCTTCTCCCTCTGCCTGTGTCTCTGCCTCTCTCTCTCTCTCTCTGTGACTATCATAAATAAATAAAAATTAAAAAAAAAAAAAAAGATGTCTTGAGTTGTCTTTAAGGGCATATAGGAATTAACCAGGCAATCCAGGGGAAGAAGGATACAAGGCGGAAGGGCATTTTGGGTATAAGGAAGAACTCGTTAAATTAGGGCATTGGGTTTTATACCTGCAAAAAGCACGTGAGGTCTGTGTTCCCTAATTCACAGGTGATGAAACTGAGGGTCAGAGAGGTGAAGTGCTTTGCTCCACTTCCTCTCTCCTCTTTTCCCTGGACAGCTCCTATTCATTCTTCTGGCCTCAATTTAAATGTCACTTTGCTACTGGCAACATTCCAGAATACCTCTGAGCTAAGTAGCTGCCCCTGCTCTGGGCCCTGTGGCACTTTTGTCTGGCCCCCCACCCCCACCCCACCCATAAGTACATCTCCTTCGTTGAAATTGATTTTGGGTACGTTAGTCTTTCTGCTGCACTGAAAACTCTGTGAAGGCAGAAGTATTGTTCGCCATTGGCACTCTAGGATTTAGCAGATATCTGCTTAATTAATTGATTAATTAAAATCACACACCAGTCTCTGTTATCTCGACCTTCATCCTGAAAATTCCTGGAATGCCCTTTTTCTGCTTATCACTGAAATAAAATATCTAGAAAAGTTGGATTGAGTCACCACCAGGCAGGGTTGTACTGTTAAATAGACCACAAAGTACCGATTAGCATAACTTCTTCAAATGGCGGAAATAATATGTATCATTTACATGTAATTCCATATAAGGCAATTTTCATTAACTGAATGGTAGCTCTAATATTGAAGTCAAAATCCTAATGGATGGCAGAAGACCTGTTTTACGATTGATTATGCAGGTCCCTTTCTATCTGCCAAGTCTACAATTCTCTTGCAAACCGAGTTTTAATTGTTGTGAATCATTCCTCTCACAATAACCTATGGGTGGCAAAAAGAACCAAGGGCATTAAGAAAATAAATGCAGGATTCCTGGAGTTAAGTAAACTGGAAAACTTGTCTAGGGCCATTTGGAGAATTATTCCTATATGAAGTAAATAAAGCTTCTGAAAAGGGAGTTTTAAACAATTAATAAGTAGTTGTGTTGAAAATAAAAGTAATCAGTAGTTTTTTAAAAATCTCCTGTCATACAAATGTGAAGCCATAAATACACATTTAAATAAAATTGAAGGCATAGTCTTAAGTGATTATGGTACTAGGACAATTTTATTTTGGTAAAATAGACAAGTTTATCTTCTTTTCTTGCCTCTGAAAGATGAATGTCCCTGAGGCCCTATCTTTAATCCTTCATGAAGTCTTTTTAAAATTTCTATTGAAATGATGGTCAAAAAACATCTTTGGCCCCAATCTCTGACTCTTTCCTGGATAAATTCCTGATACCTCAAATGCATCAAGTTCAAAACCGAATTAAAATGCTTAACAGTTTTTTGTTAAACAAATAGTTTCCTTTTCCAAAACAGTTTCTCCTGTTGACATCTCTGCTTTTGTAAAGGGAATAATTATTCTAATAATTACCAAACTTTGAATTAATTCTAGAACATTTTGTCATCCTTTCATCACCTCACCATATTATCAAGCTTTGTTGATTGCTCTCTTGAAATGTCTCTTGACCTGTTCCTTCCATTAATACTTCTACCATTATTTAAACACTCTTGCTTCCTGGGTAATGTGCACACCTCTTGTCAGGTTTCCTCCCATCCTGAATAGAAGTGCTACATTAATCCTCTGAAAGCGAAGTTCTAATCATGTCTCTCTTTCTTTTGTGTTGCAACCTTCGTTTGCTTCACCTTGCACGGTGGATGTAATAAAATCTCCTCAATAGCTTTTTCAGGGACGTTCACATACTGACCACAGTCTACTTTGCAACATCATCTGCCACGTTCTGCTGTTATGGATCTTAAACACCAGTTAAACTAGCTTATCCACTATTTTCAAATATACATGACCCTGCCACAGTGCTTGCTAAGTTATCCCAGTCTACTCTGGCATATCAGAATCCTGCTATGTTCGACGTTATTTCCTCTGGGATGTTTTTCTTGGATGTCTCTCCCTTCCATGATAATTGCTATTAAATATCAAGTGTGTGCATCACTGAGAAGGTGTTTTACAGAAACTACTTTAATTCTTAGAGTAATACCGTACTATACTTACAACTTTGCTATTTCACAGTTTATTTAGCTAATGGGGAAACAGTTGCTGGGTATTTAATATAGGACATTCACAATGTTACTTACAGGGAATGGAAAACCTTTGCAATCATGGTATTTGCCCTAAACTAAAACTTAGATTGAATGTCTTGGCTAAAATCAGTAAGTGTCAGAACTCAGCATTTCCCTACTTGCTTGGTTGTCTCTCTACTTGATTGACACATTTTAGAATGTATGGATGTAGCAGGGAGTGGGGTGGATATTGAGGGGTAGTTGGGATAGTTGAAGGAGTTAAAAAAAAAAGCTTCCCAGGTGTTTCTGATAGTTCACTCTCCTAGTTGGCAGCCACTATATTTAAAAACTTAGAGCAAAGTTCCCACATTATTCTCTAGGTAATTGATTTATATATTTAGCACATATTACCTGATTATAGTTTTTTTGTTGTTGTTGTTTCTTTAAGGAGTAAGGAAAGTCACACTGATTAATTGAATATGAATATTTCTCTAGGTACTTTATGTACATTATCTCCTCATTCTCAGAACAGTTACCTCAGAGAGGCATTTTTATCATGATTTTACATGCAAAAAGACAGATACCCGGCTGGCAAGGGCCAGAGATGGAATCTGAATGCAGTCTGTGTGTTCCCAGAGTCCTTTTCTCTCTACTGTACCATGCAGTCTCTCTGTCTGTATTAGAACATAGCCTCCTTAAGGAGAAAGACCCTATTTTTCCTCTTATCCCCTACAGCACTTAACACAATGCCTTACACAGAACATGCTCTCTACATATATTTGTCTAAGGAATGAAGAACCAAAGCAAACCAGGAAACATTTCTTTGTTAAGGGAAATCAAATGAGCATCAATGTATAAAGCCCTTGAAGAATAAATAAGCCATCAGAAATTATAATGTCAGACACATTATTACATTTCACAGTTTTTCACAATTTGCACATTCCTATTGATCCATGAAATAATTTAATTACATAGATTATTGCATTATGATATAGTTTGGTATTGCCATTCTCCCCAGCATGTTGTTGGAGGGAGATAAATTCTTTCTCAGAAAAGAAATATATTACAGAAGAGTCTAAATAAAGATGAAAGGACTTACATTCAACTCTTCCATCCCCAGGATAGTACAGGCTAGTTCCCTCCAGCATATTTTAATGATTTTCCCTACCAGTATTCCAAGCAAAGGAGCTTCAATTATTTCTCAAGGAACAGTATGGAGAAATTAAGATATTTTAATGGAAAACTATTCTGACTCTTTTTTTTTTTTTTTGAGGGGGAAAACATATCCTGACAGTTGTCCTCATTAGAACTCTGAAGGAAATCAGAAACTTAAAAATGATTGTCAAACACATTCATATTCACCTTTCAGTAAATGTAAATAGTATAATTAGTTTTTTTAAAAGACATTCTAAATCTTTACTAAATTAGGTCTCTTCAGACATATACAGTTGTTACATCCCTTTACTATCAAAATATCCTGTTTTGTTTAGTTTTTAATATTTAAAGCCTTTTCATATTTAATTTTATTCTCATTTGAGGCTCATAGGGCTGCTTGTCAGTCTTCCTGGTTTCAATTTACAGAAACATGATCAGGTTACTTCAGCTAATGGGCATTGTAGAGATCAACAGGGAAATGAAAAAGAAACCATCTTAACAATCTTGTAGACAGAAGTCAGAGAACCTAGATTTCAAAATCTCCATAGTTGATTTAATGTACTTTTGACAATAAACTGAAAGCAAGTTTTTTCTCCCTTCTTGATAGTAGTGGTTGGGGTTGGTAGACATCTATTTATGCTTATCTCAATGTCTCTGCCTCTGGAAGATGTACTCTCTTCTCTATTTTAAACTTCATGGTTCCTGCTGACTCATGATTTCTATTGATTCATGGATTTAGCTTACAGGCTTTTCTCTCTCTCTCTCTCTCTCTCTCTCTGTGTGTGTGTGTGTGTTTGTTTTGTTTTTTATATCAGTCAGTCCTATTACCTGCATGTATTTCTGTGTCCATGAATGTTGGACCAATCTATTTGTGTTGATTTCATGTCAGGCCTTCATGTCTAGCACAAAGTCCCAAGGGTAAAGAAATTGTTTCTAGCTCTTTGTGCAGAAAGGGGTTATTGGTATGTCTGGTGCTGTGTGTGCACTCTCCAGTAGAGACTGGTATTATCTGGATATGACAAGTATAGAAATGAAATCTCAGAAAAGTTGCATGATTTGTTTATATCCATGCACCTACTGGAGGCGGACTCAGAATCAGAGCACAGTTTTCCTGAATCTTTTTTTTTTAGAGGGGGGGAGAGGTACAGGGAGAGAGGGAGAGAGAGAATCTTAAGCAGGCTCTTAGGGTTGTTGCAAGATGAAATGAAACAATATACTACTGTTAGCACAGTAGTAAGGGGCTAATGACATAACTATTGTTATTAGGTTCTGTAGTATCTAAAGTATTTGAGCATTTGCATCTTGTAATTTACTTGCCTTTTTGCAAAAATTATCCTCCATATTCTTCTTTTCAGTTTCTCATGTATGTTCCTCTTAAAAATTCTTCTCCCATTTCTAAAACTTCTTTCTGATTATTCATCAGTGATGATAGTAAGGATGAAGTTGAGGAGGATGATGATAGCTAAGATTTATTGAGCAGTAATATGCTAAGCACCTATATTATATCATTGCATTTTTAAATAACATCCCTTTATTAGGTATACTTTTATTACTCCATTTATAGATGAGGAAACGTAGCCTCAGGAAGATTAAGTCAAAAGCACTATAAGGCCTAGGTCTGTCTGACTTCCAACAAATAGGTTTTAATCAGGACACTTGCTGAGACCTTCCTTTATTCTTTTTGTTAATGGAATCTGTTCTTCATGAGGCCCATAATCACCCAATCATTGTATAACATCACCACAGATACACAGTGCTTATTCCAAGAGGGTGTATTTGACTGCTGCCTGGCCAATTAATCCTTCTCTTGTTTTATTATTTATTTATCTATTCATTCATTTTTTTAACACAGACCCAGGAGGCAATAGTCCTTATTTTTCTGATTACTGTAAGCTTTGAGGATATTAAACCCAAAAGGTGCAAATGGATATGTTTCTAGTATTGAGGATAAACCAGAGAATGAATTGACAGCAGAAGAAGTAGAGTAGAATGAGGGAGGATGTCCTAATGGTTTCATATACCTGGTTTCTGTTGTTCCTAAGGTAACTGTGCCCTACTTTTAACTACTTTGAGTAGGACTATATTTGGTTAGACAAAGCATTCAGCATTTTTTTTTAAAAGCTAGTTCAACTTGTTAGCAAAGCATGTGACTAATAAAATACTATGCCTGCTAAAGTAAGGAGAACCAGAGTATGGGACTATCTAATTAATAAAATGAGAAAAATAATTACAATAAAAAAGAATCAAGAAGAGATTAAAATTAGAGATATAGAAAAGATTTCAAGAAAAATTTTAAACTGTACTATAGAAAATGATTATTAAATAATAATGAATTTTAGGAATTAAAACTGTATGATTTTATAAATGGATGGGATAAATTCATAACAAGGTTATGAGTTCATTTCCAGATTTCACATCTGGCTGATCCTAAGCTTCAGATTTTATTTATCCATTTGTTCATTCACTAATTCATTTATTTACATTTAATTATGTTTATTTACTTATCATTTACCAGCTAGTATTTATATGTAATGGCATTTTGGCTTTTCTGCTAACTAAACTACAAAAACAAATATGACAGTGTCATGTTCTGCTTGGAATCAACAATCTAGTGAAGGGAACAGATAATTATAATACAACCTGCTAGTCCTGTAGAAAAGGTAGTACAATGGGAGCAACAAGGACCAAGAGATTCTATTGAAATACCATGTCAAGCATTACTATTGTGAGCATGACATGAAAAATAAAAATCATAAATGCAATTAGAGTTAATAAATTTGACTCTATAAAAATAACAAGGTTGAAGGCAAACAACATTCTGAAAAAATGTTTACCACACAAATGGCTAGTTTACATGACATACAAAGAGTTTTCACATGATAAGAAACTAACAATAAAATAGGCAAAAGGTCTAAATAAGGCTCTTCAAAGAAAAAGGAAATATAAATGCCAATAAACACATACAAAAAAGACTGATGCTACACATAATAGAAAAACACAAATTAAGACAACAATAGTTTTCAAATATTAGGTTGGCAAAGATTAAAATATTTGAATATCAATTCTTTCTTGATGAAGATATGAATGTGAAAGAGAAAGTTTCACATAATTTGGGCCACTAATTCAAGCTTTTTGGAGGCTAATTGGGAAAAAAGATATTAAACTCAGAGATACAACCCAACAAATATTTTACATTTGACTCAGCATGTATTTAAATTCAAAGACTATAATTACAATGCCATAAGTAATAGTAAATTATTGGAACCAACATAAATGTATCTATTAGCAAAGAATTGATAAATTCCAGGTAAAAAGTAGTATACAACACTCATATATACATAGGAATGTCTGCATGAACATCAAATACGTACAGAAATATTTTTAGTAGCCACTTTTAAGGAGTGGATGGTGATATGGGCAGAATGGAAAATCTTAATTTCTACTTAGACAAAGGTGCACAATTTTGTACCAAATATACCACTTTAAATAAAAATTCTTCAAAAAAAAGGAGGCAAAATATGATTTTCCATGAAGATTGTGTCACTTTGGCTTTCTTTCAGCAAAAATCAAAGTTATTTAAATAGAAAAAGTCAATCTTCCAAGTGAACAAGAAGTTGGTTTTAAGATAGAAGTGGGGAGATTGTGTACAGAGAATGGATGATGAAGAACAAAAACAACCCAGGAAACAGAAGAGAAATAGAGGAAAACAATCACCTTAGATCCCAGGGCTTTGAAATTCCAGAGTGCTATTGATGGTTTAAGCCTTCATCATTTGCAAATCTCTTGTGGTTTTGATCTATGTATTTTTTTCCTAGGATCTTTTCTCCAAAGATTGCTTTAATATTTAAACAGAAAAAAATGTTATCTTTATCAAATCTCACATAAAAATTCTTCTGCCTTGATTTTCTACACTACAAAAGAGAGTGTTTGGAATTACAGAGAGAACCAATTTACCAGTTCATCTAATCATTCCCTTCTTCCCTCTTCTATACCACAGTCCTTATCATTTGGGCTCCTCTATTTCTAAATGACTTAAACAATGAAGCTCCTATTTCTCTTGTAGGAACAAACTACCAGATAATAGATCTAATTTTCTGGAAATGTTCGTGATGTCAGGCTAAAATACATGGGTCTGATTCATTCCACTTTTCTTCATAATATTTGTAACTTCTCTGACCATAATTCTTTTCATGTTCTTCGGATATTTTTGAATGGATGTTTCATTTTTCTTCTGCTTGTGCCATCATTTCTTGCTTTAACTAATATTTTTTGCTAATTGAATTGAGACTGTAACATTATATAAACCATAATGCATTTTTTAGAAAAACTAAATGCTAAATTAATTAATTTTATCGCGCATAACAACATCAGAAAAAAATGTTTGATTCTAAAGCCAATTCCTACACTAGCATTTTTCCTAGTAATACCTTGCTTTTGATTCAGGGTAGTTGAGAAGGAAAGGTTCTCTGCATTCTGACACAAGCTTTAAAATTCATGGCCATTTCTCATACCTAAAAAGCATTTTGTGGGCTGTACAAGAGAGAAGGGGGGATGGGAGGCTGTCTCAATAGGTTCTGCATTAGCTCATTAAATACTAAAATACCATTTCTATTTTACATAATTTAACATGGCAAACTATAAAAAAGGTGAAACTAGCAACCCCTAGGCATGCGTTTTAAAACATCCTCATTTAGATGCTAATTTTGATTCTAAGTGTATGACTGGCTTAAAAAAAGCCATTAACAACGGGCCAGATTACTTAAAAGGGATTATTAGGCAAATATGTGAGGGTGTTCTGATACCAAGTGGCCCCTTTTATGACCGACTACAACTACCCTAAATAAAAAGGATTAAAGTATTTGTTTTAAAATAAAAGAGAAAAATCATACAATAGATTTGAAAAAAAAAGGAAAGTAGATAATAATCATCCCAAACATAAATCATGCAGCTAAAAAATAAGCTTACCTTTCCCCTAGTGCTAGAGGTAGTTAGGTTACTGTGACGTCTATAACGTTTAGAAATACCAGGCACGGGTTGACTGGACATAATGGCGAAGTGAACTAAAAAAAAAAAGAAAAATCTGTTTAATAACAATCTCCTACCCTGACTTTTGTGTTATTAAAATCCACCATGACAGAAAAACTGAAACAAGGAAAATAATAGACAAGAGGGAGAGCATGCTATCTCCAGCTGAGACTTAACTCATGACTGGCCAAAATGGTTCAATAATGACATTAAAATGAAACCTCTCAGACAAAAGAGATATATGCCCATCTATTATACTCCATAAACCAATGAGTGGTAGAGGATAGGTGGGTGGTTCTGTAAGTCCATCACGACGGAAGAGTGCTGGACTGGCCGAACTCATACAAATTTCACAGTGAAAGGAGGACAGAGGAAGTTTGAATGGCAGAGCTAAAACATGCAAACTTAGAGCAACAGTTGCATTTCACCTTTGAACTTATTAGACAATTAGTCTTTTCCATTTCATAATTGGCTTTCCTGCTTTTAATCTCTTATATAGTTCAACGTTCTTCTCCAAGTGGTTGCCAAATTAATTTTCTTAAATGGCTTCTTCTTGTGTTATTGCTAATTGTTTAATAGTTTTATAGTTCTTTCAAGAATGTAAACAATAAAGGGGCTGGGATGTTTGCTCACTCATTTTCTCCAGTAGCTTGTAGAGGGTCTTGCCTATTGCTACTTAATAAATTCTTGTTGGGTGGATAGATGGATGGATGGATGGGCAGTTTTACATTTTCCTTCATTGCCTACTAAACTTTAAAATAATATTCACTCTGACATCAAAGAGTCCTTTTATCTTTCCAACATTCTTCTCTATTACTTTAGATTACACACTATTCTCCAGCCAAAATGGGTGACTCACTGTTTCCTAAATCCTTTTCCTATTCATCTGTGTGCCTTGGCCCATGCTGTGAATTCCATCTGCAATATCATTTCTACTCTTCTATATATCTGACTCTCAAAATCCTACCTGCTTTCAAGTTAGATCATATAGATCAGATTCTTCATTAAACCTTCCTTTGACTGCATATGATCTATCTCTTTTTTCAACTCTTATGATGCTGCAATATTCTTTTATTATATTCTCTCCTTTAATTAAAGTCTCAGGCTGCTTTCTTTTCCTCCTCTTCTTCTTCTTACCTCTTTTTGTTTTTTGTTTTATTTTTCCTATTTGACCATAAGCTCCTAAAGGGCAGGAAATGGAGTATTATTTGCCTTGCTATCTCTTCAATATTGTTTTCAAACTACAGATTTCAATCCATTAGTGGGTGTTTAAGTTAATTCAGTGGGTTTATCATCATTTTTATTAGGTAGATTATAATAATACATTATTAATTAGAATACAATTGAAAATATCAGGATATATCACACATATTAAGGTTAAATATTGTCTCAGAAGTATTAAGTCATATAAATATATTTGTAAGTGTATACTGCATCATAATATATGTTTCTTACAATCTCTTACAACCAAAATTTCCCAGATCACAGTCCTACAGCATTTAGTTCAGTTACTTGTACATAATAGGCAATCAATAAGTATTTTCTAACAAAAGAATGGATTTTCATGAATTTCTTCATTTTCTTTAAAACACCTCTATGTACCATTCAGTTATACGTATATCTACAGGTATATTTTAATGTCAGAACAAAAATGATAACCCCTGTTTCAGTTCGGGAATGTGGGATGACTTAACACTGACAATGTAATTTGAGAACAGGAGAACAAAATTTCTGCTAAAGTGGAAAATATTGTTACTTTTTAGAAGCACTTTAATTCTTAGCTTTTGAGGTTTTTCTGTTTGAATAGTGTGGTCCATTTCTATTCATTCCTAATGCTTTTTGTTTCTTAATTCTAGTCTCATGAAAAGGCTCTAAATAAATGTAGATTTCAATTAAAAGAGGCTAGACTGTTATTTATAATTAACCATCCTAATAGTGTGAGATTGTTTACTAGCCAAATGAAATAGAAATGGTGGCTTTTACAATAAATTCAGGGTTGGAGCTTGTTGCAGCACATTTGACTTTCTGTTATGCCAACACAGCTGGAGGCAGATGGTGGAAGTGGTTCCGAGCAGCCTGCCCATGAATAATGGTAGGCAAGGGGAGCCCAGCCCTGCGGGAGGGCTCTGGCTCTGCCACTTTTAGGAGAGACTCGGAAATACCTCTTTGTGTTTAGAGTATTGTTACTTCTGAACAGGCTAGAGACCTCCTGCTAAAGAGTAGGAAATAGGGAGCAGTGCAGTTTGAAATTAAAGTGATTTCTTCACACACAAACACTCACACCTCTTAGCATGCTGCACGTGAGCTGTGGAGTCTGCCTTCTCTTTCTGGTCAGGCTCACTGGAAGCACTAAGGCTCTTTTGACCTCAATGAGAATCATAATATTTTATCCCTATTATTAATATTGACCCATCTCCAGGACTGCATAATTATGTTAAAAGAACAAGCAAGCATGGCAATTTTAGGGCTTAATGTTAATAAACTTCAAGTTGATAAGAAGTTTAAAAATTTTATTTTTGAGAGTTGTCAACATTGCACATACATTCATGGTGTTATGACTAGTATGGCTGCCCACACCTCTGTTTTGTATACCTTCACCTGTCCTGTTCCCATTTATCACTTGTATTTCCTCACTTCCTCTCAACTTTCACTGCTAATTCATGCAGTGGAATTGGCAGGATACTGGTGTAACACGTGGTCATCTACAACTCTGGATATCTCTGCCATGCCATTGTCATAGGCAACAACACCCTTCCTTCCCCATGCCTCCTGTGAGACTGTGTCGGACAGGAAGTGTTTTCCTTGACCTTTTTATGGTCCTTGACTGGCTTGAAAATTAAGCTGACAAAGATTAATAGGAGAAAAGCATACACATTACTTAATATAAGTTTTACATGACACAGGAGGCTTCATAAGGAAATGAAGAGCCCCCCGCCCCCAAATGGTTAAGCCTATTTTGTAGTAGGCTTGATAAGAGTGAAGAGTCATGGAAAAAATGATAGGACAAAAAGATATGAGCTATGGATAGTAACCTGGGGGAGAAATTAGAAAGCCCTTTTTGTTATAGATGCCTGTGGGCATCATTCTGTCTTCATAGATTTTAGGGAAGACATCTCTCACGTGAAGGCACCTCTCACCTTTCCACCTGGTTCAGGGGAGAAGAGAGATCACAGTGTCCTTCCTGCACCTACCATTTTTCAGAATCCTTCAACTTAAAATATTCAATATGCCAGGGCTTCATATTTTAGAGAAGCATGTTCTGAGTTCCATCACTGACATGACAACCAGATGACAACAGATAGAACTGTGCTGGCCTTTAAGAAATTAAAGGGACTTAAAAAAGAAGAAGAAATTAAGGAAGTTTGAATTATTTAGCTTGGAGGTTATTGTTAATTAGTTAAAGGCTTGAATTCAATAAGAGTTATTTTTCAGAAGATAGTATTTTTCTTCAGTCACAATAGAATAAAAATAATTTTGTTAACATGCTAGCATATGATTTTCCTTAGTCTTATGTCCAAAGTATTTGTTTGGGATGACTGTAGATTGTTCTTTGGCATCAAAGGCGTCCCTAAATGTCAGCATGTGAAATAATGCCAGTTTTTTTTAACCTAGAACTGTTTTGTATAAAATAATAGCCACAGGTCACATGTGGTAATTTTAATCTTAATTTAAATGAAGGAAAATGAAATAAATTCATTTCCTTAATTGAACTAGTCATATGTCAAGCGATCAATAGCTACATCCTTAGTGTCTACCCTACCAAACAGCGCAGGTATAGAACATTTATGTCACTGGAGAAACTTTTATGGATAGCACTCTTCTAGAGACTTCAAAACTTAGTTTTACATTACAGGATTCCAGGATACTATATAGAAGCTAAGTGGCTGTTTTGAAGAGTTGTATACTAGCTATGTTTTGTTTTATTGTCCATTTAATGTCAACACATTTTTCTCTCTCCCTTTTTTCCCCTTAGGAGTCAGAAATATCTAAGGGTACTTTGTTGAGATTATTGCATGGGTGGGGTAGAAAGTGACACTTTTTTTCTGTAAAGATTTATTAAGTATTTACTATATAACCATACAATTTGCTAGATATTGCGGTTAGCATAGTTATAAAGAGACATGATCCTCACCCTCGTGCTATTAAAATTATAATTAGAGACACAAATAGAAACTAAATGCAGACATCTTCAAGTGATACAATCCCAGATTCCTTCCTTCTCTAACAGAGAATGAAATGGGAAAATGTAGGAGTGCTAAACATGAACCAAATCATTTAAATTAGGCAACCAACTTCTGGTAATTCATTTAGTTTCAGGAGTACCTAGTAGTTAAGGTCAAACTGAAGACAGTCCTTAAAACCTAAATGCATTTCAGCCTATGGTCAGAGAAAGGACAGAGTAAGTAAGAATAGATGAAGCTGACAAAGGGTAGGGAATGAACAAGGTGGTATGCCCATTTTAGAGTTGACCCTTGGAATGGAACTTGGAAAAAGTATTCAGAATTTTGACTCATCTCAGAAATATGTGAGCCATGCATGCATTCATAATTTGCTTGTTCATTTACCTATTTAGTGTTATGTGTATGTGTGTGTGTGTGTGTGTGTGTGTGTATTTGGCAACGTACTAAAAATCTTAAGAGTCAAAGAACTTTAGGATCTATATAATTTCAGCCTATAGTTATGATACAGCTGGAATACCCTGGAACTGGATCCAAAATTTTAATTCCATGTAGTTAATGAAAAAGAGAAAATGTCTGCTCCATTATGCTTTTATGATGCCTATTTAATATTTGAAAACTTTGAAAGAAGGCTTGTATACTCCCCAAACCAAATGAATTTGGTTTTAGCCTGCCTTTGCTTGATTCAGGTGAGTTTGATTTTAACACAGGTGCTTACTTGGCCATAGGGTGAAGTGTGGGGAATAGATTTGAAAGAACATGTTGAGTATCTCCAGGACTTTGTCTAAATAGATATTTGGATCATTAGATTGCTATGTTTTTTTCTGGTAACCTAGAGGTAAATTGCCCATTTGTGGTCAGATTCAATTGAGTGTCCATGATACCTCTCCCTAGATTGCTCCTCAAACAACTTCTAAATATCTTCTTGAACTTTGGTGTTTCTGTCTTCTTGCTAAAAAATATCTCTGTCTAATTATCACATGCTTTACTGGTTTTTTGTGCTTCTAATCCCATTATATTGTATGGCCTCCTTTACAAAATTAATATAGTTCATTAATTTTTGTGATTCATACATAATGCACACTTATTGATTCTTAACTATCCTATTACCACACTTCAAGTAGCAAGGCGTTGAAGCCTCATCTAAATAATACTTGATTTTTACTTGTATAATTACTTAAGTGTTCAACTCATAAGCTCTTTGAGGACAGGAATTGAATTTGTCTGGTACCGTGATGATTTTCCATCACCAAGAACATGATGGTATGACTGACACAATAATTTGCCATACTTACACACACACACACACAGCATACACGCAATTTTCGAAAGGATGAACATGCATGAGTTTGTCAGTATGTAATCATGGCCTTTTCTTTTACATACAGCTCTTCAGAATTTTAGCAGAAATTATTGGAATGGTGCTCTAGTGTGTATTGTATATTTCATAGACTGCATGTGAATAATTACTTCCCTGATATTTGTAAAGAAATTACTCTGTGCTTATTTTCTTTTCTCACAAAAAATATGGATAAGGCTGGTGCCAGATCCTGGACACAGAAACAGGCTAATGGTTTGAGTAAAGACTTGGGGTTCTTTTAGATGAGTGTACAACTGATGATTGAAGCTGAATTTCCGAGCTTCAATCCTGACTCCACTGTTTATTAGAGTGAAGTTCTATAGACTTCAAGTTACTTCATTTCTCTGTGCCTCACTGTTCTTATTTGCAAAATGAGAATGATAATTGCACATACCTTACATACATTGTAAAATACTTAAAATTGAACCTGGCACACAGTGCTCAATTAATTTAGCTGTTATTCTTTTATTTCCCTAAGATTGCGAACATGGTGTCAAATGTAATAAATGCTTAACATTTAAAAGAACGAGTGCGTGGTAAACACTTTCTTTTATGTAGAACAGAGTTCTGTGAGAATTTTTTTTTTTATTCCTGCTATAATAGAAGGGTGTAGGGAACTGATATACATCCATCCAGCATTCAGGACTCTACTGGTATGGAAGAACAAGGTGAGATCCACATGTGAATAGCCTTTTGCTTGTGTCATTTTACTGCAGTTCATTAATTGATTCCATGCTGCCAGATTTAGCATTAGATTGCATACAAGGCATTACTCTTATACTTACTGATAAAAATTATGGGAATTCCCTGCAAACATAGATGGAATGCAGAAGTTTATTTTATTAAAAATTAAAATAATAAGAAGAAATAATACTAACATCAACAGTAATATCAATTGGCATTTATTGAGTGCTGTGTACCTTCATATATTTATATGAATCATCTCATTTAGTTCTCTCAAGACCCCTATGACGTAGGAGCCAGTATTAACTCCATTACTATGAGACCAGTGTTTGGAAAGTTAAGTATCTTGACTCATTCATGTCACATAGTAAGTTGGGTCTTGGAACCCAGGTAACCTGATTTAAGAACATGGCAGTGTAACAAGAACTGTCATTGCTTGTGTGAGACGTGTCAGTTAGCAAAGCTCTGGTGGACCATCTGAAAAGAGAAATGAAAGTCTGAGTTGTGTGGTTGTTGATTTCCATTGTGAAAATTCTCCTACTAGGGTTAGCTTCGAGGTGCCAGTGTGACATCATGAAGCTCCCAGAATCCTGAATCTTGACCACCAGGTCAAGGCCCCCCCACTCTGCCCTCCCACCCCAACACTGGTGGGGATTACTAAGTCCATCACAGTGGCTCAGGACCTTCCTTTACAAGACGTTTGGCAGTGGCAGTCATATGAGTCAGCAGGTTAGCATGATACCCAGCAGGGATAGCATTTACTCTCTACACATGAAAGAAAGAGAAAGAATCTGGACTAAGCAAAGAATGTGGTCTTAGGAAAGAAGAATTTGAACTTAGGATTGTTTGGTGGAGGAAACCAGGAGCCAGTTGCTGGAAAGGATTTGGCCTTGGTCTAGGGAATTATGACAATAAGAAGAAAAAACAAAACAAAATAATTTAAAAAAACCCAAAACTTCTTGTTAATTTAGATAAAGATTTGATGGCAGAAATGCTTGCTATTTTCCTTACTTGTGAGAGAAAACAGATAAAAGAATAATCATATTTTCTATTTCTGTAAATTCATAGGAACTTTCCCACAGAAATATGTCTCAGCATTGGCTAAAGATGCGTTAGACTATGAAAGTAAAAAGGGGAATTCCTTGCTCATTTAGCTGTCTTAAATCATTTCTAGAAGAAGATCTGATATTGTAAAAGTATGCATGTAGTTAGACGTGTGTGTGAATTTACATATACAGATATAGTTCATCGATCTGTGGGTATCTGACAAAGTACCTTTCCATATATTGAAGCATCTAGCTTTACATTTATGGACTGCCTGCTAGCTCACTCTTGCTCATGTTCGCCTTCTGGAACCATGCAGGTTGTAAAGTGAATAGAAATTAGTTGTATATGGGTGCTCATCAGACGCTGAAGGACACAGTTGGGTTGAAGCAGCTGTTATTTTCTGGCAGAGACCAAATCATTTCTAATGCTGCAGAATGAGAAGCTTCCTGTCAACTGGTGGCACTTACCACAAGGGAGCAGAGGCCTTTCTACACCTGCTTTCATCTGCAACTCTAGGAATTCATTCATTTTTCTCACGTGGCAATGTCTGATTTTCTCATTCACAACAACAAAAATCTATGAACAGACTATGGTATTGCTCCTGCAATGCCTGTGGAGACAAGTGTTTGTATATATGGATAGTGGGATGGGAAGAAATAGTTCCCTTTTTAAGATTTTCCTGTCATTCTTCTGTTTAATCTAAACTAAGCCGTTGGAATGTAGAAAAAATACTAGCCTGTGCTAGAGGAACTGACATTTTCCCCTGGATGTCTAGGAATGCGATCAGACTCTAGGGATGGTGAAAGAAAGGTCAAAGTTAAAGGAAATCATACTTGTTTCAATTACTTTGGATCTCATAATGTCAGTTGTGATACTTCGTTGCTCAACAAGTAGAATTGATTTCTAGCCCTAAACAAGAAGATCTTAAACAAATATCAAATGGTTTTACATAGGTCTTTTGCCTCTGGATTGCTTTTTTAATTCACACACACACACACACACACACACACACACACACACACATTCTCTAATCAAATGATAGTTGAATTCTGCTCTTGGTTTAGTCATTAAAGTTAATGGACTTCCAAAAAACTCAGTGCCTATTTTTATTGTCTTTTCAAGAGTGTCAGCAAAGCTAGCTTCTGAATTTATTCCATTAGCTTTATTATACAGGTTGGGTAGCTTGTCCTTCCTTCTGGGCAGTTGGAAGGATTCTTGTATTAGGCCAAAGTACTGTTATGTATTTAGGTATTTATTTTTCAAAAGACAGTTACAAAATGGAGGAAGGAGATGGAATTCTGTCCTGTTCAGAGAATAGTGCCTCATAGTCTACAATCAGACAGCTATTTTCCAAGAAGCCATAAAATTCAACTCAATTTAATTACATTTTACTGAGCACCTACAAGGTAATGTAGCATTATACTAAATACTATCAAATACCCAGAATGTAAGCAATGTGAAAAACTATTGCTGCCCTATTTTAAGCCTTCTTAGTATTTAAAGTATAAACAGGAGACCAAATAAATAAATAAATAAATAAAAAGAAAGAATGAAAGAAAAAAATCAATCTTTTTTATAAAACTTCATTATTTTTTTCTAACCATAAAGCACTTCAAATCTCTTTACAGGTAGCTCCTTTAATGAATATTTAGCTAGCTAATTTGCCACTTTTTAAAAAGATTTATTTATTTATTTTAGAGAGAGAGCAGAGGGAGAGGGGCAGAGGGAGAGGGAGAAAGAGAATCACAAGCAGATTCCCCATTGAAAGTGCTCAGAGCCTAACAGGACCCAATCTCATGACGCTGAGATCATGACCTGAGCTGAAATCAAGAGTTGGATGCTTAACTGACTGAGCTACCTAAGCATCCTCTAATTTGCCATTTTTAAAAAACAATATTTGAAGATACTCACTTTTCCTGTGTTCTTTTTCATTTTGTTTAATAAAATGAGTAGCAAGATTTTAAAATGATTTTTTTAAAGATTACTGAGTAACCTCATGTATTGTGATATGTAAAAAAACCAGAGCCAATGTCTTCACCCTATATAAATTTAAAAATTGCTGAAAATTTTTCTTTTAATGCAGGTGTGAATTTCATAGTTTTCTTCTTCTTTTTTTTTTTTGCATTCAGTTTTGGAACTTAATATTTTGGTTGAAGACCTTAACATTTTCAGTTTTCATGTAAATAATAAATTAAAGAGTGCTATAGACAGACATATCACTAGAGTATAAATGTCATTGTAAATTAAAAAGGATCAGCAGGATCAATTTTAATATAATCACTTAAAGAATTTTTTCAAATCTCATTAAAGTTATTTCTAGTCATTACAGTAATGGAAACTAGTAAAGCAAAATGTGTCCACTTGAGTTGACATTTAGACAAATTCAAAAGATTGTAAACTTCCATCCTGTTTGACCCAAATGATATAAAAGTGGGGGGAAGGGCTTAAGGTGGTCACATTTTGCCACAATCAGAAGTCTTCCTGATTGAGTATGGGGGCTGAAAACAATAGGCTAGATTCCCAACTTATGAAAAATCATCTCATAATTATATGACTTAGGGCATGAATATGAGGCTTTAACCAAATCTATGGAAAATTTAGATTTTTCAGTTCAAGAGCTCCATGAGTTTATTTTGTTGTTGTGTTTTGCATTAGTTATGTGTGCTGGCTTTTAAGTTTAGTTTAAGGTTTAGCTAATTCAAAAAGAAAGTTACCAATTTACTGAAACTTTATTTTGGTGAGTAAAACATGCCCAAATCACTTGTCTTTGTAGTTTTATGTTTTCAGTTTTCCAGAATATTTTCAAAAGATTAGTAAAAGTTCACTAATAAAAGCTTTATATTCCAATTTTTATAGTTTAGAGATAATATATATACATTTGTAATCATTTTTAAATATGCATTGCAGTTCAGAATTGCTCAACTGAAAACTTTTTTCCTATTGAAAATAGTATTTCCTTATATTTACATTGGGCTTTCTACATTTACAAAATGCTTTCGCATTGATACCTGGAACAATGCCTGTTGCACTTGAATGAAAATGTGATTGAATTCATCATCTGATTTTATTCTCACAACTACCCTGAGAAATTTAGTTTTATTACTTTTATTACTTTTATATTTCAAACACAAATGGAAGTTTAGAAGCCACAGGGGTTTTACTGGCAGAACTGCCTAAAAAACAAAATAAACTTATCCCCAATCTAGTCCTATTTCCTCTACACTTTTAATTAATAAGAAATTATAACACCATTTTGCCTATTATTTTATCTAAATATTATTGCAACATAAATCTCACTGGCAAACATATTTCAATTTGAAGAAATACCCATTTTACTAAACTTTAAGTAAATAAACTTTCAACAAACATTTATTAGGTATCTACTAAGTAGGAAACACTGAACAAAATGCACAAATTCTGCCCTTTTGAAGTTTACAATGTAAAGGGAGAGAATACCAATAAACACAGTAGGTCAATGATGCAATATGTTAGCACGTGTTAAATACTGTGGAGAAGTAAGCAGTGGGGATATAGGAGTGGTGCCCTGGGACAGGGCAGTCTGTCTGGTAGGAGAATCATGAGGAGATCAGGATAATTGAAGTGGTTGGGGGTCAGAGGTAAATGATCAGGTCAGAGGACAGAGGTAGGGGAGTATGGCAAAGATCGTGTCATAGGCTGTTGAATGATTTGTGTTTTTTATGTTCATTGAGGTGGTAAGTCATTGGAAGGCTTTGAGCAGAGCAAAGACATAATTTGACTTATGTTCTAGCAGGACTGGTCTAGTGCTATGTCAAGAATAGGCTTCAGGGAGTGTGATGGAAACAAAAAGACCTATTCAGTAGCTATTGGAATAATCCAAGTGAGAAATGATGGTAGTCTGGAAAAGAGTGATAGCAGTGTAGATGGCAAAAGATTGATACATCTTGAATGCGCCACTGGCAGGATTTGCTATTGAATTGGTGTGAAGGATAGGGGAAAACAACAAATTAAAGATAACTCTCTAAGCTGTCTGGACTTAGGAACTAATAATATTGGATTTCCATCAACTGATATAGAAAAGACTAGGAAAATCAGGTTTGAGGGTGGAGCAGGTTTGTTTTTTAACATGTTTATTTGAGATGCCATTTAACCATCAAAAGCAAATATATGAGCAAGATAGAAGAGTATAGAAATTCAGGGGAGTCTAGGTAGGATATATAAATTTGTTAGTTTTTAAGATATACATATGGTACATAAAGTCTTGACATTGGATGGATAAGCTAATGTGTGAGTCTAGATAGAGAAGAAAGAACAACCAAGAACAGTGCCTTGATCCACTCCAATGTTCAGAAGTTGGGAGATGAAAGAATAAGAAAAAGAGGTGGAAAAGAAGTGACAGTGAGTGAGTTAGGAGATGAGGTTGGAGCCCAGGAAGCCAAGTGAAGAAAGTGTTTCAAAGAGGAGAGGTCAAGTATGGCATTACATTATGGAGTTTCAGAAGAGAGTTGGACATAAAAGTCTCATAGAGTGGGTTTAAGTAAGAGTGGAGAGAAAATTGTGATGGTTGAGATATAAAAATCTTTCAAAGAATTTTGCTATTTAGGGTGGTAGAAAAGTAGGTCTTAGGTGATTGAAGAAATAGGACTAAGTAGCTTTTTTTTGTTTTGTTTTGAAAAGGGAAGAACTACAGCATATTTATGTACTGATGGGAATAATTCAGTAGAGAGGGAAAAATGTTAACACAAGAGAGGAGAATTTCTGGAGCAATGTTCTTGATTGGCAAAAGAAATAGGATTGTTTGATGTGCAGACAGCTTATCCATAGTAACAGGAAAGAAAGCAGAATTGAGGGCACAACTGTAGGTGGATGGAGGATGTAGTAATGAAAATGCGGAATGCCTCCGTTTTCTCAGTGAAATAGAGAGCAAGGACTGATACTGAGCATGAGAAGAGTGGAGGCTGTAGCTGTTGGAAATTTGAGAAGAGAAAGCATGAAATTAATATGTGGGGGAGCAGAATAAACTTGAGAAAGTATAATTACTCACCGGCCATAGGTGCCTATTAAGTTCTCATGGACATAATAAAAAACAAATCATTAAATCATCCAGTTGATATTTATTCTTTTTATGATGTTAGCTACTATCAGACACAAAGAAGTAACAGAATAGTTGTTGCTCATCGGGAAATGATGATTCATTTGTGAAAATGAGATATGTACAACATCTTTATTTTTTTGTACAACATCTTAATACTATTTTTATATGCAAATTATAAGCAATTTAAATGGGATTCAACAATTTTTTTTAACCTATCTACTTTTTGCCCAATGGTAAGTACAGTGGGAGAACAACAGTATGTAGTCTCTGTCTTTAGGGTTATACAAACTCAGAATTTAATGAAAGAGATAACCACATCATAATAATAGAAAGCCTGATGCAATGGAATTCCATGAGAGAAAGAGACAACAGTCCCAACTGGGGGAATTTAAGAAAGCCTCAAGAAAAATACAGGGCTTGATATTGACCCTCAAGGATGTGTAGGACTTTAACAAATGGAGCAAATGGATGAAAGTAGCAAATTGTGCAGCCTGTGAAATGATACATACGGCATATAATTAGGCATTAACTTAAGAGCATTCAAAATAAATACAAAAGCTTGGAGGAAACAAATATTTTTATGTTGTACACAGTGGAACAGGTAGAAATCAAACTGGGGAAAATAGATTGGAGCTTTTTAAATTTAATCAAATTTTAATTATCTACTCTGGAATAATCCTTTCACCCAAGAGGAATTCTAATAATAGCAACTGTAAACATTTGTTTATTAGTTAGATGCCCTGTACAAACTGAACACTAGGGCAGCTCCGGTGGCTCAGCGGTTTAGCGCAGCCTTCTGCCCAGGGCGTGATCCTGGAGAACCAGGATCGAGTCCCACGTCGGGCTCCCTGCACGGAGTCTGCTTCTCCCTCTGCCTGTCTCTCTCTCTCTCTCTCTCTCTCTCTCTCTCTCTCTGTGTCTCTAGTAAATTAAAACAAAACAAAACAAAACAAAAAACTGAATACTAATGCAACATCTCATTTAATGCCTAAGCATGAAAAAAAAGGCTTGGAGGAAGTTGCCCAGAGTCGCATAGCTCTTTTTTTTTTTTTCTTTTGGAGTTCGATTTGCCAACATATCATAGCTCTTTAACTTCACACGACCTGCCATATCCCTTGGGTTCTGGAAGCATTTTACTTAGAACAATTCTTCATCAAATGACTTATTTGGCCTCATATATTTCTTAAAAAAAAGATTTTATGCATTTATTCATGAGAGAGAGAGAGAGAGAGAAGCAGAGACATAGGCAGAGGAAGAAGCAGCCTCCCCATGGGGAGCCCAATGTGGGACTTGATCCAGGGACTCCAGGATCATGCCCTGAGCGGGAGGCAGACACTCAGCTACTGAGCCACCCAGGCGTCCCTGGCCTCATATATTCCTAAACTGAATTGGTGAATTAAAGAAGAAAGGTTGGGTACCCGTATAGCCCAATTGGATCCCATTTCTTGGTTGATTCTGCTTCTGATTAGGTATTTGGTCACCTTATTTCTACTTTTAGTTTTCCCACCTGTCAAATGAGAATTATATTACAATTTTAGAGGACTGAATCTATGATTAAATGAAAAAAAAAAGTAGTATTTGATAGATTTTTCTGGACTATTATTGCCTATCTACAATTAATTATTAGATGTAAGTAAAACATAAGACTCAACTTTGATTCAGTAGCTCTTCATGTTTGGGACAATAATATTTCATGTTATTTCCCAAACTGGCAGCATTGACTGATTTTAAAGATATTAATCGCCTCAAGTGAAACAGTCCAAAGTGGTATAATGATTAGATACAATAGATCCATGTATAAAATGAGATTTATTTGATTTAAGGAATAACTTTCAAACAGAATTCTCAGATGGTATATAGAGTTTATGATAAGCTTTTCTTGTTATATATCTATCTTTGGATCACTGAAATTCATTCACTTTTGTTTTATTTTTATTCTCTTTCATAACAAGGAACTATGACTATTGTATTATGACTGTATCTATATCTAATGGGAGTGTAAAAACTATATATATATGTATTATTAGTCACAGTGCCACCAATTCCAGACACTTAATTCTATTAGTTTGTCTTTTTTTGTTTTGAATGAATCTTAGGAAAAAATTTACAAAAAAATTCATTTTGTGGTACAACGTAAGAGTGAAAACAAACAAACAATGAACATTAAAAAGGATGATTTTAGTTTTAAAATGTTAGCAAGTTTTGTACTACAAAAAAAAACTTATTTATTTTGCCAATATTCATTATGGCTTTGGTGTAATAAAACATGTGACTTTGTAAAATGTTTCATGGCTCACAGCAGAATGTATACTTTAAATTCCATATGAAAATAGACACAAAAAAGCAAATATGGCTTTTGAAAATACAAGAATGAAATTAATTTTCTTTATGTTGGGACAGTTTGGGGAGAAGAAGAGAAAAGAAGACTCTTTTATACTATGAAACAGATTAAAGTTTTATTTTAAAAATACAATTTTCTGGGCGGCCCGGGTGGCTCAGCAGTTTAGTGCTGCCTTCAGCCCAGAGCCTGATCCTGGAGACCCAGGATCAAGTCCCATGTCAGGTTCCCTGCACAGAGCCTGCTTCTCCCTCTGCCTGTGTTTCTGCCTCTCTCTCTCTCTCTCTGTGTCTTTCATGAATAAATAAATGAAATCTTAACCAAAAAAAAATACAATTTTCACAAATAAAGGCTTCCAACTTTTTTACATGCATTGTGTTATGCTTCTCAGTACTGCACTTATAGGGAGCACTCAGTCTTTTATAAAATAATGAGTAATGCAAATTACTCATATAAAATAATTGGAGTAATGCAAATCATGGTCTTGATTCTATAAGTTTCAGCATTTTTTTTAATCCAATAATTTAAAAGTATGACAAGCTAGATAGCATTTCCCAAAGTAGTCTTCCTTGGAGTATATACATCAGAAGTGTTATCAGAAAGAGGGTTCTACAGTAGATTATGTTTGAAGGACCTTGCATTAAACAATATTAATTACTGAGAACTTTTTTTTTAAAGGATTTATTTATTTATTTATTTATTTATTTATTTATTTATTTATTTATGAGACCATGAGAAAATGCGCAAGCATGGGCAGGGTGAGGGGCGTAGGCAGAAGGAGAGGGAGAAGCAGACTCCTTGTTAAGAAGGGAGGCCTAGATGTGGTGCTTGAACCCAGATTCCCTAAATGATGACCTGAGGCAAAGTCAGATGCTTAACAGACTGAACCACCAAGGCACCCCACTAAGAGCTTTTAATGTGTAAACGTGATGCTTTGTGAATTTTCCAGGATATGCAACACTTCATAGGTTGTTAACATTATTTCTCGTGGAATTCCTGATGTAAACCTTAGGAAAGCTGACCTATATCAAATTAAATCCACTTCTCTTCTAGAAGTTCCCAGATGCAGTTCCAATCTGGGGGGTTCTCAGTCCCAGAACACCAATTATAGGACACCAGGTATCAGGGAATTCAACTCAATTCTGACACTATCTATCTGGAGACAGCATCAGTTTCCAGAGGTTAAGGGTTCAGTCCTACAAGACTGCCCTCTACCCTCCTAGTTCAGATGCCAGTGGCAAGCCCCAGGCTGTGTGACTTGTGCTTTCAGCCAACAGGCTACAACCTGGAAGTTCCAATGTCCTCCCTTTAGGTTTGATTAATTTGCTAGAGCAGCTCAGAGAACTCAGGGAAGCACTTATTTGCATTTACCAGTTTATTAAAGGATGTGATAAAGGATATGAATCCACGTCCAAATGAAGAGATACACTAGGTAAGATATAGGGAAAGGGCACAGAACTTCCCTGCTCTCTCCAGGAGTGCTCCTCCCCCTGTGACACCACACCTTTACCAACAAGGAAGATCTCCTTTTGAGATTTTATGGGGACTTCATTGTATATTAACAATCAACTGGTCATTGGCCATTGGCTGACTCAACCTCCAGCCCCTCTCTTCTCCCCGGAGGAGGGGTCCAAAAGCCATCTTCATTAACAAAAGACACGTGAATCACCCTTATCATAAAGGATTCCAAACATTTTAGGAGCTGTGAACTCCTTCCTTTGGAGGAAGACAAATATGTATGAAGAATATATTTTGGTCATCAGAACGATGAAAATATATATTTTTTAGAAGTCACAATACTGCAACTTCCAAAATATTAGCACTGTTATGCTTCATTCTTACCTGTGGCTTTCCTCAGTAGCAATGCTTTTATTAATATTAGCAAGGCTAGAGCAGTCCTTTCTGCCTTCTTGGTCCTCTCAGTCTGCCTCTGGCATCATCACTTCATTTACTACTAATGACACTGCCTAGACTAGGCTCTGTTAATTCAGAACTTCAGAAACCAACTGATGATTCACTCCTTAGATAAGCAGAACCTGTCAGTACAAATGGCTTTATTGGATGGTGGGACTGTTTCATGAAATAGTAGCATGTAAAGGAGAAGAACAAATCTGTAGCTGATGGATGGTTAAACCAAGAGAGTATTTAAGAGAAGAGAATTGGGTCTGCTTTTGCTCCTGGGAGAGAGACCACTAGACCTGTCATGGGGTTTTAGAAACCATAAGGCAAGAATTAGTAAGAAAAAGCAAAGCAGGTTTTTAACATTTGGTTTTAGATGCAGCTGACATTATGTGGAACTGAAAATGTATTATGCATGTTTTAAAATTTTTTTTTAAGATTTTATTTATTTATTCATGAGAGACACACACACACACAGAGGCAGAGACACAGGCAGAAGGAGAAGCAGGCTCCATGCAGGGAGCCCGATGTGGGACTTGATCCCGGGACTCCAGGGGAAGGCAGGCGCTAAACCCTGAGCCACCCAGGGATCCCCTAAAATTTTAAAAAAGTTCATGTTATTATAGCTATCTGATTTCATAAGAAATATTTCTTCAATTATTCTTAAGGTTGGTAGAAATTCCTCATATCCACAGATAGACTGATTGACTATCCTAATCACTTTGAAAATTACTTCAAAGTTACTCCATTTATTGAGAAATATTACAGATTTACAAAAGACTGAGTGAAAGAGAGTCCTCTAGTATAGAATGATTAGGCAAGTCAGATATCGTGGTGATTATTCCCCTGGACAAATTATTTAATGTCCGTTGACCTGATTTTCTTTATTTGTGAATGGAGATGCTGAGGAGGAAGGAAGAGACACGACACACACATACATAAACAGGGAAAGCTTCTTAGGTGATTAACAGCCAGACTGTGATGGGGCAGAGTCAAGAATGAAAAATACATGATTCCTGTCCTCAAAAGTCATAGTAAAACAGGAAGCATCAAATGCGACACGAAAGTAAAGACAGCATGCTATGAAAATTCAGAGGAAGGAATGATAGCTTTTGTGGGAGATATTGGGAAGGCTTCTTGGTGGTAACATGTGCTAAAAGTTATGACTAATAGGCATGATGTCAATGGCAAGAAATTGGAATGATTAAAAAAGGAAAAGTTCAGACTACAGAAGGCAGCAGCCGTGTTAACATCTTTCTTCCCACCCGGGCTCGAGATCAAAGGAACTGACAAGAGTCCTAGGATGTGACTTGGGGGAATTTCTCCAGGTTTTAACCCTCCACCCTCCACTTCGGTTATTTATTCTCTTCTCACCTAGGTTGCTATCCCATTTATATCTACAAGGATTTTCTGTTTCCACCTAAGCCATTCAAATTGCTAATATCCCCTCCAAACATTTGGTGACCTTTATTCTCAAAACTTTGCCTCCCCTACTCTGCCCTGCCTCTGCCTCTGCTTCTAAAGGCCTGAAACATAAGATTTCCCAACTCTCATTTGCCTGAAGGTATAATCAGACAGGTGGGCATCAACCTGATAAACGAGACAGGGGCCAGAATATAAGAGTCTTGTTTATAGGAGAACTTCTGTTCCCTTTCAGTTGAAAATTATGGTAGGTGAAAAGGAGTAAGTGTGAAATAAAGCCCTGAAAACAGATGGAAGTCCTCTCATTGAAATCCTTGAACGCTCATTTAGCTAAAAATGTCATGCTGGCTTTTTTTTGTAAGGAGTGGAAAAGTATTTAATATATTTAATCAAGTAAGTAACATACTCTAGATTTTTCATTATGAAAGTTAAATCGGTGGCTACGAATAAAATGGATTGGCTGGGGCAGAGACTCATATGGTAGTTAATAGAACTTGGTCTGGAGTCATGGACTTGGAAAGGCAAAAGAGAAAGAAAAATGAAAGAACAATTTGGAAGTGAAATTGATAGGATATTACAATTGACTAAAAATGGGGCTGAGGAAAGAATGCCGATGATATAATCATATCTTCAAGAAGTGCTAGATAACAACAGGTGTCTTTAAAACTCAGCAGATGGGATTATTAACAAGAAAGAGGAAAGTGGAGAGAATCTGAGATTAGTATTGGGTTGATCTGTGGGTAGCAAAGGAATTTGTGTTTTAAAGAGTTTTCAAGTGATTCTGACGAGATTCTTCACCCACATGTTTTATTTTGATCACTAAGTACTATATAGAATAAATCCATTATGATTTAAGAAAACTGCTGTTGGTTTTCCAATGACTGTCTTCACCAAATGTAATATGAAAATATATGAGTAAAAGTGCTTTGGAAAATCAAAGATCCATATAAAATAACTTTAAACATAATCTTGAAATGAGAGAATGTTTTCTTAAGAAAATAGTAAAATTAAAATAGCGATTTTCATTGTAATAACAGCTAATATTTACCAAAGACTTCCATATGCTATTTATATTGTATGTATTATTCTGTCTAATATTTATATTTTATTATTTCTCCACTCTAGAGTTGAGGCTTAGAAAGGTTAAGTATCTTTCCCAGGGTTAAAAAGTGGCACGGCCAAATTTCAAACACTATGTTTTATTGCCCTATTTAAAAACTAACGAGATTTTTTTTTCCTTCATAGCCAAGATAATCTTCAAGGAAACTTCTGGATGAAGTACCACAAGAGACACATATGTCCACATTTAAAAGTAAGCACAAATATTTAATCTCGTAATGTGTTTTTATTCATTGTACTCCTATTTGTTTGCACTGTTATTGCCATAATGTTATCGGGCGTGCAATAAACAATAAATATTTGACTCCAAAGGAGTCATTTTTGTTTTTCTTCTGGAAATCTTTCATGGGACCTTAGCTCTCTAGAGAAGCCTTGTATGATGAATCTAGTCTTGAGAACTAAGAGGGAAGGCAAATATGGAGGTGAAGACAGAAGGGAGTAGGCACTAAAGACTTGCTTTGTCAGTTTTACAGTTTTGTTTGGAGCTAGCTATGATAGGTCTCAACATATTAGTTCTATACGAATTCATTCTGAATCTACTGAAAGTTCTTTTACCTACTGAAAATTTTATAATAATATTTTATATTTCTTTTTTTATAGTGGTATATTTCTTTTCAGTTATGTGTTCTTTAAGGCTTATACAAGTTAGTGACCTGAGTTCTAATTTTTCTAGACTAAAATACTTTTATGGTGATTATTATCAGAAGGAAAAAAGGAACCTCCAGACTTTGCTTTATTTAACCAGTGTTTCTCAATCCTAGGTGCAATCTGAAATCATTTAAAGAAGCTCAAGAACTATTGGTACCCAGATTTTATTGGAAATCAATTATAATTACAGAATCTTTGGGATGGGACCTGAGTATCGTGTATTTTAAAGCTCCTAGATGATTCTAGTGTGCACCAGGGTTGAGAACTATGACTTAACTCCTTGTTTCAAATCAAGAACAAAATTGGAGGCTCTTACCACAGTTGTTATCAAAAACAAGAACAATAACAACAAAACAAAACTGAGCTCTTACCATCTATAATTACTAAGAGAAGTACTAACTGTTGAAGGGTAAGCTGAAATCTTTGCATGGTTCAACATAATACATTTATAAAATTTATATGAGGAGAAAAAGATTTTTAGGTAGAAATGTGAATGATTCTCAGAGAAATAGAAATGGTACCCAGATAAACCTTGAAAATCTGAGGATAACATTACAATTCAAATATCATTTGGCAAAATTTATCTTTTTAATATCTTCATATTAATGAATATGAGTTTTTTAATCCTGATTCTTAAAAAGTTAAAATTTTATTTAATGTTCCAATTTGATCAAAGATCTATTTCCAAACAGAATAATTTCTCATTATGAAGTTTGCAAATTTCCTGAAAAAATAGTGTTGTGGACATTTTTACTAAAATAGCAGCATAGTTATCATCTTAACTCCCTTTCAAAACTAAAGAAAGCTGGAAAATGGAAGCAAAAAAATTATATTTTTGACTCATTCCTTCAATTCACATTTTCCTTGACATGTGGAATTCTGGTTACAACATAGTACTCATTTAGCTTTACTTAAAAGGAGAATACTTTGATTTGTCAAGTAGTGATTTGTCTAGAAGTGATAGATTGTTTGTGGAAGTTGCTTTTAGAGTGTCGGTTGAATGTTATTAGATCCTTTCCAAATGTCATCGAGGTTCACTTGGATTGAACTTAAGTATACTAGCTCTTAGCCAACTGTTTGTGTTGCAAACAGAGCTTAACTATCTCAACATGCCGGTGGTATATCATAATGGCCACTGTAAAGACAGCCAGCCTGGAATTACTTTGATTATGGGGGTTCTAAGGAGTACCTATGATTGATTCCCACAAGGCTAAGGGCCATTTCAATTGCCGAGGGCATTTATCGTGATGTACTCTTTAAGTGGTCTTAACAGGACACCATGAGACTAAAAGTGGAGTTACTTAGACATTCTCTTGGTGAGAGTGATTTCTGGTTTTGGTGTCATGATGAGAGCCCTTTATTGTTCCCACTCTATTTTCCTCACATAAATTCTTACCTTTGTGATCCACTTTAACTTTATTCATTTTCAAGGACAGTTGGTTGGGTGCCATTTGATTTCCTAATCATTAAGCTGTTTCCTTTTTGCCATGGGTTAGCTCCTTCCCTTTCCCTTTCCTCCCCTCTGCTCTTTCATTTTTTCTTTTACCTTTCATTTATTCCCCAGTCTTCCTTCCCTGTCCCCTTTCCTTCCTAATTACAATTGCTAACCATAATCAGAATATGGCTTAGTCAAGAAATATCTGTTGAATGCCATCAGTCCACAGGACTGGCAGTTCCCAATTGCTGGGGATTGTTTTGAAGGACATACATTGAGCTATGAGTTCAGAGTATTAGCTTCTTTCTTTTTCTCTAGTGCTTTTATCTCGTTTCTGACTCTTAGATCCTTTTGCATTCTTTTGCAAGGATTTTATAAAGTCATCCCTTTGTGAAAATGTACTGCTTTGTTGAATCACATGGAATTTTTATTGATTTGCAGTTCCTTCATCTTGGGACAAATCCTAACTTACCTCAGATGATATATTTTTGTGTTTGCATTCCTTTTATTGTTTTCTATATACGTTCTCTTTGACTGACGTTTTGATTTTCCAGTCTCAGGTGAAGGTTTTATCTTGAGTGCTCAATGCAGAGTTTCCAATACATTATGTTCAAATACTTCCTTGGTGCATTTTTTAAAAACAAAATTATTAATTGTATTGCCCTTTTCTTAGTTGGTACTACCTAGTAGTGCATACAAAGCATGTGACTGACAGTTGTAGTTCTCTTTACATGACTAATGATCTGGATTTTCCCCCTCCTATGATACTACTATAAACTGCATCTTGACTCCTGAGCTGTTACTGAAGTAAAATGTCTTTTCTATCTATTTCATAAGTTTGTTTTGAGTCTTGAATGGTACAATGGATGATAACCTTTTGTTAACTATAAACCACTGTGAAGTAAAAGGGTACAGTTGCCTGAAAAAGAAGGTGCATATGTTAAATTTAAGCTTTTAAAAATATCAAACTGTGATATAGTGATGATAGTATTTGATGGAACAAAGGAAAAGGAGGGGAAAGGGGGAAAAGGAAAATATCTTTAAAAAGTCTGAATATAGAGGAAAAAAGGGTGAATAGTACAATTTGAGACAGCATGTAAGAAAGAAAAAGGAATTTGGAAGTTACTCAGTGGTATGGTCTGTGATGAAAAAATTCATCATGAAAAACAAAGAAGAAATTTATATGTTATTTTAATGAATATTTCTTAACTGTGGAGAGATTATGGAAGAGATGATTATAGATGGGACAGCTATGAATATAGGAGTTAGTAACAAGTTGATGACACATCTAAACACACACATCCAGGATGGTAAATAAGCTTTCTTCTAAAATGAAATCTTTCATTTCAACTCTAATTTCATCTTGTTGAAGATGTATCTCTTAGTACATGTATGAAATAAGCAAATACATTGTTTAGGAATAAGTGACAATTCCTTATTCCCTCTTAACTGTTATCTTCTACTCAACTGTATTTGGGAAAGCTAGGGGAGGACAAGAAAGGTATGAGGGGAAGTTGTTTCATTTTAACCTTTAATGAGAGTCTGCTTGGTGTAGTAGAAGGACACTGACTCTAAAATGTTAAAGTGTGGGTTTTAAAATTTAGCATTTATGTAGTAACAATGAGGAACATTGATCTAGAGCAGAGTTTATGTGCATGTGAATCATCTGGAAATCTTGTTAAAATGTAGATTCTGATTCAGCAGGTCTAAAGTATGGCCCATGAGTGTCCTAGGTGGTGCTTGGTGCTGTTTTGCCATGGACCACACTTTGATTGGCAAGGATACTCCATTTATTTGCATCTTATCACACAGGGGACAAGACTTAGAATTCAAATTCAGTGTTTTTCTTATCAGAGCTCACACAGTAGGCATTAGCTAAACATAAAATTCCTTCTCTTTTTCCTGAAGCATGGATTTTCACTGATAAAGATCAACAAGCACTTCTCTTTCATCATTTACATTTCATGCATGTGCTGAAATTTGATTTGTACAGTGTACATCTATGATTTTATCTACTCTAAAGTAACATATATGCTACACATAAGAAAATGACCCTTTTGTCTTTCATCCCCCTTCAGTTCATTAACATTAAAAACATTAATTGGACAGGGATATTGGCAGTAGCTTCATTCTGTTTTCACCCACTTTTCTATATAGAGGTAAAATTCACATAAGATAAAATTCATTTTTTATCATTTAAAAATGTACAATTAAGTGGCTTTTAGTACATTCACAGTGTTATGCAACCATCATCACTAATTTCAGAACATTTTTATTACCCCAGAAAGAAACCCTCAGTGTACTCACTAAGCTGTAACTCACCATTCCCTCTTCCCCCAGTATGTGGAAACCACTAGTCTCTTTCTGTCTGTATTTTCTTATTCTGAACATTTCATAAAAATGGGATTATATGATATGTGGCCTTTTGTTTTGGCTTCTTTCACTTAGTGCAATATTTTCAAGATTCATCGATGTTGCGTAGTGTGTATCAGTACTTTTTATGGCTGCATACTATTTTATTTAATGAATGTACCATATTTTATTTATCTATTCAACGATTGATAGACATTTGGGTTGTTCCACTTTTTGGCTGTTTGAATTGCACTATTAGAACACTGGGTGTAAGTTTTGTGTGGATATTTGTTTTCATTTCTTTTGGGTATGTATCTAGGAGTTAATTGCTGCATCATCTGGAAATTCTATATTTAACTTTCTGAGGTACCACCAAATGGTTTCCAAAGTGTCTCATTTATGTTCCAACCAATGATGCATGAATGTTCTAATTTCTCCACATCCTACCAGCATTTGTTTTCTGTAATTTTTTTAGTTTTGTGTTTAATGATACCTTTCCTAGGGTTGTGCAATGGTGTATCACCGTGTTTTGATGTGTATTTCCCTAATGACTAATGATGCTGAACAGCCTTTTGTATACTTATTACTCATTTGTATATTATTTTTGGAAATATACTTATTCAAATCCTTTGTCCATTTTTAAATTGACTTCTTTGCTTTTTTGTTATTGAGTTGGAAGAGATCTTTATATATTCTGAATACTAGGTCCTTATCAGTTACATGAATTGCAAATATGTTTCTCTATTCTATGGATTGCATTTTCACTTCCTTGATTGTGTCCTTTCATGGATAAGAGTTTCTAATTTTGATATAATACAACTTATTAAACTTTGTATTTCATGTGCTTCAACTATCATATGCAAGAATTCATTCTCAAAAAACATCATAAAGATTTGTGTCTATTTTCTTTTAAGAGTTTTATACTTTTAGATCTCATATGCAGGCTCTTGATCTACTTAGAATTAATTTTTGTATATGGTGTATCCAGCTTCAATCTTTTTCAGGTGGCTATCCAGTTGTCTCAGTACCATTTGTTAAAAAGACTATTATTTCCCCCACTGAATGGTCTTAGAACAATTTTTTAAGATCAATTGACAACAGGTATATAAATTTATTTCTAGACTCTGGATTCTATTCCATTGATCCATTTATTAATCTTCATGCCAGTACCAATTATGTTAATACTGTAGCTTTATAGTAAGTTTTGAAATTGAGAAGTGTGTTGCCCAACCCTCTTCTTTTTTTATGATTGCTTTGGCTCTTTAGAGGTCCTTGAGCTTCTATATAAATTTTGAATCAACTTGTTTATTTCTGCAAAAAAAAAAAACCCACTGTGATATTGATAAGGATTGAGCTGAATTTGTAGATCACTTTGAGTTACTCATTGCCGTGTAAACAATATTAAGTCTTTTCAACCCATGAAAATAATCTTCAATTTAGTTAGATCTTCTTTAATTTTTTAAATAATGTTTTATAGCTTTCAGTGTACAAATGTCACCCATCCTTGGTTAAATTTATTCTTAAGTATTTTATTTTCTTTGATGCCATCATAAATGAAGTTGTTTTCTTAATTTCACTTTTAGATTGTTCATCACTATTGTATAGAAATATAACTGATTTTGTATCCTACCACACTGCTTATTTTTTTTTATTCACTCTCATTGTATTTTTGTAGATTATTTAAGATTTACTCTATATAAGATCGTGTCATCAGCCAATAAAGATAGTTATAGTTTGCCTTACCTATCTCGATGCCTTTTATTTCCTTTCTTTGCCTATTTTTCCTGGCTAGTATTTCCAGTGTAATGTTGAATAGAGGTGACAAGAAAGGACATATTGTCTTACTCTTGATCAATGAGGGAAAGAATTCAGTCTTCCATCACCAAGTGTAAGGTTAGCTGTGGATTTTCATAGATACTCTTTATTATGTTGAAGAAATTCCTTTCCATTTCTAGTTTTCTGGGTGTTTCTTTTTTTAATCATGAAAGGGTATTAGATTTTGTCAAATGCTTCTTTTATGTCATTTGAGATGATCATGTATTTTTTCGCCTTTATTGTATTAATGTGGTATATCATATTGACTGAATAATGTGGTATATCATATCATTTGTTACTAACTTATAACTGGCCTTGCAAATTTTTCAAAATTAGAGGCATACTTGGTGTTTTCAAATGATATTCCCAAATAATGGGCATTATTTTATGCTCCTTTGTGAAAAATTTGATTTACTAGAAGGGTAACTGTTTTCTTTGAAAATAGCATGAAATGATCACGCCACTAATTGTCAGAGTTTTATAACAGACAGTAGTCTAGCTATCAGAGGTAAAACAAGGAATTCTTAGGTATTTATTATCTTATTTTTCTAGTTGCACTTTTACTTTTTGGGTGCATGTATGACATAATCATATTTTCAGATTCACATTTTATATCTTCCCTGGATTTCTGTTTACTATTATAAACATTAATCTGAGTAACTATATTTACATTGCAACTTCATTAATACTTTTAAATGCTTTGATGAATCAATTTTGAACCACTAATCTAGTTTTGGGAATGAAGAATTTAAAGGAACCTAATAATAACAAGGAAAATAAAAAGTTAAAATCATTGTCATGCAAATGATGAGAATATACATGTTTTCCAAGATAAAAAATAACTGCCTAATCTTTAGTAAATGATTATTAAATAATTTTGGCAATTTTTGTGAACATCATAATTTTATATTTCAAATTTGTTAAATATATATTAGCAGAATTGGTTCATTGTTTCTTTTCTGGAAACTTGCCAACTATTTGCAGATTCCTTTGTACTCTATCTAGGTGATTGCTAATTGTCTGTGCATCTCACCTTAAGGAATTTTGCACTGACCACATTTTTAAAATGACTATAATGATAATAATGAAAGTTAAGTCTCTGCTGCGGAGTTTTGGATGCTTGCTGACTTTGCCTTAAGCAGTGTGTGTGTGTGTGTGTGTGTGTGTGTGTGTGTGCATGTTTAGTTTTACTTTTATTTCACCTATATTAGACTAGTACAGATATTAGAGTGATGTTAGAATTAACATGAAATGAAGTTTTCTTGAAGATAATGTCTCTGAAATCATACTTTCAGAATCTTCAGGTTTCATACTGTAAAGCTTCTCCCCTCCCAGGATGATAAAATCTCCAATTATGGAAGTTCATAAATTGGATTTCTGTATTATACATTCTGTATTTATATGTCAAAACAATAGCTACTAGATATTATGCTGTCTCTTCCCCACAATTTAATTGCTCATGTTTTCACAGTTCTTCTCTCTTTGGCCCTCTACTCCTCTAACTCTATCTGACCTTTGTGGACAATTTCATATTATAGTGATGCAGACTCTATAGTCACAGAATTCCAAATGTGTATTTCTAGTCTTGACTTCTTTCATGAGATTCTAACAACATTTCTTATTGGACATTTACAAATACCTCCAACTCATCTTATTTCAAAAACAATGACTTACACTCCCATGTATTAGTCATCAATAGGAGACTAGAACCAGTAGGAGACTGTATGTGTGTGTTTGTGTGCATATGTGTGTGTGTGTGTGTGTGTATAATCCAGACTAAGAAGTCCCACAATCTTCTATCTGCAAACTCTAGACCTAAGAAAGCCAGTGGAATGATCCAGACTAAATCTGAAGGCCTGAGAATCAGAGGAACTGATGATCCAAGGGCAGGAGAAGAGATGAGATGTCCCAATTATTTCAGTGAGGCAGGAAGAAAGGGGTGAATTCCTTAAATTCCTCCTTCCTCTGCCTTATGTTCTATCTAGACCCTCAGGGGATTGGATGATGCCCACCACACTGGGGAGGGCAAACTATTACACTGAGTCCATTGATTTAAATGCTAATCTTGTCCAATAACACCTTCACAGACACACCCAGAAATAAAGGTTAATCTGGGCACTGTGTCTAGTCCAGTTGACACATAAAATTAACCATCACACATAGCCACCCTTACATGGCTCTTAGGCTCTCTCTTTTTCCTTTCCTTTCTACTCTAGTTGGTGGCATTATCTCGTATTCCATCACTCACACTAGAAACCTGGCAACTGGTCACTGGGTGAGAAATAGCGTTTCAATGTTTTCTTCCTCTTTACCTGTACAACCTGCCTTAGTTCAATCCCTTCTTGGTTGTGTCTCCTTGCCCCACTCTGCTGGCACAACTCTCTCACTGGCCTCCCTGCTGTCAGTATTTCCATTTTCCTCTCACTCCTCCACAGCTTCCAGAAAAGTCCATGTCAAATGTGAATCTGACCATATCATTCACCTGTGTTTCAGGGTCCCCCTGTCTCCTGCAACATAAAGGATTGCTATTCCTTCAGTGGACCTGTAACCACTTTCCTACAGATTAAAACTTATTCAGAATTCAGGAGAAAATTAAAATGAGATGCTAAGGAAAATGTATATGAGCATCACCATCTAGTTTTTAAATATGGAACAGCCTTATATAATGCTTTAATGGCATAAACTTTTATAAGCTTGATGGTACCTCAAATGGCTATTTTGCATCAGATTTTATTAAAGCCCATTGCATTCTATAGAAGAGGATCATTGTATATTTAATTTTTACATACACAATTAAACTCGTATATGTGATGCATTTATCTAAACAAACCTAGTTTCTATTCCTGAAACTTTATTTTGAACAGTGTGATCTAAAACTGACTTTTCCACGGGAACAAAGTTACATATGGGAATTATGCCTCTGGAAAACCACCAGAAGATTGTGCATATCATGGAATAAAAGAAATAGGGAAGAACAGTTAAAATGAGACTTGGACTGAAATAACATTTATCGAAGGCAACCATCAATAATACATCTCATCGTTCAAGAACTAGATGTTTGCTAAAAGAGGAAACAAAGCAACAACAAAACCACTTGTGATTTGGTGAGCTGAGTCACTGAGGAGTATTTACAAATGCTATTCTTTCACCCTTTCCATCAAATCTATTCCTCCTTTGTCCTCCTCATCACAGTAAAATACTCCTATTTCCATCCAAATGCTCAGGGCAAAAACCTATGTAGAATCTGTGCATCTATCCTTTCCTTCATCTCTAATATTGGATCTATCAGCAAGTTCTAGGCCACTTCCTCCAAAAGATATCTTAAATCTATCTATTTCTTCTTATCTCTGTCCTTCCTCCCAGTCCATTATCTGTCATATACATTCTTTCCATCTTTTCTTTTTTTTTAAATATTTTATTTATTTATTCATGAGACACACACACACACACACACACACAGAGAGAGAGAGAGAGAGAGAGAGAGAGGCAGAGACACAGGCAGAGGGAGAAGCAGGCTCCATGCAGAAAGCCTGACGTGGGACTTGATCCTGGGTCCCCAGGATCACGCTCTGGGCTGACGGCAGTGCTAAACCACAGAGCCATTCAGGTTGCCCCTTTTCATCTTTTCCTAACTGTTCTTGGCACTTTCATTTTAGCTTATCTACAATCCATTCTACATATCAAGAAGTAGGTGATCTTTTACAAGTAAACATCAGATCATGTCACTCATCTGCTGAAAGCCATCCAAGGTTGCCCCTCTTCAATGAGATGGAAACTTCTTACCATATCCTTCATGGTCCTACATGATCTGGCCATGCTTTATCATTGGTCTTTGTCACCTAATAACCCTCTCCCCTGACTTATTTTGCTCCAGGCATCCAACACTTCTAAATGAACCATTCTGACTTTGAGGGCAACTCACTTGTGCCTTCAGAGCTTTTGTTCACTGCTTGGTATACTTAGAATTCTTTGCCAGCCTGGCTTTGTCTCCTCATTAGACCATATGTAACTACCTGATATGTTATGAATTTTGTTTCCTCCAAATTCATATCTTGAAGTCCTAACCCCCGGTATTTCAGAATGTGACTCTATTAGTTTAGTAGGGCTGCCATGACAAAATGCCATGGATTAGGTGGCTTAAACAACATAAATTTATGTTCTCATAGTTACAAAAGCTGGAAGTCCAAGATCAAGGTGTTGGTTGGTATGGTTTATCCTAAGGCATTTCTCCTTGGCTTGTAGATGGCCATTTTCTCACCATGTTTTCACATGTTTTCTCTCTGTATGTACATGCCTAGTATCTCTTTCTTCTAAGGACACAAATTTTATTAGATTATGATTTTTGATTTCACCTTTATGATTTCACTAAACCTTAATTATCTCCTTAAAGCCCCAATCTCCAAGTACAGTTACATTGTGGATTTGGTCTTCAACATACAAACTTTGGGGGAATACAATTTGATCCATAACATTGACTGTATTTGTAGATAAGGCCCTTAAAAATGTAATTAAGTTAAAGGAGGTCAGGAGGTGGGCCCTAATTCAATAGGACTTCTGTTTTTATGAGAAGAGAAGTTTAGGACACAGACATATACAGAGGGAAGACAATGTACATACAAACCAGAGAGAGAAACCACAGAAGAGACCAACTCTGCCAACATCTTGATCTTAGATATCTAGCTTCCAGAATCATGAGAAAGTTCATTCATGATATTTGTGCCACCCTCTCTGTGGTACCCTCATATAGTGCCCTAGAAAGCTAATAAACCACCTCAATAAGGCCTTTCCTGAGTCCTCAAGCTAGGCAGCCCTTTGCTATCTCTATTTTATCGTCCTGTCAATAGAAGGTAACCCATGACAACAAGAGGGAACAACAGTTTCTGTTGTTCTCTGTAGGTCTTCAGCACTCAAGGAGGTGGCTCGCTCATTGTACTATGCTCTGTTAATTGAATCAATGGCTAGATGAGAGACTAGCTGAATTGTTGAGTGGATGGACCTTCTTACACACAACAAACTGGGAAGAAGAGGGATACGAAATGGGCAAATTTTGAAGAAAGTCACTTTATAGGGCTTTGCCTAGGAAAGAACAAGATTGTAGAGATGGGATGATTTTAGGTTAAAGGGTTAGTGGGAACCTGAAGAGCCTAGTGGAGAATGCATGACAAGAAAAGTGGAAACAGAACAGCTATAATCACTATGACTAGGGCTGGAAATATAGTGTAGTTGTCCTCCCATGAGATGGCAGCAAATGAGACAGGCTCTTAGCTTAGTGACCCAATAGGAAGGGGAAGTAAGGCTTTGCACTGACTTTCCAGAAAGCTGGGCCTTCAGTTCTGACTGTAATGGAAGTCACATCTCCCTTTTTAATGTGAATGCACCTACCTACCTGTCACATTCCGGGGGCTCAGGCCCTCTTTTCTTGTGTATGACCTGAGGATGTGCAGTTCTTGCTTAATTCTGACATCTTCCTTCTCTACCTGCTGCACAACCCTTTCCATGTTTCCCTGGTGCCTGGCAGTGTTTGCTGTATCTGTGTTTGTGTTTCTTCACTATTATGCCTAGCTGCCTGATCCTTGACTGAGATGACTTACACCCTGCTTTTCACAGATCCTAATACCAAGAGCTAATGTTCTATTAAAATTATAGAGATCATGGTCTTTGCCCAAATCCTAAAGAAATGCCAGCGAGAGGAGAGGATAACCATAAATGCTACCAACCAGCATGCCAGCATCTAGGAAAACAGCCCTAGAGATTAAATTAAAAGAAAACAGATAAAAATAAAATCAAATAAAAGAAAAAAGCATTTGAAGAGCACATATTTGATATTTTATAACTATTAAAACACATTAACTCTATATCAAGTTTATGTATTTATGTGTTATTAGATTTCTAATCCAGTGTAATTCATTGTCCACATGAGCAATAAGTGTTAATATGAGCTGTCAGCCTAAACCTGAAAATTAGCTTGTAGGATGGAATTGGATGCTATTATGGCATTATTAAAACCTGATTGAACGTGTATAAATACAGACTGATTTGAGGACCCAGGTTGTAAATGCTTTTTAAAAATCATTATTTAGGGATTAAAATGAGGTAAAATTATCAAATTCAGTTTTGAGGGTACTATCGTGATATATTCATCTATGGAATTCAAGCTTTCTGAGGCAGATACTATTTCTAAACCTTTTCAATTAATTCTATTTTCTGAAAAGTGATAATGAATGTATGACTTTTAAGCATTAGCTCATTAAATTTTTACAACTATCTGAAACAGGCATTATTATTATCTTAATTTTACTCATGAGAAAACTGTTTTACTATCCTGTCCTAACTCCAGTAGGAGAGTCAGGAATTAGACCCAGCCTGTCTAATTCCAGAAAAGGTTCCTTTAACCACTATATATGCTGAATTAGAGTGAAAACTTTTGCTTACTCCTAATTACATAAGCAATTTTAAATCAAAATTTATTTTATTTGTAATTTCTTTTATATCTATTTTATTTGTAGTTTATTTATAATTATGCATTTAGGTGGCTCTCTTTTTTTTTTTTTTTTAAATATTTTATTTACTTATTCATGAGAAGCTGAGACACAGGCAGAGGGAGAAGCAGGCTCCATGCAGGGAGCCTGATGTGGGACTCAAACCCGGGTCTCCAGGATCATGCCCTGGACCAAAGGCAGGCAGGCACTAAACCCCTGAGCCACCCAGGGATCCCAGGTGGCTCTCTTATAGATATTTATAATCCATGTGCTTTAGGCAAAATTTTATGTAGATAATGTATTCAGCATAAGCAAAAAATTCATATATAGTTGTATACGTGTTAACGACATTTGATTGATTGATTGATTGATATTTACCACATACCTGCTTTGATTTCGTGAGTCAAACTTTTCCCTGGTCAGGGGCTTGACAAAGATAAATTGAGAATGGCTTTGAAGTTCCTGCCTTTAATTGCTGCATGTGTAATGAGATGTTATTTGTTTGTAGAGTTGATATTCAGACACAGTTCCATTTCTCTTTTGTTCACATTATTCTGCTTTCCAGCGACAGTCCAAGCCTCATAGTCATGTTTTGATTAAGGGACTAATGCTTTATTAAATTTTGAATAGAGTCTGTTATCAGTATAGTGTTATTCTTATTGAAATAGCAACATAATATTCTTCAGCTGCTTTGTGAAAGGAGAGCAAAATGTGATTTCTATCCTTACTCTGATTCCTAGTTGTTTACAGTGGTTTAAATAATTCTTTTTGTGAAAGGCTCCCAATTTTAGTTTGAGATGATACTGGGCTGTATCGCTGATTCTATTATCATCAAATACATTGGAGGTGTGGTCCACCTATTCCAATTTTATTACTTCTTGAGAGGTGAAGCTACATTTACATGAAATACTGATTTCTCCCCCAGAATTCTGCTTAGTGGGCCTAAGATATGCAGTTCATTTCTGAGAGTCAGATGACTTCCAAGTTCTTGTGTTTTCTGATTCTTTCAATATTACCTAGTCAGCAGAATGTAGGATCTACGAAGACTTTTTTGTATAAAAGATGCATGAAGAAGGCCAGAGTTTGGACTTCATGGCCCTCTCAGGTATGCAGACTCTTTTTTTTTTTTTTTCTTTTTTTTTAAATTTTATTCTTAGAGACACACAGAGAGAGAAAGGCAGAAGGAGAAGCAGGCTCCATGCAGGGAGCCCGACGTGGGACTCGATTCCGGGTCTCCAGGATCACACCCCGGGCTGCAGGCCGCGCTAAACCGCTGCGCCACCAGGGTTGCATAGATATGCACGCTCTTCAGGAAGAATTCCCTCTTACAAGTCTTGGTCTCAGCTTCAGCATCTGAGAAAGAAAGAAATGAAAGTAGATAATTTTTAATCCTTTCAACACAATTTTATGCTGAGAGATTTTATTACTCTAGTCTTCTGTGTTGTAGTAGCTTTTGTAAATATATTGACAACACGTTCATGCATTTATTGACTACCTAGTAGGATAAAAATGGTTGATTTGAGTTCATCACTCTTTTAGGGCAAATGTTGCACATGTATGAAAAATATTTATTCATTCAACAAATGCTATTCACTGATTGTTATGTGCAAAGCACTGTGCTAAGTGGATGCAAGCAGGAAAAAATAATAGGCAGTAAATATTCTTACTGCCTTTTGATTCTTGGGAATTTGGAGTTGCTTATATTCATAGAAACTCTCAGATGCAAATGGACAGAAGTAAGATTCAAACTTAATTGTCTTAACTTCAATTTTGGAAGCTGACATGGGTTGGTAAGGATGCATTACTTCTGGAGGTGTGAGGGAAGACTTCTTTTCCTTGCTCTTTCCAGCTTCTAGAATCTGCCCGCATACCATGGCTTGGCTAATGGACACCTCACTCCAACCTCTGCTTTGTCATCACATCTCTGACTTAGACATACCTGCCTCCTTTTCCTAAGGATCTTCATGATTACATTGGGCTCATCTCGATTATCCAGAATAATCTTTCTGTCTTAAGATCTCTAGCTTAATCATATCTTCAAAGTCCCTTTTGCCATGTGAGATAACATATTCATAGGTTCTGTAGATTTGAACATGGACATCTTTGGGAAGCCATTATTCTGCCTATCACAATTTTTTGTGGAAATGTATAGATTAATAATAAAAATACAGGGATCCCTGGTGGCGCAGCGGTTTGACGCCTGCCTTTGGCCCAGGGCGCGATCCTGGAGACCCGGGATCGAATCCCACGTCGGGCTCCCGGTGCATGGAGCCTGCTTCTCCCTCTGCCTGTGTCTCTGCCTCTCTCTCTCTCTCTCTCTCTCTCTCTCTCTGTGACTATCATAAATAATAAATAAAAATAATAATAATAATAAAAATACATAGAGAATTTCTACTATGCACTATATCCTTGAAATAATACTATACTTTTTAAACAATTATACTAATTGATGTTACAGTTATGATAATGTGGTCAACTTGGCTCAAAAGTTTTTAAGATGTCCACTTGGCAACTGCTATTTGGGTCTAGAACATAGTCTTGACAGATCTTCATCTTCTGAAAGTGAAATGTATTTATGTAATATTTGTGATACATGGAGCCTAAAACTGATGAACAAAATTGTTGTATCCAATGGATATTTTGGATTCTAACCAAAGAAAACAATTAACTACTGCTACAAAGAAATGAGGCTGATTTTTATTAATAATAATAATAATAATAATACATATTATTACTGGCACTTACTAAGTTAAACTTTTTTTCTGGGCACATGGTCACAAGTGTGTCTATAAGGTAATATGACTAATTTTTAGCAAACATAGTAGACCTTATCTATTCATATTAGTAACTTTCCTAGTATGATCACACAGTTTGTCATTAGAATTGGTTTAGAATGCCATTTAACTGTTACCTTCTCAAATTCAGTTTACCTTCAAAAGAAAATATTGTCTAATCACAAAAGTCAAAAAACATGTGTCAGGGACAATGAAAGCAATTCCAGAAGAGATCTTTCTCCAGTGCCTTGGGCACTGCCATAGTTCTTCAAAGCAGTACGTATCCTCCCAAGATGACTACTCTGGAGACAATTCACACAGCTGCAGGTGTAACGGGTAGCATGTTGGCACAGTTGGTTTGGTTGTCATGGGTACTGCTTATTTGTCTACAGAAAATGGGTATCAAAATCTTGACTGTGGTGGTCTATTTACAATCTTACTAGGAGGAATCTTTATCTTCAAACATTAACAAAACGATTAGTTTTGAGTGAGTGTATCCACAGTCTGAAATGATGATTAGGTATAGTTGATTTGAATACGATGTACAATAAGCCATAAGTGATATCTAAAGGTTTTGAGGTCATTTCCAATATTCCCTCATTAGAAGTTGGTGAAAAATATTCCTTAGTCAAACCTAGATAAGAAAATATCTTTGTCTGTTGCACACTTCTCTTCTTCAATTGTTTACATCCTGTGAAAAGTGTTCTGGGTGACTGTTTCTAACCATCCTGTTTTGGTCTGGTTCCTTCCTTTCATCATTGAGCTTGTTCTTTTCTAATTATGGACTTCTTCAAAGCTCATCTCAAGTGCAGGATGTCATCAATAGGATTGTTGCAGAGGCTTTGCTTACCTCTACTCCACTCTTCAAAATGCTTGCTCCTGTGTGCCTATTATTGCGCAACGGCTTCTGTTTATATTTGTGTGGCCCTGCAGCTTTAATCTCTGTATCTGTGTTCACCCCTGTGGGCTGTGGTCAGCCTCTGTGATGGTGATGAAAGGAGTGTTTTTAATCCACTTATTTCAGTAGGAAAAGTAAGTTACTAACTAGACTCTAAGCTGAAAATGGATTTTTCCCCATTGGGAAAAATACAGCACACATTACACACACATATGCATGCATACATACATGTACAAGAGCTTTAATGCCACCAAACTTTTTGTATAATCCATTAAGCATTTCTCCTGGCCTCTGCTTATGAGGAATGTTGCCTTTTATCCAATTAATGTCTAGTGTCATCTGGGCTAAATCTGCATTTTAGAGGGTGCCTTCACTCTAACTCTTTGCTGGAGGACAATGATGCAGTTCCCCGTTGCATTTAAATCCATCTTAAATCACTTAGCTTAACTTGATATAAACTAAAGACTTAGGTAGCAATATGTCTCTGAATATCCAGAAGTCCCTTAGCTTTAAGCTGTGATACAGAAATTCTTATAAATCCAGAGATAGCTATGGAAGTTTGTCAGGAGGCTGAGCTTGGCTATGCCATCCTCGGAAGATTCTGCTTTCTCACAGGGTGTATGGAGGAACTTTCCTCAAGGGAAAAATGGCTCAATAGCTTTCAAAACAGAAAATGAGATATATGTAAATATTGTATCTTGTAAAGCATTTTTAAACTAGTCTTCTTGTTTAGTTTTTTTTGCATGTAGGCAATAATAAATGTAGATGCAAAGGCTAGGAAAATTGGATTAATAAAACAATAAATTATAGAGCCAAATATATAAAAATTGGTAGGAATGTGTATTTGGAAGCCCATAAAGTAATGTACATGAATAAAAATATAGATTATTTATTAAACCAACAAATGTTTAAATTCCTAATAATCCTGAACTCTATTAGAACATAAATATAATATCTAAATAAAATACATTGATTTTCCAAATATTGAGTGAAAATCTCTGAATTATTTAATACTATAATAACTATTCCTTATTTGCATGCAGCTAATTTTGTATAATACCCTATTCTTAGACTTATTAAACAAAAAAATCTAAAATAAGGGAGCTTGGTCAGTATTCATTAGAATGGACCATAAATACTCATCTACTGACATTTTAAAATATGCCAGCTTATTTATTTTAGATTAGATATTTGGCCTTCTAAAAGCGCTGAATATTTTATATCTGTTTAAAATATTACCTTAATTTAGTTTAAGCAATTCAAGCATCAACTTTTTACCATCCTACTAATTATTTTAATCACATGACATAATTACAATGTTAGAAATATGCCTGTGTTAACCAAGGAATAAAAAATATGAAGACATGAAAAGTATCATTCTTAGATGTATTTAATAAACCTGGAAAAGAAAAGTGTGCTGTTAACCCAGAGCCCATACTATAAGGGCTGCTCAAACATTGTTTTATAATGCTAAGTATACAATAAAACTGCTTTAACAATGCACTCAACTTACATTTACATTCTCAGAGAAATAGACCAGCAATTTCTTCGTACATTTTAAATGTACTTAATAAATTCTTGTTGGGTAGACTAAACATGTGTTGACTAGACATTAGCCATTTGAAAGAGATCTAACATGCTGTAATGAAAGACTTTATAACACCTACAGCAGCAGTTTTCCCAAGGATCAAGACAATTACTTTGACATTATGTAAAGAGAATGACCAGATCAGTATAGCGGCTTCAGCAATAAGTTTTTGGATCAAACAGCTGTTTACAAAGGCATTGCAAAACTTTATCAGATGTTTTATTTATATTAGAGGTTAAATGAAACATCTGGTCATACCTGATAGCAAAGTTACAAATGAGTATCACAAGTGACCTGATTATGTAATTAAGGCAACAGCTGGGTCTTGAGGGGATGCTTGGAAAGGTAGTATTAAGTAGCTCTAACTTTGGCTAATGAGTTATTTCTCTTCAAAAAGCTGCTTTATAATTTGATGTGTACTTATCTCAAACTTGGCCTATGGCAGTTCTCTCCCATATATCATAATATGCTCAAAGGATCCCAAATAAATCTATTAACTTGAATCAGTGCTAGTAAAATTTTGCATTTGCTTCTATATTTTCCTGGACATTAGCCCACTTAATAAGCTTCTTGACTTAAGAAATTGCCAGCAAGAATGCAAAATTTATAACTTACTAAGCCTCAAAAAGTTACTATATATATATATAAAGTTTAAATTCTTGAAAAAAATATTAAATGGATACAAATTCCATGTCTAAACTCATAAGAAACTCATTTCTGAATAGCAGAAATGGTGTTTTAGGAGCTGTGAAGGTTCAATTTTTAGGTGGTTAATGAAAGAGTAAACTTCCTTTACTTTACTACTTTACTAGGGTAAAGATTCTCTATCTCCCTCCCAGTGTGGAATTTTATTACATAAGGCTCCTTTGTATTACACCAGCTCTGGAAGGTCTGAGTGTGTTTGGGTGTGAGTGCATGGGGGAGGTGAGTGCATGATGAGGAGTAGGAATTGAGAAGAAAAACCCATCCTCATTATGAAACCATATAAAATACACTATAAGAACAAAACTCCAAATAATCTTGGTCAGTTTTGATTCATAAAAAAGATCATTGTTTGTTATGAGTTGCCAGGTCTTTATATGAAAATGGTTCCTTTTTACTAGGAAAAGTACCATAGAATAAAATTTTTGGCAGCATTTGCACATCACTTAACAAAGATGCTGCTCTCTTTTCACTCAGTAATAAATACCAAGAAGCCATGCTTCCCGGTAAACTGGAAACTATTTCCTCATCAGAATGTTGTAAAGCATAGTTTTATCCCTAATCAAACACTCAGCACCAAACAAATTTTATATGTAATATGTCATAAAAGCAACTGTTAAACAACTATAAACATCTATAATAAGGCAATCATAAAAATAAGCTACTAATTCTATAAAAAATAAATATCCAGTACACATTATTTACAAAATGGGCCACAATGTCCAATAAAATGTGCACATGAGATTTAAAAAACAAAAAGGCTCTAATATTTGGTAATTTGACTCATAACCAATAGTATTGATAAAATAAATAATAAACATTAATAAACAGACACAACAGACTATGAAAACCATTTTGCTGATTTTAAAATTTGGAAGATACTTTAGGAAATAATTTTAATTTTAATCCATGTTTCTTTAAAAATATGTTAAAGGAGATTTGAGAGGATCCTTTTTTTCTTTATTCTCAAATATCTTGGAAGCTAGAGAAACATTTCAAATTATTTTAATTTTAGAATTGTTGAAAAGCAATATACTGAATATGTTATAATTGATAATTTTAGTTTATTCTACTTAGAGCATTATGTTAAGCCAATAATAACATCGACAATAATAATGGATACCATTTTTTTATAGCACTTGCATTGTGCCATGTAGAGTTATTTGTTTTCTCTATGATCTCATTTTGCTCTTCCATTGTCTTCTATATTTGCAAATTACTTGTGACCAAATAATTTTAGATCACAGCAGAATTCTTAAGAATATAAGTGGTAGCTATAAAAGTACTTCATTTTAAAGAATAAGAAAATGTTTCTGGTCATCAGGAAACTTTACAGTTCCAAAACCTCTCTTGCATGCTGTCAAAGGCAGGCATTAGACTGCACCCTCCCTCCATGTGTGTATTACAAGACTAGTTGAAGTCATCCACTGAAAAGGAAAGTATTAGTTTATTTGGAAGTGAGCTCTGGTGTGTTTTAAAATGCTTCCAGTCTCATATTCTCTACACATAATAAATAACCTATCAAAACAACACTTAAATGCACCACCATTTAGTAGAACCATGCTATATTAAGGGAATTGTACCTTACAGAAAATATTTAGTAATGAGCATAAGTATCTCTTATTTATCTATGTGTCATATAGTGAGTTATTTACTTAAGCAAACGCAGTCATCCTTCTGAGAAAAGCAATCCCCTACCCATTTCACTGTCTCTACTAACAGACTAATTTACTTTACTGAATTGGAAAAATTGATTTCCATTAAGAATTTTATATTTACTATATTAGAATATGTTGCATGAACAGTGATGATTGGTATGCTTTCTATCAGCTCTTAGATAAAAGAAGGCCTCAAATACTCTTACCAATGTCTAGCACCAGTGCCTTCCTGCTAAAGACAGTGTTTTCATATAAATTCCCTCCACTTGGAGACAAGTTCCTTTTTCTTGTGGGGTTTCAAGAGCATCTTGATTCTTGAATATTTGTTCTTGTTTTTCCAAAGATGGAGGCTGTGAGTCCTAAATATTCAGAAATATAAATCAGTGAGAAAAAGAGATGGAAAATTAAAGCTGATTATTTCTAGTGAGCAAATTGTTCTCTGAAAATTAGTCTTTCAGAAAACATTTAGTCTTCACCTCCATTATGCTATATAAATAGTATTTTAAAATATAAAATGAAATAGATATTTTTCTTCATTGTGTTTAGCATCATACCTGTATAGCTGCAGGTTGTGTTTGTGTGTATGTGTGTTTTAAGCTGGGAAATAAGATTAAGTGCTTTTGTCCTTTGTTATTCCCCCACATGTTTCCATCCACCTTGTTTTATAAGTATATATATATACTTATAAAGAAATATATGTCAGAAGTAAATATATAGTAAATATTTATAGTCTATATATTTAGAAATATATATACATATATATATTTTTACATAATCTTCACAAACTTGGTTCATATATAGAAATTGGTATTGCAATGATAGCTTTAGTAGTAATAGTTTTGTTGATGTGAGTTTATGTATAAAAACAATGTTTTACAGTTTGGTAAGTGACCCCAAAATATGGATATAGCTCACAGAATAGTGAGGCAATCAAGCTTGATGATTTGACTAAAGGAGCAAAGATCAAAGACCAGATTTCTGCAGAGGACATACACCATACACAGGCACCAGGTATTGCAGATATTTTTACTAAGTAAATATTTATTATGATTTGTATCTACTTTGTCCTTTGTTTTTTAATGACCAATTCTACTATTTTATATAGTTAGCTATCATACTTTGAAATGAAACAAGTAATAGGTGTTAGTAAGTCAATAAAAATATTTAAGCTATGTCAAAAGTATCATAAGTCATGTAAAACTTGCAGTTTCAGTTCTTAAGGGATTCCTAGAATTGTAATAATATCATAATGGCATGTACTATCAATATTAATATACTAATTATTATAATTGATGACATTAGGCAATCATGTGCTATATTAAACATTTTACACATATTGTCTTAATCCCCTTCTAGACTTCTAGACTTAAAGAAATTAGGAAACTTAAATGATCTGTTCAATGTCAGTCAATTAGAAGGATGGACACTGTGAGCTGGGGCCAAACATAGAGCACTTTGGTGATATTGGAAAACATTGCCAATTCACTAGGAAAAAAAATTAATGATAGCTTTTAAATTATATGTAGATCATCCCATTTGATTCTTAAAACCAATATGTGAGATTAACTGGTTTGTTATAGAAATTCCATTTTGCAGATGAGAAAACTGACACTCAGGAGATTGTGATTTGTCTCAAGTTACAGAACCAAGTGCTCATGTACTCTGATTTCTAATTTAGTGCTTTTCCGTTACACATTACTCTTTTTAGGAATTAACAAAATGATTGATAAGATAATAAATAAATAAATTAAACATAAAGTGAGCTCTAGTATGAATAGATTGTGATTTTCTTAAGTGATACAGAAATTGAGAGTCTGAAAGACGGATGTAGAATTATAATAAGGAAAATTTGTTCCTTGCTTTCTTGGCTTCTCAAATCATGGTGATCTCCATATTCTTCCATTTTTAGATATTTTCCCAATTTGATTTTCTATAGATCTAGATTAGAGAGAAGATCTTTACTGAGTAAAGGATATTTCATGTGCTTTATTAATCACTTAATCAATTAATTCTTTTTGTTTCCAGTTAGTAATCGAGTAGTCTATATGAAAAGTATAGAGGATATACAGTCAAATAAAGTATAGTCTTCAAAAAAGTCCACAGACAAAAAAAAAAGTAGTTATAAACAAGTAATTAAAGTGCTGTTCTAGAGGTATAAATGAGACTTATATAGCATTTGCACAAGGAAAGATATGATCAGGTTAGGGGAAGACTCTAGTCTGAATTATTGAGGATGAGTAGCAGTTTGCTGGTTGGTCTGGGAAAGGGGTCATCCGTGAAGGGCAACCTATGTTCCATGAATCAGCATGACAATTTAGGAGAACTGCAGGTGGTTGAGTTTGTCTTTCTAGAGTATTGGCTGTTTGCCTATGTTTGGCAGAAAATGACACTGGAGAGACAAGCAGGGACCATAGTGTCCTGTGTGTCATGCCAGGTACTTTGAATGTTATCCAGTAGACAGGATGAGAATTGAAATGTTTTGAGCTCGGGAGAAAATTTACCTGTTTACTTTCAGGAAGATGGGCCTGTAAGCACTGTGGATAAGCTCTCAGAGAGGGGTGAGATGAAAGTCAGGGAGACTATTTTGGAGTTCTATTTGTCTGCTTTGCGTGCCATAACAGAATAGCAGAGACTGGGAGCTTAAACAACATACATTTTTTTTTTAAATAGTTTTGGAAGCTGGAAGGCCAAGATCAAGGTGTCAGCAGGTTTGGTTTCTCTTGAGACCTCTCTCCTTGGCTTGAAAATGGCTGTCTTCATTCTGTGCCCTCATGTGCCTTTTTCCTTGTGCATAAATATTCCTCTTTTTTCTTATTATTATTATGACACCAATTCTATTGGATTGGGGCCCCAGCCTTATGATCTCATGTAACCTTACTTATCTCCTTAAAGACCTTATCTCCAAATATGGTCACCTTAGGAGTTAGGCCTTCAACATACGAATTTTGGACAGATACAGTTCATTCCATAGTATTCCACCCTGTGGACCTCCAAAATTAATGTTCTTCTTCCATGCAAAGTACACTCACCCTATCCCAAACATCTCCAGTCTTGACTCATAAAGTCTTATCTACATATCTCTGAATCAGATATGGGAGAGCCTTCAGGTATAATCACTCCTAAGGCAAAATTCTTCTCTAGCTGTGAGCACATGAAACCAATCAATCTATGTGCTTTAAAAATACAATGGTGGGAATTGCATAGGATAGTCATTTTCATTGCAAAGTGGAGAAATTGGAAAGAAAGAGGTTATGTGTTCTAAGCAACTCCAAAATCTAGTATGGCAAATTCCATTAGCTTTTAAGTTTTAAGAAATATATACTTCATGCTATGTTCTTTTGGCCCACTAGGAAAGCAGTGATGTCTCCACAGTCCTAGAAAGCAGCCCTACTTCCATGGCTATGAGTGGCAGGTCTGTGTCGGAGGATTGGGGTACCTGCAGCCTGGCCCACTAAATGTTGGGGGTGATAGCCTTGCCCCTGGACACTGGCACCATCATGGTTATTCTTTCCTTTTCTTGAAAGATAAGGCATGTTTATGTCTGGATAACTCTAATGTCCTTTCTTCAAGAATCTCAGAAGTCTAAAAGCCTTCTTTTATTTTGTTTCATCTCTTAGTCCAGACTAGAAATGTCTTTGCTGGTATGATTCTATCTCTAGTCCTAGCTTCTGCTGAGATGCTTGATTAAATCCAAGGGTAATCTCTTATTGGGGTGATTGCACAGCCCTACCCTTGACATTCTCTTTGAAATGCACTTTCTCACTTTTTGCAAGATTAATAGGCTGAGACTATTCCAAATCTTCAAATTCTAGTTCCTTTCTGCTTGACAATTTCTTCAACTGAACTCACCCCTCATGTTTTTGCTATTTGCAGCAAGAAGAAACCAAGCCATGCCTTTAATATTGCTAGAAATCTCAACTAAATATCCAAGTTCATCATTTTTTTTTTTAAACTGGGTAGGTTTAAAATTTTTTTTTAATTTTACTTTTTAAATCAAGTATAAATAACATATATAATAAAGTGTTATATTAGTTTCAGATGTACAATATAATGATTCAACAATTTTATACATTACTCAGTGCTCATCAAGATAAATGTACTCTTAATCCCCTTTATATTTAACCCATCCCCCCTCCCACTTCTTCTCTGGCAAACACCAGTTTCTTCTTTGTTTTTAAGGTTGTGGTTTTTTGTTTCTTTTTTTTCCCCTTTTATTGTTCTTTTGTTTTGTTTCTTAAATTCCACATACGAGTGAAATCATATGGCATTTGTCTTTCTCTGACTGACTTAGTTCACTTAGCATTATACCTTCTTGGATCACTCATGTCATTACAAATGACAAGATTTCATTCTTTTTTATGGCTCAATAATATTTTATAATATATATATATATAAAGAAATATTACATTTTCTTTATTCACTCATCTATTGATAGATGCTTGTATTGCTTCCATATTTTGGCTATTATAAATAATGCTGCCAATAACCATAGGGATGCACATATCTCTTTGAATTACTGTGTTCATTTTCTTTGGGTAAATAACCCGTAGTAGAATCACTGGATCATGTGGTAATGCTATTTTTAACTTTTTGAGGAACCTCCATACCCCAAGTTTGTCACTTTTAACTTCTACTTTCCACAAACAGACACTTCAGCCAAATATTTTTTTCAGCCAAATTTTTTGCTGCTTTATGACAAAGATCAGTTTTCCTCCAGTTTCCAACAACATGTTCCTCATTTCTGTCTGAAATCTCACCAGAATCAACTTTATGTCCATATGTCTCCCAGTAGTCCCTTCAAAGCATTCTAAACTTTTTTTAACATGTTCTCCCAAACGCATCCAACCTCCACCCAATATTCAATTACAAAGCCAATTCTACATTTTTAGACATTTTATTTTTTAAGATACAAAATAAATCAAGCTTGTTTATATTCAGTTAAGAAGGAGAGGGAAAGATTGATTGAATATACTCTAACACATAATTAATGGGAAAGGATTCATGAGAAGAATGGGATAAAGAACAGTACTTCTCAAACTTTAATGTGCATAGGAATTACCTTAGGATTTTTAAAATTAGGTTCTAATGCATTAGGACAAGGAAGGAACCTGAGATTCTGTACTTCTTTTCTTTCTTTCTCCCTTTCTTTCTTTCTTTCTTTTGGAGGGAGAGAGAGAAATGGACAGAGGGGCAGAGGGAGAGGGAGATAATCTTAAGCACACTCACACTCAGCACAGAACCCAACCCAACACAAGGCTTGATCTCACAACCCTGAGATGGGTTGTATGCTTTAACCAAGTAAGCCACCCAGGCATCCCAAGATTCTGTACTTCTAACAAGAGCTCAGGTATTGGTAGTGCTATTGGTCCACAAGGATTAGGGCACTGTTGCAGGACTTTTCAATAGGATGTGTACACCTCTTTTTTAAAAACATGAAGGGATTACTCAAGGAAAAATCATGCTTAAAATCTGATCAACCTCATTCTCAATCTCGTGGTAGATAAGATTCAAAGATGCCTCTAGTTGGAAAATAAATTATTATTTTTTTAAATATGCTTTAATATGAAAGTGTTTAAACATACAGATGAAACCCCATATACTCTTTTGCAATATTGTTTCATCATCTCTTGCCTGTACCTTCTCCCTTACTTTACCTCTACCACTGGAGTATTTAAAGAAAATCTCACACATATATCATTTTGTTTATAAATACTTCAATATATATCTCTAACAACTAAGAATAAAAATGAACAGTACCATGATTACAAGGTCAGAAATGTTAATGTCTCAAAATGTATTTTCATAATTAATTCGTTTGAATCAAGGTTCTATAAGGTTTCTACATCAATTTTTGTTGACTATTCTCTTATGTATGTTTTAATATAGAGCAGTTACTCCTCCCCCTTTATCTTTCAAGGCATTTATTTGTTGAATAAACTGGATTATTTTATTTTCTGTAACATTTCCCATATCCTGGACATGCTCATGGCATCTTTATATGATGTTATTTAACATGCTCCACTATCCTGCTTATTTCCTGTAAAAGGATAGTGGATCTAGTGACTTGATTCAATCTGTTTAATTATTTATTGACTAGAATACTTCATGGATGGTGCTGTGTAATTCTTTGCATCACATCACAAGGCATGAAATTTCTTGTCCCAGTTTGGTGATGTTAATATTAATTGTGGGTTCAGGTGTTGTCGGCCTCCTCTATCCATTTAAAGTTCCCTATTAACTTCTCATGTAATGATTTTAATGGCCATTGATGATTGTAACTTTAGATACATGATTTCAACAGAGGTTTCAAAATGGCCTTTTTCTGACATTTCTTTTGTATTAACTGTAATCCTTCTTTGGAGAAGAATTTTCCATGATCAAATGTTCCATGCCAGAAAGTCTAGAAAAATAGATGATTTTTATACTTATTTAATCATCTTCAGAATGGCGATTAGTACCCTAGCAATTTCCAAAAGTGATCACAAAGATGCAATTACCAAAAAATCAGATTATGGAGAAAATCTGCAGAATGAAATTTCCATTATCTTCAGCTTCAAACTGAAGAGGTAAAGAAGAAGACAGAGGAGCAATGAACCTATAGATTAAAAGAAACAGGGTGCTTACCTACCACATTCACTGTGTGAGTCTTATTTGGTCCTTTTTAAAATAAATTTTAAATATGACATGTGAAAATCAATTTAATATGGACCCTGATTAGATATCTGATATTAATAAATTATTGCTAATTTTCAGCTTAATAATAATATTGTGGTTATCTTTAAAGATACAGACTGAAATATTTATGAATGGAATAATATGGTATAATAATATGGAATAATATGGAATACATGAAAGAGGATAGGATATGAATAAACAAGATTGCCTGTGAATTGATAATTGGTGAAGTTGGTGATATAAACATGCAAATCCATTATACTATTCTTTTTTGTGTATGTATGAAATTTATCCTAATGATAATTTTGATGGTCTATCCAGGACAGAAAAACTAAAGTCACAGAGTACATTTTCTCTTTCATTTGAAAGCCATACACATTTGCACATATTATTTTGATATTCAGAAATAGTTCTCATTATATACTTAATTCTGTTTCGTTGTTTCATTCTTTAACCATTTAGTGACAAGAAGGCAAAAGCTTTTTTTCTTTCTTTCTGTTGCTTTATATTTTCAGGATCTAGCAAATTTTCTGGTACATAGAGAGTTCTCACCAAATGTTTGCTTGGAGAAATGGTTAATGTTTTCAGTACCAGCCTCATATATAATAGGAATTCTAAGAAGGAATTTGCCATTTGAAAGACAACATGCATACAGTCAAAATGATCATCAAAAAGGCTAAAGCAAAAGAAAATTAGGCAATATAATAATTTCTAAAATGTAGATCTATTTAAAATTTCTGGAGCTATTGTAACTGTCCCATATCCTAACATGATAACTTTATCTGTCCTATCATGTTTTTCTTTGGAAATTGTTCATAGGAAATTTTAGGTTTTCAAATTGTGATGGGAAGTGATTATATTTTATTAAGAAATCATTGGATTCTTGCAATATCAGAAGTTGAGAATGAGAACTGATTATTAGTTTCTCTAATGCTCAACTTATTCCATATTTGTTCACTCTGCAATGTGACTCTCAGGGCAGATTGGAACTCTAATTAGGGGTCTAGTTTCCCTTTGATGTTGACGGCAACTCTTATTAGTATTAATGTATATGGAAGAGAGAATAGATCTTTAAATGATTTAAAAACAGCTTTGTGTATTATGAATACAGACATATAAAAGATTTAATGATCTGACTTTTACATATTTATACTATGGTGCACATAAACACACACTCCATGTATTGTATATAACTATGTCTTGGGAACTAAATGAAGTTCATAAAATCTTGCCATTAATTATATTGAGGGAGAGAATATCCTTTTGTGTTTATTCATTCATTCCCAGAAATGGCTGGAGCTTCTTTTAACAATAATCTGCCTAATTTTTAAACCTCAGTCTCTTAAAAGAGAGTCCTAGCTTCGATTTCCCTAAATTGAGGAATACACATTTTACAGCGTTGGGAAATTAACAAAAAGGGAAGACTTTATGTCTTTATATGTCAGGCATATGAGAGTATACATTTCTCAGGAAAAATGTTTTACAATAGTTGACATTTTCTCTTTTTTTTTTTGTGCATTTCTTTCATAAATATTGTGAGCTACAGCTGTAATCCTTCTTTGGGCACAAGTGACCTACAGTGTGATTGTACTGTATTGTATTTATAAGTCATAAGTGGTGCTTGACATGGCAGTAAGAATAGCTTGTCTGTGACTTCCACTGTGAGAGGCACCAGGGTTTTGTTGGTCAGGAGGTGGGTTTTTCACTTATTATGATACAGCCTCTGTATTTGAGTGGTCTAGTTATGTTTAACCTAATACACTCTGGGTTTATATATGGATTGCTTAACACCTAAATTGTATCTTAAAGAAATTTCCAAAAACAGAAAGGAAAAACATAATGCTAAGTTGGTTTTCATTCAGGGATCACAGAAACAAAGCTAGAACAAACTTCTTCTAGGGTGTATTCTATTGGCTTAGATCTAAGACCAGAGCATCTCAGATTTCCTATATGCATAATAATTTTTTTTCTTTTGAAAACCCTGCCCCTGAAAAGAAGCCCTGAAATGGTTGCAGTAAAGCCCCTTTTGAAGGACTCTCAGCACCGGTCAAGGAATGAACAATGCCAAGGGGCAAGGTCTTTGTTATGCAGGAGGCTGCTGGCCATTTCAGAGCAGCTCTGGGTGTCAGGGAACCCAGTTGATGACAGATGGTGTGACTGTCCTTGCAAATTTTTCACCTTAAAATGACAGCCTATGTGGAAATACCCTGTCATCATTGGGGAAAGATACTCTAAAAAGCCTCTTGAAAATTACATAAAGGGAAACAGTTTTTATTTCAGATATAGTTCTGGGTTTTTGATATTTAGGAAAGCTTGGATGTTTACAATAGAGGAAAAAAAAGAAAGAAGGAAAATGTTTCAGTTCAAAGGGCTCTTCCTCTACACGCAAAGCAATAAATGGCAAAAAGAAAAATAAAATATAATCAATATCTTTTCAGATGCGACCTTTTAAGTGCATATATTGTTTGGTTTGATATACTAGGTCGGTTAACCATATATTCTCCATTTTGGATAAAAGACAGTCTTTCGCTTACTGCATAAACCGGTAGAAATAGGGAGATTTCCCAGTTATACCCCAGGCCAGATATATAATATAAAATTAAGCAATAAACTGCTTTAAGCAGCCTGTTTTAAAAATTGTTGTCAATATACGACTGGAAGATTAAAAAAATTCTTACTCCTTTCTCCTTTTGTTCTTCCTTAATCTGCAAAGGAAGATGAAGATGGAAAAATAATTCTATAACTTCAGCAGCAGTTTTATATTTCCTATGCATCTTTTAAATTTTTAATTATGTGTGTTTGTTCAGAATCTTCAAGGAAATATTGCTAAAATTCTGAATGACAGTGAGGGGTTTCTAGCTTATATACTCTATAGATTTCCAGTGATACTCAGTGTCATAAAATTAAGATATATTAAAAAGACTTGGTTAATTCTGAATGCAAACATTGTTTTAGGTTGGTTTTAATGAGAAAATCATAGCTGTCATTTCTGCTTCATTTTCTCCTTCATGTACCATAATTTGTGCATATAAAACAGTGTGGTCTCAAAATGTATGTCAAGGAGCAGAATGAGTTCCCAACAAAAAAAATCAATAGTTCATTATTTTTGATTTAATTATTTGCATGTTCCTTTAGTCACTTCGTTAAAATTAGAAGACTGAAAATTAAAACAATATCAGGATCAATTCATTAAATTGTTGGTTTATGTTCTTAAATGGGATTTTGCTTTAAGCTTTGTGTAAGAAAAGTATTAATTTTCTTTCTATAAAATGTGAGATAGTAGCAGTTACTAAGGGAGGTGCATTCTTGATGGGGATGAGTAGCTTCCCCAATATATCCCAGACTGGCCAACTTTAAAAAATACATTCTCCCTTTGTTCTTTAGTCACTTGTGTTATAAATCCCCAGGATACCTGAAGCCTCCTGTGGTTCACTATCTGCATTATGATTCTTGAAGTTTGGATGGAGTTCAGTTATATTTTGTAGTTTACTATCTTATTTTTAAGGAATGCCAACATGACCAAATCTGGGGGACTTGTTTTTGATTGACAACTATACTATGACAATGTAAAGTAAAGAAGGAGAAAGAAGAAAAAAAAGAAAGAGCAGAGGGATGAGAGAAAAAGGAAGAAAAGGAAAAAAAAAATAAAAGCCTTTCACACAGATATGGCCAATTCCACTTGACTGTATAGGAATATAAATTATGGTTTTCTAATATGGCCACTTGCAATATTAAAATTTACATATGCCATAAAATAATAAAACTGCCCCCCAAAAGCCTAAAAATTATCTTCAGAAATGGTCACATCATCTCTTTTCCCTACATGGGGCTCAGGTGACAAAAAGGCATTGAGAGCTCAAAGCTCTGCTGTAGCTCACTCACTTTACTATGTGTTGCTTGCTCCCATTCCATTTGCAGTGATTTTGTTCTTTCCCATCATTCTCCAACCTTCTTTATCCACAATGTAGTACATTGTTCCACATGTTGTCAATTGGCTTTAATGTGTTAAAAATGTTCTGAAATTTGCTAAGGTTGAAGTGTGCTATTTACATAAGTTTAAACAGATTTCTTGCATATAGTACTTCTCAGAACGTTTATATGCTGAAGTAGATTGTCAAAACTGAAGCAATACTGTGTAGAAGGTTTTAAATTTAATTGACCATTGAGAGGAACTTTCCCCCATTCTGAAAACAGCTCACAGGATTTCTGGTCCAGAGGATACTCTGGGGGGAAATTCTGACATGTGTCATAATGCCCTGAAGTTATACAACTGAGGTCAGTGAATAAGGAGGTCTTAAAAGAGAGTGATGGAAACAAGCTTCATCTCAGTCTTGGTCTGCAAACCTAGTCTGACTGCATTCTCTAAAAGAACATCCAGCACACAGAAGTCACGTGAGTTTGTCACGTGAGAAGCACAAGAGTGGGCACCCACTTAAAACCTTGTTACTTAAATAGTCTCAGCTGTAAGATCAGCTAACTTTGTCAGGTTTACTTTACAGGGTTACAAAAAAGTACATTATGCTCACAAAAGCACTTTGAAAGTAGCAAAGCACCAATACCAACTGAAATTATTATTGTTGGATGCAGTCATAGAGTGAAAAAAGCACAGGATCTGACTTCATGAATCTATGATCCAGTTTTGTAATTTTTACCATATATAAACTTGGGCAAGTTGTGTGACCCCTTTGAGTCTCAATTTCATCATCCATAAAATGGGGCATAATCATGCCTCCTTCGAAAGCTATTAAGAGATCCAAATGAACAATGTGTTTCAAAGCTAGCATCATGCAAATATGATACACACAATTCTATTAGGATTTCTTGCTGAGAAATACTCTTTTGGTCCTGACAATTCCTGGGACACTGAGAATATGCTTGAAATTCCTTCTTATCCAGGGCTCAATGTTTTAGCCCCCTTGCATTCATGAAAGAATATTCCAAAAAGTAATACGGCCTGGATAAGGAACCAATATATTGGAAGTAAGGGAATAAAGAAGTAGCATAAATGTGAGGCATCCAAATAACCTTGACTCTCCATTAACCACTTTGTAAAATGCTTGAAAATGGCCAAATATTCTTATCTGGGTTGATTTAAGTCCTGTGTAGTCATTTGAGAAAAAAGCTCTGTCTCATTCTTTTGGTATTCCCTGTGTTGCTTGTCTGACTTCACCAAAGGAATGAGGAAGATGAATAAATGTTATTTACACCAATTACTTGATATCATCATGTGATATCATATATTATGGGCTTTTATATTTAGACTTGATGGCATTTCTTTTCTGTAAGCTTACAGCAAAACATAGAATGCATACTTCATTAGCACATTTGTTATAAACTGGGGAAGGAAGAGCCTCCTTTTCTGCTCCAGATTCACATCTTTCTCCATACTTGCACAAAAATGTACCGGAAGATGCAGACGTGGCTCCAAGCACATAAAGTGCACACAGGAGAGGGAATGTAAGACTTGTTAACAATCCCACAGACATGGTTTTTCCATTTTAATTTTTTTTGATGTTCTATTTAAGTTAAAAATGTATACCTTCACAAGTGCTGATTAAGCATTGGATGTACAACTGAAAAGAAACAATGTATCAGACTTTTCCCCTTCAGAGATTGTACCCTTTTTCCCCCCTCCTGAGAACACTCCTTTAGATCTCTGGATGCTTTAGCCTGCTCCTTTTTTAGATCTCAGAGCAGAAGTCACTACTTCAGAAGGGCTTTCCTTGCCTACCCTCTCTAATCAGCTCCCAACTGCCTTCTAGGTTTTATTTATTGATTATGTGTTTACTTATTGATTATTTGTTGTTTCTCTACCAAACACATTTTTCTTCCCCTTGAAACTTGGCAAGTATTTAAAAAATTGTGGAATAAAAATGTGTATAAATTTGGACTAACAAACATAGTTTTTGTGTTTTGCAATATGATAATAATTATTAAATATGTGTTAATGTATTAAGGATTCTATGTCACATTGTTCTGAGCCTTTTGTATGTATAGTTTAATTTAATCATAATAATAACACTGTGAGGTGGATACCGCTGTTACTCCCATTAAAGATGCATTTTCAGTAAAGATAAAGAACTCAAGAAGGTTCAAAACATTGAATAATGATTTTCCCACTCAAAAGTAGTATAATCTTGGACAAGCAACTTAATTTTACTGTTTTGGTTTCCTCATCTGTTAAAGTAAGATGCTAATATATCCCACCTGGGACTTTGCTGAAGATTGGCTAGACAAAGCCATAGGACTGCCTCATCAGGGACAAATTGCTATGCAAAAAAAAAAAAAAAATCATAATATCATTGGAATTTGTTTAGTCTCCAGACAGGTCAAGCCTGGTTATAATCCTATTTAAAATCTGAGATGGTAGGTAAGATTTGTCTTGTTCGGATATTTCTAAATACAAAGCACTCCAAGCTCTGAATGAGTCCTGCCTGGAGTTGACATTCATAACACAAATGGGGAGCTAAGTTAAGGAGGAAGCTTCCTACTCTGGAGGGATTTCCCTGAGAATAGAACTTCTAGACTCTGAGCATGACAAATATCCATGAACTGATAGCATACATGGAAAGGCCAGAAAGAGCCAGGTAGCCAGGCCCTTAAGGCCTCTTGCTTCTCGCTCAGATTTCCTAATGCCTTATGTATTGAGATTCTGGCTACAAATTTAGCAACTAAGCAATACTGCAGTTAAAACTGTGGGGTGCCTGGGTGGCTCAGTCAGTTAAGCCTCTGCTTTCAGCTCAAGTCATGATCCCAGGGTCCTGGATGGAAGGTCCTGGGATCAAGCCCTGAGTCAGGTTCCCAGCTCAGCAGGGTGTCTGCTTCTCCTTCTTCCTCTCACTCTGACCCTCGCTTCCACTCAACTCATGCTTTCTCTCTCTCAAATAAACAAATAAAATCTTAAAAAGAAAAATTAAAAACCGTGAGGTGATAAAGTATATATACCTAAATATATTTATATATCTTAATATATATGTATATGTATTATGTTGTATATGTGTGTAGATATATGCATGTACATATAAGCATACACATGCACACATATTTAGAAAAAGCATAATTAAGAAAAAAAAAAACGAAATTGCCCAGGATTGTAATGTTAGTTTGTGGCAGACATGGGATTATTATCTGTGTATAACTCAAATGCATGTTCTAGAATATCATACTAGTATTTGAAGTTAATTATACATATCATAGATTGATAGTCACTGTTTTTTAAGCATTTACTAATTGTTATGTGCTATGCTTGCTTATACTGTCTTATGTAAGCCTTCTAATTAGTTAGTTTACAATGTACATATTTTGAGGTTCACTTTACAAATGAAAAAGTGACTTTGAGAAGTTTATCCAAGATTGCATAGTTGGTAAAAATCCCAATCTTGAGGCCAAACCATGTTCTTTCTTATCCCAAGTCTTAACCAGGCTTTCTTTTTCTTTTTCTTTTTTTTTTTCCTTTTCACTATGCTGCAGTTTCTAATTTACTAAGTGTATGGTAGATCTGAACTGAAAACATGTCTTTTTTCAGAATATTCCTTCTAACATGATAGAGCTTACATAGTAGTATTAATCACTTATGTTGTTTTCTTTCTAACCGCATACAAGTATTTGATTTAATGTCATAGCAGAGAAATGTTAAAAGAAAAAATAAAGGTCAAGCAGTTTCTATATAAACTCCACCGTCTCTTTACTATTTGGCTGCTTTATAGTAAATCAAATCCATTTTATGTAATGAAGCTTATCTTTATTATCCCATTATGGCTGCCTTAGAAAAGAAATCATGTATGTGCTTCAGTTTAGGGTCATTTGTAATTATAAAAAGATATGCAGGAAAGCTCTGTAGTCCTTGTATGCTTTTAAAATCTTCTCCTTTGGTTGTTCTGCACGTTTTTACTGTTTTATAAAGAAAGTGTTGGAAAGCTGTGTTTTTATTGCCTTGATGCCTTTAATAGTACATACTGTGAAACTAAGCTGGATACCTGATTGATGCCATTCCTACCTGTCTAGGAAGATAATGATCAAACATCGAGGGGTCTGTTCTCCAGGTGATGTGTGCATGGAACTCCCATTAATGTTAATGGGAATCCTGCAGCTAAGCACAGTGACTGGAGACAAGAGGCTGAAGGTGTGGTAGGTCCATTAATACTTCGTTCTTTCATAGCAGCTGGTTGGAATATAAGTGGTAGGCAGTCCTTTTGAAGCTAACAATCAGCTATATTTAAAAAGTGCTGCTTGTGGAAGATATGTAGATGTATTGTCAATAAACTCTTTGTATAAAGTATACTTATGCGATATTTTTTGATACAAAAGCGTCCATCTGAAATGCTTGCTTTTTTGAGTATTGTTTCATCTTCCTCAAAGTGGTTGATTAGAAGTTGATAAAGAATTTTGATAATTGGTGGCTATTTGAGAAATACAGATACAAAATTTAAGAGCCAAAAAAAGTACTTTAATAAGTTGATGACATACAATGATTAAAATCTAGACAAGAGAAGAAAAATATGATACATAGAAAATATGAAATTTCATACTTAGGCTGAATTATTTAAAAATATGACTTTTTATATGCTTGCTGTAAAAGTCATTTTAATGGTTGTATAATGTTATATGGAGTAAATCTTCCAAAATGTCTGTTTACTATTTAGGTTCCTACACATTCATAATTTTTATGCCTTTCAGATGGATTACTCTTGTTAGTAGTGACTCTTTTAATCCCTAATAAATTTCTTTTGCATTTAAGTCTATTATGTATACATAAATATATATGAGCTTTCTTTTTCTTTTAGTAATTGCCAAGTGTGTTGTTTTCATCCTTTTAGAAATTTCTTATGATGATATGTTTTAGGTTCATCTTTTTGTACCTAAGACCGAATGTTAGTTGAATCTGAAAATATCTTTTTTTAAAGATTTATTGATTTATTCATGATAGACAGAGAGAGAGAGAGAGAGAGAGAGAGAGGCAGAGACACAGGCAGAAGGAGAAGCAGGCTCCATGCAGGAAGCCAGACGAGGGACTCGATCCTGGGTCTCCAGGATCACACCCTGGGCCAAAGGCAGGCACCAAACCGCTGTATATATATATATACAGGTTTACTTTTCCAAGAATAATGATAAAATGAATACTCATGAACTCAGTGACCAAATTAAGAATTTAGGTATTACCAATTCATAATAAATGAATAAGTAAATAAATAGCAGGTACAAAGTCTATAGCCAAGGAAGAAATGATGGAGAGGGACTGTTGGAGGTCAAGTCTCAAAAGATAGTCTAACATTAGAGGCATTGAACACAATGTAAGGAATGTAGGCTCAATCATAAAGCACTGAGGGCACATTATAAGTTGTAAACAGAGGCAACGTGATCAGATTAATGTATTTCAGGTGATATTTTGATGGTTGTAGGAGATGGACTGAATCAAAAGAGACATTTGTCAGTCATCAATATGGTAGTATGAGTGATCTTTGATGTAGGAGATATTAAGGGCTGAAAAATGTAGAAATAGAAGTAAAGACAAATTTTAATTGAGAAATATTTGATGGTGGATTTACAGGCATTGGTGACCACTTACATGGGAGAGGGAGGAAGATTTGAGAAATAGGTTTTTTTTTTTTTTTTTTTTTTTTTTTTAAGATTTTATTTACTCATGAGAGACAGAGAGAGGGAAGCAGAGGGAGAGGCAGGCTCCTCATGGAGCAGGGAGTCGGACGGATGTGGGACTCAATCCTAGCACCCTGGGATCAGGACCCAGGCCCAAAGCAGACATTCAACTGACTGAGCCACCCAGGTGCCCCTTGAGAAATAGTCTTAAGAGAGAATGGAGTCTTGTGACTTGTCAAAACCCAGGGGATTGGTGAAGTACCACAGGGAAAGTGAAGAGATCTGAGGACATGGTGCTGATAAACACAGGTGTTCATCAGGCTACTGAATAAGGGGAAAGGGCATGTGAAAATGGATGAGAATGAGTTGGTATCTGAGGTCTTTTGATTATTTACTTCCTGTGATGAAAACATTTAATCATTATGGATCTAAAAGTAATGTTCAAAATGTAAAGATTACACTCTATCATTGTAGTAAACTGTTGTGTTTATTGGAGCTTTGGGCTTCAAGGTATCTGAATTTAATTGAACTTGCTAAATAATTAAGATTGTTAATAGTCATAATCAGAGATAATGTATCTCAGATTGGATTTAAAAATCCTTTGAGGAGTGTATACTTGTAGGAATCAGGCTGATATTGTGATGAACCCAATTTTACCTTTCATAAGAAGTCATACAATAAACTTCTTTTATGTCATCCACTAGCCTTAGAATGGTGCTAGACTTAGTAAACACACACACACACACTATATATATATATGTGTGTATATATATATATCTGTATATATATAGTCTAAATTAGCTTAGATATTTGGAGTATATTAGGCTATAAAGATTAGCTACATATTAATCCAATGGTATGGAAACTTCAATTTGATTGTACTTGTTTAAATTCAGATATCATAATATGGGATATAGTTTTTAATTGTCCTACCCACTTTTAAATGCATCTGTCATAAAGTCTTGCCTCATCACAAGCTAGAAATTATGGTGACAGAGTGGTATTTTTATGGTCTAGTTAAAAAAAGGAAATTACTAATGGAACCCTTTTCTGATGATGCAGTTAGCTGCCTACAGTCTCAGTAGCTTCACTTCATTTAACATGAAGAAATAGGAAACTGACATATAAAAATTCCCCAAGGGGTCCATTCATAATTGTTATTTTTTTAAAGTTAATAAAAGTTTTTGCTCTAGATATAAGGCCTTTAATATATACATATTATTTTCTAAGTAAACACACTAATTTATGTCTCATTGTATAGTATAAATTTAATTTACATTTTCTTCTATATGTACATTTGGTTTTTGACAGTCCTAAAGAAACCAGAGTATCATTTTATCTAGTCATTATCAAAGATTTTATATGATAAAAATATTAATAAAGCATTCATTGGATTCTTTAAATTGATGTTCTTATACTATAATTCATATAAAATAAACTGAAGGCACCCATTTTTTAGTTAAAAGTTTGGAGCCTTTTGATACATTCATATACCCATATAACCACCACCCTAATCAAGATATCGTACATATGATTATCTTAAAAAGTTTTTTCATGCCTTCTGTGCCCCTTCTTGGGCAGTCCCTCTGAGAGTCTTCCCTAGGCACTTTTGATCTGATTTCTATCTCTATAAATTATATTGCTTTTTTAGAACTTCATATAAATGGAAACATACAGTGTATATGCTTTTATGCCTGGCTTCTTTCACTCAGCATTTTTTAAAATTCATCCATATTGTTTGTGTGTCAATAGCTTGTTTCTTCCTATTGCTGACTAGCATCTTATTGTATGAATATGTCACAATTTGGACATTTGGTTTCCACTTTGTGACAATTGTGAATATTCACGTACTAGTCTTTTTGTGGTTAGGTTTCCCTTTCTTAGGCAAATACATAGATGTGTGATTTTGCTGAGTCCTGTAGCAAGTGTATATTTAACTGTATAAGACACTGTCAAACTATTTTCTAAAGAGGTTTAAAAATAATAAAATCTAAGGAGCAAATTTTCTCAGAGCATTCTGGGAATTCTGCTCCTTGCCAACTCTTGGTGCTATCAATTAAAAAACATTTAGCCATTCTAGATTTAGATTTATTTCCTTTTTTTTTTGATTTTTAATGATGTTGAGCCCTTTCTCATAAGCTTATCAGTTATTTCTATCTCTTTTGTGAAGTATCTGTTTTACACTTTTGTCCATTTTCTAATTCAGTTGTACTGAGTTCTTTTTGTTATTGAGTTATTGAGTTCTACATGTGTGCTGGAGCAAAGTTTTTGTGTTTTGCTTTTACATTTTCTCAATAGTATCTTTCTTCAATAGTACATTTCTTCAATAGTATCTTTTGAAGAACAGGTCTCCAGTTTATCTTTAGTTTCCTTTGTGGTTTGTGGTTTTATTATGTCCTGTTGAAGAAATTCTTGCTTATCTCAAGGTTGCAAGGATTTTTTTCTGGTTTTCCTCTTAGAAACTTTAATTCTTTAGTTTTATGTTTTATTTATTTATTTTTTTACTTTTTTATTTTTTAGTTTTATGTTTTATTCTATGATCTATTTTGAATTTAATTTTTTGTATGATGTGAGGTAGGATTTGATCTTCTTGGATATTTCATGTCAGTGGTTTCAGAACCATTTGTTGAATAGATTAATTGCTTATACATTATATAGCCTTGAATTTTTTATTCAAAATCAATGGACCTTATATATTTGCGTCTAGTTTGACTTTCCATTTGTTCTATTGATATATATGTCTATTTTTATGCCAAGTCCACATTGTCTTGATAATTTTAGTTTTATATTAAATATTGAAAGTCCTTCAAATTTTCCTTCTTTTTTCAAAATTGTTTTAGCTATTCATAGACTTTTACATTTCCATATATATTTTATTTGTATTTATATATTTTAGAGAAAGAGAGTGCACACACACTTGTTGGTGGGAGCAGGAGGTGGGATAGAGGGGAAAGGGAGAGAATCTCCAGCAGACTATCCATTAAGCATAAGAGCTCGATCTGGGGCGATCTCACAACCCTGAGATCATGACCTGAGCTAAAATCAAGTGTCAGATGCTTAGCTGACTGAGTCATCACCTGCGTATATATTTTAGAATCAGCTTTTAATATCTACAAAGAAACTGCTGGCATTTTGATTGAAATTACACTGAATTTGTACATCAATTTGGGGTGAATCAACACTTTATCAATGTTAGTCTTCCAAACCACAAGCAAGGTATATCTCTCCAATTATTTAGGCTTTCTTTAAATTTTATATGACACTGTTTTGTATTTTTCAGTGCATTTTTGGTGCTCAAATTTGCCATTAGGTATTTTATACTTTTAATGCTATTGTAAATGTTTGTGTTCTTGTTTGTTTCTTTTTGTTTTTAAATATAGTTCTATTGTCCATTGTCATTGGGTTTAGAAAACTTTGGTCCAGGTGCCTGGTGAGCTTAGTTTAAGTGTCTGCCTTGGCTCAGGTCATGATCCCAGGGTCCTGGGATCAAACTCCATGTTAGGGTCCTTGCTCAGTGCCGGAGCCTACTTCTCCCTCTCTCTCTATTGCTCAAAAATAAATAAATAAAGTCTTAAAAAAAAAAAAAAAAAACTTTGGTCAGAACATGTCACTCCTCTGCTCAGAAATTTCTACTAGTTTCTGAGTTCCCTTAATAAGATCTAAAGTCTTTCAATGAACTAAAAGATTTAGCCCCATATAATCTTGCCTTTGCTACTCTACTAACCCCTTGTCATTCACTTACTCAGCACTAGATACATTGGCACTCTTATTCTTATTTAAATATGCCAAACACTCGGGATCCCTGGGTGGCGCAGCGGTTTAGTGCCTGCCTTTGGCCCAGGGCGCGATCCTGGAGACCCGGGATCGAATCCCACGTCAGGCTCCTGGTGCATGGAGCCTGCTTCTCCCTCTGCCTGTGTCTCTACCTCTCTCTCTCTCTGTGACTATCATAAATAAAAAAAAAAAATTAAAAAAAAATATGCCAAACACTCTTACACCCTAGAGACTTACTCTGCTTTTTCCTTGAAATCTTCTGCATATATTCACACAGCACGGATGCTTACTATCTGTAAGGCCTTCTTCTTCTTCTTCTTTTTTTTTTGTAAGGCCTTCTTCAACTGTAGTATATAAAGTAGAGCCTTCTCCTCTGCAAGCTCCAGATACTGCCTGTCTCCTTACCTTAGACTAATTTTTTTCCACAACCTCATACTCTATATTTATGTGATTATTTTTCCATTTCTTGTCACTCCCACCATAAGCTTATGAGGGAAAGAACTTTGTTTTGTTCACTGCTGGAATTATAACAGTGCCTGCATTTTGTAGTTGGCACTCAATAAACAGTAGAATGAATGAATGACCTGATAATTAAAATTATTTCAAATCTGAGGGCAGAGATCAGATTGCTATGGTTTACAGGGTGCTATGGTAGAGGAGAGATGGCTAGTGAATCATAGTATTCCTCAGGGAAACTTATTTGAGGGAAGTACCTGGGTAAAATGGAAGCCACTTGGGGAGTAGGTGGCAAAGGAAGATTTTCTTGTTTATTGTTTTAACTATAGAAGACACTTGAGAATATTTATTTAAGGAATCCAGGAAGTTCTCTTAATAAAAGCAAATGAAATTCTCAAGTTTCCAAATGAAGGAGGGATTTTCACATAAGTTGGACCAATGGATCCTGCAACTTTGGTACCTAATTCTTGTCATTCTTCTTCCCACTGGAGCTTGCTAATCTGCTGGCCCTGAGTTGGAGGGGTGTGTGTATGTGTCAGTGCTCTTGCCCGTTTACACTGTCCAAAGCTTAACCCCATAATTGTTATTTCATTGTCACCAACAACAGAGATAACATAGCAAAGCCATGGGAATGGGACAACCTCAAACTCTTGGAACCAGTACAACTTTTGATAGAATCCTAATTCTGTCTTCTTAGTTGGGCTTCTTAATTCTCTGAACCTCAGTCCCTTTGGGCTTTCTGTAGGCTTTCTCCACAGAACTATCAAGAGAATAAATTTAGATTCTATATGTAAAACATAAAGTTTCTGGCATGTGATAAAATTCATTAATTAGTGTCCATGTATATAAGCCTTTTTGAGCAGCATTAAATTCTGATAGTTTTACCATTCATATTTTGACTTAGCACACAGTGATTTGTTACTTAAAGTTTAAATTTCTTTAACACATTAATATGATTTTTTAAATAAAAATCTGAAGCACAATATAATATCTGGAGCACAATATTAAATCTGTAAACTGAAGTACAACATAAAATCAAAAGCAATGTTTCCACTAAGAAAGTAAGTTTCTGAATTTAGTAGGGCCAGATATTTGGAGTTTGTGATGATTAATATTTTTAAAAGTATGTTTCATTTGTTTTGTTCCCTGTTAATGACACTAACGTGTAAGCAGGAATAGGTATGAAAACCTTAAAATAAGAATTAAAGTCAGCCGAACTTAAAATCTAGAAAGTCCTATTCATCATGTAATTTATTTATCAATTTAAAATAGAATATCATCATTCTTTTTTCTCTTTTTTTTAGATTCCAGCACAAAGCACATGAGTGTATTATAGTAGAGTAGTTCAGTAGTCCCCACATCTTTGTGTGCATCAGAATTACCTGGAGGGTTTCATAAAACATTACTGAATCCCACAGTAGAGTTTCTGATTCTGTAGGTGGGGAGTGGGAAGCACAAATTTTCACTGCTAACATGTTCCCAAGTAATGATGCTGGTACTGGTTTGGAGACATTTAGAACCATTAGACTTAAAGCAATGGTTCTCAAATCTGGCTGCACATCAGACTCATCTGTGAGGATTTTCTTATTGTCTGTTAGTACAGATTTCCCAACTGTACTTAAGATTTACTATGCCATAATCTCTGGGATTGGTACTTTGGAATCTATATATTTCTTCACTACTTAGATGTTACTGATGATCACTTTTGTTTGGAAACTATTACTTTATAGCACTGGTTCTCAAATCTGGTTGCATAATGGAATTAACTGAGAAGACTTTAGAACTACAAATACCTAGGTCTCACACCCACAATTTTTGACTGAATGGGTTCTACAGTTTGCTCTGAGCTATAAAATTTTTAAAAGGTAATTTTCTTTATTTCTAATTTTGAAAACTTTTGCTTTTTACTTTGTTCTTTAATGTTAAGCTGTTTTCTTGCCATATGCCTGTTTCTGATGTCCTACACATATTTATTAAAAATCTACTATGAATAAAGTGTTATGTTAGCTGCAATATAAAATAAGAAAGGATAGAAGGTAAGTCTTTTTCCTCAAGTAGAATACAGTCTGATTGAGGAGATTAAGGGATGTGCACATGAAAAGTTAACTAGAAATATAAGGGATTACTTCTGCCTGGGAAGATTAGAAAAGACTCACAAAAAAAAAAAAAAAAAAAGAAAAGAAAAGACTCACAAAATACAAGTGAATTTGGTACTTCAGTCCTAGCTAAGTTTTGAGTGTACTTGATTTCCAGATTTCAGGACTATAATACTTAAAGTAAAGAGAGGTACCACTAAGAGAAAATAATTGTTTAGTCACTCAAATATATTAAAATATAATGAATTGACTTTAGTGATAATAGTAATTATGATTTAGTTTCTGGCAAAGACATCAATAATTGAAAGAATATTTTTGAAAAGTGTATAAGACAATTCTCATCTTTATTGTTATTTTCAGAATATTCATTTGTATTTTGTCCTACAAAATGTCAATATGACTCCTTTTTCCTGTGTAATCTGGAGTTAAATTAGCACATTTCATTGGAGGTGTGCTAATGATGCCAATCTAATTAGTTTGTTTCTCCATATAAACTAGGTAGCTTTGCTTTGTTTTTTTTTTTATCCCAAATTGCACCCCAGTGGCCATTTTGAAATTGTATGACATTTTTATAGAAGATGTCTTAACAAGGAAATGTGGATTTATTAGTGAAATCCATAACCTTTATTTCAAATAGTAAATGTGCTTTGCTTGATTGATGCTGAGTCATGTAATCTTCACATGTTAATTTTATCTAGTTACCTGCCTGCCTCCTCGTGTGACATCATTTTGTGGGCACCTGGTGATGTGAAACATATCTGGGTGACCCTCTAGTCAGCTGGCAACATCTCTGTGTTCTATTTTTAAAAACTCTTGTGAAAACTTTGTCTCTTGAGAAATGTCATGACCTATTTACATTCAGAACTCACAGGTCCTGAGTTTTACAGTATGTTAGTGGACTTTTAAAACATAGAAAATCCATTATTCATTTATACATTTCCCAATATATGTATCTAAATGCTTTTTTAGAAAGTAGTGAATGTCTAGTTTATGTCTCTTAGGTTGAACATTGTACTCCTTGTATTCTGTGATCATTTCAGGCTTCATTTCAACAAATTAAAAAGAGTGGCAGTACTTTAAGTAATCTCACCATGCCATAGTAACAAACCATTGTGCTCTTAAACAGAATAGACAAGAAAATAGCTTAGTTAAGACACTAAGTTGTTATAAACAACAGGAAAAAAGAAAGAGGGAGGGACTGCTTTAAAATAGCCCTTGTTTAAAGGCTAATGTTAAAAGCTTAGAAAAGGAGAGAATAAACCACTTAACAGCCTTGATTCTGACAATCTTGAATGAAAATAACCCTTTCTCAATATTTTTAACATACCACATATGAGTTTTTGATATTTCATGGAAACAGAAATTTTTGGATAGCAGTAGCATGCCAAGAAGTGGGTAAATATGGGATTCATGCTGGAGCCTGAAAACAGAGGACTTAGTGAGTGACTGAATGTCACAGCATCAAGAATGATCCCCCAGGATTCTGTCTAAGTAAGAGCATGAGTGGAGGTGCTGTTTACTGAGATGTAAAACTGGAATTGGGCAATGATAGATGATCAAGGATTGTTTTTGATACATTTGAGAGCTTGTGAAACATATTGGCAGTTGGACTAAACATTGAGAATAGATCTGAGCTAGTTATATACACTGAGGATTTATTGGGAAATGGAGAGTGTTTCAAGGTATCAGAGTAAATGAAATAATCTCTAGAATGTGCTATGGGTTGAATTTTCAAACCCTCAGATTCACAAGTCTCCGAACCCCTCACCTCTCACAGCCCCCAGAAAAGAATTGTTGAAGTCTTAGCTTTCAGTATCCTACAATGTGGCCTTATTTGGAGTCAAGGATCTATAAAGGTCATCACGTTAAAACAGGCTATTAGGATTTAATCCAATATGACTGATGTCTTTACGAAAAGGGGACATTTCAACACAAATACATGCAAAGAGAGAATGTGATATGAAGATGAAACCAGAGATTGGGGTCATGCTTCTCAAGCCAAAGAATGCCAAAGATTGCCAGCAAACCATTGGAAGTGAGAAGAGAGGGATGAAATAAATTCTCCTTCGTGGCTCTCAGAAGGCCACCTTGATCTTGGACTTCTGACCTCCAGAACTCATGAGAGAATACATTTCTATTGTTTAAACCACTCAATATATGGTACTCTAGCAGCCCTAGCAAACTAATATAGAATGCATGCTCACTGAGAATATAAGAAATTTCAAAACTGAGGGTAGCCCAGATGGCTCAGTAGTTTAGCGCCACCTTTGGCCAGGGCGTGATCCTGAGGTCCCGGGATTGAGTCCTGTGTCGGGCTCCTTGCATGGATCCTGATTCTCTCTCTGTCTGTGTCTGATGTCTCTCATCAATAAATAAATAAAATCTTTAAAAAAGAAAAAAAAAAAAGAAAAGAAATTTCAAAACTGAGCCATGCAGTGCTCCAATACAGAAAGAGAAGGAAAAAATCTTAAATGAGGCTGATATTGAGAGGTCAGAGAATTAGGAGAAATGATAATGGTGTGATATCATGAAAGCCAAGAATAAGGAGAAAACCTCAAGGAGGGATTGGTCAACTGTCCTACATGTTACTATGAGACAGGCACTGTGGCTTTAATGTGGTATTTGGTTCTAAAATGCTATGATTCTCTTATTTGTTTTAGGGTACAGATTGATTGTTTTTTTCTAAGTTATAGTTCTAACAGCAAGTTCACAGGGTACCTGTTGGGTTCAGAGTTAATCTGTCTTCTCTAGAGACCCTGAATGAAGTTTTCAAAATTTTATCAGTAGATAACTCCAATTCTGACACCAATTCCAATGTGTGGGTTTTGTAACACCACCAAGCAATTCTTTGACACCAGCTCGAGGTCCTATAATTCAATTCAATTCTAACACCATCTACCTATAGATAGCCTCTGATCCCACATGTTAAAGACTCACTTCAGTTCAACAAGACTGTCCCCTCCCCCCTTCAGATGCCAATTGCAAGTTCAGTGCTTCTGACAAACTGCCTGTAAATCAGAGATTTCTGCAACCCTCTCCTTGGGGTCAATTAATTTGCTATAGCAGCTTACAGAACTCTGAGAAACATTTTACATATTAGATTACCAGTTTATATTATAAAATAATATAACTCATAAGCAGCCAGTTGGAAAAGATGTATAGGGCAAGGTATGGGGATGGGGCACAGAGCTTCTGGGCTCTCTGAACACACCACTCTCCCCAAATCTCTACATGTTAACTAACCCTGAAAGCTCTCCAAAAGTCATCCTTTAGGGTTTTTTGAAGGCTTTATTACACAGCATGCTTGATAAAATCATTGACCGCTGGAAATTAAACTCCATCTTCAGCCCTTCTTCCCCTCTCTGGAGGATAGGACTGAAGGTTCCAACCCTCTAATCATATGGTTGGTCTCTTAGACAACCAGTCCCCATCCTTAGGTTTCCTAGGGGCTTTCCAGAAGTCATCTTATTAGCAAAACAAAAGGTATCTTTTTGGCTCTTATCACTTAGGAAATTTCAAGGATTTTAGAGGTGTTCTGTGACAGAGACAAAAAACAAATATAGATTCCTTACTACAAATCACGATAGCACAGTAACATAGTTACTTAGTTCAAAATTAAAAAGTGAAAAGTTCCCTTCCTGTTCCTCCTCAAATCATCCAGTTCCCCTCCACAGGGATATCTACTCTTATTTTGTGTCTCTCTTGAGATACCTTAGGCATATACAAGTATTTCTAAGAAAATGTGAGCATATAGGCTCCCCTCTTAATCATACAAAGTGGCATGTTATAACCATAGTTTTAGACCTTACTTTTCCGGTTGTTATTTTTAAAAAAAATATACTTTTTTTTTTTTTAAACGTGAGATACTAGGCTAAGCACAAACTACAGACAAATAAGTTCATTAGATCTCTGTGGGCCTAATTCACTAAAAGTTTGAATAGATCAATGTCCTTCTTGTAAAAGGTCTTTAAAACTCTATTTAGTCTTGGAAGCCCATCCTGATGAGTTACAGATTCCATTGAATGTATGGCAGAAGGGGGTAAGCCTGTCCACTGACTTATTGCCTGACCTTGTCCAAGTCATTCCACTGACTATAATTCTGGCCATTTGCAGAATTGACACAAAGGGACATATTCCATTTAAGGGAGAATTTTGTAGAGCCAGTCTTAAAATTAGTTTAAATTAGTTTAAAATACTTAGCACACATTTTTCATCATAGTTATACATCTGCTGACAGGATCCATTTAACTTTATCCATTTTGTGTTTGTGGATACAACGTATTTTACTATATTTAAATTCATTATTTATTTTTTTCCTGGTAGGTTGATAGGTTACTGTGAATAAAAAATATAGTTTCTTTGCCTTCAACAAAATCTCAGTCAAGATAAAAAGAATTCCCCTTTGTTAAGAATGATTCCATATAAACATCATTCATTAACTCCATGCAATTGATAGAGTTTAACACTTTATTTGCTACTCCAGCCACATTTTTTTTTCCATAGGAGAGCAAAAAACGAATGAATATTCACACTTAACTTTTAGCTTCAGGCTAAAATGTATTATGCACCGTATTTTGGTTTTTAAAAATAATCACCTTGTCATAGTTCAATGGCAAAGTGAAGTCAACTCTGTCAATAGAGACAATTTGAAGAGGAAAAAACACTCTTCACCCCCTTGAGTATCATTTCATTTGAATGTTCCTGATTTTTTACCTGCTACTTTTTTTGGGAATGCTCCATGGAACAATATAATGAAGTCTAAAATACCATCCACTGAAAGCTCATCTTTGCTGACAGCACATAGCTGACAAGTCCTGGTGTTCTCATACATTGTCCCTATTTGAACACTATATTTTATGTACCTAAAATGCATGTCTAGAAGGTTCCTTTTAAACTCCACAAGCACAGAAAAAACCTGGATGCCCATATGTCTAACAATGTACTGCATGAATATATTAACACCATCATAGCACCAACTGCTTTTATTGTTTTGCTATAAATGGGATCATAGGATATACATTACTTCAAGTGTATTTTTCAACATATCCCAGAAGAAAGCAAGATCATTTGTTAAAAAATATTTAGATGATAGAATAAAAGTAGTAGACATTATCTATAATAGAAGATACTAGCAATTGAATGTAGCTGACATGATTTTTTTTTTTTTTTTTTTGAGGAGAGGGGTGATAGGGTTGTAGAGAAGGTTTGTGTTCTATTATTTTAGAATTTGCTCTCCAAGAAAGACTAGCATGATTTTCACAATTTTGTCTAGATATTTTAAAGGCTGGAGACTCCTAAATTTGCCTTTGTTTGAGGTAGATTCTGAGTAAATTAAGATTATTCCTTAAGAAAACCAAGTCATCTCTTTAATGACTTGAGTGGTTCAATTTTCCTATGCTTCATTGCTATTATTATTATTTTAATAGGGATCAACACTTTTAAAGAATTGATACTACTCTGCCATATTTTCAGATAATGCACAGAAAATATGAATACTTAAATTAATGAATTAACACCATAAGAACAAATAGAAGAATTCTAGGGTCCTTCTATAAATTGCAGGGGAAAAAAGATTATTCCTCATTTGAATATGGCTATAATTAATACAAGTTTTGCTTTAATATTTTATTTTTTGCCCTGGTGTTGGCACTTGTGAAAATCACTTAAGCTCTCAGTGTTTGGGATGAAAGTGACCACAGGGCTAATGGCATCCAGCTCCACCTTCTGATAGTGATATTCTGAAGTCAAAAGAGATTCATAGAGACTTTGAGGTCCCCAGAAGAAAAGCTGCATATGAATTCAAGTGGCAGTTACTGCCAGGACTTAAATATACTGCATCTAAGAAAATCTTTGGTTTACTCTTTTCTTAAATTTCAGGAGAAAAAGTTAAGAAAACTCTTATTATGACAGGCGGCAAAAAGCCAGAAGTAGTTCAAAATGGTTGATCCAAGAAAGAAATTGTATTGAGCTGCGGTAAATGAGCAGAGTAAGAATAACTTCAGTCAAAGTGATAAAAGTCAAAGACAACTTTGAAGACAAAAGTCCCAAGCTGTGTTCTGTAGCTCCTCATGATTTTTTTGGGGGGTAGAATTCCATGTATGTGGACCTATTTTTCTAGGGGATTATAACAAAAGCCACCAAAGCAAGTGTGGGCCACTCTACAAATTAGTAGGCATATCTAGAGATGGATAGCTCCATAAATACCAAATAAATGCACATGTGAGAGACAGGTAGAGTTTGTGATTATTTTAAATTCTATTCTCCAGGTATGCCTGTGTGGGTCAGTGGTTGAGCATCTGCCTTTAGCTCATGGTGTCATCTCAGGGTCCTGGGATCGAGTCCCACATCAGGATCCCTGCGAGGAGCCTGCTTCTCCCTCTGCCTATGTCTCTGCCTCTCTCTGTGTCTCTCATGAATAAATAAGTAAAATTGTTTAAAAAAATAAATTACATTTTACAAACTTGTAAGCTCTCTGGACAAAGTGAGAAAGATATGCAAATAGTATGAGATTGTCAGTGTGAGAAAGATATAATGAACTAAGAATATTTTTGTCATGGTTTAAAATGATCATCGGTTACATGCCATTTAACAAAATCCAGTTAGTAGTCAATTATAGACTTCACTCATTTCTTCACATCGTTGTCTCCTTTTTATTCTAAGCTAGTTTATTAACAAGATAAACTCCTTGTGCTATTTGAGAATAAAGGAGCTGAAAATCATATCTCTGTGTGCCTTGAGTCTCTGCTTGATGTCACTAATGCTTGTACACAGGATTTGGGGATTAAGTCATTTTTATTAAATTGAACTGAGTGCTGTCCATATGCTCAAGAGATACCACTAAGATGGTGTCTCAGAGGGGAGGTTATGCAACTTTAGTAGCAGTTTAAGAGGGGCATGGACATCCTTTAAACTATTAGGGTAACTATAGTCTGCATTAATCAATATATAGCAATGAAAGGTAATGGTATAACTGTTCTGGGAAGACCACATTTGGAGTAATGCATCTATTTCTCAATAATGCATTTTGGAAGGTCATTAGTGTACAATATAGTTGGAGAAAGATTTTAGAAAACTAGAAAAGTTCAACCTGGAGAAGGCTTTTGGGAGCATTTTCTGTTTTGATTTTCTCAGTATCTTAGGGAGCATGAGTATATATATTTTTTGTGGCTCCATAGGAAAGAATTAAATGAGTAGCTATAGTTAGAGAGAAGCACATTTAGTTGTATGTAAGAAGGAAATTTTAATTTTTCAATGCCTTTAGTACTCTAAATAAAAATAAGTACATAATTCTGTCTAACATTACCACGTTATAAATGTAACTATATATTCACACTGAGGTAGAATAAACATAATCTCATAGTAGAAGATATTCTGTTAATAAGAATAAATTTAGTTTTAAGAAAAAGTCAGGGCATTCTTCTTATTTCTCTCCATTTGACATGGGCCAATGAAAACATCATGAATTGGCCCTGATCTAAGGACAAATTTTGGGAGCCATTGGCCTTAATTGTGTGATTCATTTGAATCGAAGTCTCCACCCCAAGATTGCTAGAACTCATACAGCAATTCGGTAGCGTGGCAGGATACAAAATCAATGCCCAGAAGTCAGTGGCATTTCTATACACTAACAATGAGACTGAAGAAAGAGAAATTAAGGAGTCAATCCCATTTACAATTGCACCCAAAAGCATAAGATACCTAGGAATAAACCTAACCAAAGATGTAAAGGATCTATACCCTCAAAACTATAGAACACGTCTGAAAGAAATTGAGGAAGACACAAAGAGATGGAAAAATATTCCATGCTCATGGATTGGCAGAATTAATATTGTGAAAATGTCAATGTTACCCAGGGCAATATACACGTTTAATGCAATCCCTATCAAAATACCATGGACTTTCTTCAGAGAGTTTGAATCGAATACAATGTAAGGGTGAAGGACAACTATAGGTGGTAGCTTTATTTATTTATTTATTTATTTATTTATTTATTTATTTATTTATTTATTTATTTTTTGGAAGATTTTATTTATTTATTTGAGAGAGAGAAGGCATGATCAGCAGGGAGGGGCAGAGGGAAAGTGACAAGCAGACTTCCCTGAACAGGGAACCCACCGCAGGGGTGGATCCCAGGACCTTGAGATCATGATCTGAGCTGAATGCAGACACTTAACCTACTGAGCCACCCAGGCACCTCAATAGTAGTTTTATATCAAAGATTTTAATGTTATTTTAGAGAATGAAAGCATCTTTCATTGTTTATAAATGGCTAAACAAAATATTAATCCTTATAGCTTGGGAAGGGAAAGATAGGGTTAAAAAATAGACTTCACTTGCTTAAAGCTCTCTAAAATATATCTGGCTATTTCTTCTCCTTGCGTTAGGCTCTATTTAGATGTTGGTGCAAATTGGTTAGTGAAATGGACTTTTCTGCTTCCTCATTTTCTCTTCATTCTTTTGATGGGCCGACTGGTTTCAAATATCATGAACTATAATGATAGGCCATAATTTATTATGTCAGAGTTAGCAAACTCTAGATGAATTGTCGTAAGAATGGAAGAATGTAGTCGGTATTTTTCAAATGTCCTACAGCTTTTTGCAGCTTAAGAAAGAAATGTGAAGCTATACAGAGAGCTAATAACTTCTTCCACTGGAAAGTAGCCACCTTTCTATCCAATTGTAACTAAAAGAAAATGTATTTAATTTATTATTTCAATTTACAGAAGTGCATCCACAGCCCAGACCTCAGTGTAACACAGAGTATATATTTCATTTCAGTAAAGAAAGCCTGAACTGAATCAATATTTGAAGGACCTGGAACTGAATGGAGGTCAACAGATTCTGGATCACTCAGACAACCCAGCAAATCTGTCCGTGTGTTTGAATGCCTGAGTGTCTGTACCTTACTCATTGCCCTACATATTTAAAAATGACACACCTAGGGGATTGTTTTCTGAGTGTATAGGAGTCCCTATGAAATCTGATGCATAATCAGTTCCTAGTCCTTGCCTCCATCATCACACATGTAGCTTAAAGCAGAATCATTTATTTCTAGACTGAACAATTCCCATATTCAGAACAATTCATTTAATTCTGAATTGCTGGTTAAAACGGTCTATTGGAACATTGTAAATAAGGTGTTATGTTTCTTTAAAACCTTCTTTTAGACGAGTTCATGCCTTCCCCTCCCCATTTTTTGAAGTGAGTTTCCATGAAGTTCTAGAACTTTAAATAGCAGCAATATCATTCAAAGTGATATTTTGTTTAAGCATCCCCAAAACCTTATTTAAGCATCCTCAAAATCTTGGTTTCTGTTATGCACTAGGTTAATCTTATTTCTATGTTCAAAGTAATATGTACTTTTTCCCATAGTCATCACAAAAGTAACATAGTGATTCCAGCAGAAAAAGATAATCAGTGTTACAGAGAATCATCCCAAAGCCACGGCTGATATGAAACTCCTTGCCTAGTTAAGCAAAAGGAAATAGCACAACATGGGTCTTCCATAACCAGACATTATGAGATCTAACTTAGAAACCTAACTTAACTTCAAGATTAGTTCTCCATCACAGTATCCTGTGTATGTGTGCGTGTGTGTTTCTGTCACTCCATCCCCTGTTCTTCTTAAAACTCTCCATATTCTCAGCAGTGTTGTGTGTGTGTGTGTATGTGTTTTCTCCATTCTTAGACCCAGAATAAGTTATACCATAGCACTCTGAAGGGTAGACTAAAATATCTCATTGCAGTTCAGGGATATGATCAAAGTCGTCTATATAAAGGTTAGTGAAAAGCGTGAGGTAGTCTGAAGGAAGCATTCCATGATTTTTCATGGTTTGGCACTGGAGCTCTGTGATAGGCATCCAGAATAGGATTAACAAGAATGAAATTGTCTCCAACTGAAGGGTGTATACACTTACTTTCATCTTTATCTTAAGACTCATTACTTTCTGATATTGGCTAAGGTGTAGCCAAGCTGTTGTTTGAATGCTAACCAAAATAATGTGCTACCCCCTCACTAACTAAAAACGCCCCAAACACATCATGTCTAGAATAGAATTTTGTTGTAAAGTCATTTCTAGGCATTTATTTGGAATGAAAAACGAATATTCTAATAATGAATTGTTAAAGATATTTTAAATTGATATTTCCCTTTTGAGAATATTTTGGTATTCTGGACATATTAACTAATCTATGTCCTTTTCTCTTCAGTTAAGGAAATTTTCTAAGATTTGAGGCACAAATTTTTATAGCAAATGCTAATCTTTGTTTTCAAGTAAGGTGTTTTGCTATTTCAGGAAAATTTTTTATTATGCTTAATCACTTCGATGCTCATTTGATTCTAGACCCTAAATAGACTCTAGTTTAATCAATGAGCCTTAGGCCATAAGAATAAATGGAATATTAAATCTGCACAGACAGAGAGGAATGGAGAGACTGATTAAGAAGATATGAGAAATTCACATATTAGCAGAAAAGATGAAGAATGGATTAAAGCACTATCTGGAGAAGGTACTAGAAAATTACCATTGTGGGATCAGTAGAAACATTTTTATATGTTTTGTATTCTAGAAGTGCTTTTCTTCTAGTAAGAAAATAAGATTCCATATGGAAGAATCACTTCTGTGGCCTTTACTTGCATGCAAAAATTAAAATTCCAGGGGTAATTTACCTTATTTATATTATTTCTAGATTATAATTTTGCTGGGAGATAAATACAAATGTTTTATTTAATTTTAACTATTTTACAAACATTCAACAAATGTCTAACTTTTTCTTTCCCAAAGACTATCTTTTTATATATGGTAATATTTAAATAGTTTATAAATTTTCTTTTACTTATGAAATGATTACCAGTGGTTGTTAATTTCTTCAGAGTTGAAAATCTATTTGAGAAGCCCAACAAAAGCTTTGGACCCTGCCCCAGATAAATAGTTACATACTTACACAATCTTAGAAAAAAAAATTATGGTCTTTACAAAATACTTAAGGTTTATCCGTGAATGCTTAAGAAGCCCTAGATTAGAATAAGGTAAGATTGCAGGTTAGTTGACAGCTTACCATGACTGAAAAAAAGTTTGTTGGTGCCTTAGAAGTAAAAATAGCTGACAAGGCACAAAATTCTGGTTGTAATCTTTAGAAATGATGTCGTTTATTAGCATGTAATGAATGTTCAGGATTTTTGGAGTTTCACCAACTTCAGTTTTAAAGTGAAACTTCATTGCTATCCTATGCTGCGTTTATTTGAGAAGTGAGAATAATTACCACTGTGCATTCCAAAGAGAGTCCAAGTTAATTTCTATTAGTGACAGGATATGCAATATCATATGTAAACAACAACAACAAAAGACTACCTAATTAAAAGATTTCAGAAGGAGATTTCAATTTTCTAAATGTTGGTGCTCATACTAAATAATATGTCTCAATTGAGCCAGCTTATATCTTTGCCAAGTTTCTGTCATTTGGCAGGTTGTTCCAACATTTAAATTCAAATATTCAATGAAAAGAGCTCTGCAGAAAGGAATTTTTTTCTGAATGAACAGTTTTACCTGCCATCCATGTATGCAACAAACTATTGCCCCACCCCAGTTATCACTGGACAGCCAGTCATTAAAAATTTATTGAGTGCTTACTATATGCTAGGTTTTGAAGTACAGTATATAGTCTTTATCTTAAAAAGCTGTGATCTACAAAAAGAAAAGGCATTCAAATTGGCAAAGAAGAAGTCAAACTCTCTCTCTTTGCAGATGGCGTGCTACTTTATGTGGAAAATCCAAAAGACTCTACCCTAAAATTGCTAGAACTTATACAGGAATTCAACAAAGTGGCAGGATATAAAGTCAATGCACAGAAATTAATTGCATTTCTATACACTAACAATGAGAAGAAAGAGAAATTAAGGAATCAATCTCATTTACAATTGCACCCAAAATCATAAGATACCTAGGAATAAACCTAACCAAAGAGGTAAAGATTCTGTACTAAAAAAAACTATAGAACACTTTTGAAAGATATTGATAAAGACACAAGGAAATGGAAAAACATTCCATGCTCATGGATTGGAAGAGCAAATATTGTTTAAATGTCTATGCTACCCAGAGCAATGTATACATTCAGTGCAATCTCTATCAAAATGCCATCAATGTTTTTCATAGAGCTGGAACAAATAATCCTAAAATTTGATGGAACCAGAAAAGACCCTAAATAGCTAGAGTAACGTAAAAAAACAAAACAAAACAAAACAAAAAAACAAAACAAAACAAAAAACCCTGGTGGCTTCACAATTCTGGACTTCAAGCTCTATTACAAAGCTGTAATCATCAAGACAGTATGGTACTGGCACAAAAATAAACACATAGATCAATGGAACATAATAGAGAATGCAGAAATGGACCCTCAACTCTATGGTCAACTAGTCTTTGACAAAGCAGAAAAGAATATCTAATGGAAAAAAAGTCTCTTCAATAAACGGTGTTGGGAAAATTGGGCAGCCACATGTAGGAGAAAGAAACTGGACCATTTTCTTACACCATACACAGAGATAAACTCAAAATGTATGAAAGACCTAAATGTGAGACAGGAATCCATCAAAATCTTGGAGGAGAACACAGGCAGCCACCTCTTTGACCGTGGCCACGGTAAATTCTTGCTAGATACATCTCCAAAGACAAAGGAAACAAAAGCAAAAATGAACTATTGGGAGTTCATCAAGATAAAAAGCTTTTGCATAGCAAGGGAAACACTCAGCTAACTAAAAGGCAACCTACAGAATGGGAGAAGATATTTGCAAATAACATATCAGATAGAGGGCTAGTATCCAAGATATATAAAGAATTTATCAAACTCCACACCCAAAAAACAACAATCTAGTCAAGAAATGGGCAGAAGACAAACAGACATTTCTCCAAAGAAGACATGCAAATGATCTACAGACACATGAAAAAATGCTTCACATCACTTGTCATAATGGAAGTACAAATCAAAACCACAATGAGATACCTCCTCACATCAGTCAGCTGTAATCTGACTTAATTAATTAATTACTTTTAGCCAGGAAAAAACAAATGTTTGCAAGTATGCAGAGAAAGAGGAACCCTCTTACACTGTTGATGGGAATGCAAGCTGGTACAGCCACTCTGGAAAACTGTGGAGGTTCCTCAAGAAGTTAAGAATAGAGCTACCCTATGACCCAGCAATTTCACTACTAAGGATTTACCCCAAATATACAAATGTAGTGATCTGACGGGCACCTGCATCCCAGTGTTCATAGCAGTAATGTCCACAATAGCCAGTGTGGATGTCCATCAACCGATGAATGGATGAGGAAGATGTGTGTATATACACAATAGAATATTACTCAGACATCAAAAAGGATGAATGCTTACCATTTACATTGACATGGATGGAACTGGAGGGTATAATGCTGAGCAAAATAAGTCAACCAGAGAAAGACAATTATCATATGATTTCACTCATATGTGGAATATAAGATATAGCACAGAGGATCATAGGTGAAGGGAGGGAAAACTGAATGGGAAGAAACCAGAGACGGAGACAAACCATGAGAGACTCTTAACTATAGGAAACAAACTGAGGATTGCTGGAGGGGAGGTAGTTGGGGGGGATGGAGTAACTAGGTGATGGGCATTAAGGAGGGCACATGATGTGATATGCAACTGATGCAATACTGAACTCTACATCTGAAACTAATGATGTATTATGTTGGCTAATTGAATTTAGATTTTTCTAAAAAGATATGGTCAACTGAAAAAGGAACTAGGATTTGATGTGATAAATGTTATCATGGGGACAATATGGGGCACTCTAGCTCCTCATTGAGGCTTAGTTGTTATGGAAGATTTATCGATCCTATGCATGTCTAAATTTAAACATAAAGATGAGTGGAACATAATGTGAGCAATGCAAAGATATTTGGGAAAATGAAGATGGGTGGAAAAAGTTACTTTGGGACCTAAGAGGAAGAAACAACAGGTTTAGAGTATAGAAAGCTAAGGATTTTGATCCCAAGAGCAATGTGAAAGTAATACAGAATTTTAAGCAGAAGAATGACATGCATTATTTTGAAATTTAGAAACATCACTCTGGCTGCAGTAGAAAATAGTTAGAAAGTTGGATACCACTGAGAAATTGTAGGTAAAGATATTGGTGACCTCAGTAAATGTACCTAATAGAAAGGAGTGGAGCATTAAACAATTCATCAGAATTAACACGTGAATGACTGGGGGAAAGCAAGGAGTAAAAAATGATGCCCTCATTTATGTTTTATGTAATTCGGTAGTTTTAACTTCTGTTTTTATGTAAATGGTAGAACAATTTACAGTGAGCGATAGAAGAGTTTTTGGAAGGAAAGAAGAGGAGTTCAGTTGAAATATGTTGCATTGTAGTTGAATATGGAAAATCCATAGTTCGCTCACTTAGTAGTTAGATATGCGGGCTTAATATTTTAAGACCTAGGATATATATACCTATATAGGTATGGATGTTATTCACATATACAAAAATGACAGAGGTGTCAAATCCTAATTAAGGAAGAATGAAAATGAAACATTGAATTTGTTGACAGCTGTCAGAATGTGCCCAACAAAGATGAGCTTTTGAGAACAATCTTAAGGGGAATGTAAAAGCCAAAATATCATCGGTTGAGAAATAGGAAGTGAGGAAGTGAAATCAGTGAATGAAAGCTACTCTCTTAAGTAGACGGCTGCTAAGTGGAGGGCAGATACCACTGAACAATGCTCGCTTAAAAACAAATCTATCTTGCTCGAAAGAGCCTTATTTTTTCATGTACGTAGAGCTAAATTATACCAACTATGTATTATTGCCAAACTAGAATTAAACCACCAAACATAGGTCTGAGATTTATTAGGCTCCGTATATTTTGTTTTCCTTTCCTTGCTAGGAAAATCAGGATGTTTACAATTACGGAATACAATTTGGCTTTTATTTTCATGTGTAATGTCAAGATTGGGTATAAGAGTCAGAGACAGATAAAAAGAAGAGAAACCCAAGCATATTTCTCTTGGATTTGGATCAGCTGAGTTTCTCCCTGAAGGATGGAAGTAAGCTTATTAAAATGAAAGTGCCTGCTCTCTTTTAATTATTATTTCAAAATGTCAAATCTCTGGCTTGAAGGCCTGACTAGCTGAGCATTAGCCCTTGAAACAGTCAAAAGGCACAGTGTAAGAAAGTGAGTTTGAGTGTGATGAAATCTCCCTGTTCCATTGATTCTAGTGATCAGAGCCATGGGAGGTTAGGGCAGCTGTCCAAGATAAAGGTCAGTAGAATCTGGGTGCCAGTGTATTTCTGCAGAGCCCACCGTTAGCTTAGTGTGCAGATATTGCATACTAAATTTACACAGCACAAAGATTCTGATCATAAGTCTTTAATCTTTGTTAGTGAGACAATGAACTAAATTTTGCATCCAACGTTGACCCGATGCTATAAATCTGTAAGTCAATAGCTAAGAAATTTGTCAAACCCATGATAATTATTTTTTCAGTTTATAGCAATTCTAGTTCATTGGTCACCTTGTTGAGTGGGCCATACCATGCTGTGACAGCTATGTACTGATAAGATAATTGGGTAAAAATTATTTGATCATTTGAGTTCAAATAAGGGAAGGGATCTAAAATATTTTAAAAATGATTTTCAATATAATTAGTTGAATTCGCATCTAAATCACATTTTATTATCCTTTTTATTTAGCAACCTCTTCTAATACACATCATTATAATGGCATTTACTGTCTTTATTTAGCTAGCAATTTTTTTCCCCAAGTAATATGGGATGAAGCTGTAGTACAGGAGTTGAGAGCTTGGGATCTAGAATCAGCAAGCCTGTTTAGAATTTCAGATCTACTATTGACTAGCTGGGTAATCTTGAGTGAGCTATTGCTTTCTTCTGTGTCTCAGTATCCTCATCTATAAAGAGATGGCAGGAATGGTACTTCTTGCCTTGAGATGTGAAGATTAAATGAGATAACTCAAATATTGCTATAATAAGCATTCAGTAAGTATTACTGGGTCTGAATTTGATATTTATTGCGTGCTCTGATCCCTAACAATTCATAAATTAATTACCTTGCATATCTCACAGGCTGAGCTAGGGGAGCAAGCAACATAGCCATAGCCTCTGAAAGAAGGAGCAGGGCAGCTTAGCACTGGCAGGGACCATAGGAGAACACAGTCTGCCTTGACAACTCTCCCTAGCTATGTGTCCAGATGTGGCTCCTCTCTCCTGCTGTGACAAGGCTCACACTGGTGCAGGCTGGACTGCTTGTTGCTGTATATACTTCTCTCGTTCAAGTTGCTGGGCTAGCTCCAAGTTGCTAAAGCCCAACGTACCTTGTTGCTACTCCCACCTTTTGCCAATCTACCCAGGGAATGACTGAAGTACAAGTCAGAGTCACAAGGGCCCCTGTCTCCATCCACAATGCGTAGTTTTCCCATACTATTTGCTCCTTCTGGAGAAGGTCCTGGTGCTGACCATTAGGTACAAGGGGCTTTGATGCTTAGTCATAGTACTAAAATGCTTATTTTAGAAGAAGACACTAAGTTCACTTTTCATGGCAGCTGCCATTAGCTCACACAGACCATGGTAAATCCTAGCTCTCTCAATAGTCTCCAGGAACCGCTCTGCAACTGGGGCCTGTTCTGTTATGAGGTTGGTGTTCCTGGAGTGTTTGCAGGTGAAAATCTTCTCTACCAGCTGGTTATAACTCAGTTTCCCAACTGCACTCCCAGCCTCATAAGTCTGGGGATCAACAAGCCAGCCATAGTATAGAGTTATGCTTAGCGGGCCAAAGATCCTGCACTCAGATGCACACTTAGAATCTGAGACACCTGTGAATTGCACATTGATATTAAGACTTACAGCCAGTTTAGGCAGCGTTGTCATTGCATCATGCACATTCTGCTGAAAATGAAGCTGAAGTCCCTCCGATTTCGGGGAACTGACGGACAGGAGGTAATCTCTCCAAGGTGGGCCATGAGATCATCTAATGTGATCACTTCCTTCTGAGAGAGCAGCATACACACACACAGAAATATGACATATAGATACACATATGACATATAGATGGCATCTTTATATAAAATTGTTAGTTTGGGTTTTATTGGCTCCTATGGTGTGCTCAAAGTGTTCCTTTAAAGTAATGTTCTTAGTGTTTTTTAAATAATTGTCTAAAAAATGTTTAAATGTTGTTAGTTCACATAACATTTTGATTTCTACCCTCATCATCTTTCACATTACCTTTAAAGTATAGTGAAATGAAAATATTTAACATTGGAAAGAGAGAGAGAAAATAGAGAACATCTCATCTTCTGTTATAGAACCCAAAATAGAGGGGTACTCGGGTGGCTTAGTGGTTAAGCATCTGCCTTTGGCTTAGGTCATGATCCCCGGGTCCTGGGACTGAGTCCCACATTGGGCCTGCTTCTCTCTCTGCTTATGTCTCTGCCTCTCTCTGGGTCTCTTGAATAAATAAATTAAAAAAAAAAGAACCTAAAATACGTGTGTGTATGTGTGTATACAGACACACATACATACATATACACATGATGTATATACACATATGATATGCATAAATAGATATATGTGTATGTATTTATGCATACATATGTATGCATATATATGTGTGTAAACACATTACCATAATAGGCACACTTTACGCTATGTAAAATACATGTGCTTGTTTTTCCTTATATTGTAACAATAGAAATGTATAAATTTTAAAACAACAAAACATAAAAAGACAAAATGACTTACTTAAAAGGTAATTATTACCTTGGACAACACTTTCCCCTTCTTCTAACACCAAATGGTAAGAGATTTCAAATCCATCTTGAGATGTCACATAGGTAATATATGTGACTAACAAGTTCTGTGTTTCTCCTGAAAGAAAAATAGAAGAAGCTCCACATCTTCTGATACTAACTTCATAATGGGCTCAATTAAAGGACATGTGAGAATTAGCAATTCTGAATTTCATTGTTATGAAGTTTGGTTACTCTTCTAAGCCCCATTTAGTTATATTTGACTATCAAATGTTATAAACAATTTTGATAGGAATGATGAAAATGACTGTGCCTATAAAAATATTGCTCAAAATTTGTAATCAGAACAACAAAAATTGTTTCCAAATGTACATGAGATTATCATCAACAGAATTTCAGTGAATAAAATACTTTCTGTGTGTGTGTGTGTGTGTGTGTGTGTGTGTGTGTGTGTTAATCCATTAGAAGATTTAGTCTGGTCTCCCTGACATAAGGGTGATAGGTTTCTATCTCTTAGTCTAATTAACACCTTTAATCTTTTTTAATGGTTAGGCATTCTCTCTTTGGTTTTGAGGCATGCTAGAGATAAAAGCACAGGAGGCTGGAGGTTAATCCTTCCTGTACTTTATTTCGTAATTTCTGCCACAGGGATTCCCTTTCTATCATGACTATTTATTCAGGAACCCTGATGATATGCTTTGAGTAAGAGACAACAGATAGTTGGTTTAGAACTATCATTCAATATTACTTAGATATCAAATTACAGGGTTGTAATTAATAGCTGTTAAATGAACACAATTCCAATTTCTTATATGTCGTTTTTATTATTATGCATCAGAAATGAATCAAATTAGGGCTTTTAGAATTGATATTGAAACTAGATAGCCCCACTTTAACTTACTCTACAAGATGGGAACAATGGTGGCAAACAACCCCAGATTTAGTGAATCAAGGATGTTATAGATGAATACTAGTGTATTGATGGTGGTTTGCTTTTTCTCACTAAAATGAAGAATAATTGAATTTCCTGGGATTGATAATAAAAATATATTGATTAAAATTTGGCAATCAGTAGATTATAGAGGTTTGATTTTTCACTTTAGAATTAGGATTTTTTTTTAGTGAGTATGAGTTACATGTGTTTTGACAATTTGCCCCCAAAGTCTTAACATATTTTTAAGACAAATTTGTTTTCAGAATTTTGGAAAATATATTGAGATTTTATTTGTAAAAATTCTCTCTTCTTCAAAATCCTCCATTAGGAATTTTAAGCCAACTTAGGTTTTTAAGTATTTTGAAATTAATAAAACCTCTTCAATAGATTTGTATGACTTGAGATTTCAGTTCAAATATTATATATTTGGTATATATATATTTATATTTCTTCAACCAATTTTGCTTTAATTGAACCAATATGCTATCTCTTCAGAATTATAACTGAAGAAGAGCTTTTCAAAATGGACTTGTTTTCTTTTAAAAAAAAAAAGGAGAGAATTAAAATAGTCTCAATTTTACAAGGATTATTAAAATAAATGTTTCTGAATATTACATACACACATGCACACACACATTCTAAAGATCTCTACATAATTTTAAGGTAGAAAAACTCAGGAGTTAAGGATGCTAATTAAATATTTTAAAATGGGACAAATTCCCTGGAGAAAGTACACATATAGGCAAATTATAAATTAAAGCACTTTCAGAATTTTTTATTATGAGCTTTTTAGAATGTTTGGTAAAATATATATGTGAAACACATTTGCAAAGAAAAATATAATAATCAGCTCTACCTTTACTTCGTGCTATGGGCACTACATTTATTCTGAATATATAACTACGTAAGTAAAATATATTGGTTTAAAAGAGATTTATTTTCTTTTAAAAATATTCTCTTTAGTGATTTGTGAAGGGAAAAAAAGAATAATGAATAATATAACAGCAGTCGAGTGAATTTGAGTATTACCTGCTTTGTGTCTTCATAAACCTAACTTCCCAATACAAACAGATGATTATTATTCATTCTAACTTTTCTTTACATTTTTTGGACTTTGCAATTTTTATGTGCTTAGTGAGGGATATCTACATACAAAATACATTTTTTTTTCTGTCCTGCCTCATCTCCTGCCATTATATTGACTAGCTACTTGTTTTTGACCAGAATAATAATTGACCTAGAATAACTGTTAGATTCCATGTCTTTAACTGAGAAATGAGGATAATGTCTGCTTTAGATTGTGTGTTTGGGTGTGTGTGTGTGAAAACCAAATATAATGTTTACAAAGTTCCTAGCACACAGACTGCACTCAACAAATATTAAGGATGCCTTCTCTTTGAGACATTTCCCATCTTGTAAGTAGCTTCCCATTACACTATCAAGTTGTGGTAGTTAAATGGATGTAATATGTCATCTTTTGAAAAGCCAGAAAGCCATGATTCAAATAAGTATTACTTTTCCCAGGAAGATTGTCTTTGTTCTTCTCTTTTTCTCTCTCCTTCATTATTTTTATGTTAAGTGTCTGAACCAAATGCTTTGCTATCTTTCCAGCTTCTTTTCCTTTTCTTTTACAGTCATTGGCTTATAGCAACTACAGCAAGTTCATCTGCAGTAGAAATTGGAAACCAAAGCACATGACAAGTCTGTACAGAGATTAGACAGTGCAGTTAGAAGTGTTGTAGTGATGTGGGCCAGCCAGTAGAAAGAACTCCTGTGATCCATTCCTCAACTCTATCTCTCACAGTCCTGTCAGGAGCCAGAAGGTCTAGCTCCTGGCTTTGTTTCCCTTTGGAAGTCTGTTCCCAGGCCATCTTCATGGACCTGTTACCAGAGTGGTCACACATATTAAGAAAAGTTTCACTGTTGGAGTATAATGCTTGACTCTCCAGTCTTGAAATTCATAAGAATTTTATCTGTAAATTTACATCTTGTGAGTGAAGTGATATGGGACAATGGAGCATGTGGCCAGGACTTGGAGCCTGGTTCACACACTCTCCTCCTCCTCAAGATGGTTTCTCCAGCCAGCTCCCAACTCCCTGCTCCCTCATGCCCTGGGCCCTCCTCACTCTCCTGCTCCATGATTGCTGATGCCCTCTGCCTGGTGTGGCCACCCATATGAGACTCTCATCTTTCCATCCCCCTTTGACCTCTGTGGGGTCTTGGCAAGGACTTGGGATGGATAGAGGTCAAGGACACATGCCCAGTGGTCTTTCAGGGCAGGAAATGGCAGCAGTATCTCTCTCTCAGTAGGCAACTCTGTGGTGTTGATCCTGTCACTCATCCTTTGGGGTCCAGGAGGGCAGCATGTCCAGTTACAGGAACTCCAATCTTTAAGGAGGCATGCTGTCAGGTCCACAATGTACTGGGCATCATTAGTGGGAAGGGGAGGTTGACTTCCCCTTGCACCCAGGTCTGTGGATCTGTCAGGGGGCTTCAGGTAGGTGTCTTGGCAGTGGTGGCCTCATGTCTACTAGGGTGTAGATGGAGTCCCTGGGCTCCTACAAGGGTCTGCACTTTCTGAGTATTTCCATGGCAGGTGAGGGTGTCATTAAATAGCAAATAAAAGTGATATGACAGGTCAAGAAAGAAACCACAGAGAAAGGAATGAGTTTTATTTTATTACCTTTAATGACTCTTATCCTTTTCTTTTTGAAAAAGGGACCTTGCATTTTAATTTTTTGTTCAGTTAAAATTATAGGCCCTGCTTGTTGGTTTGTTCTCTGAATCTTCTGCATTGGATACCAAAGACTATATTCACCTTCCCATCCTGTTCTCTCTTTCAGCCTAACCAGTCACTGTGAACTCTAACCAGAGAGTTGGTTTGCTGAGGGTCATGGACAGCCACATTGTCCTTTAACTTCACATACCCTCTTGGAGCTTGAGTATTTGCTCCCTAAGAAACATTGTCATGAGTCAAATGTTAACTACAAAATTTATAGTAATAGTGCTAAGGGGTCCTTAAAATGATATTGAAAATATTCACACATATTCCTAATATTACCTTACTATGCTATTCCTTAATATTTGTCATTTAGTATTTTTTCCATATAATCAATATTTCTTGATTGCTTACTAAACATCATGCACTCTGCTAAGTACTGGGAATACATTCATTTATTCAACAGATATTTATTGAATGTTTACTAGACTCTGAGCTCTATTCTAGAGATTAAGGTTATAGTGGTAAACAAGAGAGCCAAGATGTTTGCTCTTGTAGAGTTTATACATTAGTGCAATGAGGAGCAGTAGATAGACAATAAACAAGTAAATAAATAATGTCCAACTTTCGTAAAGCTTAACAATATTTAGAGGTTCCTGAAATTGTTTGAAGTTTTACATTACCTTTAAAAAACAGTGCATACAGACACACACACACACACACACACACACCTGTTCTTTTAGTCACTAGAAATATGGATTGGTTTTTCTAGCAGAGGGAACTATTTTTTCTAGGTATCCTATTTTATCAATAGCCAATGGAAGTTAATGGTAGATATAATCAATAAGTCTCATGTGCCTAAAGGAACATAGGCAAAGGAAGACTAAAATTCTTGGGAAAATTATGAAAAAGCATAGGTATTAGACAAATATTTTTTTTTTGGTAGAACTAGGGTTTATTAAGTTATGCTTTAGTACAAGCTCTGGGGGTAACCCATGGTGCTCTTTCTTGAGCAATGATACCAGGAAATTGACAGCTAACTGAATGTTGTACACAAGTTCATCATCTGTCATCTTCACATGGCCAACAGCCACTGGCAGACACAGCACCTTCTTTATCTGTAATTTGATCATAAACTTCACATCATCCATTTTGGCCACGATGTTCTTAACATGGGTCTTTGAGGAAGGGAACTTGCCAGCCTTATTCAGGTCTGGGCCCAGGATTTGTAGCACCAGAGATTCCAAAGCCAAAAAGGCATCAAACTTCTTGGCCAGCTTCTTGAATAATTTTTTATTCTTGTTGAGTTTCTTCAGTGCCTCAGTGTTCATGCGGGGAATAACTACAGCCTTGGCCTCATCACAATGCTGCTGGTCACCTAAAACACATATGGAGAACTTCAGGCGAGGAGTGAACTTAAGCCTGATGGTGCCTGAGAAGCGTCTGTCTGTCTGAGAGTCAGAATTCTGCAAGCTGATCTGCAGCAACACCGCAAAATATCCTGCACACCTCTTGGAAGGTGTCATGGGAGACTTTGCTGCTCATGGTGCCTCATGCCACAATAATTGGAAAAGAGTAGGCAAATAATTGTGGACATTAGTTTGTAGATCACGTAAGACATTAAAGTTCTGGGGGAGACATGATTGGAAATGAGACTTTTTAAAAGATTAAGGTAGTGCTGGGCACCTGGTGGCTCAGTTGGTTAAGCATCTGCCTTGGGCTCAGGTCATGATCGAGTCCTGCATAGGGCTCTCTGCTCAATGAGGAGTCTGTTGCTCTCTCCACTCCTTTCCCTGGCTTGTGCTCTCTCTCTCTCAAATAAATAAATAAAATCTTTTCTTTTATTTTTTTTAAAGATGAACATAGTGTTAATCTATTTGGTGATGTGGCTCACACAGAAAGTACAGGTGAGACTAATTATGATGCTGTAGAAAACTACACAATTGGGAAGTGACAAATGTTTGAATTAGCACCAGGACATTTGGATTAGATGTGAAATGTGGATTGACATGATTTGGGATGGGTGCTATGGAAGACAGAAGAATCAAAGTGACTGAAGTTTTGACTCTACATGATAAAGAGAGGAATGGATACTTTCACAGGATCAAAAATAGATGATGAATTTAGAAAATGAACAACAGAAACTAACTAAAAAGCAACATGTATCCATGGTGTCCCACCACACAATGTTGTTAAAAGCTGGACCCCACTGTTCTCCCTCTTCACTAGCTTCTTTACTGTGTCAACTCAAAACTTGACAATGTGGCTGACAGTCCCATTTGCCCTTACAGGCCAAATAGCATTCACTGTCATTGCAAATAACAGCATTTCCTCAGTGAAGGTTGAACTAAATTACTTTAACAAGGCTAAATTAAAAATCAAACATGTTGATGCATTTAATGTGAGGCACAGAGGACACAAAAGATCATCAAAAATGAGTGGCAATATTGATTGTCATAAACAACCCTTCATGGAATAAAATAGATTCAGTGCTGACCCCTTGAAATGCAGTTACCCTATTCCTAGTATATTTACTTACAGGTTATGTAATTTAGGAGAATGATTTCTTTTTTACTTTTAATGTGTTATCTTAACCTTTCTTTCCTCACCACAATCTATTTTTTCTCATAAATGAGGATAATGGTGATAATAGTGACTCCATATTAAAGTTTAGAATTTTATGAAAGTCTTCCCTTCTTTTATATTAAATGTATAAAATAGATCAAGTATATCTAATTATACTTGCTTTGCAGAAAAAATCTTATAGACTTTAAAGATGTTCTGACAAATAACTTGGATATTATGAAGCAGGAAAATTTTTATTGACTCTGCTGAACTTTTACTTTATTTCCATCCATTTCCTAATGGAAGTCTGTGCCCTACCTGAGCCTTACTATTTTGGAAGTTTGAATTCTATAAAATAGCAGAGGATGATCTTTTAATTTGATTGTGTTATAAAATGTTAGAAACATCATGAGATTATCTGAAATTTGTTTAGATTAAATCTTTACAGAATACTTTAGATTTAATCTTACAACTCATATCTAAGAAAACTTGAGATTAAATTTAAAAAATTCTGGCAGAAATTCCTGGCATTAATATTATAATTCATTGTTGAAAATTCATGGATCTTCTTTTACTATTTTAGAAAATAATTATATTTTTTAATATTTATTCTTTTTTTTTTTTTTTTATTCTTTATTTTCATGGACAGTTTCACCAAATCCTAGAATAACATGTGTCAAATGTGGAAAGTACTGCTCTAAGATTTTTAATATAAACAAGTACAACTTGGTAATTTCTATATGCTTATGTAAATATAAATATAAATTTCTAGGAATTTATGATTGATCCAGCCACAATAAGGTATTATAAGAAGTTAAAAGTATTTCTGGAATAAATGTGTAAGTCCTATATTTGTTTAATTATTGTAAAGTATGGTAATCATGCTTTCCTGCCTAGTATCTGTTATCAGAATTGCAGTACTGGGTAGGATATGTCATGGATATGAAGCAGATTAAAAATTCTTATTTTTTTTCTTACTTTATATTCAGAATGTAATTCAGCCCTGACATATAACATTGCATGAATCATATTCCCATTCTTCAACCTAATATCCAAATAAATCCATAATAGTGTCTCCAGACATTTCTGCCAATCCTATAATATTTCCCATCTTTAGCCCATCCATTACTCTACCAAAGTTTTCTCTCTAACATATAGATTTGATTATATCCCTCCTATACTTCAGAGCTATGTCTATAGAATAAAATTCCTTTTTGTGATATCCAAAGACCTTCAGAATCTGGCTGTCACAAACATTTTATTCTCTCAATAAATAATTACTAAATCCTTGCTCATTGTAGAACCTTTGTGGTAGCAGGGGTTCCTGGGAATGGGAAAGAATACTGGTCTTTGTCCTCAAGTAGCACATAGCGAACAAGCAATTACAATGCAGTGTGGTCAGTGCTTTATCTTTACACATGTGTAAAGATTAGTTCAAATTGCAATAGTGTCTGAGACTTGTTTAATGGCTAGTTAATCAGATGCAAATGTGAAAAGATCTTCTGGAAAAGGAAAATGACTTACACAAAGTCTCAAAGTCATTACCAAATGTAATATGCCCTACAAAAGGCAAATAGTTCCCTACACTGGTGTATACAGTTTCAGGAGTCTTGGACAGGTAGGATGTCAGATGTAATTACAAGTAGCTTTCTGGTCACCTGGGTGGCTCAGTGATTGAGCATCTACCTTTGGCTCAGGGTGTGATCCCAGGGTCCTGGGGTCAAGTCCTGCATTGGGCTCCCTGCAAAGAGCTTGCTCTTCCCTCTGCCTACGTCTCTGCCTCTCTTTGTGTGTTTCTCATGAATAAATAAATAAAATCTAAAAAAAAAAATTACAAGTAGCTTTCTGTTCAAAGGGATGTAGTCTTTATCAACCTATAGAAGGAATCATTAAACGGTTTTTGAAAAGGTGCATGAAAGATTATCTGTGGGGAAAAAGAACAAAGGAGAACAGAGGAAAGCAGATAGTTGAGCTAGAGGGAAGCAGATGACATGATATGAAGGCAGGGGAGACTGGTGAAATGTAATAAAAGCAGCATTACCATAATTTCGTGATGAGCTAGATAGAGAGGAAAAGGAGGAATGCAAGATGACCTCTATGTTTCCAACTTGTGCAAATAGGAAAATGCTGTCTTAGCAGTCCAAGAAAGAGAATGCAGAACTAGGAGACAATCTGAATCAAAGTAGGGCAGAGAAGCGATAATAAGGTTGGTTTGGATCCTGTTGAGTCTGAAATCCCATTAGGGATCTGAGTAGAAATGTTGGACCCTAGGCAATTGGGTAGAGATGCCTCTCGTTCAGGAGATCATTATGAACTTAATTATTGCTCTGGGAATCACTGGGAGTCACCTGAATAGAGGCAAAAGGTGGCCAGTGTTTGTTCAAAAGTCTGTATTCAAGACAAGTTTGTTCTGGGTCAGACTTATAGGTAAATCCTGTGCACCTTTTCTCTGCTCCTGATTTTTTCTTTTTCTTTTTCTTTTTATAAAAGCCTCCGTGAATTTATTCACTTTTCCTTTTACACACATTCTCCACTGGCAAATATATGACTGTTACTATATGATGCATCAATGAAGTTTACAGGTATTGGGTTAAAAAAAAAAAACTCTTGTGATAAGATATTATCATAACTTTTATACATGATAGTATGTTTTTGTTCTTGTTTAATTTTTTAGGCACCCATCCGATGATTATGTTTTCCATTTGAGTTGCAGTATACATCGAAGGTGTACTAATTTTACAAAACTGACCTTACCTTCAATACACTAAAGCCTTCAATTTTTCGCTAAAGTGAGTAAAGTAAATTTTTACTTCAAAGTCATGCGATTTTTTTTCTTGGATAATCTGCCTGAATTTTTCATGTGTTTATTGTTACTATATATTAATTCTTTGTTCCTTCCTTTAATGTTCACTATCATGTAGTAGTCTCTATTTGACCCATTTCCACAATTACTTTGTTTGGAAGTGCCAAATCATACACAATGTAAAAAGAGAAAAACATTCCATGGGATTAAGCCAAAAGTGACTTAAAAAAATAGGTAATTATGTATCAAATTCTAGTTCATAGAAGCTAAAACTGTAGTCAATTGTTCTAAGGATGTAGAAAAAATTTAAATCTCACTGGTATTCAATGAAGAGCAAAAAAAATCAACATTTTCTAAAGATAAGGAAAATTCTGATACATATTCTAATGTTTTGCACAAAAACAACATTTAATAAATAATAACATTATAAAAATAGTATCCAGATACAAGGAACCAAAAATGTAAGATGTATAACTGTAAGTAGAGGAAACTGTATTTCTTCCTTCTCTAAAACTATCTAATAAATCAGACAAAGAAGGAAACATTTCAGTGTTTCCTACATGTGTTGCTTCTTTTGGCCATGAATCAAAATGTTATTCCAGTTCTATATTTTTAAGTAAAAGAGCAGTATTAGGCTTATGGATAAATTGAACAAAAAATACAGAAACTTAAAGCTGTGGTGAAAGATGATACTTTCATTGAGTTTTTAATTCTTCCCGAAGACCTATAGGAAGTCTATTAATTTGTATGGGCCTCAATATCAAGAGGATTTGGGGCATTGTAGGGCTTTGCTCTTCCTGTGTTTGTTTTGCCCACAATAACAGAATACAACTCCCTATGATCACAGTTAACCAGTTTTCCACAGACAGACACTACCATGCAACTTAGAAGGAAGACAAATGATACTATAGAAGTAAAGCCAGAGCTTGAGTCTAAGGAATAAAGCAGAGAAATCAAGAACTTACATAGGAACTTTCTCTGCAAAATGAGAGCATTATCCCTGTAGGAGAGAAATGACTAGACTCGGGGAAATTGGACTAAACTTGTCTCTTACACTTACCGTAAATCCTTTATATATGTGATGATTATTTGCCTTTCAGAATTTATTTTGAATTTTTAGGGCAGTGAAATTATTCTGTGTGATAATGTAATGATGATACATGACATTATTCATTTGTCAAAACCCACAGAATGTACAACGCAAAGAGTGAACACTAATGTAAACTCTAGAATTTAGTTAATAATAGTGTGTCAATATTGGCTCATCAATTATAAGAAATGTACCATACTAGCGCAAGGTTTTCATAATAGAGAAAAATGTGTGAGGGAGGAGAGAGGTATACTGGAATTCTGTAGTTTTTGCTTAGTTTATCTGTAAACTGAAAACTGATCTTTTGAAAAAGTCTATTAATTAAAAAAAAACATCAAATTGCTCTCCGTAAAAATACAAACTCAGAAAAATAGAAAGAAGGAAAAAATTACTCAAAATCTTACAACTCAGAGATAACTACTCTTCAGATTTTTTGGTCATCATTATTCATTCCCTGTTTCTGTCTCTCTTTCTCCCTCCTTGTTTCTCTCACTCCTTTTCCTTGTCCTCTCCTACTCCTTGCCTCCCGTTTCCCCTTGTATTTTATTGCTTTTCAGAATTCAGGTTAGAAACACAGATTGGTTTATACTGCCTCTGCATGGGTTTTAATCCTGTCTCTGCTTCTAAACAAACGTGTGGACCAAGGGAGGTTGTCTACCCATTTGTGCTTTAGTCTTCTCTTTTGTAAAATATGAACAATTGCAGTTTTTACCTCATTGCATTGTTGAGAAATTCAGATGTAATAATACTTGATAAGAGTTGATCTCACTGCTTGCTGCATAGTGAATACTATGCTACTTCTCTTACTCCTCCTTCATATTCTTATTCTTAATACAGTGCTATTCCATGTCAATGAAATGAAATGAGGATCATCATTTTTAAGGTGGCCAACCATCAATTATTTTTATCAATCCCCTTTTCATGAGCACTGAGTTTGTTTCTGTGGGGGAGGGAACATGGATGGATTTTATATTATGCTGTAGTAAATATCCTTGTTCATGAATCTATATTGATTTATCTCCTTAGAAGAAATTCCTATTCATCGAATTGATGGACTCCAAATTACTTTTAGGATTAATTACCTTTAGGTGGTATATGCGACTCTCCATGAACTTTCACTTACCTTTCCAGCCTCACCTCTTAGTAGGTGCTTTCATTCCTCTTTCACATTCCAATTATATCAGGATACTTGCAGGTGCTCCAATGCACTATACCCTTTTTCTTCTTTGGGCACTTGCATAAATTGCTCCCTTTGCCTAGGACATATTCAACACACTTTCTCCTTATCAGCTATTTCCTTATGTATATTTCATACTAGACTGTAAGCCTCATGAAAACAAGAAGCATCTATTTCTGTCTTTACAGGTTGTCTCATCTCACTTTTGACATCATTATTCTGGTGTTCTAGACCAGAAACCCCTTCTTACCCTGAAGTAAATTAGGATTCTGGTTTAATTATCTATATAAATGAAATTTTATAAAAATTTACGTGGCTGTATTGTGTATATATCACTTACCAATGTACCTTCCCATGGCTCACAGAAACATTAAAGCAGCACATCATTTCTGGTAACACTTTCGACCAAGAGCAGGATCTTGGATTTGGGAAGCTCCATTCCTTAAGAATTTACACTAATAATCTACATGTCTTTCTTTATATTTACCATATCAATTTCTCTTGTTCTTTAAACCAAAGTCAGCACCAGAAATACTATGGTGGGGATTACCTTCAAAATTTTCTTTCTTCTATATATGAACCCTGAATAATCCCCAGAACTGTGAATATGATGAATTTTACTTCTGCAATGAGCTTGTGTTAAATGGCACAGTTGACCTTAAAGAGATTATCTGTGTGAGATTTAGTTAATCACAAGTCCTTTAAAAGCTGAGAGTTGTCTCCATCTGGTTGTAGAAGAGGAAGTCAGAGATTTGATGCATAAGATTTGACACAACATTACTGACTTAAAGATGAAGAAGGCATGTTGCAAGGAATTTTGATGATGTCTAGGATTTTAGAACAGTCCCAGCCAGCTGAGAGCCATCAAGGAAACAGAAACTCAGTCCTATAACTCCAAGAACTAAATTCTGCTAATAACAGGAATGATCTTGGAATTGGATTTTTCTTCAGGCCTCTTCCATGAGAACTCAGTTTATCCAACACCTTAATTTTAGCCTTGTGATATCATAAGGGAAAGTGCTAGACTTCCAACCAACAGGATTGTACAGTGACAAATGAGTGTTGTATTAAGTTACTAATTTTGTGGTTATTGTGAAGCACTAGCAAACTAATAGAGTGGAGGTGAGGAGCAGGAGTGGAAAAGCAGAATGAGATCCAGGTGTCCTTGCATAATATCTCTGCTTCCTGTTTTGAGCATTCCTGAGAATCCACAAGTATTCGTCCAGCTAATGAAAGTGACTCAGATCAGTGGGGGACATAATAAAGAAGGCACACACTGGGAAAGAACTGTGGCCTGCGGTGGTTGGAACCCAGGCTCCGCACCACTACGGACACCTGATTTTCCTCTCCACTGATGATAAATGACCAGGTTCTATTCACGTAGCTAAGCATTGGGAATTTGAGACTTTTACCCTTTTTTTATTTTTTATTTTTTAACTTTTACACTTACTGATTGTTAAATGTTTTTTTTCTTGACTAAAAACATTTCTACTACTGTGTAAAAGATGTGGTAGGGAGTGGGACATAAGAAGAAATCCCCTCTCCAATAGTGTAAAGTATTATCATGAATTCCAATGTAAGTTAATGGGGGGGAAAAGACCTGCCCACCGATGAGTCCTCACCTAGTAAATGATTGAATTCAAAGACTCAGAAATAGTTATTAAATCCCATTAGGCATTTAATTAAAAAATAGGCATATTTCTGTAGTTGAGAACGCATTTATAACCATAAGCTGGAAAGAAAGAACTAAGGGAAGGATCTGATGGGTTTGAGACAGAGACATAAACTAGCTCACTAAAGACATTATTCAATATTCAAGGATTTTGTGACCAGGTGGTCAAACCATTGGTAGCTTGAAATCAGTCTTTTATTTTTTTTTTCCAGCTTTATTGAGATATAGTTGACATATAACATTGTGTAAGTTTAAGGTATGTGATAGGATGATTGAAATCAGTCTTCTTGGGAGTATTTAAACAGTAAACAATAAATCAGGGCTTTTTGGGAAAAAGTTGGTTCATCATCAGCACACTAACACTACACTACATTGTTTCCATACGATGTGCCAAGAGCCTTCTGGGTCTAACTTAAAATCAATGACGTTCCCTAGGTAAAGCATGTGTTAGTTATTAGTAGATGATGTAAATCCATTCTGAAGAAATCTCTAGTTAGAATTAAAGTTACATGGAGGTAGAGTTAGGAGCAAGAAACTTCTTAAGGGTATTTGTATTTAGGCAGGCCTTGCTGTGCAGCAGTAAGGAAAAGAAAGGAGTTTCCAGATAAGTGGAGAAGGGTTATTCAAATTGGGAGATGTGGAAAGAGCTGAAAGCATCAAGTAAGATGGCTGCAGTGGGGTTATTCATTTCCTGTCACAGTTACAACACATTGCCACATGTAGTGGCTTAAAATGATACAAATTTATTATCTTACTGTTCTGAATGTCAGAGTGAAAAAGAAATGGGCCAGCAGGGTCTCATTCTTTCTGGAGGTTCCAAGGGAGAACTGTTTCCTTGCCTCTTTTGCTTCTGGAGGCTGCCCACATTCCTTAGGTGGTGGTGCACATCTCTCTGACCTCTGCTCCCTTTGTGACATTTTTTTTCTCTGACTCTCTTGCTTCCCTCTTTCACTTAGAAGGACGCTTGTGATTATGTGGGGCCAGACTAGATAATCCTGGATAATCTCTCCATCTCAAGAACTTTAATTTAATCATGTCTGTGCAGTCTCTTTTGCCATGTAAAGTAACATATTTAAAGGTTTTGGGAATTAGGATACAGACATCTTTGAGAGGCTGTTTTTCTGCCTAAAACAATGGGTAACACCGGCCAGTTGATTATAGGTCTTAAATGGCAGACTGCAGAGATTAGAGATTTATTGATTTTGAGCAAGGGAGTGATTTAATGAAAATAGTATTTTAATAAAATTAATACTGCAACAGATGGCTCATCAAAACTGGAAACAGTTTCTGTAGTAGATTACTCATAGTAATCTATGTAAGAGTGATTAGAGTGTGCACGAGGGAATGGCATTGAGATCCCTGCTAGCACTAGGTCTTGTCAGACTTTGACATGGATGGATATAAAAAAAGTATCTGATTTTAAAAATATATACTTAACAGCTTTTTTGAGACATAATTCACACCTCATACACCTAGCACATTTAAGGGATACGATCCAATGGTTTTTATATTCAGGGTTTTACAACCATCATCAAAAACCAACTGTAAACCATTTAATCACCCCTAAATAAACACCTGTTCTCGTTAGCAGGAACTTCTTATTTCTCTCTAATACCTCAGCTAGAGACAACTGCTGACCTCTCTATCCCTATAGATTTGTGTATTCTGGGCATTTTACGTAAATCATAAAATATGTGGTCTTTTGTGACTAATTTCCTTCATTTTAGCATGTTTTCAATGTTCATCCATTGTGCAGCATGAATCTGTATTTCACTCATTTATTGCGAAATAATATTCCATTGCATGGAGATGACATATTTATTTATCCAGGCATCAGTTGATAGACATTTGGGTTTTTTCCTTTTTTTTTTCTCAAATGAGTACTGCTTTTAGGAATGTTCGTGTACAAGTTTTTGCATGGACATATGTTTTCATTTCTTTTGGTATATACCTGGGAGTTGAAATGCTAGGTCATATGGTAACTATGTTTAGAAGAACATTTTGAAGAATCTCCAAACTAATTCCCAACACGATACAATCCAACCAGCAGTGTACAAGGGTTCCATTGTTTCATTCTCTTGCCAAATTTGTTAAAATATGTCTTTATGTCTTTTTATTTTAGCCATACTAGTGTATGTGAGGTGGTATCATATTGTGGCCTTGATCTGTATTTTTCTAATGACTAATGGTGTTGAATAACTATCATTCATTGTGTTTATTGATCATTCATATCCCTTTTTTGGAGAAATAACTATTCAGATCTTTTGCTCATTTTGAAATTGTGTTATCTTTTTACTACTGAGTTGTAAATTTCTTTACATACTCTGGATACAAATCCCCTATCAATTGTGTGTATATATATATAATTAATTTCATTTTTAGATAATTCATTTCTAGTGTATTGATTTTCGTATATGAACTCTGCAGAAATATGGAATTCATTTATTAGTTCTAATGATATTTTATGTATATATATTCTCTTGTTCTGTGAGCTGCCTTTTATTTTTTGATGATATATCCTTTGAAACACAAACTGTTTTAATTTTGATGAAGTCTAGTTTAGGTTTTTTTCTCTTCTCACATTGGCTTTAATGTCATATGTAAAAAGACTTTGGCTAGCCCATGTTCATGAAGATTACTCCTATCTTTTCTTCTAAGAATTGTATACTTTTAACTCCTATACTGAAGTTTATGATCCATTTGTATGTTGTGAGGCAGTGGCCCAGCTTTATTGTCTCACGTGTGAATATTCAGTTATCCCAACACCATTTGCCAAAAATGACTATTCTTTCACAGTTGAATTGCCTTGGTAGCTTTGTCCAAAACTAACTGTTTATGTGAGGGCTTATTTTTGGACTTTCAATTCTATGGCATTGATTTTTACATCTGCCCTTATTCCAGTACCACACTCTCTCAATAACTATAGCTTTGTTGTAAGTGTTGAAGTTGTGAAGTGTATCTTCCAACTTTGTTCTTCGATTTCAAGACTTTTGGCTATTTTAGGTACCAGGAATTTTTGTTTTTTATGAATTTTAAGATAGATTGTCAGTTTCTAAAAAGAATCATGCTAGGACTTTTTGGTAGTACATTGAATCTTTAAAACAATTTGAGGAGTATCACCATCTTACCAATATTAGGTTTTCTGATCCAGGAACTCAGAATATCTTTGAATTTCTTTACATCTTCTTTAATTTCTGTCAACAGTGTTTTGTACATTCAGAGTATATATTCTGTATTTTAGAATTTTATTCTAAGTATTTCGCTCATTTTGATGACATAATAAATGGAATTGTTTTTCTTAATTTCATTTTTAGATAATTCATTTCTAGTGTATTGATTTTCGTATATAAAGTGAACTCTGCAGATATATAGAATTCATTTATTAGTTCTAATGATATTTTAATTGATTCCTTATGAGTTTCTATGTATAAGATCATGTCACCTGTAAAAATAGTTAATCTTATTTTTCTTTTCCAATCTGGATGCCTTTTTTTTTTTTTTTTTTTTTTTTTTCTGGATGCCTTTTATTTCATTTTCCTGCCTAATTGATCTGGCTAGAAATTTCAGTACAATATTGAATGAATGTAGTAAGAGAGGACATACTTTTCTTGTTGCTAATCTTGGGGAGAATTATTTAGTATTTCATCATTAAGTATAATGGTAGCTTTTCATAGATGTTTTTATTAGGCTAAAGAAACTCCTTCCCATTTTCAGTGTGTTGAATGTTTCTATCATGGATGGGTATTGGGTTTTGTCAAATGATTTTTCTAAAACTATTGAGATGTTTATCTGGCTTTTGTCCTATTTTCCATTGATATACTGTATTATATTAATTGATTTTCAGATGTTAAACCAACTTGCATTCCTGAGATAAATCCCACTTACTCATGTTGTATAATCCTTTTTATATGTTGCTAGAATCTAATTGCCATTACAATCAATCCTCATTATTTGCAGTTTCCATATTTGCGAATTCACTTACTCACTAAAATCTACTTGTAATCCCCAAATCAATATTTGTGGCACTTTTGTGGTCATTTGTGAATGTGCACAGAACAGTGAAAAATTTGTTACTCAAAGTACACATCTCAAGCTGAAATTGAAAAAGACAATATTCTGCTATCTTATTTCATCTTTCACACTTTAAGCAAGTATCCTTTTTGTGGCCTATGTGGTGTCATATTTTCCATGTATTTGTGCCATTTGTTGATGATTTGGTGTTTAAAATGGCTTCCAACATTAGTTCTCAAGTGCTGTCTAATGCTTCTAAGTGCAAGAAGGCTACGTTGTGCCTTACATACAAAATGCTTGTTAGATAAGCTGTATTCAGGCATGAGTTATAGTGCTGTTGGCCATAAGTTCAATGTTAATGAGTCAGCAATATATATTAAATAAAGTGCCTTTAAATAGAAACACACATAAAACAAAGCTATTATTGATCAGTTGATGAAAATGTTATGACCAGAGGCTTCTGAGAACCTAACCCTGTATTTCTCTTATGACCAATGGCTCAGTATTCACTAATTCTGAGTTCTGAGTGAGTTTTTAGAACATATCTTCTGCAAATAATAAGACTCAACCACAAGGGCCTTTTAGTTAATTTTTGCATATGTATTTACTAGAGAATTAGTTGGTGATTTTCTATTCTTGTGATGTGTTTTTTGACTTTGGTATCAGAGTAATACTGGCCTTATATAATGAGTTGGAACATATTCTTTCTTCTTTTTTGGGGGGAAGGATTTGTGAAAATTTGATATTAATGCTTTGTTTGTTTGTTTGTTTGTTTGTTTTTAATGCTTGGTAGAATTTACCAGTGGGGGGAAAATGGATCTTGGCTTTGCTTTGTGAAAAGTTTTACATGTTTTAATTGTGCAGAAATTAGAAATTTTCTAATTGTCAAAAGAAAGTTAACTTACAGTTGACTAGTATCTGGGTACTTGAATTTTGGTAGGGTTTCCATCATTCCCAGAGAAGAGTGACTCACTGTCTTACCTATTGGCACAATGTGGTTTATGGTGAACACTTGCTTTCCTCCTGGGGGTCTATAATGTTGTTATGTACTATGCAGATGCTGTGTATATGACCAGCTTCAGGATGCTGAGTCTCTCATGACCTCTCATTAATCAACATTTCATATGTGTTGTCATAACTTTTTGTTGGGGAATTAAGTGTGCACTCCATGACTTCAGTGAGAGGTGACCTTTGGAAACTTATGCCTTGTTTTCCTTGGGCTTTGCCGCATGAACCTTTTACCTTCACTGATTATGTTTGGCATCCTCTCACTAGCCATGGTGTCCTCCTAGCCATGAATACAACTAAATACAACTAAATCCTGTAAGTCCCCCTAGTGAGTCACTTATCCTCAGGTGGCATTGGGGATCCCAAATATATTAATTCAATTTATTTACCTACTAAAGTCCCTTTCAGATTTCCTATTTCTTCTTGAGTAAATTTCAAAACTTTGTTTCTTTTCAATAATCTTTTTTAATTTCATCAGTGTTAACTACTTTGTTGGCATGTAATTATTCATAGTATTCCTTTATAATCCCTTTATTTCTAGAAGGTCAGTGGTAATGTTCTTCTCCTTGAAGCCTCTGCTCAGTCCAATTAAAGATTTGTCAATTTTGTTGATCTTTTCAAAGAGCCACTTTTTTATTTCATTGATTTCTCTATTATACTTCTATTCTCCATTTCATTAATTTATACTCTAATCTTTATTATTTTTCCCTTCTGCTTGCTTTAGGTTTAATTTGTTCTTTTTCTAGTGTTTTAAGGTGGACAGTTAGCTTACTGGTTTGAGATCTTTCTTTTATAATTATTTTTATTGTGAAAAGGCCTCTGTATGCTATAATTGGATACCTATAGTTAATATTTCTATTCCTATCAGATGACAAATTCTATACACCAGCAATGAAATATCCCTTAAATTAGTTTTTTACCAGTTACCAACATTCAGGCCCAGCCATGCTATTTTTTTAATGGAAATATAATTGACATATATTATTTTAAGTGTATATCAATGATTTTATATATGTATATATTATGAAATAATCACCACAATAAGTCTAGTTAATGTCCATCACTATACATAGGCAAAAAAATTTTTTCTTATGATGATGAGAACCTTTAAGATCTACTCTCTTAGCAACTTTCAAATACATAATACAGTATTAGCTGTAGTTACCATGCTATGCAATATGTCCCCAGGACTTACTTATTTTATAACTGAAACTTTGTACCTTTTGACCACTTTCCCTTTTTTTCCCCACTCCCAACCTCCACCTCTGGAAACCAGGAACTAATCTCTATAACTATGAGATTTTAATTTTTTTCTCCAGATTCCACATTTAAGTTAGATCACACAGTATTTGTTTTTGTGTGCCTAACTTCTTTCACTTAGCATAATGCCCTTTGAGGTAGCATCTTCAAGCTAATTGATTGTCTGTTTAAATCTACCATTGGACTCTTTTGAGAATTTTTTGTTTCCATAGTCTTGTCTATTCCAGAATTTTCATTTAGTTCTTTTTAAGTTTCTTTCTCTTTGTTGATATTCTCCATTTGATGAGACATTGTAATTATGTCTTCATTTACTTCTTTAAGAGTGATTTCTTTTAAGTTCTTTGAACATATTTATGATGACTACTTTGAAGTCTTTGTTAAGTCTGATAACTAGACCCTCTCACAATTAGTTTCTATTGCCTGCTTTTGTTTCCATGTGTGGGTCACACTTCCCTAATTCTTTGCATGTCTCATAATTTTCAGTAATATACTGTAGCAGCTCCAGATACTATCTCTCCCACCTCTTAAGAGCTTTTAACTATTGTTGTTTGCTTGCTTATTTGTTTGTTGACCTCCCTGGACTACTTTAGTGAAGTTTGTTTCCCCACAGTGTGAAGTCACTCTTCATGGGTACAAAGTTGGGGATGTTCACAGTCACCCTGAGATGACAGTGGTTTTATCAGGCCCTCTTAGACTTTCTTTTCTCTGGTCATCCATTGCTAGGCTACTAATTGCCAGCTAATTGTACTACTGTTTTTTACTCTGGAACATAGTGCCCCCACAGGCCAACTTAATTCGATCCCCTTTACAGGGAGAGTTTTGAGACCATTGAGGTTTATTCTCATCTCAGGAGAGTTCTTAGTTTTTTTGTATCCTGCTTCTCTTTTGTAAACTAGCTGGTGTTAGATCTTGCTTGTTGATCTCATGGACTTCTGAGCCTCTTTTTACTGCTTACAACCAAAATCTCCATTTTTTTTGAGAGCAACCTTAGACTTGAACTGTGTTCCTTTCAGAGACATCCTTGGAGTCTCCATCATAACCTACCTCTTCCCTTGGGAAAAATCTCTGAGCCACTGCTCTAGAGCTGGGGATGGAGACAGTAGCCTATATCTTCAGAGTGACATCTTTGCTTCATGAATCGGGTACTAAGGAGGGGAAGTTGCCTCTTGTCTTTCCCACTCACCTCTCCCCATGTGGAATCTCCTCCAACCTGAAGTGTTACAAGGACATGATTCTTGGTCTGCTGTATCTGTGGCAAAGCATCTGAACTACAGGTAGGGGCTGGTGGAGAAAGGGAGTCCTTGAACTCTTAGTTGCAGCCATCTAGAATTTAGTCTCTGCAACATGGACCTGGGAGAAATAGGAAATGCTAATGGACTGGAGAAATAATAACTCTTGACTAGGAGCATGAGGGAGTGGGAGTCCTATTTTTTAGACATACCTGCACAGGGTGGATCTTCTGTCATGCTTAGCTGGGAGGTGGAGGAGACAGAAAGGGGTCAGGTCATGGCTCAATGGCTACAGATTCTCAGTATATTTTTGTTTTTGTCTTTTGTTTTCCAAATCTACAAATCTACTGTTTCAGGAAATTTTCTCAAAGAAGAAATGTTTCTTAATTTGTTGTAAGCCCTGGAACAACTTCCAGATATTTAAAGCTTTTTTTGTATGTGTATAATTTTCATCGGTTGTTTCCTTAAGGAGTGAGTCTGCGGAGCTTCTCTCACCTCCACGGCCAAAGTGCTCATCCCTCTGTGTTAAGAAACTTGCACTGGTATTACTTTGGAATGAAAGAAACACAATATAAGAGAGAGTAAACAATAGCTGCATAACCTTGAGTAAATTATTTAACCTCAGTTTGCTCAACTATAAAAATACAGACGATAATAATCCCTACATCAAAATGTTATTACATGCATCAAAGTTAGACACAGAGTGTAAACATTTAGCATAGTGCCTGCCACACTCCACAAACCTCAAAAATGTGGTTGAGCAACTGAATGAATACACATTTGCAAAGGAATAGGTGTCTTCCTTGTTAATCACTCCTGCTTATGGCTTACTTTCCTTCTTTCTTTCCTAATTGTCATAAACTTTCGCACAGTATGGCTACTCAGTTCCTTGACCTTTTTTTCCACCATATGATGGTGTTTCCCTCCCTAATTGAGCCTTACTTCCGTCCTCATTTCTTTGGCTTTTTTTCCCAATTGCAATGACCCTGCCATCAAACTCAATTTCAAATATCCAACAGTCTGATTCTCAACGCCTATCTTTGGAGTTGCTACCTTTACTACTCCAACTACAACATTCCTCAACTCCACTCAGATCTACTTAGCATCAATCCTACCAGCTCTATACTTCTCCTCAACTTCTAATAGTCTTTTATTTCCTCCATACCCAACTTAAATTTTGTGTTCAATCACTATAATCACTCTCTTACATATATCATCAACTCCCATGCCTCTCTTGCTTCATCATATTTTCCTGATGATAACTCAAGTAAAGTAAAACTTTCTTTCTGCAATGCACTCATTCATTTGGGGAATATAAAAAAAAATAGTGAAAGGGAATAAAAGGGAAAGGAGAAAAAATGAGTGGGAAATATCAGAAAGGGAGACAGAACATGAAAGACTCCTAACTCTGGGAAATGAACTAGGGGTGGTGGAAGGGGAGGTGGGCGAGGGGTGGGGGTGACTGGGTGGCGGGCACTGAGGTGGGCACTTGATGGGATGAGCACTGGGTGTTATTCTGTATATTGACAAATTGAACACCAATAAAAAATAAATTAAAAAAAACTGCACCTATACAGTTCAGTGTAATTGGAAAAACAAAACAAAACAAAACAAAGGAAAATACACAGCTATGATAACTGGTCTTACTGTATTTATTTTACATTTGTTTTTATTTAAGTTCAATTTGCCAACATATAATATAATACCCAGTGCTGGCCTTACATTAAATTCATTATCAATCGCATCAAGGGAGTCTCAATGCAAGCATAGTATATTTTCTTTATCCATTTTCCCTTCCAACCTCCTGGATGATTTTTCATTTCTTCTATTTCTTCAAACCCCCAGTATCTCATCCTTGATCTTTACTCTCAGTTGATGTCTCAGTTTCCTCTTTCACTGAAAAAATTGAAGCATTTAAAAGAGAACTTCTTTAAATTCCTAGTAATCTATCACCCACCAAAGAGTATCTATACTCTTATATTCTACAATCTCTCCTGTTATTGTGTTCATTCATGTCTCTAGCCAGGCGGTGTCCCCATCTGTAGCATAAATCCCATCCATTTTTGCCTGTTCTCCATTTCTCCATACATTCAGTAGCATCATATTTTTTCTATCTCATTTCCATATAAGCATGCTATTAATTCACTCATAATAAAAACCATCTCTTGATATCACTTTGTTCTACAGCTGTGTTCCCAAGTTTTTCTATCCTTTGTAGCAAAACTTATTGAGGAAGTTCTCTGTCTACTGTTACCAATTTCTTTCTTACCATTCTCTCTTGTATTTACTGCAGTCAGGTTTTTCTTCCGTAGTCCATTGGGATTGCTTTTGTCAAGGTCACCAAAGACATTCACATTCATAATTTTAATTACCAGTTCTCATACGTGCACTATCTGTTGCATTGAACTCAATTGATACTCTTCTAGAATTGCTTTTTTTCCTTAATGGCCATCATTTCTCTGACATCTCTGACCCCTCCTTCTCAGTTACTTTTGCTGCTTCCTCCTTATTTTCCTGAATTCTAATTCTTAGATGTTTCTTCTTTTTTTACCTATATTCACTTCCAAGGTCACGTAATTTTCCTTTCATGGTTTTAAGTACCATTTTTATGTTGATGACAACAAAATTTGTATTGTGCAGGTAGGATCCTCCTCTTAACTTCAAATCTGTATACCCAACTGCCCATTCAACACAGATTTATCTCTCAGACAACTCCCACTTAAAGTGCTTCAAACTATGATGCTGGTGTTCACCTTCTGTTTGCTATCCTATATTGGTTATTGAGGCTACATTCTTCCAGTTACTTGGGTCAAAAACTTTAGTGTTAATCTTGGTTCCTTCTTCTTATATATGGTCCATGTTACTATTATCTCTCTCCTGGATTATTGCAGTACTTTTTAAGTGATATCTTAGCTTCTGCATTTGTCCCTGTAGTCTATACTTGACAGTCCATTTAAAATTTTAAATCCACCCCTGATATTTCACATATTCCTTCTTTGCTTTATATTTTCTCTTTAACATTCATCTCCATGATGTAAATATTTTACTGTTATCATGTTTATTATCCTTCTCCCTCCACAGCATGCATATTGCATGAGTTCAGGTACTTTTTATTTTTATTTTTTTCACTACTCTATTTTTGGTGTCTATAAAAATGCCTGACATATAGGTAGAAGCATGAAGACCCCCCCCTTTTTTTAATAACTAACTAAAGGCCTATATTAAATTTTGGTAATTGGGACAAGAAGGATAGTAGAAGATAAGATATGAGATGACCAGGAGGTAAGAATGTTAGTATAGAGGAGATAATTAAAACACTTGAATGTAAAAAAAATGTGTAAGTGTAGAGGAAAGTCAGCAGATAGAAAACAAAGAGAATCTCTAAATTGAGGAGTAGAAAGAAGAAAAAGCCCAGTTGGTCAGAGATACAGAAAAAAGAAATCACAGCATCATGGAAACTAAAAATGAGATAAGCTGCGTAAAGTGTAGTGGAGAATTTGAAGAGGGTCAGAATAAATAAATTTAATTCCATTAGAAAAATGATTTAATTGAGCAGTTTCATGATATTGATGGATCCATAAATCATATGGGAGGAGGTTAAGGAAGTAAGGGATGGCAGTGAAAGTAGTGGGGTCTGGAGGTAGGCTGCTTGTTTGAGGATCTTAATGCTATAAAATCATGTCAAAGAATAGGACAGTGATTAAAGTGGAGCAGTGGTTTCAAAGAGGAATAATTTTCAAGGTTTTGGAAATTCAAACATATTTCAAGGAGAAATAGAGTTAAAGAAAAAAAAAAAAAACTAAAGTAGAAAGAGTGACCACTAGTATAGGAATGGTGATCTCTTTGGAAGGATGGATCTCATCCAAAACAAAGAAGGTCAGGTTTTAACTTGAGAACATTGTGTGTGTGTGTGTGTGTGTGTGTGTGTGTGTGTGTGTGAAGGGGCATTACAAGAAGAGAACTGCTGCGTGAAAGTGAAAATAGTGAACCAATAGCCAAAAAAAATATTTCACTATTAGAGGAACATAGCTTTAGGTATCTAACATTAAACTGATATTGTGGATTACCTTTCAACTTTGGTGGAGGCCTCTCAAAAATACAGTAACTGACTCTGAAATAACCTAGAGAGGTGCTTAACTGTGCAAGCATGGAGAATGATTTTGTGTTCGGTACACACCATAATCCAAAGACTTTGAAAGTTCTCAGGCTGTGAGTAGATGTTAGTCTGAGGCAACCACAATCAGTGGTTGGTTAATAAAGTATGGGACTCTCCCTCCAGACCAGCTGCTCCAGGCAATCTCCTCCTTTGACTCTGCCCGAGGCAGGCCTCAGGTCTGAAGTTAACCTGGGTGGAGAGGAACTGCTTGAAATCCCTGATTCCACCACTTTTCATTCTCTGATCTTGCCCCCTTAACCTATCATGCCCTAGGTTTTTGTAATCTGTACCTTAATTTTCTCATTGCCCATCCTAAGAGCTTAATATGCAATTTTTATAATATCTAAGAAACATGAACTTTAAGCACTGCTGATGTTGTGGGTTAAGATGGAAGATTACTCAGTTTATGAAGAAAAAAATAGCAGTGATGATTGTGATGTTGAATGTGCTGATTTACTTCCAAAAATATATTTGTTCATTTGTGAGTTCTGTCGCAGTGGTTATTTTAATACAAAATTGAATGTTATTCCTGGCTGGGTAGGCAAAAGGATGCTCTTTGAAGGGGTCAGGAATAATATTTTGTGGTTAAGACTGATGTTGGTTTAGTGCAACTCATTCATTGTTATTACAATTGTTATGTTATGTAAATAAAACTGGCCTTTCTCTTCAGTGTGGTTGTGTTGTGGATTTAATTAAATTTGAAATTAGGGAAGGGCAGGGAGGCTTATCAGTTTTAAAGAAATTAAAAAAGGGTTATAACAATTTAGAGTTCTAAAGCATTGTAGTCTGTTTAAAGTTAAGATATTAAAATAGGTTTTTTAATCAACCACTGTTATATTAACAGATTCAATCCATTAAAAGCATTCAATAGAACCATATTTCCTACATAAAATTATCCCACATCAGCATTACTGTATGGTATGGAATTGACCAATGAGATGACTTTTACTTAATTGAAGGTCAAAAAATTCAGATTTTTGAGGAGGATACAGAAATAGTTTCTGGTCAGCTATAGTACCTGGAATAATCTCAAGTAGCATAATGAGATAATGACCATTTTGCTATTAAAAATCTTTCTATTAAAGGCATTTTGATTTTCAGCTAGTTAAAATTCCTCCTTTCTTTGGCAGAGGTGGGGTGGGGTGGTGGGTGGTGGTGGTACTTTTCTGAGTTGAGTGCTTTACCTTCCTAGAACATGGAATATCTGCCCAGGAGAGGAGATAAATATAGTTTTTTGTTTTGTTTTGTTTTGATTTTTCACTTGAGCACTAGTATAGAGGCATCTGTGTTCAATATTTAGTACTTACACATTAAATACAGTTCATTCATTACAGATTATTTGCCTCCCTTTCTAATTACAGAAGATTTGTACCTAGTGAAAAGTCATTATTTATAATCTTTGGCCAATTTATTTAGGGCATTAGTTAAATCTTTATTCTTTCATAATATGAGGAAGTAATTATGATAGAAGAAAGAAATGCTGATTTAAAAATAGAGGCATTCTTATGTGTTTTTAATATGAACAAAAGGGTTTTAAAAATAGTTTTAGTTTAGATTAATTCATATTGCAGGATACAGCTAAGAAAGGAGTTCACATTTGGTCTTAAAATGAGAAAAATTCATAAGTACTAACAGTGAAATTATGATGCCCAGTTGATCATGCAAATTTGACTTAATCAGAACTTTTGTCTTTTCCTATAAAACTAAAAAGACAGTTGATCATATCAATTATAGTATAAATAACGATCAGTATCAGCATAGTACAGCCAATGAAATCTATTGTTTTCAGTTAAAAGAGCTAGAGATTTTTAATCCACATGATGAGAACTAGCTTTCTTTCATTATAGTTCAATATCTACCACTTTTTCTTTTTAAAAAGCAGCCTACGTTTATTTTTTCACAATAAAAAAAAAACATTTTTAACATTATTTAAAGTAAAAGAACAAAATCTGGGATTAAAAAAAGAAACAGCTGCCCATCTGTCCCATCCCCACACAATTGTTCAAACTGACAAGCATTTATTCTGAGACCTTATTTCAGCGAATGTGGGAAATTGTGCATTTGCGACTGACTAAAAAAAATCATACTAATATTTTAGCAGCATTTTATATTGCCTCTTTCATAGATGAAATATGGTATTCTTTTCTTAAAAAGAGAGATAAAGAGAGAGAGAGAGACCTTACTATGTCACGTGATTGATTGCTATAGAGTTTTCCTTTAAAAGACATATCTGACAACACAGAATAGCAGATTGCATAGGTGGTATTCACAGTGTTCTGCTCTATAACATAAAACTTGTTTAGTAAAGTACATTTTAAAAATGGGAATTATGTGTTGTGAGCCAAACAATGTTACAAAGGCAGCTAGAAAATAGGCAATGTACAGTTGTCTTTTGAAGAAAGCAATAATATGGCTACTAGAAGATTTCTGAGAATGTCTGGTATAAATTCCAGCCTCTGACCACATGACTCAGTCTAAAATTTTCCTAGGGAAAATTCCTTCCATGTTAACATATTTCCGCTTCAAACATTCTGAACAGACATAGACAAACTCACCTTGCTGGGGTATCTCATGTATGCAATTTTATAAACAGAGGAAAATTATAGAGTCCAAGCCCCAACTTGAAGATAAAGTGCAGAGGATATAATTCCAATATCTTGCAGGTACATGTGCATGCTTTGCTTTCAACATGCATATAAAATGGCTACATGTAGAAAGGCGTTAAAACCATGGTAATTGTCGGGATAAATGAATACTGAATGTAAGAATTGTCACTATGACATGTTTTACACTACCTACATGTTAAAAATCCTTTTATGCCAATAATTTGCATAACATGCTTAGACAAGCATATGTTGTCCCTCACTTCTTAAAAGAAATGACCCAAGTTAACAGTGCAGTAAGAAATGTCTTCATATTTCATTATACACAGTTAGTGTGAGCTATAGACGATCCCACACTAACTAGAAGAAAAAAGATAGAAATAGGAATTTAGAGAACTGTTAAAGAGATAGTTGGACAACAACATATATATATATATATATATATATATATACACACACACACACATATATATGTATCTTGTGTGCATATATGCATGTGTGTATATGTGTGTGTGTTGGTGTGTGTGTATATATATATGTTATATATATATATATACTACAATTTTAGGAATTTAGAATAAGGATGTAAGGTCCTTCATGTTCTATTTCTTCTGAGGATAATTCCAGCTTAGATGATCAAAACATATGTTGAATATTTATATTTACAATACTGTGATAGTACCCACTTGATGTTTATTTTTTTTCCCCACTTGATGTTTAATCTAAAAGATTTAAATCTATTCATTCAAGTATTCATAATCAGTACAATAGTTTCAATAGTTTTTGAACACATACATTAAAACCAGCTGTCAAATCTGAAGAAAGACCAGGCTCTGGAGATCCTTGCATATGTATTTTTTTAACAACTGATAATCAATTTCTTAAAATAATTGATTTAAGCATCTGCAATGGTGACTTTAAACTGGACTCCTGACTACATCACCTATCATGTACTTTTATTCCAAACATCATCTACTAAAAAGTAAGCATGTTGCTTTAATAGACCAACTCCAATAATATAAAATGTGTTCCAGAGAGACTTTCTGCACAGCAGCCCTGACTAGCTGAGCTGCACTGAAGTCATCAGAGTTCTGCAAAATAACACAGCCGGCTTACGTGCTAGGAGAATCCATGCCCAATGGAACTGCTGCATTTACCTTCTTCTGACTTTCACTGTTTACCTGAGCTGTCTTATGAAAGTGCCATTTATCAGCTTTAATTTGAAGTTGTACATCACTTTAGTAGAAGAAAGGTGGTACACACAAATAAAGACTTTTATCAGAAATAAAATCAGTGTCGTTACTTAACAGAATGAAATATCATGATGACGAGAAGATTGGCCTGCATACCATATTTTTTCCAGAGATTTTCTATATAATCACCTGAGAAATAACTAATGAAATAAAGGTAGATAGTTTTGTGTTTGGTAATTTTTGTTCTCAGATATTTCAAGCTGGCTTCTTACCTACACAGGTTTCAGTATACAAAGGACCTAGTTGCATACAACACAGTGAGTTTTTTAAAAATAGTAAGTTCTTTCCCCCTTCACCATTTTAGATTTATTTTGAATCTTGTAATTGTGACACCTGTAATATTTGGATTTAATTCAACAGTTCTAGATTGTGCAGATTACCCTTTTCTTTTAATGAAGCTTCTAACTGAACTAAACCTCTTTGTAAGCTATCCCTTTCTTAAATAAGAAGAGTCATCTGGATAGAAGCTAATGAGTGATCCTGCTTTTCTTTGCCATTTTGGATATAAGCAGCACCCCCTGCCTCCGGCATGTTTCTCCCACTATACCTAGATCCTCTGTATGAACCAAGCTTATCTTTGGGGAAGAGGGGCGGGAGGCAGAGGTGAGATTCATGGAATTAAATCACAAACTGGGAAAGAAACATCTTTTCAGTAGTAGCTGTCTCAAAGAGCTGAGGTAGATGTTGCCTGTTTCATGCGTCCTAAGCTATGCTCCATTCATCTTATACACCTATATTAAACCAACAGATGTCAGCGTCGGGAAGCACACTAGCAGTGTTAACTCCTAGGCAAGGCTGCAGATAAATCAGTAGAAGGTACTTTATTTAGTACCTATTTTAGTACTTTACTATTAGTTTTTATACCAGGAAAAAAAAAGGAAGAAAGAAATAATTTTTATAGTATCTACACTAGTAGATCAATCCCAGTTATTTTCTTTCTTCACTTTAGTAGAGAGAGATAGAAATTGGTTGGATTGATATGATTATCTACTCTTTAGGATCAGCTATCATGTGGTGGATCTAACACTGGACTTAGGATAAAGTTCCTGGGTTCTGATGTTATCACTGCCTTACCTTCTTATTTAAAGGCAAGTTGCTCACATTTTCTGAGACTGTTCCCAGCCTATAAATTGGGTTAAAATAGTATTTTTTAATTGCCCAGAATACTGCCTGTCACATAAAATATGTTAAAGGTAGAGGGTGAGATGGTATATGAACTCAATAATCCAGGTTCTTTCAACCTTCCTATTGTAGGAATTCACATATATCTTTATATGTACCTATACATACACACATACATACTGATTTAATATTATAATACTGTACTGTACCCTCCTTTTGTTTCATTGACAATAATAGGTTGTGACTATCTTCCAATATCATATATATTACAATTCCATTTTAATTTTAGTGTAGTATTTCATAATAGGTATATACTGTAATTTAATTAATTAGTCCCATATGGGGGAATTTATAGACTATTCTTAATTCTTCATTATTACAAATAATGCTGCAATAACATAATTGCACCATCTTGGTTTTGTGTTTTGTTTGTTTTATGTTTGTCTTTTATTTTTCAAAACAGAATTTTAATGTAATCAAACTTGTCCACATTTTAATTTTTGTTTGCAGTTTTTATGATATGGTTGGAAGGCTTTTTCTAAAGCCAATTTATAAATATTTTAGTCACTTTCTGTGAGCAAATTGGTGATTTCATTGATGCAAGATGAGTTATTACTATTTATATTCCTATTATTGTTAGGTGGAAGAAATGAGGAAGAAATCCTATTTATTTATTTATTTTCCAAATGACTAGCCAGTTGTTCCAAATGGCTAGCCAGTTGTTCCAATATTATTGCCAAATAATCTATTTCCTCATTAATTTGAGTATTTTCTTATATATTATTGCACTTATTTCTGGATTGTCTATTATATTCATTTGGTTTGCTGATGTTTGCACTGTCATGATGCTTTTCAACATACTACGGGTATTGTGAAAAAAATCATTATTTATCAATTATTAACATAAAGATTTAGTAGGGAAAATTCCCAGCCAGAAGTAGGATTTGGGACAGCCTGGGTGGCTCAGTGGTTTAGCGCCACCTTCGGCCCAGGGTGTGATCCTGGAGACCCGGGATCAAGTCCCACGTTGGGCTCCCTGTATGGAGCCTGCTTCTCCCTCTGCCTGTGTTTCTGTCTCTGTCTCTGTCTCTCTCTGTCTCTCTCTCTCTCTGTGTCTCACATGGATAAATAAATAAAATCTTAAAAAAAATAAAATAAAAGGATTTGAAGTGTTGGTTCTGTGATTTCAGAACTTTGAATAAAGTCTAGAAAAGATTGGTGAGAGCAATAAGAAAAATAAAAGATGAGGGAGTGAGGGAAAATATAGATGAATAGCATTGCCATTCCAAAGGGAATTGTATGTATATGGAAGTACTGACTCATACTCTCCCATATAGCAGTGTGTATTTGTATCAGAGTGAAGAAGGGATATGATTGGATTGTTCCAGCACCAATATGGGCTCAAAGGCACCAACAAAAGGCTAAGTAAAGTGATGATCTAGGAGGCTGATGCTGGTTGCAGAAGGACATAAAACCAGGAGAACACTGATAGACTGAGAAATGAAGTAGGAATCGTCATGATATTGTAGATGTCAATGAAATTCAAGAACATGTTAAATGTAACTTAGTGTAACAGAGCTGAGTGGGTAAAGTTGTAGTCAGAGACAAGAATGTTGAAGCTTATGTGACTGTGACCAGCATAAGGAATCCATTGCTCTTTCCTTTGTGTTGCCTGTTTCTATACAAGAAATATATCAGAGAGGTGAGATATGAGCTGGATAAAATGAGAGAATAAAAGCCTTATGGACAGGGAAAGTACAGAATGCTTCTGCTGTAATGAGGCAGGCCAGGTTTAGGAGAAAAAGAGAACAAACTATTTTTTTAAAAAATGAAGCCTTATTTGGATTCAGGGTATTAGCAATATATTTAATAGAAAAAGAGGAATGGCAAGCATTTTGGAAAAAATGAAAGTGAGACTGATCTGAAATGTGGTGCAGAATTATAGATGATACGGCAGGAGAAGAAAGAGAAAGTGGGTATAAATATTTGAAAGGAGTTCTCCAAGTTCAATTAAATGCTTAGGCAAGTCCCCAAATTAAATGAGATGCCAAGAAATAGTTGGCAAGCAAAGAGTAGTAATTAAGTGCCATAGGGCTAGAAGTGCTGAGCCTTACCACATTATGCCACCTTCTCGTGGCCCCGCTCACCATCCCATAATGGAAACCTTAGAAAATACAACAAACAGACCACAGTCCAAAAATGGCACAAAAAAAGGTAACTGAAACTAGGTACGAAGGATAAACACAACCGTGGCCAGAGATGTGGATTCCAAGGGCAGCTCTGCATGGCCAAATGGGAATTTACTCTCTCATGTGAATAATGTGCCAGGCTCCTGGGGTCCAGCCTGAATGAAAGAAGATGCAGTGTTCACAGATGAAAGAAGAGCAGACTGTAAATTAATAAGCTGTAAGTGTTCTTCAAATAAAGATATCCTTGGGTTTGTAGCGCTGGTAATAACCAGAATTTTAAACTTTCAATATAAGTTCTAGTAGACAACTACCGGGCTCATGTTGCAGCCTGGGTGGAAGCTTGAAAGTACGGACAGTATAGGCCCATTCTCAGATCAGAATGTAAGTAGCAGAATCTTGAAATATCTAAGAGCTCCTACCAAAGTTCCAAGGTTAATTCATTATTTGTAAGCTATGTAAATGTGTATATGCTACTTGTGGTTTGGTTTTATTTTGATTTGGTTGTTTTAATGGTGTTTAATGCAAGTAATCCCACCTCCAAATCATTTATTTTGGTATTTTCTGTAGTTGTTTTTGTATAGGAGAGAAGTCTTTCTGGTGGAGTTGAAGAGACACTATAAAAGATTGCAATCGGCAGAGGGAAGTAACTTGGGGCTTATTTGTGCCTTAGATCAGAGTATGTAACAGACACAGTTAATTACTTTACTTCTAATGGACAGCATTACTTTTGCTGTATATGAACACAAAGGGACAGAAGCTGAATGAAAGAAGGTTCTGTGGCTACCTAAGCATTTTGCAAGGATCAGAAACCGGTTCATCCAATGAATTAGAGATGTAAGTTATTGTAAAAAGTAGAGATTCAGAAATCACTTATTAAAAACCCGTGGAGTATCTACAGTAAAAGAAATCCTCTGCATCATGATTATAAAATAGGTGGTTTTCTTTCATTCATTTTCTGAAGACAAATAATTGCACACATTCATACAGCTTCCTTTGAATGAAGTAGATCCAGGGACCATGATCTCCAATTTAGAGATGTGCAGATGGGTGCAGACAGCTCTCAATGAACTGCCCAAAGCAGTACAACCAGTGGCAGCGTGGAGAGTAGAGCCCTGCTACTGATTTAAATGTCCTCCTAACTGGCCCACATTCTCCTTTATACTCCTTAGATTCTTAAAGCCTAAATGGTCACTTGAATATAATCATTCAACATAGCAGACTGGACTATTACAATATCATAGAAATTGTAATAAGAGGCTGCTCTACTCTTGATAAATGTAACTAAATCACCAACAATATACTAAATTTCAGGTTATAGCCTCAAGTGTTTTTAACTGAGTTGAAGAAAAGCATAGAAAGCAGAAAAGTTTTCCACTTTTATAACTGACAGCCAAGAATGCATGTAATACGTTTTGTATAAAAATTACTTCTGAATGGCATTATGTGTTAGAGAATTTTGCCTAAATAAATAAATTATCTGTGAAATGGGAATAAAGCCTATGACTGCTTTGCTTTATATAGAATGAGGATTAATGAATAACCCTGACAGACTGCTCCAAAATGATTGGAAAAGACTTGAAAGAGGGATTCAGGGTATTGTCAAAACACTAGGATTAATGGGGAAAGAGATTGTGTCCAAGAGGTAATGTTAATTTATTTATAATTTGAGTGGTAAATCCAGAAGACATTTAATGTGTGCTCCCCATTAGAACCACATCCTAAATATAAAGTTAAAGCAAGTTTTATTTTATCTCCTAAGAGAAACAAATATGAAAGAAAGTTAAATTTAAGCAATAGAGATTACAACTAGATATTTTTAAATCCCATTACTTTACAATCTGCTAATTTATCATTTGTAACAGCTCAACCAGGAATGGACTGAGCTTTAATGTAACACTTGTCCTTTTTTTTTTTTTTTTAAAGAAAAGACTTCCTAATTAAGTTAATAAACAAAATTGTTCTGTTCCTCTGAAAAGAAATATTTATCTTAAACATTCAGGCTGGATTTAAGTAGCTTAATTGTATCTACCGGCTACAAATATTTTTTCAAATGTTCATTCTAACAATTCCAAATATTTTGTAGAATGTCTACCTCTCAATTCTTTATCTACTATTATTTTTATGTATTTTATGATTTAAAGTCATTCAACTGCCTTTCAGTTTTTAATCATAAACTTCAAGGTTTCTAGCGTTCAAATTGACCTGTTACCTGAGAATCAAGCTTTTCTGTAATAAGTCTCATACCCTTTCCTTTTCTTCCAACTTTTCCTAATGGTCTTAGTTTAGGCCACATGATTTCTCAAGTAGATTACTGCAGGACTTCTCTATGTCATTGTTCTTCTGGCACAGACACTGTTAACTCACTGGTCTCTCTCAGTGTTCATCTGAATACACTGTTGCCATTATAATATTTGCAAATGGCAGCCATTATTGCCACCTTTAAGAAAATTCTTAAATTTTCTATTGCTTAGAGAATAATCTGAAACCAGAATCATGTCATACCTGAGGTCCCATGCCTCACCCAAGTGTTCTTTCACAGCTTCATCTCCTAGCTCTAGAGTCCATTCACAGAGCTTACTCGGGGGGTTATTTGCTTTTCCCGGATCCCTAATCTTTCACTTTTCATGCTTCTGTATCTTTTTTTCCAAACTGGCTATTCTTCTAGAAATGCCTTGGATTAGTCTCCTAGTCTTTTCTACAAATAGGTAAACAGCTCATGTATCCGTATATATTCAAGTTTTACCATTTTGGTGTTGACTTTCTCAATCATTGTTTTTATGCACACCTAAATAGGTGAACAGCTCATGTATCCAAATATATTCATGCTTTGCCATTTCAGCATTGACTTACTCAACCATTGTTTTTATGCACACCTACTGAACTTTATAAACACATTGATAAATAATAAGGATGGCTAATGTATATTGGACACTTTTGCTAATCACTTTATGGATTATCAATTTAAAATTCACCATAATTATATGAGAATGATACATATTAGTTCCCCTCACTGATGCAGATCTTAAGGCTTAGAGAGTTTAGGTAGTTTATTCAAGGTAATTTGGTAAGTACGTGAAGTTGCTCTGCTATCATGTATTCCAATGACATTCATTTGTTTTAGGTCTATCTTTTCATACTACAAAGCAAACTCTGAGAATAGAAACAATACCTCTTCAATATCTCCCACATCCAGTAGAGATTGTAGAGTGAAATGTAAGAATATAACAATAATCAAATTGTGACAGAAACAATTCAAAGATGTAGTGAAATCGTTAGTAATAAAATTGTAAGATTTAAGATTATGTTCATCCTTGGTTTCCTCTTGCATCTGTAGTTTCATTTTATTAAATGCCACTTCTGATTTTCTATCCAACAATTATACCTTGCCTTTACTTTGCTAACAAAAAAAAAAAAAAAAAAAAGTCTGTTTTTGGGAAAGATGTGAAGGACTACATAGTTTTGGAGAGATGTCAGGAGTCAATACTAACTAATCTAAGCCAATCAATTATTTCTTCTTCGCTGGTCATTAGTTTAGGAATGTGCATGTGGTACCATTTTAGCTGGAAGAATTAGTTTTCCAGGAAGTTTCTGGGAAGTGTTTCTTAAGAGGATATATAAGAAAGAAACCAAACCCTCTCTCTCTTTTGGCATTTGGATGTGTGCAGTGCTGTGCTTCCTGGCCCTTCTGTAAGCATCTTTGATCACAAGAGGAACAGTCTCTTTGCTAAATAAGACAAAAAAAAAGGAAAGGTGGAAAGAATATGTATGAGTTTTTGTCTTGGGTGAGTTGCTGAACTGGTCAATTCTCATACTACTTAATTTCCAGACATTTCATGTGTGGTAATACATTTTCTTTTCTGCATATGTTACTTTTTTTTTTTTTTTTTTTATTGTTACCTTGTAGTAGTTCCATTATAAAGTGCCTCAGTGTGGTTTTCCTGGTATTTATGCAACTTGGTTGGGATTTCTAGGTGGATATATTTGTTGCAGATTATGGTGGATGTGTTTTATCAACTTCGGCAAATTCTTGTCTATTATCTCTTCATATATTCTTTCTAGCTGGTTTTCTTTCTTCTCTTCTGCAACTCCAATTATGCATATGTTACATTAATTGCTGTTGTCTCACAGACCTCAAAAACTCTGTTTTACTTTTTTTTTTCCCTCTCTGTGTTTCAGTTTGGATTATTTCTGCTGAAACTGTCTTCAATTTCACTTATTCTTTCTATTCTGTGTTCCATCTACTGATAAAACCAAATGAACCCCAACTTCTGTTATCTGATAACATTGATTTTATTTCTACTTTTTCCATTTGGCTCTTTTTAAAAATGATTTCCATGGCTCTGATAAAATTTCCTTTCTGTTTACTTATATTGTCCACTTTTCCATTTTCCTTTAACATATTCATCATAATTATTTAAAAGTCCTTGTCTGATAATTCCAAAATCGATTCCATTTCTGGATCTGCTTCTATTGATGGGCACATTTCCTTGCTTCTATATATGTGTCATCTTTTTATTGTGTGCAGGGAATTGTATCTAAAAAAACAGTAAAAATAATAAGTAAATAATAATAAAACTCAGAAGAGAACAGGCTCATTTTTCTCTTAGGCCTACTAGAGAGAGGAGTTGAATCAATCTAATCAATCTATAGGTGAGCTGAGACTGTCCTTACCATAGTTTAATCCAAATCACCATTGGCTTCAAATGACTAGAGATTGAAATCAAGATGTTCCCTTCAGCAGGACTGGAGATCTAAATAAAGGAGACTTTTGATATCTTTTGTGCTTTATAACCCACCATCAGCTTTTAAGCCATGGGACATATCATGTTCTCAGCAGGCTGCCACTTGGTTGAGTTCTTGTTTGTATGCTTAACTCTCCAGTGTTGAGGTTTTTGTTCTTTAGGACACTGTCCCCTCATCCCCTGCTGCTGCCATGTACCCAGGTTTGGAAAGCTGGAGGGGCAAATTTGGGGAAGGCCTAAATTACCCTTCAGGAATTTTCCTCAGTTCTTTGGCTCTACCCCCAGCTTTGGCTGGCCCTGCCTGCCTGATCATCCAAATGGTCCCTCTTCAGCTCTTCTGCTCTCCCCCAGCCTTGGACAGTCACTGATTCCCACTTGTGGGGGATGGGATTGTTTTCCCTGCCCTCAACCTCCATCAGGCTCTTGGCTCTACCCAGTCTTCTATGTGAGTATCCAGGAAAGGCCCATGGGAAAGAGTTGGTGGGTAGGTGCAGATTCTGCATATGGCTGCTGCCCCCTTAATTATAACCTGTCATGCCTGTCCATATTGGCCCTAAAAGTTTCTGAATACAACAGTGACTTCTCTTTACCTTCGTCCTTCCCTCACTGTTCCTTCAAGAATGAACGTGGTTGTGGGAAGAGCTTGTCACTCTCTAGATTTCAGTTATTTAGGTTTCTTTGCATCATCAGGTCTGTGATGATTAAAAAAATCCATATGCATCTATGACTGTATAGGTTATTTGGGTTATTCCCATTGTTAGGATGGAAGGACATTATCCTCTGTCTCTAACCTCAGTGGAAGTGGAAGTCTCTTTAAGCACTTTTAATTGAGTTTTCTGGTACTTGCTGCCTAATTTATCCTAATCAGATCTATACTATATTTGAAATTGTTCTTCAGGATGAGAAAATCATTTTAATTACTTTTTTCCTGATTATAAAATTAACCTATTTTTGTTATAGAGAATACAAAAAATACTGAAAAATCACAAAGAGAAAAATAAAAATTACCCATAGTCACTACTCATAGATATTAAGCATTAATGCCATTTTGTTATATACCGTTTCAACTTTTTTCAGTAAAATGTATTTATTCATAGTTTAAAACAAAACATGAAATTTTATAAACTACTTTCTATTTATGTAGGACTATATTATGCATATTATTAAATATTCTAAAAGCATGACTTTTAATGCAGTATTATATTTTATGATTTTTAAAGAACTTATATTTAATCAATCACATATTGGGCATTCTGAGTGTTTGGGCATTCTGAATGTTTCAGATTTCTCACAATGACAAATAGCCCTGTCATGAAAACTCTTATATACTGGAAAGGTTGAAACTTGTTGAAGGTCACATAGCTGGTTGGTGGCTGATCCTGCATCAGTTGTGGGGTCTACACCACTGTTCTTTCCTCTGCCTCTGCCCTTGACTCTACCACATGCTACTTGTAATGAAGCAATTGGAAGTGTACACTTAAAATAATTCAAATTAAAAATAAAGATCAAGGAGTTTATTATGGCAAAAATCACAACCTAGTCTAAGATCCCAGAGTGTAAGAGGTCAGCAATTCAAGAAGAATCCAAGTTAGGAAATCTAGGGCTAGGAACAGTATCTGATTAAGTGTAATGAATGGACTTCTTTTAAGATTGCTGGGTCAGGCATAAAATGGATCTTAAGTGTAATCTGCTTGCACTCTCAATACCCACTGATTGATATCATCTACTTCTCTTATAGAGCACTCACCTTGCATTGCTTACTTTTCTTAACTGAGTGGAAACTTCATCTCTCTTTTCCCAATCCTTGCTTTCAGTGCCTTGTTTTAGGATCTCACTGTTTCTATTTTTGATTATTGCAACAGCATCCTTATTGCATTTTTCAACAGTGGCCCGGTCTCCATCTAATTGATCTAATCATAGTATTTTCTCTGATTTAAATCCTGTAGTGTCTTTTTATAGATTTTAGTAAAAATCAAACTCCTAGCTTGCTACACAAGACTCTTCATGATCTTGTCCTTGCCTACCATGTTAGCAACATCATTTGCCAATACCCAACGTCGACCCTTCATCCAGTGAGTTTCCAGTTTCCCAAATAAATGTGTTTAGTTTCTCTTAAGCATTTACCCATACTCTACTAAATGCTTCGACCCTCCCTCCATCTCTCATGCCATTGTTATTCTTGTTAATTTGCACTCCCCTTTTGAAACACAGCTCCAGGTTCATCTTTATTAGAAACAGTTTATAATCCCTGAAAATAATATAGATTTTTACTCTCTGCTGCTCAAATATCCTTTTCGTACACTTATCCTAGTATCAATTGTACCATACTACAATTTCTAGGGTTTTTTTTGCATATGCAATAGTTTTGTTTTGACTTTATATTCTCAGCACTTAGCAAAGAGCCTGGATCCTAGGTATTTCTTACTCAATATTTATTGGAATACTATAATAATGGTAATATATTAATCCGAAAAAAAGTGAAAGTGCCTAATTACCCAATCATCTACCCCCTACCCTCTCTACTCAAGCCTTTGACACATCAATAAGACAACCTGTCCATTATTTTCAGAATTGTTAGGGCCAAAAATAAAAAAATCATCCTTGATATATCTCTGTCTTCCATACTCATAACTTACTCCATCAGCAGGTCATGTTGGGAAAAATGTAGCATGATTCTATTTCTCATCCTTCTGTCATTCCAGCCTACACCAAGCTATTGTCAACTAGTCTTGGCTTCATACTAATCTCCCTGTCTCTCTCTCTCTTTTTTTTCCCAAACTCTAATATTTTCACCATAGTCTATCTATTCTTTACATAATATCTGGATATAGTGTTTTTAGAAATGGAAATCATTCCGTAGTTATCCAAGCAGTTTTACCACCATATTTCAAACATTTTTTTAAATTTTTATTTATTTATGATAGTCACAGAGAGAGAGAGAGAGAGAGAGGCAGAGACATAGGCAGAGGGAGAAGTAGGCTCCATGCACCGAGAGCCTGATGTGGGATTCGATCCCAGGTCTCCAGGATCGCGCCCTGGGCCAAAGGCAGGCGCTAAATCACTGCGCTGCGCCACCCAGGGATCCCTACCACCATATTTCAGATGAAATCCATAGTTCTCTGTAAACCTGACAAGGTCCTATGTAATTAGCAATTGCTTCTCCCTCTCCATCTCTGGTCATTTCAGCCACTCCAGACCTGGATCATTCCCGTCCAATTGTAGTGATTTTCTTGAAGTTCCTCAGTACATGCTGATCTTGATCTTACCTCAGGGACTTTGCATTTGTTGTGCCCTTGGCTGAAATGCTCTTCTTCATATCATTCAGGTTCCAGATCAGTGTATTGCTATAGGTCCCATCCTATCTGTGGTCTCATTCTCTAATCCTCTTATCTTCCTTTTATTTTTTTTTTCCCCCGTAGCAATTTATCACTAGAGATTACACAATGTATACATTTTGTTTACTTTACTTGTTTATTTTCTGACTTTTCACTATAAGTTCCATGATTCCACAAACTTTGTCTTGTTGTACTAGTGATAAATATTTATCAAACATATAAATTAAGGATGCATTCAAGTCTAGGTTCTACTTTTTCTATACTTTTTATATGCTGTTTTATTGGAAGATCTTTTCAATTTTATGAACATGATTCCCTGTAAAAAATATGTAATACATCACAATATAGACACTCAGAGACATACACATAACTGATAAGTGTGTTTCACAAAACAGTACTTATCTTTACTATATGAAATGCATTCTCTTATGAACATGATTCCCTGTAAAAAATATGTAATACATCACAATATAGACACTCAGAGACATACACATAACTGATAAGTGTGTTTCACAAAACAGTACTTATCTTTACTATATGAAATGCATTCTCTTTTTTCTGTTCTGTTCTATTCCTCATAAAATTGATTTTACTTCTTAGTTATGGATTATAATCAGGGTTACTTCTTATGGCTTTGTAGGCAGCATCCTGCCAAAGAGGTTATAGCCAGATTTATGTATATATGTTTGTATCTACATAAAAGTAAGAGTGCAACATAGGCACATATTTGAAAGTACTTATTACATTAAATTTATTTTCAGAATAACAGAGTTATAAGAAAACATAAATTTAGTAAAGTTTTTCCTGCAAAATAGGATCTTGCTTTTTTATTCAACTAGAAATTTATTTTGAAATATTGGCTTAGCTTTGAGATAATATTCATTTTTTTAAAAATTGAATTAACTATAAAGTTAGTTCAAGCAACAGTTACACAAAATATTTTGTATGTAAGGAAAATAATTATAAAAAACAGGAAAAAAGTTGGTATTTTTGCTAAGAAAATGTACATGACAAAAACCTAAACATAAACCTAAGAATAAATGAAAGCCATTCTCTTGAGTTCTGATCTTGGCTTCTTTAGCCAGGAGTCCAACTCAGGGAGTAAGAAGATAGGTTTACCTTCTTTTTGAACTTGTCTTTAGAGGTAAGTCTGGCAGCATGGGGAGTGTACATTTAGGGGCTCTGTGGAAAAAATGACACTGATGAAGGAGGGTCAGAAAAGTTGAAATAAGGTCAAGGGATTATTTCTGTATCCCCCCCTTTTTTTAAGCCTGTAAATTTCACTTAGATTTGTCATGTTCATTCATCTTGTTGCATTTCTCAGACAGAACACTGGGGAACAGCAAAGAGAATTTTATTTATATAAATTAATGTGCTAATTAGCAGCAGTCTCACAGGTCTTGGAAAATCGCCCATTTCATTTTATTGCATATTAAAGATTGGGTGTCCCAACCCTTGTATGCCATTGGAAATGAAGAAATAACCCTACCAAATATTTTTGCCACTCCAAAGGGAAATGTTAAATATAGTGGCCTCACGCTCATTTTTTGAGTGCTTTTTAGTAGCCTTTTTTTTTTTTTCTATTTGTGCCTTTAGTCTAGAATCTCTCTTTTTCTTTTTTTTTGGGGGGGGGAGAGACTAAAGTCCTGTAACATTTTAGCTCTTGAGTCTTATTATATCAATCAACAATTGTGTTTATGTTTAAAATAGCATGTGTGTATGTATGTGTGTGTATATATATATTCTGATATTTATATATATATTCTGATGTGTGTGTGTATATATATATATACATATATATATATATTCTGACATATCCAGAAAAAAGTATTATGCTAAGAAACAAATAAACCACATAAAAATGCATAAATATGAAACTCAAAGGCTGGAAAATTTTAATTAGTATTTTAAATTTTTGGATGCCATCCCTTTAAGAGATGAATTCCAAAAGGTTGTATTCTCATCTGGGATCTATCAGTATTGAGCGAACAATCTTCATCAGCTAACTGAACTTTTCTTCATTTTGATGATTGCACAATGAGTGAAATATTTGTCTTTTTCATATGTCAGAATCATATTTTGGAAAGAAATAAAAAGTGCTTTAGTTCTATTGGAAAAGCTCTGAACTTCCGTAATTCAATGATACACTCATGTGATATTCACTACCACCACACACACAAACTCCAACTAAATGAATACATATGAATGTTAGTTATTATTTAATACCACATCAAATACTAAATTGATACAAACATACAATTTGTTTCTGCCCATCCCTCTTTAAGATTTAGAACAACTGGCCTGGTTCATTTTTCAATTTTGTTTCCTTCAACTACTGCCCAAGAGGAGGATTTGTTTTTTTCTACATCTCTTAATGACTCCTTTCTACCAAAATAAGCACAAGACTCTTTTTAACAGATAGGTGGTTTGTGAAGTTGGTTTGTGAAGTTGAATCACAAAATAGCCTAGGCCTTCTGGAAAACTCAATTCCTGATTTTTCTTCCCACAGGTAAGTCTTAGTGACCACTGATGAGAAGGATGTCCTATCCTCTCTATCTCCTCTATGTCTTTGAAGTTGAAGGAATGTTTTTGTGTTGAACTATCTTAAATAGTTCTTGTGTATCCCAGAAAAAGAAACACAGCATTTTAATGATCCTTTTTATCTTTTGTGAAATAGAAAGAACACCAAAGAAAATGTCACGCAAAGGGTAGGAGATGAAAGCAATGATTATGGCACATAGAAGTGTTACATGTTTCCATAGGTCTATAGGATCATGAGTGACACAGCACAATGCAAAAGGGGTAGGTACACTTCTGAGATGGTCTCATTCCTCTTCCTGCCAATCAATCAATCAATCAATCAATATCCAGAAGGAAAAAGGTAAAAGAATACTATAGAATAAAGAGCACTACACCGATCATTGTGTTATGTGACCTTGGTGCTGGTCTTGGCTCTACTACAAAAGACTTACTTCAATTCAGGCCAAATTGTTTCAGTTCACTGGCACATGTCCTTTCACCTGTAGAGTGAAATGGCTGGCTTCAGTAAGTCCTCAAGTCCATTCTAGTTCCATGATTCTGTAGCTGTATGTTTATGTCTCAGAGACTATATAAACTGTTAACAAATTTCTACATATTGGCTATTGCAAACCACTAAATAAACCATGAAAAACAGTAGTGGAGAACTTTGCCTTCAATGCTAGGGTAGACAGAGTTCTCTAAAAAATATTATATAATAAAACTGGCAAGATAAACAAGCAGCTTGGTAACTCTTTCAATTTTTGTGTTTAAAATATTCTAGAGTTGAAATAAAGTAGTTCTCATCTGTTAATAGCTATGTGCAGTAGACAGCATGATTTAATATAAATACTGTCCAGGGAGGAAAAAAACAAAGGAGATCCTATAGAAATGATAAGCGATAGGCTCGCAGCTTTTTAAAAGCTATTGCATACTTTATTCTGTTTTAAGTCTTTTTTTCTAAAAGCCAATCGAATGAGGACTATTTGGGAACATCAGCGTTAGCCTACCAGACAATGGCATTTGCTTCTTGAATTATTCTATTAGATTCTAACCTTGGCACAGTATAACCCTTTTGCTGAAATATTTATAATTGCCTAGTAACATGGGAAATAAACAATTTATTCCTATTATCTGTGTGCATGTTTTGATACAGAAGAAGCAAACTGTGAATGACTAGATACTAATAAGATCATGGAATGTCCCCAGCTTGTCATAATGGCTAGTAACAAATATTTGCATGAAGCCTTGGTTATCCAAATATTCCTTGTGAAGAGTGTGGCTGAGTGGGTTTGATTTCTCTAACCTTGCAGAATCATTTTATTCTATTGTTCCTGTGATAGATATGTAGGGTAATGTAGTCCAAAGCCTCCGGGCAATGCATGAATTGAATATTTGCTATTTATGTAGCATGTTGTTTCTGAAGCGTCTAATTTGGGAGTGATTTAGTAAATACAATCATCAAGAATGTGGTCATGTTTTCCCTTTAGTTTTGCATAGGGGATTTTGAAAGAGTCTCCCTTCCCCCAATCATCTGTAAGACAATGGGAAAAATAGTCTAACTTAACACTTGTATTTTGAAAAATGGGATGAAAAATAAGACATATATATTTTTGGCAGTAGGGTCATGGAGTTTGAGGGAAGAAAATGGTTTCAACTATATGCAGAGATCCACATTATGGAATAGCTGCATTTCTATGCTTAGCTTTATTCCACCAACAGAAAAACTCAAATTATCACACAAGAGTGCTAACACTAACTTACCTTGATTAAAAAGATCATTTTTGCAGGGCACACATGTATTGCTATGGACATTATCTGCAAACTGATCGTAACACCAAAAGCAAAAGGCCTCATTGCAAGTCAGAACTATTTTAATTTAATGAACTAATATTAAAAAGAGGCACATAATCTATTTCTCACCGTCTTTTAGCAGGAAAAATATTCATTAAGGAAAATCTATGCTATTGTTAGCAACATAAACAGAATTCCAAATAAGGAAGAACACAATGACCATACCGAAAGACCTGTGGTTTCCTTAAAGAATTCCCTGGGAGCTTGTCCCTGTGGCAGGGGGCCACCCCCCATCACAGCTGTCCCAGCCCCCTCCCTGGCATTGCTACAGTGCTGGTGAGGGCTCCAGAGACAAGTTTGCTGCTAGCTACCATCACTGCTGATAGTGAAGGGGCACTAACTGTTCTGGAAAAGTTTTGAGTCAGCTCCAGTTTGGTGGTTTCGAAACTTGACCTAATTTAGTCTTGATTTCTTTTTTATTTCCTCTCGAAAAATGTATCTTTTCATTGTCAAGGAAAAAAAAAACTCCACCATAGCCTAACTGAGTTCTAAATCTCAGTTGTGAATTGCATTGAACGAGCTAAATAACTACGATATCAAGAAAAAGAGACAATATTTTTTCTTCTACCCCTCTATGGAGTAGGGGGTATGTCCTAAGACATATTAGAAAAATTCTTCACGTTTTACTGAACGTGTAAAGGTCACCAGTAAACTAAGTGACCTTGAGCAAAGTCATCTTCTACTTCTGGGTCTTGGTTTTCTCATATGCAGAATATGGGATTAGAGGAAATTATTGAATCCTCTCTTGCTCTGAAAATAACCTACTGATCCATCACATTTTTATAACTTTGCCTGATAATGTTTGGTGTTATAGGAAATGTATAGGAAATCTGAAGGAGTGGAGGCAGCTTGGCCTAAAAGGTTCAGAAAATTCTTGAGCCTTAACTATAGAGGTGGTTCTTAGAGTTGGTTTTTAAGCTCTAATGGCTAAGGGACGAAACAACATATTAACAAATTACAAAGATTTTTCAAGGCACATTTACAAAGATTATCTCCGAATGAAATTTTAGATTCCTCCATTTAAGCCAAATAAAGCAACAGAGAATTAAAAAGAGGAATTAAAATATTCCACATAGTTACCTTTTAAAATACCCAAACCTACACATAAGAAATTGGCCCAGAGGAATATATTAACGGGTTTGATGGCTTCCTTGCCAAGACAGTGTCTTATATAATCTATGGACATTTACCTAATTTAAGTAAGTCAGTAGATAAAATGTTAATAATTGTATATTGATAAATCTAATATTACCAAGTTTTTGTTTTGTTTGTTACTTCTTTTCCATGATACATTGAAATATATTTGTTCTTTCATATTCCAAACTTTTGTGGTCAAAAGTAACAATTTCTCCCAGCAAAATATTTCCCTGGAATAGGGAGAGAGTCACAGAAAATAAGATACTACATCTGAAAATGATTTTATTTTACAATTAAAATTAGTTTAGTATACCCTTTAATCCAACTTTTATTCTACATTGATTTTAACCCCTAAGTTAAAGATTATTCATAGAGAGAAAGCACTAATGTGACTTATAGTCACTACATCTAAAATTTTGTAATCGTATGTTTTGCAATAAATAGATGTGTGATAATTAATTTTGTGGAAATGTTTTAGATGCACAAATCTGAAATTGGAGACTCAGAAGGCTGTCCCCTTCAAATAGTAGAGCTCTTAAGCCAAGAGTAGCCTTGATCAAAATATTACTAAAAGGAATTTTTGAAATTTTTTTCACAATCTGTAACATATTCTTTAAAGTACACAGACTGCCATTAAAGTCTGAGAATCCTTTTTTCTTTAAGAATTATTTTGGTTCAAGAAACAATGATAATTTATTCTGAGTCAAGTCTAATGTATAAACTGGGTATTCCAAACAAGATAATGCCATTTTAGGGGTCAAAAATAATGATGGTAAGGTAAAAAGAGTGACGTTCTTGTGTGACTAATGGAAGAAATGCCCAAATAAAAGACTCTGTAGGCAAAACCCAATGAGTTGGAACCAAGTGTAAAAGCTCTCTATTTATAAATGGCAAATCTGGAAGAAAATAACCAACTGGTCGGGACCCAAGCTACAGAATATACTGTTAGCTTCAGTTTCTAACTACTCTGGTTATAATTTTTTTTCTCTTTCAAGATGTAAATGCAGCAAAAATCATATAAAGTGTTGCCATAAAGTAATGAGTATGTATATTAAAAAAAGTAGCAAATTAGTGTGCATAGACCCAAGTGTATATTGTCTTTCAAATGAGGTATATTGGAGCCCATCCTTCCAGTTCACCAAAACTACTCTTTGTTCAAAATTTATTTTGAAATTCATCTTTCAGAATAATCTTCTGAATATGTTCCTGATTCACACAAGAAGACTGGCCACATGATTATATCACCCAGGCTCCTATAACCTTTCTCTTCTTTTTCTTTCTCTTCTTTACCTAAAACAAGCTAGGTCACCTATCTGTTCACCAATACTGTCCCTGAATGATAATACAAATTCTCTCAATATATGATAATTGGAACTCATTACAGATTTGTAAACAGGATGTCCATCAAGAGAGTAATTTTAAAGAGAAGAATGGCCATACAAATGGAATGGGTACAGACTCTGGAGGTGATGCCTCTGAATGAAAAGATTGATTTGAAAATGTAAGTTTGGGTCTGTTTGTAAGATTGGTGCCTCATTACTTTATACTCAAACCTCATATGTTTTCTATCATTTTGGTATCCCAAATCAGGAAACAATTATATGGTACATGAATGGGGATCTGCCAGTGGAATTGCTTGTAGCATCTTAGAAGGAAGTAACTAAATGAGGAAAAAGAGAGAGAGAAAGAGAGAATTTAGTGAGTATTTTAAAAGGACTGGATATATTCTACAAGATTAAGATATGAATTTGTAATTCACACATATGTTCCCTTAGAAAGACAAAGATTATATTCTCAAGGAATTAGCCTCATGTGAAAACACTAGCATTTCAAAGAGTTCTATCACATATCATATATGAGGTATGGGGGAAAAGTGGGAAGTGGAAACATTCCTTGAAATGTTCTAAATCCATGAGGTATAGAAGGTAATTAAATTATCCACAAAATAAAATTTAACTTCCTGGTACAAAATAAATTGGAAAAGAACAATCTCCTTTTACACCCCCAAGGAAAACAGGAAAGAACATCTTTAGTTTTCACTTTCCTTCAAATTTAGTAGTGCTCATTCTTCAATTTGATGATTTGCTGGGGAAAAAAAAAAAGGAAACTATTACTTTTTTCATTAACTGAAGAATGAGCACTGTGTAACTTTACAAAATGAGGGTTGAAATAAAATGGATACTCAAGCTTAGACCCTTCCTTTGTATTTGGGCTCATAATTTTGTCTTTCCTTTGCATGTCTGGAACTCACATGATATCAAGTGTATCCTAATTTCAGATAAATTAATATATTATGCAATCTTCTTAACAAGCAGAGATTTGATTATTTTTTCATATTAAAATAAACCAGCAGAAACAACTCAGAAGGCACAGCTTAGGACATACTTATTTTTATAGAATCATTTAAATTAACCCTGTTCCCCTTTGCAAGCATGGATATATCAAACCATGTTTCTAAATATATCCTGAGCACTTTATTTGAAAATAAACTCCAATGAGAAAGAGCACAATTAATACTCCATCTAGATCTTCAACATGCAAATACTATATGTTTTGGCTCTCTAAAGTAATGGAGTCAGGATCATTTTATAGTTGAAACATGTGAGAAACATTTGACACTTGTAATCAAGACTTCAGAGATGCCTGCGTGCATTATTTTAAATACTTTCTGCATCTGTGATAATTTCTACTTCTCCATAGACATTGATGCTTTCCTGCCCACCGTTCCCTGTCAACACACACACACTACACCTCCCAAAGTAAATAAGATGATCAATTAAGCAAAATAACTGTTCAATTAAATACCAGAAAAATCAATCAACTTGTTAAATTGATCATCACACTTATTTCAAGATATTCCACCGTATCTTTAGCATTAAGTCATTTCAGTCAATTAGGACAATCAGTGAAAGAGGAGAAAAAAATATTTGCCCATATGTCAGAAATCCTGTGTAATAATGACTGGGGATTTGTTGGTTTTTCGGCAAGGTGTTCCTAAATAACTCCAAAACTCCTATTGATATAAATCGAACCATTGCTTTCTTTGGGGGAATTTTTTTTTTTTTTTCAGTGAAAAAGTTGGCCAGGAAAAGAGATCTTTATGTTAACCTGAAATGTTAAGTCTACCAAAATGGGCACCTTGTTTACACACCTCATGCACATTTTCCTCATTATTTCATTTAGCCATTCTTGTGACTTTGCTTCTCACTACATTTTAAGGTGACTATACATATATCACACACACAAATATCATCTCAGCATACAAAACAACAAGGTCATCTGAAACAAATATGGAATTCATAGCTATGTGTCCTTTTCAAATGATATTTGCAAATGGTTGCACTACATATCTGTGGTTTCCTCTAAATAAATTTAAGATTATAGCATTACCTTTTTAAACCTGCAGATTCTTCTTTCTGTAAGCTTTGGCTCCAGCAAATCTCAGCTATTCTTATTACAGCCCTTTCTCACATGCTCCCAAGTGAGGAACGATTTGCAAAGCTTTTTGGCAAGGCGTGTTGTTAAAGCTGAGCTCTTCATCTGATAAACATTTTCACTATAATACAGTGTTTTTTATTTTTATCTTTTGTTTTAAATAACTGACCAAATTCTAAACTGTAAAAAGAAAAAGAGAGAAAAAGCTAAAGGTGATTATTATTTTCACCAAAGTAGTCACCATAATATTGTTCAAATAACAAATTTCCTTTCTTGCTTCCATACAAGAGATCTAGCTAACATTTTCATATGATTGGCTATCATATAACCTTTACAGTTTTGTTTACAAAGGGCATACAGTGATGTGGGAATGTTCTAATAACATGCTTTGGAACAAAAGAGCTGGCTATTATATTAAATAAAATTTGTAATATAAATGTTTATAAAAAGCAAAATCCTGCAGAAAAAAAAAAGACTGGAAGGAAATATTCTAAAATATATCCAGTAATTGCCTATGGTTGTTAGCATTGTAGATAATTTATTTTCTATTTTACATTTTTCCTATTTTTCCAGATTTTATAAAACGGGTTAAAAAAGAAAAAAAAAGAATTACAAACATGTTTATCTTTGAACAAAAAAGGACTCAGTGAAAAACTTTTAAAATGCTATTTCTCTGTTAAAGGCAAGAGAGACATAAATGCTTTTTTTTAAAGACATGAGAAAAAAATTTCCTAACAGATTCAAATGATTTGAGACTAGATAATGTGTGTGACTTAGAGTCTCTGAGAGTAGATTCCTAATTATAGGGAAAATTATATTGACCAAATACTACCTAGAGAGTGTGTTGATATTTTAGAGTTCTTGTTTGACAATGTTATTATTATCCTGTGATAGTTTTGTTTCTTTCATGTGGATTTTTAGGGTAGCATTTAACTAAAGAATTTATTTACTTGTGTCACAAATAAAAAATTTTACATAAAGCTAAAGATAATTTTTAAAATACCAAAGTCTTTTCCAGATATATTTTTAAAAAATTCTTCGCTCATCAGCAGAATTCTTTTTCTTGAATTACATTCTATAGTTTTCTAGTTTTGAGATATCACCCATATATTTGGTAAGAAAATTGTTAAAGGATTTTCTTTTCAAGTGAAGATAATAGTATTCAGGTTTTAATATGATTAGCAATTCTGTATTACTTTCACTAAGAGAAATCAAGGTTTTACAACAATTAAATTTTTTACAGAAAAAAATTATATATCTTCCTTATACATGCTTCTTGTTCTTTTACATAGATTAAAATGGAATTTATAAAGAATGTTCAGTATTGATCATATTGTTTAAAGGCATACATAATAATTTAAAACTCTTTTCTGAAATTGTATGCAGAAAATAGAGGAAACAGAGAGAGAAAAGGCAAGTAAAAATGTTCCTGAGTTCAGTTGTGCAGTGTGTACTCAGCAATTTAAAAATACTAATTTTGTTCCATTTAATGGTAAAGAAATATTTCTTTTCCCTCCCTTGCCTAAAGGTCATCTATAATTGAGGACAAGTTAGCAAGAGTCCAGAGGCTGAGTATGGCTTTGATCTAGGTGTCCAGCCTTTCTAAGTGCAAATCATTCTGGGCAGAATGGGAGGAGTCACATCAATGAATTGGTTGCCTTATTAAAGGTTATCAAGATCCCCTCTTTCCTCTTCCCTAGCCTCTTCCCTCCGCCCACTCTTTGTGAGCACCTCTGCATTTCTGTAGCACTTTGACTTTGTCTTGCAGAAATTGTATTCAGATATAATATTAAGCCTTACACCTGTTCTTCATTATTTTCTCTTGGTTCCTCCAATTTTACTCTGAGATTCATGTCATGTGTTTTCATCTCTGACCACCTTTATCAAATCATTTAAAAACATATATAGCGCATGTTATTTGATTTTGGATCAGCAGAATATTCTCATTCTCAAAAAGGAGTATGATACAATGTGTGATTCATTATAATGCTTTCATTCAAGATTTAGGGCAATAATATTGGTAATATGGATTTTCTTTTAGAATATAAAGAATAGCACTAAATGTTCCAAATTGGAATATATCCTGGAAAAATGTTAGACAGATACATGTAGGGCCTAGTACATTTATGGACTTCTTTGGTAATATTTTTATGTTTTTACTTATAAAAATTAATAAAAAGATGAAAATTATTCTAAATAGCCTTTTACCAATTATTTAGACTGCCTTGTACAATTTGAAAACTTGGCAGTAATTTTATCAAACATCTTATAAATCATTGTCAGAGTAATGTTAAACAGTCATTTTGAATTACACTATAACCAATTATTTTTATAATCAAATATTTCATCAATTATAAAATGCATTAATTTTTTATTCCATTTAGGTAAAAATAAGTGAGCTATTTCCAAAAGCCATGCTTCTTGTAGGTGCTTTTGCATGACCAATTTATGGTCACAAAATTTTGCACTTTTTTTCTAGTAAACAAAAGTCTTTTTCATTGAAGTATTGACAGTTTTAAGTTCAATTTCCATTACCATTTAATCAACTAAACAGATTTACAAAAACACTTTAAATATTGTTCTGGAGTTAAAGAGATGATAATGATAGCTATACATTTCTTTCAAGTGATGTCTTAAAGTTATACAGCAAATTCTTTTGGAAAAGAATAAATCCTTGTGACAAACTATAGTTACTTCCATTTTATTTCTTCAGTGATTCCGTCATCTTAAAGAGTCTACTAAATTTTGCATTTAAAATGACTATAGATTTTTTGTGGTATAAAGTGAGTGCTTACTATTGCCTACTAAAATTACAATATGTATTTTTTGTATTACGTACCTTTCTTTTGGGATAATTCTATTTCATTTAACACACTGTTTCTACAATATGTTTAATAATAACAAACCTCTAATTGCTCATATGTCTGTACTATGTGGTTACAATAAAATATAATTTAATGTAACACTGTGTGAACCATACTTCAATGAAAAAAGCTAAAATACAATTTGAGTATATGTTGAATGATTTAGTTTATAGGTTTATAATTTTTTCACTATTTACTGCCAATGTGAATATTTTTATATCATGTGCTATGATCATTTTTGTGGTAACATCATGAAGCATCAAAATAAATTTATTGCCCTTAATCAGTTATGTAAAAGCAAACCTCAGGGTACATAGAAAATAATTATATTTATAAATGACTGTACATTATTATATTTATATATAATTTTTATTCTTAACATTTTGAATAACAAATTCTTTAACCTTTAAAAAAATCTATCAACATAAAACGTCTATTTACTTTTTTAATCATGGCAGGACTATTTTCTAGAGCACTCTATCTTAAAATTGAACGCAATATTGCTATTGAATAATATTAAACTTAATTGAAAATAAGTTTTCATTTTAAAAAATTCCTGGCACTTTTCTATTTTCTAATAAAATATTGTTTCATTTTTATGGCACAATAATTAATCACTTTTGCTCGTGTAGCCTGATCATACGTTATATCATTTAGTCTTAACACTTGCTTTCCTGTAAATATCCAATTCTAATGCTAACAAGTAGAAAGAGCTTTTGAATATAATACTTTATCCGCAAGAAAAATTATTCTTGGCTTTGTCTGACTGTCATTTATAAAGCAAGAGATGGTTATTTTTCCAAACATGTGATCAATAAGTGTCCATTTTCATATCATTGTTAGTAATAGATGCAATCTCATTTAGGAGCAAGGCCATTTTAACATAAGTGTATCCTAGTATAAAAAGAAGCTTGTCACACTCCTCCCTAATAGTGAAGGATTTCAGTTCCCCTTTATGCAGACATTTGCACCTAGTATTTTCCAATTCTGTAATGCAAACATTCACGGAGAGGTTAAATACAATGTTGGCTTTGCAATATGTATGCAGAAGAGCTGAACGCATTTTGCACAGGCTTCGCTGAATTTAACCCTGGGTCAACAGACATGTTTAAATGTGGACTTGGACATAAATGGTGCCTACCAAAAGAAAGTTAAATGAGTGTAAGTTTTTATAAAATGTTACAATTGATAATAAGAACAAGATCTCAAAGGGGGGGGAGGATAAAAGATGGGAACTGATGTTCCAGAATCACTTGGTTGCACATGTATTTCATCTTTTTAATTTGGTTACTACACCAAATCACAAGTGGCCAAACTGGAGTTACAACTATCCACTAACATTTTCTTTCCTACGTTCCTGATATGTTCTCTCACTTTCCAACTCTTCTATTTCCAGGCAGTTGTACCATATGAAACTGACAGCAATTGTTCTGATTCATGGTTTAGGAGGAGTAGCTGATTAATCCCATGTCAGCAGTCTTGACCCTATGTGGAAAATAGAACCTCAGACGGCCCACTCAACAATATATCAGGGAGTAGAGTGGTGTGGCTTGCCTTGCTCTCAAATGTAATGAAAGTTTAGGGCAATACTGAACGGTGATTTGATCCCCCCCCCCCCCTTTTAACCTACATTTCAAAGGAACATTCTGGCTTGGGGTGGTGATGTAATGAGGGAAGGGAATGAACAATTAAGATTCTGAGACAAAATCTTATATTTCTAAATATTTCATTTGCATTTTCCATGAAATGCTTTGGACCATGTTTTTTCCTTAAGCATAATTATTGATTAAAAAAAAATTAGCTGGTCGTATGTGTTTATTTTAAACCTTTAAATTTCAACCTTGGCATTTTATCCCCTCTTTAATGACTATAAAATGCTCTTCCACCTTCTGTGCAGAGATCTAATTGTACTTATTATAAAATAATTGCAAATAACTCCAAATTTTAGAATCATGTTTAATATGCTCAATTTTAAAGAAAAATGTACATGTTATATTTTAAGCACAGAAGACAAGCTTTGAGGAACCCATTTAATGTTTAAGATCTCATTTTTTTTTCCACAAAAGCCCTAACCTGGGCATGTATTTCTGCCATGAATTAGGAGAAAAACCTCGTACTCTGTATTATGTCCTTGGAACTTATGATTAAAATAAAGGGATAAAGTGGAATTACATTTTTTTAAAGGGGACCATGTGGATGAAGGCACTAATGTGTGAATTTTATTTACAACTATAAAGCAGATTGAAATGCCAAAGCAACTTGAAAATCTGTCAAATAATGCTAAATCTTAAAGCACAGGGTGCTGTAAATGGTGGTCACACAGTACAAGTCGGATTTTAGTACTGGAAGCCATGCACAACTAGTAAAAGGAAAGGAAAAAAACACCACAACTACCTAGCATAACTAGATAAAGCTGAAATGTGCTGAAATCTTCCCGTGCAAACTGCATAATAGCACTTCCAACGGCCCCTCTTCTGTCACCCACCGTAACCATCAAGCCTCGATTCTGCTGCAGTCAGGTGAACGGCCGCAGAGCTCTTATGGTTGGCTGCATAGAATTCTGAGGAAAAACACATTCGTACAATTTTTCCTTGGACAATAATAAACAGTAATTTTTGGTACATTTAGATTTTTTTTCCTAAAGAAACTTGAAACGAATTATGCAAGATTTCCTTATGCATCTTCCTAAAGTGAAGGTTTTATTTTGACCGAATCCTTCACTGGGAACGTGCAGCCCTTTGATCAAATAACATTTGCATTTCTGTATGGGGTAGGGTTTTATGTTCTTTTCATACATACTGTCTACTACGTGTATCATGTTGGTTTATGCTAGTCACCATTTAAAACACTAGGTACCAAGTGTTGCCTTGTGAACAGAATCCATATGTATAAGCAGAAGACAATAGAATCGTGTATTTTAAAATTCAAAATTAATAGGTCTTTTGAATGAGACATATTTTTAGTGTGGGTATTCTAAACATTATATGCTCAGACACAAAATGCAATAGTTTGGTTTTTCAACGCTTTATCTTCAGATTAGCCCTGTCTCATATATTAAAAAAAAAAAAGAAAAAAAAAAAGAAATGCTTCTCAAGGCTTTTCTTCAGAGCCAAGCACTCTGCACATACCATCAAGGTGGGTAGAATTAAAAAATAATCATAAAACAAGCCGTAGGTTACATCATGCTGTCCAAAGAGTGCTTAAACATGAGGCTCCGGTTTTGTGAAAAAGTGTCTTTTGAGGGATCAGCAAGCACCTGCATTGTCTACAAAAATGAAAGAATTTCTAAGTGCATGTGTGTGAAGTGATTTTTATCTTCACCTTTTTTTTAAAGAAGGCCACAATTTTTTTTTTTTTTTATTGCTGCAAGGAGAAATGTTCTTCTACCTTCCCTCAAAAAGCTGGTAGAAAACAGTTTTCCCTTTTTCTCTGATTTCGAAGGCATCTTTCCATAAAGAAACAGCAAAACCTTGTCTGCTTCATTTATCCACGTGTGGCTATTAAAACTGCGTGAATCTCAAAGGCATACAAATACCTTGTCAATAAAGTAGTAAATTAAACAACCGGCATTAAAAAAAAAAAATCTTCCAGAGAATTTTCTCATTAGCAGCCAACTATTTTGGGTGCTTTCAGTCTTAGAGCTTTAACATTTGGTAAAATTTAAATAATACAGGCTTTGGGTTTATGGAGAAGTATAACAGACATTGAGTGAACTCATTCATTTTGTCATTTTTCAGAACATTTCAATTTAACTTAGTTTCTCTTAAAAGAACAACAGCTTTATTTACTAGGTTTCACATAGCACATTCTTCTCAAAAATATGATTTAAGTTTGCGTTTTGAAGCACTGTGATAGTGTTCATCAAAAATAAAAGCTAAGCAGAATACAAATTACATATCTCTCAATCAGAGAGAGTTTAGGCTCTAATGTCAAGAATATATTACGGGAGGAGAGCCTTTTTGTGTCTTCCCTAATCGGATGGTTCTTTCTGCTTTTCCTCACCTACTGAGCGAGGCAGCATGTAGTATCTATGAAGAAGCTTGATGTTTCTTAGATAATATGGTTTGGAAGATGCTGTTTGCAAGCTTATTTGCTTCTGTGTTGTGTTCATAAGCAGGAGAATATAATTCATTTCTGCATATCTGCTAGACTGGACAAATCAAGGTGACAATCCGTGGTTAGCTCTGTCAGGCCCTTTGTCCTACTGCTGCTGTGAATGGAAGTACAATGGGAGCAAAGTGGAATATATAAGAGTCCAGCTGCCTTGTTGTGACAGCCCAGTCCTCCCATTGCAGTGTGTCAGCTCATGTTTGTGTACCGGTAGCCAATCCATAAGATGACAATGCAAATTGTGTGAAAAGTCTTCTATAAGATAACAAATCATGTTGGGGGTTGAGGTACAGGAGGAGAGGGAAAGGGGAGGTTGGACACATGTCTTGGAAAAATAATGACCCGTAAAAGGTTATATTTTTGGTACAGTGATTACATTCAAATGCAAGGCCCTTATCCCAATTCTGGCATGTGTCTCAAAGACGCAGGTAGGCGCTTACACTTAAATCTATCATAGCATTTCTGCGCGCAAGGTTCTGCATTAATGTTACTTTTAGGGCTGTTTATATTTCATTTACGCATGCAATTAATCATCTTTACTGTGTTGATGCTACTGGCGTCAGCAGTGTGACTTAATTAAATTTGAAATTATAGTACAGTAAATATAGGCTTCCAACTAGCCAGTCCAAATTAAATGCTGTGGTCTATTTCTTACCCATGGTGTTTTCCAATTTAAGTGTTCATTTGAAAGGTTACATTTCAGACTCAAATCAGTGTGTGTGTGTGTGTGTGTGTGTGTGTGTGTGTGTGTGTGTGTGTGTGTTTGGACTTAACTGTTGCTAAACTAGAAAAGCTCCCCTTCAGATGGGTCCTTTATTCCCATCTATCGATGATCGCTGTGCTTGGTACATTTGCTCTCTGTATTCCCTACATTACCTGGAATATTTATCTGCTCAGACGCCCACTGTTCTTTAGGGAACGTCTTCACCCCCTCCAGCCATTTGCTGCGACGCCTCAGCCCTGAGCTGCTGAGAAGGCCTCGCCTCCATTTTGTGTCCGGCTGGCGATCAGGTGATCAGCCCACAAGATGGACGTTCTCAGCTCTGCCGGCCCCACGGCTCTCCGATGGGCCGTTTCACCTGTTTGGAAGCCCAGGCAGATCGGTTTACTGTTGATCGTGTTACACTGGCCCCGGAAGACTGTTCTTATGATGTCAAATAAGTGACTCTTGCTCAGGAGCAACCTTGGCTGCCTGAGACCTTTGTGGTGTTATCACCTGGGACTCAGCCCACCTGCCAGACGTGCGGCTCGGCTCTGCCCACCCGACAGGGCGAACCCTCGAACCCATTCATTCACGGTTCCAACGGGAGAGCCAAGCTCTAAAACCCTGCTACCCAGATCTCTTTGGGTGTCTACATATCATGCATTACAGCCCTCTCCAGACAGCTCGGACGGTGTCTGGCCAGGTGTCCGACCCGAGAGGCAGTCGCTGTCCCGGCATGTGCACAACGCAGGGCTTGAACGCCGGCGGGTCTGCCGTCCGTAAAGTGCAGCACAGGACTCGTGTGTGAGAAGCACAAGCCCCCCCCCCCCTTTTTTTAATGCAGTGCTGCCTTGTCTGCACTTTTTGAAATTGCATATTTATCAGTTCATGAATTATTTATGAGATTGGAAAAGTGGGGGGGGGTGAGGCAAGAGGATGAGGAAGAAGAGCATACAAAAAAAAAACGTATGCTTGCAATACTTGGGCTAGGAGGTGCTTTCAATGTGCGTGCTAGCAATTCTGCTCAAGGATAGCTGTGCTTTGATTTTTTTTTTTTTTTTTTCTGTATGTCATGTTTAGATTCGGTGTTGTGTATTTTGGTGTTTAAAGATTGTGGTGCTGCGTTGTCTACTTCTTCCTGGGTGAATTCAGAGAAGTGCCGTTTATTTGAAATTAGGTGAAAATAGGGACTGAAATGAACAGAGCGTCTCAAAAACTTGGAAAGTGTGGAGTATTTAATAAATTTTAATCTTTTGTCTGTCAGCCTCTATTGTCAAGAAGAGCTGACAGATTGAGGATTAATGAAATGTTTCATAAATTAGAAATGAAACTATCAGCAGAATGTCCAGAGTAGGACTTAAACATTGCCCGGACAAGAGCTTTGGGCCAGTAGAATAGTCCATTCTTAAATCCAATCCTTTTTTCAGTCACATGGGGCAAAAATAAACCTCTCATATGCACTGGCTGAAAACGTATCCTCAGCTTCTTTCATTAAATAAATCAGTGTTGTCTACACATTTCCAACATGTTGGGATTTTTCGCTCTTATTTCTCAGAAGCAAACTGAAAACAAAAGGAACAAGGAAAAAGGCTCAGAAGTGACTTTAAAACCAGGAAACTCAATGTGAAGAGTTTCGCTAGAGAGTATAAACATTTCACAGGTATAATGTGGGATTTTTTTTTTTTTAACTTTCATTTATTTATGATAGTCACAGAGAGAGAGAGAGAGAGGCAGAGACACAGGCAGAGGGAGAAGCAGGCTCCATGCACCGGGAGCCCGACGTGGGACTCGATCCCAGGTCTCCAGGATCGCGCCCTGGGCCAAAGGCAGGCGCCAAACCGCTGCGCCACCCAGGGATCCCTAATGTGGGATTTTAAGTGTCCTATTCCCAGAGCTCTTCACGGGGGCCCGTGTGTACTGGGGTGGGAGGTGTGTGTGGGTGTGTTGGGACAGGAAGGGGTGGCCCTATTTAGGACTGTGCTGTAACTTCCTATTATCTTCCACAATATAACATCACGATGAGTCAGTCATCAATCCCCGCATCTAACACTCACTGTTAAAGATAAATGAATAGTCTAATATTAAATGGTAAAAACACTGTCTTGTTCTTAATTCCCACAGATTTTTTTTTTTTTTAATTCGAGCATGCAACACAGGAAACGTGCTAGCCTAAAATAAATAAAGAACGTGCGATATGTTGAGGCCTGGAGATAGCTATGCTGAAAAGAAAAATATTTTGTGCGTGTGTTAGGTGACAAACTCTCCGGTTTGGGTTCAGAGAAGCCCGATTTAGGTATCAGCAGGTTAAAGTTGAAGCAGGGGGCCTTCTCATTCTTTCTCCTACCATTCTACTCATTTGGATTTCTGCATGGTTGTTCCGAGGAACACTCACCTGAAGTACCTTTCCTCCTACCGGCCAGAGATATAGAATTTGAAAGTGGGCTAGGAGAGTGTATAAAAATGTTTAGCCTAATCACTCCCTAATGACAGCGACTTATGTCCTTAGTGCAGTCGATTTGTTTCCTGGGTTTTAAAAGTAGATTATTTCCATGGTGCAGGCTTAGTGTAAGCTGTTGAGAAACTACAAGCACTGCACTTCAGCCTGAGTTTGGGACGTTCGCCAAGGGTAATCTGATTAAAAGGGCATTTTTTACAACACTGCGCTGCTTTGAAAATTCTGTGCTGCCCGATAGAGTGGGGGCCAAAAAATTGCTTTTTTGAAGACTAGTTTTCTTGAACAAAATTAAAAGCCCGGTGATTCTCTTCAACCTAAGTGCAATGGATGAACAAAAGTCCTGGGTGACACATCTGTTACCCACCGCAAGTCACTCCGTGATCTATTTAATGCAGCTGTTTCGCCGGTTTTGCTTTTAGCCGCATGGACTTCAGACACAGATGCACCACTCCTTAGCCGCGTTCCGTGGAGAGGTACCAAGAAAAGAAGTTTCCGGCTCTAGTTTTTGTGGTTGTGTGATCCGCACTGCAGTCCGCACTGAGTAACAGTTACGGTTCCCTGGAAGTTTAGCAGCTTTAAGTTGTTAAAAAGTAATTATCATATCTCAAATCTTGCGTGTCTTTTAAAAGATGGAATATAATACTAATTAAATATGTCATGTTTGCACACATCAGAATACACTCAAAAGAACCTTTCTTGCATCACTTACTTTATTGAAGTATTTTCATAGTCTTCCATGGGACCTAAATAGGCAAGTAAGATAGATCACTGAATCTGTTCCTATTTTCCAAACATCCCTAGGGTAGGATGAATAGTGAATTCATGGGAGAATCCATCCTTTTAAATAGCATAGGGTAGTTTGCATCCGAGTATTTGTATACATAGCCTGCAGATGAGGGTTGGTTTCTGTTGCTTTTTTAAACTCGCTCTGCTAATGGAACTTGATGGCATCTGGTCTTTGTTGGAGTGGCCTTTCCTAGTTTCCTGCTTTTCTCCCCACAAATCAAAACTCTTCAATATAACTGAAATATGGGGCACCTGGGTGCCTCAGTGGTTGAGTGTCTGCCTTTGGCTCAGGTCATGATCCCTGGGTCCCGAGATTAAGTCCCACATCGGGCTCGGGGGTGGGGGGGGGGTGCTGCTTCTGCCTCTGCCTATGTCTCTGCTTCTCTTTCTGTGTCTCTCATGAATAAATACATAAAATCTTTAAAAAAAATAACTGAAATGTAATGAGATGCCATGACACAGTTTGGAACAGAAAAATAAAATACACTTTAATTCCATGTATAGTTGGCTCAGCGAATGTGCCAGGCATGGCATCCGTGCTACATAGGAATCAGTTCCTGCCCACAAGCTGATCATACTCTACTGAGGCAGAGATAGCAAGATGCAAAAGGGGTAAGCATTATACTTAATCCGGACGCCAATTGCCGAGGGACAAGCGAGGAGGGAACAGTATTACTTCTTGAAAGAGATTGGCACTAGTGTACGATAGTTTAAAAAAAAAAAAGTATTCCTTTCAAGAGTGGAATGCTTTATAATCCTCAAGTTTTCCTAACACAATAAAAACTAATGTCAGTGAAAAGACACAGACAATTTCATGTACATACTTCACAACATTAAGATCTCCTATTGTCTGGCAAAAGCTTCCCTACATTTTAGTGGTATCCTAAAACGCGTTGGATCCTTCTACATTACATGTTTCTAAATTGTGCAGTCTGCATTTTCATGGAAATAAATCCCTGCGCATGTTGTTCTCAGTAAATATAAAAAATGGTGGCATTTCTTAAAATACACTTTCTAACTTTTGGTAACGTGGAGAGAATGTGCTGAAAACAACTTGAGTCAAAATAGAAACCCAGAGACACTGCAAATTGAATTAGGCCTTCCCCCACGACAAACATCTAGTGCAGTTCTTTGTTAAAGATGACAGTTTTTCTTCTGAGCCATCTTTAACTTCCGGGGAACATCGCTATAGAATGGTTTAGGAGTGTGCACTATGGTAAAGATGGGTCAATGATAAAATATGGTGTTTCCAAAGAAACTCTTTGCAGTTACTAGTTCATGTTCCAGGAAAGCAGTGCTGTCACTTCAGAACAAAATTCCCATCTGTGCCAACGGAGTTGTCCTTATGGATTCAGAGAGCATTTTATGGTCTTTCTTCCCCCTGCAGAATAGAAAGGGTAATTTGACTCAGGCACATTAATATGAATGGCTTGGAGTTATATGATTGAAGATTTTTTAATACTAGCACTAACGTCAGCGTGCAGGGTAGAAACAGTGCTCCAGGGTGCCAATGAGCCAAAGTACATATTCCTGTGACCAGAGAGACAAAGAGAAATTATTTTATTCTGTAGAGGCATAGGTAAGAACGAAGAGGTGTTTTCCTGCTTTCTCTGTATTTGGCATGTTATTTGAGAAGCAGTCCTTTGAAACCTTCTAGGAACAATTGGCCATGAGAGGTCATAGCTCTACTTATCTGCCTGTATAACCCTTTTGTAGTACCAGTAATGTTTGTTAACCAATTTTTCCCTTTGAAGTTCAGTGGTAGATTTGGTGTGTGTGTGTGTGTGTGTGTGTGTGTGTGTGTGTGTGTGTTTTCGAATTTAGGTTTTGGATATCTCTTTAAGATTTTTGAATTTTGTGCCACTTAAAATGAGATATTCATGTCAGGGAGATGTCCTGCTGTTCTAGGAAAGGGAGGGGGACACCATTAAAAAAAAATCTTGATAATCAAGGCCACCTGTGATCCTACGCTGCTTTCTGGAGCACAAAGGCACGGAGGAAAGCTGTTCTCCAAACCAAAGCAAAATTTCTGTGATCCACAAGACACTTCAGCCTCTTCCTACTAAGAAAGAAAGAAAATCATACTACAGCAGGATCAGCTGCTCTCTGTTCCTTTTTTAAAAAAGAAAAATCGAGGTGGTTGCTATTTAACACAAAGCCCTGTGACCTTAGTACTGTGCCTGCTTTGAAACACCGAACTATTTAATGATGCAAATTACAAACAGAGGGAAAACATCAGAAGAGTCTGTCTGGAAATTAGCTTGTTGGACTGAAAATTAGCTAGCTTAATCGAACTTGCTGGACTCAGATTTTCTCTGTGGAAAGCCTGGCTTGGAACTGTGGTCCATTTGCATTGTCTCACTACTCAGTAGAACCCTAGGAATTGTTGAAAATTAGAGACAGAACAAATCTATCTTCTATTTACACAGTTGAAATGACCAAACGACCTCTTGGATTTTTAGTAAGGGCCTTAATGTTTTCAAAGAAACATGGCATTAGATGCTCGCAAAAAGCCATCCTAGAAAAATCGAATTAAATTATGACTATATTTCAACAATTCCTAAAATGCTGAGTCAAATTGTGTTTTTCATTCTGAAGAACTAGGGATAAATCATGTATGTGTTGATACATAATTACATTTTTCTTTCGTGTGAGGACATGGTAACAACATGACCCAATTCATGCAGAGAGAATCCTTGTAAACATTGAGTCTAGTCAAAGACTTCAAAGACATGCTTAAAACATAGGACTGTGTTTGAGGCTTATGAATAATTCCAAAGGTCAAAAAATTGTACCATGTAGAGATAACAGCATCAGGTCATGAAGATCTATATTAAGAACATCAATTCTTAAATTAAGGGAAGTACTCAACAACTTTAAAATCATAATTTTATTTTCTAAGAGCTATTTCTTTGAACAGCTTCAGAAATATTTGTGCTTTCATATATTTTTGATAGATGGAATGATCATTTTTTTTTATAATACCAAAGGGGCAAAACTCCTAAACCATTTGCAAAGCAAATCTGCTTCATGTCCAGCCTAGCAATCAAACGTTTCTGTCTGATTGAAAAAAATAACATATATAAATGATGATACCCAGTACAGTGTATCCCTTAATTTAAAAAATAATTTGTAAGTGGTGAAGTGTAACTCATTATAAAGTAGCCTCATACTCCCCCCAAAAAACTGTAAATAAGTTTAACTTGAAAAATGTAGTAGTTCAGAATATAGTTGGAAGCAATATAACACCACAGAAATGGTGAAATTTACTGTTATCATAATAAAATAATATTGATGACTTTAGACAGAATTCATCAAAAGGAAATGATAAATATTTTTATCATTTTTCTATTTTAAAAAGTAAAATATGACATTATTTGTTATTTATAGACTTTAAATTTTAATGAAAATCTCTGGTAATAGTTTCTGAGTTTCTATTGAGGCTACTGACAGTTCATAAATATGTCAAATTTAGTATTAGGAACATATTGTAATTCGTAACTTTTTATAGGACAGTAACTTATTATTTTTGCAACTATTTTAAAATAGCTGAGGTTATTTGAAAACTCAGTCCCTGCTAAATGTTTTAAATTAGATGTTTTTCACTGATAAAATAAATAGCCTATAGGCTTTCACAGAATGCCAGTATCAATAGCACCAGGTAGCCAACATATTTAACTGTGATATTCTAGTCTATCTTAGCTAGAGTAACGGAATTCTATTTCTAAGCAGTTTTTGCAAACTAAAAAATAAATATTATTGGTTAATATTTTGGCAAGTGTTGAATAAAATTTATTAGCTATTATTAAATGCTAATAAAATCCTACTTTACAAACTAATGCACAAATCTTACCTGCAAAAAAAATGATGCTATGAACATCTGCAGTCTAGGTGTAACTAGCACTTAATATTTTGAGTGCTTTATTTACTTTGGTGTCTTTAAAGTGATAGACAAAAGAGCAAAAGTCTTCAAAGAAAAAAGACTGTACAACTGGCTTGTTAAGTCTGAATTTCTTTGATACGTACAATCTACTGTTTGTTGATTGCATATCCATGATTTCTGCTTTCATTCTCTTATAACTATGATAAACAGCCAGTTAAAGAAAATTACTTAAAAAATATTTTTTCTTTATGTCATTATGAAAACATATTCAGGGAATGATAAAATGCCATCTCTCATTACCATTTAGGGTCAATTTTTGCAGTGCTACTCAAATTTGGGTGCTTGGTTCGAAATAACTCTCATTTTGTAATCTGAACAATTTTCTGAAAATATTTCACCTCTAGAAGGAAATTACCCAAGATCCTCTCCCTTTACTTTCCCCACTGCCTCTCCTTTGCTCTACCTCTCCAATTTTCTAAACAGGTGAATACATTATCATATCACCTGACTCACTCTTGAAAGCCATTGCCCTCATCTAACTATTCTAATAGATCAGTCTTAAGCTTTCTCATCCCTGGGGAATCCTTAGGCTGATAACATAGTGGTCATGCCAACAGAGGGACTGTGAAGCACAGAGCCATTATCTTTATTCTATGAGATATGATTCACACTGTGAAATTCACATTGGTTCATACATTTTTGTTATTATTATATTTGGTTGGCCTTGATTCTTCAGCATTTGGTGAGTGAAGACCCCTCATGAGTTAAAACCATTGAATATGTTTAGTGACTAAGCTAATTCTGAAGCCTAACTCGTTTACACAAAGAACGAGTTACAATAGCATATATATAATACATATTATGATGTATTTAGACCAGATTATTGTATGTGTGTATATATACCACTGTAGGTGGCAAGTAATTTTATTTAGTTCGTGTTATTTCAAAAAAAGGTCCCGCGTGCATTAAAACTGCAAATGTTTTTTTAGGCAGAGTATGTATACATTTTACAATGGTGGAAAAAAAAAATCTTTCCGTAAAGGATCATAATAGTGGTGAGCTTTTAGCATTCATGTTGATAGATCCTGAGCGAATCATCCCCCGAAAGTGGGAGCTGAGGAGAAGGGGTCAGGATGCCCTCCCTTCCTCTCTGTGCGGAGCCACCGGCTGCCCTACGTGGGGCTGTGGGGCTGTGGGGCGGCTCTGCAGAAACAGCCCCTCCGCAGCACAAGCACATCCATCCTGAGCCCTGGCTGTGGACAGCTCCTCCGTGGAGAAATAGCTGAGGACCGCACAGTCCTCTTTTCCTCCTCCTACCCTTCATCCCCTGGCTCCTGTTCATAGCAATCTGAGCTCTAGATGTGAGCTGCGACGTCTGACATTCTTGCAGCAGAGCCTGCGGGAAGAAACAATATTGGGTGTGTGTGTGCGGGGTGGGAGGGCACAGGGAGATGAGAAGGAGAGATGGGGTGGAGGAGAAGCAGCACAGGCAGGAAGGGAGATGGGGCACCCATGAGGCTTATCTCTTTCCCCTAGATCCCTCCTGATCTCAAGGCCAAGAATAGAACCGCCTATTAATAAAAGCAAATCCTATTTCAACACATTGCCTCCTCCACCGACTAGGACTATAGGTTTCAGGTATCAGACTACACTTATCATCGCCTTAGGTGGATTTCAAAGGCCAGGAGCCCACCAACATTTTTTTCTTTTATTTCCCCTTACAGAATTGCATTTTCTAGAAAGCTTCCGCATGTTTACTTATTCTACTACCACCAACAGGTCATTTGTGTTTCTGGCGTACTATGGTCATTACATAAGAGTAAATATTATTAACAACAAGCATAGGAATTCGGAATTACTTTGCCCACATGTAAAATTAATGCTTTCCTTCCGGCAGGAACAATAAGAGCTTGAGAAGCTTATATAAAAAGTGACACAGAATTGTAAAACTAAGCATTGCTGTGATTAGCATCCTCTTCTTTAAAAAAACAAAAAACAAAAACAAAAAAAGAAAACAAAAGCATTGAAAATGTAATTAGCAAAGAAAATATTGCTTACTAAAAAGATAGGTCGATGACACTTTAGTCAAATAAACTCTGTATATTCTAACTTTTAACTTTTCATCATGTGATATCCCAAGAAATAACTCTCACTGAGTGTTTTCTCATTTTCTCAGCGTAGGCATCGCTCAGACTAATTCAGCGGCAGCGAATGCATTGAGTGTACACTTACACCCTTCATAAAAAGATCTGATGGGAGGCAGACAGCCAGAGAGAACTTCAAGGATTTGGCAAAGGCAGGGACATATCTTAACCTATCCCAAATTCTCATTTTGAACATGTAGAATTTCAGTCACTTAAAAAAATAAATTTAATTATGTGTAGCTCAGTACTTTCTTCACAGTACTGATACTAGAAATAGTTTAAGAACAAACTGTTCTGGGTTTTATTTTTACTGGATCTGTAGGTAAGACTGCCAAAACTGTCACTTAAAAAATGTTGTTTGCAACCAGATTTTGGAGTCCTCGTTTCTGGTTCAGAACTTTGAAAATAGCAGCCAAATGTTTGGATACTTGTTCAGTTGTGGATATAAAAATTCCAGGACAGTCCAAAGCATTCCTATCTCTAAATGGAAATAATAATAATAACAATAATAATAATAAAGAAAAAGGAGGGGAGAAAGATAGGAAGAATAGGCAAAAAGGCACCCTAATAAGAAAAGTTACAAACAGTGTGCTTTGACCTACTTTGGAACTTTTCCTTTCTACCAGACTCTATTTTCAAAGACAGAGTCAGCTTCCTCACAGAGTAACATGATTATTCTTTCATGGCACCTTAGAATTCCAGAAAGAAAAGACCTCTGGGGTCACCTTGACATATCCTGCCACTGCAGGCTGGAGTCGGGCCTCATGGATTGCACGGTGTGATGCATTACGGCGGGTTCAGATGTTAATGTAGCTCCCATGATTAGAAGGGGGAAAGATCTTTTTTATAAATGAGGTTTTGCAGCCACCATTTCCAAATTACTTAGCCACCGGCACCCATTCTACCTTTCTCCTGCTCTTGCCTCCCTCCCACTGCAAACAAAAGGAACAGTACTCTGAACATTTTTTGTTGTTCCCTGGGTTTCTCTGCTTGGGCAAAGATCATCATGCTCTGATTTAGTGTTTTCAAGTAAGTGTGCCCTCTGCTGCAGCAGTCTATTGAGAGACAACACAGCCCAAGCGGGAGAGTTCAGCATGGCCACTAATAAAACACAAGCACGGCTTTGTCAGGCCACGAGTGATTACTTGAACAAGTGCCAACGAAGAAACCAAACATTAGAGCTCAGCGCTTCAGACCCTCAAGACAAAGGGCCAATTGACTTTCCTCATTAGTTTTTGTGCCAAACATGTAAACACAGTTTCCTCTCTATCTTTGATGCTCAAAACATGCCAGCTTGTTAACATCTTGGGTGGTACTGTGGTTTATGAGGCTATAAAGACGATTATGTTGGATTGGGTATTCTTTTTCTCTTCTTATTGGAAAAGATAGGCTTATCCTATTTAATTTTTTTTTTTAATGAAAGTAGAGTCTTTGGGACAGTTTTCACTTATCACTGGTCCCATTGATTCATATATAATAATCCAGTAATGAAATAAAAGAAGAAAGAAGAAGGAAAGAAAGAAGAAAAGGAAGGAAGGAAAGGAAGGAAGGAAGGAAGGAAGGAAGGAAGGAAGGAAAGAAGGAAGGAAAGAAGGAAGGAAGGAAGAAGGAAGGAAGGAAGGAAGGAAGGAAGGAAGGAAGGAAGGAAGGAAGAAGGAAGGAAGGAAGGAAGGAAGGAAGGAAGGGAGGAAGGAAGGGAGGAAAGAAGGAGGAAGAAAGGAAGAAAGAAAGACTTGATCCTTATTAATTCCTGCCAAATGTGTAGGGTAAAAGGTCTGTCACAAATGTTTCAAAAGCAAAACCTGTAAATATGTGATTACAAGAATGAGAATAAAGAATCCTAAGGACTGATGGACAAGAAGTAATAATAGTTATTGAACCAAGTCAGAGCTCCATCTTGGGATGATTGATATCACACCTCCTCACCACTCACTTTTTTAGTCTTATATAGGTATCTCAAACTCTCGTTGTGTTATTTCAGCTGTAAATTTATTTCTCCTCTCTTCCTGTTGTCTATGTTGGTTATTCTTTTATACTTGTGCTTATCAATACTTCATACCCCTCTACCTCTTACTCCTGACTTCTCAAGCCAGACCAAGTACATGTCTACATTTCTTGTCACTGGGGGTGGTTCTACAGAAAACATATTTCCAAAATTTGTCTTCATAACCAGGCTAACAGGAGCAAAAAAGCATTGACTTAGTGTTAATTAGTCATAATTGTGAATCCTCACTCCATGAGTCAGTTGTATTAACCTCTTCAATGGGAGATAATTTTTCACTTATTAAATTGACCAACACCAAAATATGGTAGCACAATATATTGTTGAGGTCATGTCAATTGTTACAGATTCTGTGGATGGTTATTTAATCATATTCATCAATATTAAAAATGCATATATCCTTTGTTTCAGCAATTCCACTTCTAGGAATTATTATACAGATATACACATGTATAAAGCTATACATATATGGTTGATAACATATATAGTATTTGGTTTGTAACAGAAGGTTGGGGGGGGGTACTGTAAATGTCCCTTAGTAAGGGACTAGATAAATGACCTAAGTAGGGTTAGATAATTTATGGTGCATCCATATAATGGAAAACACACAGATCTGTTAAAAATAATAACATCCTAATAATCAGGGAAATGCAAATAAAAATCACGATGAGATATTACCTCAGGTCTGCTAGAATGGCTAAAATAAAGAAGTCAAGAAACAACAAGTGTTGGTGAGGATGTGAAGAAAAAAGAACCCTAGTGCATTGGTGATGGGAATGGAAACTGGTGTAGCCACTGTGGAAAATGGTATAGAGATTCCTCAAAAAAATTAAAAAGAGAAATGCCATATTATCCAATAATTCCACTATTGGGTATTCACCCAGGGAAAATTTAAACATTAACTCAAAGAATATATGCTTCCCTACGTTTAGTGCAGCTATTTACAATAGTCCAGACATTGAAGCAATCTAAATGTTCATCAATAAACTAATAGATAAGGAAACTGTGATCTATATATCATCTATATATCTATATATCATATATATCTATATAGATAGATAGATATGTAATGGAATATTACATGGCCATAAAAAAGGATGAGATTGTACCATTTGAAATAATATGGGTAAACCTAGAGGGTATTATGCTAAGTGAAATAAGTCAGAAGTCAGGCAGAAAAAGACCACCATCATATGATTCCACTCACAAATGTAATCTGAAAAAATGAATAAAGTAAAGAGCAGAATCAGGGGCATCTGGGTGAAATAGTTAAGTGTTGGACTCTTGGGTGTTGCTTAGATGGTAATTTGTGATATTGAGCCCCACATCAGCCTCTATGCTCAGCAAGGAGTCTGCTTAAGACTCTCTCCCTACCTCTGCTGTCCTCCACTGCATGCTTTCTCTCTCTCAAATAAATAAATAAACCTTTTTTTTTTTTTTTTTTTTTTTTTTTTTTTAAAGCAGATTCAGAGCTACAAATGCAGGGAACAAACTGATGATTGCCAGAGGGGAAGGGTGAAGGTTGGGTGAAATAAGTGGAGAGTTGCAGATAGAGGACTTCAGTTATGGAATGAGTAAATCAAGAGAATAAAAAGCAGAGCATAGGGAATACAGTTGGTGATATTATAATAGCAATGTCACGGGACAGATGGTAGTTATACTTGTGGGTGAACATAGCATAATGTATAAACTTGTCAAATCACTATGTTATACACCTGAAACTCTTGTAACATTAAGCATCAACTATACTCAAGTTAAAAAGATAATGATGCTGCTACTCTGCATATATTAAAACAGAATTATCCCCAATTTGTATTTTTTAAGTGAAAAATCAAAGTAGGGACAGCTCCGGTGGCACAGCGGTTTAGCATGACCTTCAGCCCGAGGTGTGATCCTGGAGACCCTGGGTCGAGTCCCATGTCAGGCTCCCTGCATAGAGACTGTTCCCTCTGCCTGTGTCCCCCACCCCCCTCTCTGTGTGTCTGTCATGAATAAATAAAATCTTAAAAAAAAAAATCAAAGTAGAATGATGTATATAATTAGCTAACATTTGTGAAAAAGCAATATATATACATACATACACATGTGTTCACATATTTATGAACATGGATAACCGTTAGGAGATGTTCCCCTAAAAAGGGGGAAACTGATCTCAGGATTAGATCAGGGAGGGAGATTTACTATATAATTTTTTGTACCTTTTGAATCTCTTATAATATTAATGTATTCCTTGGTCTAATGAATTAAAATACACAATTCTTTAAAGTCCATGATTTTAAAGCATATCTTAGAGGCAATACATAATTTCACCATTAGCTATTAAGAACATTATTAAATGACTTGATTTTATGGAATGGTTTAATGGTTAATAATTAAGCCATTGTTAAATAACTCACATTATGAAAACCTTAATGTAAGTTATTTTACCCATTAACAGAAACTAGCTAGTGTAGACCTCTCTGGAAACGGGACTGAATTTTGATATATTTTGTCATGGAAGAAGGATCACACATAAAAAGTGATCACAAGTCTTGATAGCATGGCGAAATGAGCACCTGGAGGCAATAGGAGGACTCTGGGCCCCGAATGAATTAGATACTGGGTGAAGGGAGATACTTGATGAATTAGATACTTGATGGAGGGAGAATAAATGAAAGCAGAAGTAACACTCTTGAAGTAAAAATAAACCCAAAGACACAATCTGATACGGTGCCAGCCTTGGCCAGAAAGGCTTAATAAATGTCTAAATGCTCTATGAAGGGAAGGGGTTTTAGGAGCATCCCTAAGCTTTGCAGCAAGTTTAGCACTCAGGAAGGTGCATTAGGTCTTCTGGGCCACTAGGGTACCATTTAGAGGAGTGTACTATCATTGTAGCCAATGGCCTAGAAACAAATGATTTCAAAGTAATGACACCCCAGTGGCCTGGAAGAGTTAATGTGCCTCCTAAGTGACTAATTTAGCATTAGGGAGTTATTTAGCCTCTGGGGAAGATAGAATGTGTTCCACAAAGGCAGAGTAGTTTACTAGATAACATTGAGAAGTAGAACACAATAGAGGCGTGTTCTATTTTGACACCTTTGTAGATTTGTTCTGCTACCTTGGCCCAAAACTTAACATCTCTTTGTTTGGGCACATCTATGAAACAGGGCTATGGCTCTTTATTCCACCCAAATCTCAGGCCTGCTGCAAGGATTGCTAAATTAGCACCTCCAAAGGACTTGAAGGAGAGTGACAGCCTGTAACAGAGCCCTGAGTCCTATCCTGGGAGTCAGAGGACCAGATCTCAGTCCTCGGAATGATATCTAGAATATGCTTCTTAACGTCTCTAAGCCCAAGAAGTCCTGTCCTTACTCGTAAAATAAGATCAGACTCGATGACCTCTAATACCTGTTCCAACTCTCACTTTCATGAATTGTAGCCAAATACCTAAGAAATAGTCAATCAAATGGAAGAGTTTATAAAATTATAAAATTTTACCATGTTCAATTCCTCTAAAATTCTTTTATCATTGGTTGAGCAATAACAAATATCAGGAATGTAAATTTTAGAGACTAAAAAAAAAAATTTAGAGACTACATCTAGGCAAAGGAGATACATATGAATGAGAAAAAAGATGGTGCCTATCCATGATAGATTCCTTACACTATTTTGAAAGATGGGGCATGTACTCATGAAAAGGCAAAAGAAAACTTTTAAGGAAACATACCCAATGAGATAAATAATGTAAATAATCCAGGGCACCTGGATGGCTCAGTGGGTTAAGCATCTGCCTTCAACTCAGGTCATGATCTGATGGTCCTGGGATGGAGTCCCACAACTGGCACCTCTGCTTCTCTCTCTCCCTCTGCCTGCCATTCCCTCTGCTCATGCTCTCTCGCGGTCTGTCACGTAAATAAATAAAATCTTTAAAAAATTAAAAATAAAAATAATATAAATAATCCATAAGCACATTAAAAAAAATCAGGTGTGGCTACACCAAGAAGGCTTCCAGGTAGATAAAAATAAAACAAGATATTTGGGTTAGCAGAGTAAAGGAAAGAATATATTATAGTGGGGGAATAATTAACATGCAAAGGCAAGAATTTGAGAAGAACAAGTAATATAAGCAGAATGGTGAGCAAATTGGCAATATTAAAGATTTTGCATGAAAGATTAATAAAATATTGGAACGAGGAAGTTAAATATGTTATAGAGGTAAAAGTTTATTGATAAAAAGTCTTAACAGTGATTACAGGGAGGAGTTTTTATATGAAAACATAAAAAATTTAAGGTTCATAAATGTTTTGGGACAGAACCATGCCATGATAAAAGCTCTGTGTAAAAGAAAATTATTCATGGAAGAAAGTCATCAAGGCTGAAAGCAAATTTGGGGAGACCACCAGACAAATGCAGATTAATTATTGTAATTAATATTTCAATATGTCATATTACATTTTCTTCTATCTAGAATATTAATAAACAAAAATCTGAAAAGGCTATTAGATGAAATAAGAACAATATGAAGTTAAAAGAGAAGAAACATTGTCCCAAATTTTCCACAACTTGATAAATTTTAGAATCTCCTCAGTGACTAAATAGATTGAAATTGGCATTAAGATATTTAAAAATAGAGTTTAGAGGAATTAGGTCACCATTTCTCTTCTAATTAAGGATTAGATTGCATTGCAAGAAAAATAATATTTTATTGTATGTATTACATTCTATGCATTACAGTGAGCATCCTTCATGAGATTATCTCCTTATAAGTGGCTGTCTGAAATATTTATTTCAGCTTTCCAGTGAGCCTATGGTGGATGCAAAAAACCACAGGTAAAATTTCTGCAAATATATCTAAATAACAAACTTCTTATTCAATGTCTTGTCAGCACACAACTTTGCAGAACACCACAGTGCAGAAGGTTCTACTCCACTGCTATGGTTTATGAAGTCTTCTTGTTTCAAAATAATTTTTTATATAAATCTCCATGTGGGAACTTCAATATTCCAAGTCAACCTTGTTCTGAAATTGAATGAGTTAACTGGGTACATTAATACGGACCCTGTTGAACACATAATGGGCACAAGTTAGTGTGCAAAAGACCTGTACAGAGCCAAAATAAGATGCTAGAATGCCCACGTGTAAAGCAGATGGGTTTTACTTACATTGTCCTTCGGGCCTCACTTGGATTGTGCTTATTCTGATTTCACGTTTATAATCATAATCTGTCTGGTCATATACCTATTGCTATCAACTCCACAGAACATGTAGAATTAAAAATTAGCACGAAAAGAGGCTGCTGTTGGCAGGCACACTGCCAGCAGAGGCCTCTGAAGGCTCTAGCCCAGGACGGAGGAAGAGACAATAAAACTATAGAGTGACAGATCCTTGAACTTGAATGGACGCAAGCAAGGGCCATTAGGTGAAGGAGCAAATTTCTCTACAGAACTCACTAGCTCAGGGCACCTGGGTGGCTCAGTTGCTTAAGTGTCTACCTTCAGCTCAGGTCATGATCTCAGGGTCTTTGGGATTGAGCCCTGTGTCAGGCTCCCTGCTTCTGTTTCTCCTTTTCCCTCTGCCCTTCCCCCTGTTTCTCCTTTCTTTATTTTTCTCTCTCTCTCAAATAAATAAATACAATCTTAAAAAAGCAAAGAACTCACTAGCTCTTCAGGGCATGATAACATGGGCTGTCATAGCTCTGTACAATAATTGATAGAAATCATAATGAGCCTGAATTACAAAGAATAAAATAAATTAAGTACATGTTCTCTTGACCAACTTTATGTTAGTTAAAACCAAAAGAATGTTGTGTTTATTAAGATTCAGCTATCCAGAAAATTTTCCTATTTTGAAAAGCTTTGTTCCTTGGTATTTTAGGTGTCAAAGTTTAAATATAATATGCCTTTTTTTCCTGTTCTGTAAAAACATTGTTTGTGATATATGAGCAAAATCTCTGTAACTTGGGTTTGTTGGATGTGAGTTTTACTATTGTAATGCATGACAAGTTTTAGATCTTTTCAGATGTAAAATAGTGGTAGCAATTCCTAACTCAAAGGAATGATGTAACAGTTAACTAATGGAAATAAAAAAAATTTAAATCGTACTTAGAAAGTGTTTAATATGTGCCAGTCTCTGTGCTAAGGCTTTTTACATATTAACTCAATTCTCAAAACCATGCTCCCAGGTAGGTCTGTTAATATCATCTCCAGATTACAGTTGATAAAATTAAGGGATAAAGACATCACATAATTTGTCCAGAGTCACAAAATTACACGGTGGCAGAGCCAGGATTCAAATTCACATATTTATGTTCTGATGTTTACTCATCACTAATCTAATATGAAGTAAGTACTACATATAAAAATCATAGTGCCTCACATATATGTGGCTCCAAATAGCTTCTTCTGACTTTCCATTTCCGTTCTATAAAAAGTAAATACTAAAACAGAGCAATAACTTTATTTTTCTAATCACTGTTCTCTTATTGGTGCTGTGGCTGTTTCTACTGCTATATATCACCAAGGTAAGATATGATATGACTCTGCATCCATTACTTACACCACTGTTACTCTGCTGACTATGCAACTTCCATGTGCTAGAGTAGAAATGCTTTATATATATCCTGGTCTTTGAATTGTGTGCGACCTGGGAGTGAGAGGGCACAATTTGGAACTCTCAAGCTTCCCAGTCAACACTGTGTTCATGGAAAGGAAAGAAATTTTGTCCATAGATTTTTTTTTGAGGTTTTGTCTAATACAGGGGATACACAATCAGTAGAAGTAGGAAGCTCTAGGTCTCATCTTGACCATGATTTTCAAATGTGTACTTGACTTATTGGCTACCTGTTGAATTGCATAGAAGCAATGAAAATACATTATTATAGAATAAGGGACTGCTCTGAAGAAAATTTTAAGGAAAAACTAGTGGGAAATATTGGGGAAGGGGAAGCTTTAAAAAAGATGATTAGTTTTGGATAGTTCTTGGAATGTTTGGGGATGGCATAGAGAGAGATGAGATAGCAATAACTTGACTTTGGAGGCTGGTATAATTGAGTTAGTATAGCTTTGCCCAAACTCCTGACCATTTTTCAATCAGTCTTCATGAGGAAGCACTTCTTAGGATTACGTATTCAAGTGATTTTGAAAGAAATTATACACATAAAACCAGATATACCATTGAGAATCATATAACCATCTGTCTTCTAAAATAAATATATATAGTTATATATAAATACATATAGTTATAAAAGAAATTTGAACATTTGACAGACATTTGGAAAAGAAAGGAGAGGAGAGGTGGAGAGAGAGAGAATGAGAATCACTTCAAATGTTAATATCCTAATGAAAAAGCTTTACAAATTTGTGTATATCCTCTTTCAGTTTTTATCCTAAGTACATATGTTTCATAAAGTTATATTCATAATATATATAATTTTGTGTCTTGCTTTATTAATAGTTTTTATATCTCATACCATAAAATCTATATGAATAGTTTTATAATATTTTATTTATGGTTTTATTCACTTATTCCTTTTTTTTAAAAGATTTTATTTATTTATTTTAGAGAGAGAGTGTGCAAGTCAGGGGAGGAATAGAGAGGGAGAGGGAGATGGAGAATCTCAAGTAGACTCCGCACTGAATGCAGAGCCAGACAAGGGGCTGATCTCATGACCTGGTGATCATGACCTGAGTAGAAATCAAGAGTTGTTCACTTAATGGACTGAGCCACCCAGACGCCCTCATTTATTCCTTTTAAAGACTGAACAACAAATATTTGCAAGGTACTACATTACACTCTGAGAATACAAAAATTAATAAAATCAGTTCTTGATCTCAAATAGATTATAGTTTTCTTTGGAGGAACATAGGTACATAGTCAAGGAAGTACAATAGAATTTCATAGGTAAAATGGTAGATTTATTTAAAAAGTAATTTGAGGGGCACTGGGGTAGCTCAGATGATTAAGCATCTGACCGTTGTCATGATCTCATGGATTGTGGGGTCCAACCCCGTGTTAGGCTCCTCACTCAGTGTGGCATCTACTTGAACTATTCTCTCCTTCTACCCCACCTCCCCCCACCCTTTTCTCTCTCTCTCTCTGCCTCTATCTAAAAATAAATAAATAAATCCCCCCAAAAAAAACCAAAACCCAAAAAAAACAGAAAGCAATTTGAAAAAAAAAAAAAGGAAAATGGCCAATCGTTGTTTGGAAAAATGGTCACAACATGCTCTATTTTCAAAAATTATTTTTAAAGGACAGTTATAAGCTCTTTAGGCTGAAATGCCGGGGAGGAGAAGAGAATTTGAACTTTCAGGCAAAAAGGTAGTGTGAACAGGGACACTGAACACATGGCATGTGCAGGGCACTACAGTCATGTAGTTTCTGGTGTGAGAGGACTTGCAAAGAGAGGTGAGGCATAGTTGTAGGCAGAGCTTGACAAGGAGGTCTTATGAAGTCACCAAAAGGTCCAAAAGTAGCACAATCACCTTTAAATGTGAATAACACCCCTGGTGAAATGTAGCAAGTAGTCGAAGAGAAGCCCAAGGAAAGGAAAACTGGTAGTGAACTACAGTCAAATTGAGCTGCAGATGATGAGAGTATAAACTATGAAGGTGGCTGGATGTGCTCACATAGAAGAAGCTTGAGAACTACATGGGGAAGAAGGGAGTAGGTCTGATATTACTGTGTGTGTGATAGGTATTGAATATTGGATTAGAGCTCAGAGATAAAGATGTAAGAATCATCCGAGTGTATGAGAAGTGTTAAAATTGGGCTCTTTTTGATTCAAGTTTGGATTGAGGTTCAGAAGTGAGAAGAGTAGGTGCTCAAAGGCTCACAGATTCTGATAGCAAACCCAGCTCCAAACTGATTAGAACAAGTTTATTCTTAAACCACTTCTAGACTATATGATAGCAGACTAAGTGTTTATTCCATGAAGATTAGGCAATGTAGGATTTCTTTGAGGGAAACCCTAAGCTGAACAAGAGGAATTTGGAAGGTCTACCACATGGGTTTTCAGTCGTGGCTAGTATCTGACCCTCACTAGAAAATCCACCAACAGGAATCTTCTGGCTGGCAGGATCATTGATTATCTTAAAAGGAACACTTCCCCATTCTAGAACATGGGCGAACTCTGAGGACATTATACTAAGTGAAATAAGCTAATCACAAGAGGATAAATACTATGATTTCATTTATATGAAATACTCATAGTACTAACATTTATATAGACAGAAAGTAGAATGGTGATTGCCAGGGACTGCAGGAAAAAGGATGTGGAATCCTGTTTAATGGGTATAGAGTTTCAGTTTTGCAAAATGAAAATAATTCTATAGATGGATGGTGGTGATGGTTGCATAACAATGTGGATGTTTTTATTGTCATCGAATCATGCATCTAAAAATGGCTAAGGTGGTAAAATTTCTGTCATCTGAATTTTTGCCACAGTTAAAGAATGAATTAGTTGGCTTTTAAAAAGGAACCTTCTCCCAATAAAAACAGGGCCTGGCACAATATAGGTTTGAACTTCCCAGAGGCGGAAGCTAGGAATAAGTGAAGAGGCCTTGGAAGCCCATTCATATGGCTTCATAGTAATTGTTAATTTTTCAGGAGTTTTGTGAGCTAATTGTTAAACAGGGCTATTATGAAAACTGATATAAACTTAAATAAATTATATTAATTGGTTTAAATTAAATTAATTTTATTAAAAAGAAAGCTAAAGCATATTCAAAACTCATTACTTCTTTTTCATTTCATTACATTTTTACTATTACCTATTCTCTTGTGTTTATGATGGAAGCACTGTAAAATTCTGTGCTACCTTGCATTTAGTGACATCAAGTTGATAGCTTAAAATCAGCCATGATGGGAGTATACACATCCTGGAAATCAGAATTTTTCTCCCCAGAGAGCCAATTGTTAAACTTTTCACCAACATACCCCTGGGCATAGGGCATCTCAGAGAACTGTAGATTTCTAGCAATTAGAGGTGGTATCTCCAAGAGTTAGTATTCGAGCATCAGCCCCACCCAGAGGGCACCATCAAATCTGCTTTCTGAGGAAGATTTTATCTGTCTTTTACCTTTGGGCCCTTCCTTAGCTCTATTCCTCCTCGGTAGCTTAGAGAATTTTAACATAATTTATCTATTTCCCTATACTATAAATATAGGATGCTTCAATGATTTGCTATTTTAAATAAGGATGCAGTATATATTTTCATGAACATAGCTTTTTTTCTATAGTTTGAATTTTGTAAGGAGATTTTTTAGAAATTGCTTTAGAGATTATAGATGTTTCAAAATTAACATTTTTATAATATTAAGTTATACATGTTTCTAAATATCTTATACAAAATTGGGTTATACTACACATTGATCTTTTGTCTTGTTAGTTTAATGAAATTTGTGTTGTATTATCTAATATCATTTCATATTTTGGGGAATACTAATATGTGATAGGGAAAGTCGCTCCTTAAAATACCAGTTCCCTTTATCTTTCCTGAGATTTGCAAACTATATATTTCATTTAAAATTCTCTGAGTGGTTAACTTATCTTTTAAAAAAATATTTTTATCATAAAAGTAAAACATGTGCACTATGAAAACAGAATTCACAAGGTATAAGTGAAAAGAAAAGCTTCAATCCTATACCTCCAATGTCCCCTTCCAAAACCATCAATCTCAATCACTTTTGTGTTTTCAGTTTCTCTGGGGGCCACCACCATAATTTTAAATAATATTATTTTAACTCTATGTCTCACCTTTTCAACTTCAAAGTATAAATATACTCTTTCAATCCACCAAAACTATCCTGATTGTTAGTTATGTAATTATTTTTTGCTGTTTCTAAATTATTTCATTCATGGTGTTAAATGATGTTTAAAAGTTTTCTATCTTATTTTATAGACCAATATAATTATATAAATATTATTTTTGCACAGATCAAGGCACCTGCTGGGCCTGTATAGAAGGAATGTGATTCCATGTTTTTATATCTTTGCTGCTAGAGAAGGAATGTATTCCAAGCATCAGATTCAAGTGGAATCCTTTTATTTCTGATCACCAATTGCTCACTGTTTTGCTACACGTTCATTCACTTCTTATTTGCATTATGACCTTACTGAACAACTTTTCTTCCTGGCATTTCTAATTTACTTTTTTTTTTTTAATTGACAGAAGAAATATATGCTTTCTTCACTATCTTATGGAGATCTTCCCACTTCTTTTCCATAAACTTTTTTTAATAAAATCCATTTTCTTCTCAAAAGAATATTCTTTAGAAGCCTTTGACGTTTCTTCCTATTTGAATTGACTGCTTTTCAATCCTGTTGTACAGCTGATATCTTGAGAATTGTTTTCATCAGAGAGTAGTTGGATTTTTTTTTCTTTGAGCTCTTGTCTAATAGCTATTTAGTAAACACATAGCAACCTACATAATTATAAACTATAATTTCTTTCTGGAATTCATCTTATTTGTAACACATTGGCATTCTAACTTGATTCATATTCTTTAATATGTGTTCTTAAATTTCTATCATATTTTCCATTTTCTTGTCTTTTTGTTCTATTTCAAAAGTCATTAAATTAGATTATAATGCTGGATCCAGTGTACAGATGTTTTGGGGTTGTATGGATTTTTTTTTTAATTTGCTAATTACAAACATCTAAAACAGGAGATTTCACATCAAAACCTGCAATTCTGGCTTCCTCTTGAACAATCGCAGACTTGATGGTCCACACGGATTTATTTGGACATGAATAGTTATGTTAGATGATATAGTGGCTGCCATGGATTTCTTTTTCACGAATGTAGGTAAATTGTGTTTTCTCAGAGGAGCAGAACTGAGTTTGAGGTCTGTGTTATTTGCCTGGGGTATGCCTACTTGCAGGTTTCGTGATTGGTATGTGGACAGGAACAATGGACAATGTCAAAAACAGGCATTTGTTTTAGGATACCGAAACCCACAGCTAGCTCATACCTTTCCCCAGGCAGGTTTTTCCACTTCTTTTACCATGTGGCTCTCAAATGCAAACCCTGTTATAGCCAGTCTGAACTTCAGAAGCCAGGAAAAGAGATATGCCTAGTTATTTAACATTGGTTGCTCCTGTCACCTGGGTCCCCTACTTAAGTCCTTTAGTCCAGAGAGGCTTTTGAGATGATATGACTGCTCCCTTGTTTTGGTGTCTTTTCTTTAAAGGGCTGCTAATTTTGTTTGTTTATTTGTTGTTTGATGCTTTTTTCTTTCTTAAGTGGGAAGGAATTAATCCCAACATAGTGCTTATCTCAGTCCCATTTTGTGTTCATCTTGGTGCTCATTAAATTTCCTTGTCATAATGTTAGCCAGAGGGCAGCTTGGTATACTCTGCTCCTAGATCAATTTCCAGCATCAGCACACATTTATCGTGTGGATTCTACAGCACTGAGGTATAATTTTCTCCTATATCCATTACCTGGATATCTTACTCTGATGCAATGGAATTTATGAGAAACTATAGTCTCAGGGATGCCCAACTACCCGGGCTTCTCCTATTGCTATTCAGCTTCTAGTGACTTACTCATCTGGGATGAGGCCTCTTAATGTGCAACCCTGCTCTGGCCACTGCTCTCAACCCTATCATTTTGCAGGAATAGATGTGGGAAGAACATTTCTAAAAGGGAAAGGCAACAATAATACACTGATCTCAAATAATAGTAGAGGGATGGGTGGCCAGGTTTTATTACTATGAAAAACGAGTGTCTTGAGTAGAAGTTGGGTTGGGAGCATCTCAGAAAAGGAAAGATACTAGGTTTCATCATGTTCCCTTAGGCTTTATTTCTTTTGAGGTGGAATATTATAAATGAGTCACTGAGTTTCATTCTAAAACTATACAGATATATAATTCATAAAAATCTTTCCTGTTCACGTCCACCAGTTGGCTGGCAGTAGTTTTTGGTTTCTTTTTTCTGTTTTGTTTTTGTTTTTGTTTTTTGATTGTCCCCTACACATTTTTTAGTTATGAGATGAAAAAAACTGAACTTAGTGCCATTTTTTAACACATGTCAATTGAAATCTATTGTGGACACAGTCATGAACTTTGAACATAACCAAATAGTTTCCCATAGCAATGTAAGGAATATCAGTTTCACAATGCCCACAAAGAAGTAATGATTATATTTACATCTGTTGATGTAATAAATGAAAAATATTTTGCTCTTTAAAAAAAATCTGTTAAGTAAGTTTCTTGCAAAATAAAGCTACTACCTTTTCCTCATCTTTTCTGCTGTATAAATATATATTTTTAGTGGATATCTTTACCTTTGTTACATCAGAAATCATTAAGATATAAAATATTTCTGTACAGTGTAGTAGTGAAGTACACAGATTTGGAACCAGCAGAGGTTACTATGGGCTCTGATATTAACTAGCTAACTTTGGACTCATTACTGAACCTTTCTTAGCATTTCTTATCTCGTCTGTCAAACGAGGATAATAATATTACTTTTGTCACAAGAGATGTGGATATTAAAGGAGGTAACACAGGAAAGTCCATAAGACCAAAAAAACACCAAAGCATGCCAATTATTGGCATTATTATTTTTTTTTACTTTCTAATTTCTTCCGTATATTTTTAGTTTGCAATTAACTTTTCAGCAGTTTCATAATATCTCAACTGCTTCTTAATCTTTTCTATAATATATTTTTTTCCTATTTAATTATTTAATATATAGAGAGTTTATTTTAGGATGAGGTTAGAATCTTTAATACATCCTCTCCTCAATCTTGTAAGTATGTAGCTTTTAAATACTTTATAGAATATTATTATTCATATTGATGTATTATGTTAATTTCATTAAGCATGAAATTCTTACAAAAATAGTATCATCTATGTGGTCTAATTATTATGAACTATTGAAATGTCTATTCTTACCTCAGGGTCAAATTTTTCAATTATGGTAGCTTTATAATATGTTTGATTACTTAATAAGACAAATTCTGTTCAATCTCACTTATAAAGTCCTGAATTCTGGGTCCAATCTAGAGTGTCTCCTACTTTTAGTTGAATTGCATGGAGTAACCAACAATTAATTCAAGAAGCCTCATCTTGGATAGAGACTTTAAAACGAAAGACAAAACAAAGACAAGCTATTCCAGTTTGGCAAAACCCATGGGCTTAGGTGGAGAAAAGCAGTTAAATCGATAAGAAAGAGAAAGGAGTCAAGGCTAAAAATCAGAGGTATATCCAGGATAAATTACAAGCGTCAAAAAGAGTAGCTTAACACGCTTTTCATAACCCAATATTAGAGACTAAAGAGTGGTTAAAAGTGCCAATGAAACTGGACATTGCCTTTCTCCCATGCTGCTTCTTTTTAGAAAGTTCAGTTTTATTTGTACCTGTTCATTTTTCCAAGTGAACATTAGAATCTCAGCTTTTCCATTTGTTGGCTGAATGGCATTCCCAGTCACCTACCTCTCTAACTGCATTCTTATCTACAAGGTAGAGATAGTGAAGTCTACCTGTAGGGATGCTTAGAAGTTAACAACATACAGCTTGGACAGTGGACATTTAAAAACACAACAAAATAACAGCTCTACCACAATAGTTCATCTTTTTTGCTTTTACCACTTTTTTTTTTTTTGTATCCAGATAAATGGACTTGAATCTGAAACCAAATGATGTAAATAACCTGATTGATGAAAAAGAGGGAAATGGGAATGTTTTTTTCTTCCTCAATTTGCTCTTTGGGATTGCAAATTCTTTCTGCTCTCCTATGCCCAAAACTTACTGCCAGTTCATATTTCAGTGACCAGATCTAGACCTACTCTACTGCCCATTATTGACTGTTGCTCATTGTTTGCTAGACCTGGGAAGAGCAATGGTTTCACATGCTTGAACGTCTCAATGAATAATTGGCTGAGGGATTTTCTGACTACAATTTTTTCTGGAATGTCAAAACTATGAAAGTGCGTCTCTTTAATTGTTGGAGCTGTCAGAATCGGGACCCCTAAATCCTAATCACTTTATTGTCATCATATCATAAGCTTCAGGGTCCCTTTCATTGGCTTCTCTCCATGGGTCAGAGGCAGGACTATCCAGTTCCAGTCAGTCAAGTAAGAAGCACATGCTTAGAATCTAGCTTGTCCAGTGTTTATGGCATTCCATTTTTAACAACATCACTTTGGTTAAAAATAACCAAACAGTAATTTTAAATTTGCTTCCAGCAAATCTATAAGAAGAAACATCTACCTGCATAATTTATAGGGGAAAGGAGAGATCAATGGGCTGTGAACAGCTGCATGATCTCACAATATTAGTGTGATGAGACACTGGTTTGTCCTGTTGTTTGTGGTGATGGCATTGCACTTACTGAACATGGACAACCAGATTTTATTGAAATTTACTGAATTTATTGGTCACAATGAATAATCACTAAATCCTTGAGTGGGTCCTGGCCAATGTGAAAATTGAACTGCAAAGCACAAGTGCTTAGCTGTAGCGTTCATTATTGTAACTTCTGGGCTTGCTGCAGACCATGTTCTTATCATTTAAAGTCTGATGGAAAAGACAAGCCAAAGACCCACTTTTCTCTGTTTAGAAAACAATGCTGCATAGCATATTTTATAAATAGATTAGAATGGTTACCAATATGCAACAAATGCTGTTCTTCATGTGTTCATGATTTTTTTCTAATACAAGCTTAGAACTGTGCCAGATCAACACACCAAATGTTTTACCAACTGCTCAAAGGGAGTGATGCTGTCTCATTCTGGATCACTTAGTTTGGAACCCTTATCTTAACTTTACCTCTTCAAGTAACATCTCAGGGGTACTATGACTGTATTTTCTTATCCAAGAGTCAGTGAATTGGTAAGAACTTGTATAAATTAGAGAACAAAATGACACATTTTTATTGATGTAGACTATAAGTGACAACTGTGTTGTCATTTTTACTCTGTGTCTAAGTTTCTCCATGTGTAATGGGAAGACTATAATGCCATTCTCATTACCTTAATGAAGCATTTACCAGATTAGCCAGTTTATTACTGATAATGAACACGAAATCACTTTATAGGAAAAACGGAGAAAAATGACTAACTGAACAAACATGGGAAAACATAATCAAAGTAATCTAACAGTTTAGAAAAGAACACTGAAAATCTATTGATTTGATTATTGATTACATTGATCACGATGTTGAAGTATATCAGTATGATTATACACTGAGGATTGAATCATCGGATCATGTTGTGACATGTATGCATTTTTTAGCAGTTAAGTTTTGTATAACAAACATTGGAATTTTGTTGAAATTCAGTTTTCTTTCTACGAAGGGTACACTACGCTGAAACCCTTCTATGACAAGGGTATTGAGCTCTAACAGAGAAAACATCTGAATAAAATAATAGTATACAGAAAATTTTATGAGATTATGTGCTTTTTAAACATTTGTGTATACAATTGTCATGGCTGTCGGATATTGCTTTGTTACCTCTTTATAGAAACTTTTTTTTTAATTTAAACACTATAATAAAAAAAAATAAAAATAAATAAACACTATAATATTAATTGAGTACCTACTATGTGGTATTCAGCATGATAAATGTTTTCACTTACTCCATTTGATTTGAATGAACAATAGGACATGTTTACAAGTGAAAAGACATGGACAAATGTGTCTAATTGTGCCTTTTCAAAGATGCAATGGGGCAGTAATATATTTGAGTTCTGAACTAATCAATCACCTTAGAACACAAGGCGAATTTTGATTAGTCTCATGCTTAGAAACCTCTTTCAAAATTTGCAAGCTTTACTATATATTGGAATTCCAAATATCACGCTGTTCTTCCTACCTTTGTTCTTCTGCACTGATAGTTTTTAAAATGAAAGCCCTAATCTGTATTATATAGGATCATTAATTTCTGCATTTTACACTTGAGCAACAGCACTCTGATTATCTGCTGCAATGAAAAGTAAGCAGCCCTGCTTTTGCAGACTTAATTACCTACTGCAGGGCCTTTCTTTTACCCGTTACCACAAACAGTCTGGAAATGGGGTCAAAAGCATGATTAGAAACCAAATTAGCCACTGAATCCAGAAAACAAACAGGGAAACAGATCCAATAAGCCACTCTGATACAGAAATCAGTTTCCTATCACACCTGGGTTTATCCAGAGAGTTTCTTAATCTCATGTTCTTTACGAGAACAAAGCCACATAACAAAGGCTGTCCAATGACTTTTATGTCTGAGAAAATAAAATGAACTAAATAATAAGCAAGAGATCAGTATTATGGGGGATCAGAGTCATTCCAGGTAACAGGATCTTTTAAAGAATTTGATTTATAGGTTATATAAATGCCTCAAATGTGCCCACATAGTTTTAAAAATTGATCCTTAGATTTTACCTTAAAAAGTCATAAGTAGGCAAAAAAAAAAAAAAAAAGCCATAAGTAGGCAATTTGTTGATTTATAAACTAATTTTATAGTAGCTTAAAATAATTAGCATTAGTCTTGATTTTTGTGTTTTGTATATCTGTCCTTTATTTGAAAATCACATTATATACAATTATAAGAGTATTTTTTAAGCCTTGTCAATTGATATGGCAAATCTTATCCATTTAGTGTTTTCCTTCAATCACACCCAGGTTCTAAACACAACACTAAAGTGACAAGAGAATTTGAAAGTATTTCCTAGCCACATGGAAAAGAAAGATGTCTCATAGATTAAGGTCTTCTTTTTCTGAGAATTTAATGGACAGTAATAGAATTTTATAGCATAAATGAAATGCTGATCAATTTATATTAACAGATAATAGTGTTTACTTCCAATATTGATAGGTACAGTAACATGATGATCTAATTTAAAAGATTGTGTGATGGGAAGACTATTGTTTGAAAATATGCATAAAAAGCAACAGGAAACAAAATGATAAACTATTTAAGGAACATAGAGGGAAATGAGTCAATAAAAAACATAGTTAATATTAAGACATCATTCAGTTCCATTTGGTATTTGCTTACTTGAATATATCGTACACGATTAAATGCAACTAGCCACAGTAGCTAAAGCTTAAAATGTCAAGGCTAATCCTGTTTTATTTATAGGATGGATGCTCAGAAAAGCAATAGTTTAACAAGATTTACTTATCAGTAAAAAGTCTTGACTAAAAATTGGCTATATTTGGAAGTCATTGTTTATATATTTCAGGTGGCTACATACCTGGTAACATACAAACAAGAGTTCACATAGTCACTTACAGTTTTATAGCAGTTATCTATAAATCCCGATGTCCCTTGCAAAAATGAAAAAAAACACATAATTTTCCTTAGGATAGCTATTCGTCCTCTGAATTTAGTTCATTTCACTTCTATTTTTGTGTAATCTCTTTAGTCCAGTCACAGCCAGAGATGAAAAAGCTTACACTTCATAATGAATATAGTACATTTCCTTAATCAAAGTAAAGGAAAAGTTTTAATAGTTATATAGTGAATATATGGGAAATACACTGAACTGAAGCAACGAACTAGGTCACAAATCTTTTCCTTTAATCAAGTTCTTTATTCATTTTCTTTTGGGGAGTGTATATAGGGTTAGGGGAAGGTTCTTTCAGTCTGCTTTGTCTAATAATTTGATGGATGCTTCCATTTTGTGACTGCAGCCTTGTCTAAAGTGAAGACTGAAAGCTCACTGAATTAGTTTTGAAACAACCTTAGAGATGGTCTACTATTTCCTGACTTTTCAGAAGATATCAGTAAAATATAATGTCCAGGCATTATTGAACTCAGGACATTTTTCAAGGAGAAAATGATCTCATTGTGACTAACTCATTTTTCTAGAGCTATTTTCTCTCATCAGGGGACCATTGTCCAGTGAGTATAATTTTGGAGCAGAAGAGCCTTACAGACTATCCACTTGAGCACGTTGAACGCACCTCTGCTACCTGCCTATTCTTATTTTAAGGAGTTCTGTCACAAAAATTCAACCAATTGATCAATATTTATTGTGTGCTGAGGCAATTTGTGCTTGAATGATACAAAAGAACTAAAAGACCTCAAAAAGCTTACAGTCCAGTTGAAAAGATGTAAAAAATAACAACATTCATAACATAAAACACATTCTATAGAGGTGAGCTATGGTACCTCAGAGAATATACGTTTTGGAGCTAGGCAGATGTGAACTAGATTCACTCTATCCTCAGATGAAGCCTGAGATCTTACACAAATGAGAGGTTTTTCAGACTCAGTCTTTTCACCTATGAAATGAGAATAGAATTATCCAATTATCCAATTCAAAGAGATTTTGTGAATATTAGAAATACTACATATTTAGCACCTGGCATATAACATGTGCCAAGTGCATAGTTGATAATTATGACTATGATTGATTACTCCTAGGAATTTTGTGTATAAACACATTATACACATGCATGTGTTCTAGCAGCTATGTATAAGGTGGTTAGGAAGCAAAGCTATTGAGGCAAAAAACACACAGAAACTGCAGAAACCTAAACAAGTGGTGATAAAGAAGTGAACTGAAAATTCACAGAATCAAAAAGCAGGGTAATTTGGAAACAATTGAAAAGTAGGATTTAGTAGACAATACAAAAAAAAAAATCAGAGAACCTTAGTGGTAACTTAGATACAGGTACAAAAAGCAAAATAAGCAACAATGTAAAATTAAAATACAAAATAAACAACAATGTAAAATTCACAGTGTTTGTCATTCAAGCCAAGATTACCAGGCATACAAAGAAGTAGGAAAACATAGCACACAATAAGGAAAATAATCTATCAAATGAAACCTCCCCAGAACTGACCTTTGTTATACTGAGAAAGATTCCGGTTGTTATTTATATTGAAAAATAAATTGTATTTCCAAATACAATGAGAAAATTAGGGGAAAAATTAAGAGACAATATCACTTAAAATATCAGTATTTTAAATACATTGAGATAAGTCTAATCTATTAAAGGTAGCACTATGAGTGTGCTGTCATACTGTCATGTAATGAAATAATCTGATTATGCTGGGCCAATTAGATTTCCGTATGGAATAAGCATTAATTCTGATCCCTATCTCACACCACATACAAAAATTAATTGCAATTGGACTGTAGATCTATACATGAAAGTCAAAAAAATTAAGCTTCTTAAATATAGCATATCTCGTCATAATCTAGAGTAGGAAAATATTCCTCAGAACATTATTTATAAAAGAAAAAACTTGATAAATCAGATTAAATTGAAATTAAGAATGTTCTTCAAAAGATAGTGAAAAAGCAAATCACAAAGTAAAAAATATTTTCCTACATATAACTATTAAGAGATTCATATCCAAGATATATAAAGAATCTCTTTCAAGTTCTTAATAAAATATCACCAAAATAAAATCATATGCAAAAAACTTAAACTGATATTTCACAAAGAGGTTATCCAAATAACTAATTAATACATAAAGAGTTTTCAACCACATTAATCATCAGGGAATACAGATTAGTACTAAAATGAGATGTAACTATATACCTACCAAAATAGGTCAAGTTAGAGAGTTGACACTAGAAAGAGTGTTTGAAGAAGTAGAGCAATTATTGCTCTTATACACTGGTAGAGGGAACTATGAACTGGTACAATAACTTTGGAAGACCTTTTAAAATTATCTGTTAAAATTTAACATATGCATAGCTTAGTACTCAGCAAGTCCAATCCTTATCATATATACAACACAAATATGTGAAAGTTTTACCAAGAGATATGCACAAGCATATTCATAGCAGTATAATTGGTGATATAGAACTGGAAACAACCAAATATCCCTCCACAGTAGAACAGATAAATAAATTATAATATATTTATATAAGGGAATATGACAAAGTAATGAAATAGATGAACTGCTATCATACACAACAACATGGGTGAATCTCACAAACATAATATCAAGTGAAGGAAGCAGGCAGGAAAAATGTATAATATAATATCAATTATATGATGTCCAAAATATATTAAAAAATTATGTGTGTGCAAAGAAACTATTACTCAAGGCCAGAGAAAGAATCATTTGAACAGAACTCAACAGAACTCACAGAAGGCTATGAAAAGTGACCATTCATATCAGTCAGATTGTAGAAACTCCTAACTCACAGAGAAATTTGGTAGAGTACTAAAAAGATTATGTATAAGTGTTTGGGAATAATTATCTTATATGGAATACTGCTCTGAAAGTGCTTCCTCAATCAGAAAAGAAAACTGAAAGGATAAAACTGTTTCTAAGTAACACAACTATATCCCACGTGGGGAGGTGGGTAGCAAATCAAGAAAACAGAGATATACAAAAATCCCAGCACTTAATAATGAGAAATTCACAATGTCTCGTATCCAATTAAAGAGTATCAGGCATGTTAAAGATAGGAAAACAGAACCAATAATAAGGAGAATGATCAATGAATCAAAACTGTCCCAAAACTGACACAGATGCTCAAATTACCAGTTATATTAAGAGTTATTATAACTGCATTCCCTGTGTTCAAATAGTTATGTAGCAAACATAGATCTTTAGGAAATATTTTAAGGAAAGTGATATAATCAACACTGGGAGGAATTAATTGCAGAGTAGACATTGCATAAGGAATGATTAGTGAACTTGAATAACAATTATTATTTTATATATAAAATTATATATGTATATAACACATATATATACATAATTTTTATTGAGATAAAATCTGCATAGTGTAAAAGTCATCATTTTAACTCTTTAATGGCTCTTAGTATATCACAATGTCATGCACCCATCACCACTGCCTAATTTCAAAACTTTTCTATCACCCGAAAGGATCTCCCATATTTTCAAATTTTCCCTCCCTCTTCTCACTAGTCTTCTGTCTGTCTCTATAGATTTGCCTGTTCTGAACATTTTATATAAATAAAACTCATACAATATGTGGCTTTTTGTGTCTGGCTTTATACACTTAGCATAACGTTTTCAAGGTTCATCTATGTTGTAGCATATATTATTCTTTCTTTTTTATGGCTGAATAATCTTCCATTATATGGATATACCACATTTGTTTATGCATTTATCAACTGATGGACATTTGTGTTTTTGCCACTTTTTGATGGTTATTAATAATACGGTTAACATTTGTGTACAGATTTTTTTATATGATACAAATTTCAGTTCTCTTAGTTGCACAGCTAAGAATGGAACTGCTAGATCATAGGGTAACTCTAAGTTTATTTTTTCAGGAATGGCCAAATTATTTTCTGTGGCAGCTACACCATTTTATACCTTCACCAGTAATTTATAGGATTCTAATTTCTTCACAGTTTGCCAATTCTTGCAAATTTTGCAAAGAATTCTTGCAAATTCTTGCAAAAAAAAAATTCTTGCGAATTTTCTATTTCGTTGGTTATAGCCAACCTAGTGCATATGAAATGGTATCTCATTGTAGTTTTTATTTACATTTCTTTAATAACTAATGATGTTTGCCATTTTTATATGCTTATTGGCCATAAGTGTATATTGTTAGAGAAGTATCTATTCAAATCTTTTCCCTAATTTTAAGTTGGGTTGTTAGCCTTTTTAATATTGAGTTGTAAGAGTTCCTTATGTATTTTTGTTACTATAAACTTATCAGATATATGATTTACAAATATATTCTCTCATCTGGACATTGTCTTTTTACTTGTTGATAGTGTCCTTCGATGCACAAAAGTTTTTAATTTTTATGAATTCCAATTTATCTATATTTTCCTTTTGTTGATTGGGCTTCAACCTAAAATTCTTTACTCAGTGAAAATAACTTTTAAAATTAGGATAAAAAGAAGATATTTTCGGACAAAAATGTTGAAAGAATTTATCATCAGTAGACCTGCCCTCCAAAAATGTTAAGGAAAATCCTTCAGACAAAAGAAAAATGACATCTGATGGAAATAATGGATTTAGACAAAGGAACAAAGAATGCCAGAAATGGTCCCTGCATATATAAATATAACAAGATTTTTTTTCAAATCTAAATTCTATAAAATTAATTGACTATAAATAATAGTGATAACAATGTATTATGGGATGTAAAACATGAATAAACTGCATATATGAAAACATTGGGATAAAGATCAATAGGAGAAAAACAGAGGTATAATATTTATATACAACATGGTGTATTATCACTTGAAGATAGATTCTGATAAATTAAAAATTTATACCATAAACCTAAAGCTAAATACTATAAAAAAAAATCCAGGTGTATAGTGATTGACAACCAAAGATAATAAAATTGAATCATAAAAAAGAAACAATTGAAAAAAACAGGAGAAAAGAAATAAAGACCGGACAAACAAAAATATATGAAGTTGATATACTTGATCAAGCCATATGAGCAGTTACTTTAAATGTAAATGACCTAAACTCTATAATTAAAGTCAGAGATTGTCAGCTTGGGTTTATCAAGCCCAAGTATGTGCTGCTGCCTACAAGAAATAAATATGAAGCATGAAGACACTTACAGGTTAAAAGTAAAAGGATAGAAAAAGATATATGATGTTAGTGCTATTCAAAAGAAAACTTTAGTGGCTATAAGTATCTAAAAAGAAAGTAAATATCAAAGCAAAAATATTGTTTGGGATAAAAAATACTTTATTATGCTATTTTAAAGGGGTCCAATAATCAAAAATACATAAAAATCTAAATATGTATGTTACTAAGAATGGTTTTAAGATACATGAAACCAAAATGGACAGAATTGAGAGAAGAAACAGACAAATTCACAAGTATTACCAAATATTTAAATATCTCAATAATCTGTAGAACAAATAAACAGAAGATTCATAAAGATATAGAAGATTTTAATGACACTATCAACTAATTTAACCTAAATAACATTTATGGAACAATCCACACAACAAAAACAGAAAATACATTATTTTCAAGTGTGCATAGTGTATTCATCAAGAAGAAAAATTTCTGGACCATAAGACAAGTTTCTATAAATTTAAAAAGTGGAAATCACACAAAGTATGTTCTCAATGAAATGATACTAGAAATGAATGACAGAAGGAAATTTGAGAAATTCGCAAATATGTGGAAATTAAATAACAGACTCCTAAATAACATTTAATTCAAGGAGAAAGCAAAAATGATAATTAGAAACTTTTTTGAACTGAAAGAAAAGGAAAGCACACCACATCAAAATTTTTGAGATTCCACTAAAGAGATAATTAGAAAGAAATGTATAGCAATAAATGCCCATATTATAAAAGAATAATAATCAAATCAAAATCAAAGAATAATCAAATCATAGTGTGGCCCTGAGAAACTAGAAAGAAGAACCCGATCATCTTAAAACAAGCAGTGAAAAGGAAATATTAAGAGTAGAGTGGGTTTAATGAAATAAAAAGCAGAAAAACAATAGTGAAATAAATGAAGCCAAAAATTGGTTCTTTGAGAAGATAAGTAAATTGATAAATTTTTAGTCAGACTAGTCAGGAAAACAGAGACAAATGACACAGGTGACATCATTGAGGTTTTGCAGAAGGAAGGTTAATAAGGTAATGTTATAAACAACTTACTGCCTATAAATTCAATAACTTGGATGAAGTGGCTATTTCTTTAGAGACAAAAACTCTCCACAGCTCACTCAAGAAGAAATAGATAACCTGAATAGCCCTATATCTATTAAAGAAATCAAATTTATTGTTTAAAATCTTGCCACAAAGAAAATTGGAGGTTGTGAGAGCTTTACTAGTAAATCTCCATCACATTAAAATAAGAAATCATATAAATTTTACAGAATTTCTTCTAGAAAATTGAAGAGGATGAAATATTTTCCAACTCACTCTAAGAAGTGTTGGCTAAGAAGCCAACATTATCCTGATTCTTTAACCAGAAAAGACAGTATAAGAAAAGATAACTAAAGACCAATATTCCTCATGCACATGTATGAAAAAATAAAATAAAATAAAATTTTAGTAAATCAAATCCAACAATAAATCAAAAAGATAATACATCAGATAAACTAGCATTTATCCTTGGAATGCACGCTTGGATTTACATTTGCAAATCAGTCAATGTAATCCACCATGTTAAAAATGAAAAAAGATAAAAATATAATCCTCTCAATATATGTAGAAAAATCATTTCAAAAAATCTAACATCTGTTTCTAATGAAAGCCCTTAGAAAACTAGGAATAGAGGAAAATTTCTTCAACTCATAAAAAAAAAACAATCCTACAGCTAACCTTACACTTAATGGTGAATGACTGAATGATTTCCCCTTGAGATAAAGCACAAGATAAAGATGTCTACTCTCACCAGTTCTGTTCAACATTGTACAACTGTTCTAGCCAGTACAGTCAAGAAAAGAAAATAAATGCATCTCAATTGCAGCGCAGAAGTCAAACAGCCTTTATTGGCAGATATTACTGTCTTTGTAAAAAATCTGATAGTATTTACAAAAAAGTTACTGGACTAAATGAGCATAGGAGATTTGCAGGATATAAAATCAATATGCAAATATCAACTGTATTTTATGTACTAAAAAACTTGAAATTAAATTTTAAAAATAACCTTTACCATAATTTGGAAAATATGATTGGCAATAAATCTAACAAAAGCTGTACAAGGTTCTTACACTGAAAAATCATTGCTGAGAGAAGTTAAAGAAGATATATCTATGTGCCCATTGATCATAAGATGCAGTATTGTTAAGATGTCAATTCTCTTCAAATGGATCTTTAAACTCAGTGAAAAACCAGTCAAAATCCCTGCATGTTCCTTTGTAGACAGAAAAAAATCTTATTTTAGAATTCATATGGAAATGCAAGGCACCTAAAATAGCCAAAACAACTTTCAAAAAGAAGAAAAAATTAGAGGGTTCACATTACCTGAAGCCACAGTGTGGTATTGGCACAAAGACAGACAAATACATCAATGAAACAACATAGAGAAGCCCAGAAATATATTCACCTATATATGTACAGATAATTTTTAACAAAGTCACAAAGCCAATTCAGTAGAGAATGGACTTTTCAACCAATGTTGCTGGCATGATTCAATGTTCATTCGCAAAAAAATATTGACTCTATCCATACCTCATACAGTATACAACAGTTAAGACAAAATGGATCTAAAAATAAAATCTAAACACATAAGAACTATAGGCAAAAATAGGAGAACATTTTTATGATCTTAGGATGGGCAATATTTTCTTAGACATGGCACCAAAATTACAATCCTTAACATAAGAAATTGATAAATTGAACTTGGCCAAAATTAAAAACTTATATTCTTTGAAGGACAATTACAGAGAAAATATACAAATGGCTGACTGGGAGAATATATGTAGACTATCATCAGGTATTTATTTTAAAAACTCTCAAAACTCAAGAAAAAAAATTAAAATAAGCAAAAATATCACCAAAAGAAAATATATGGCAAAGAATACGCAGACTATGATCAACATACTTAGTCATTAGGGAAATTCAACACAATCAGATACCACTATGCATTTATCAGTATGACTAAAATTAAAAAGCCCAACCATACCAACCGTTAGTGAGAATGTGGGGGTAACTGGAGCTCTCTTACAATGCTGATGGAAATGTAAAATTATACAACTATTTTGGAAAATAGGTCAGCCATTTCTAAAAGTTAAACATATACTTACTATATTATCTAGCCATTCCATTTCTAGGTATTCACACAAGACAATACGTGCAAAGATTTGTATACAAATGTTCTTAATCAGCTTTATCCAAAACCTAAAAACAACCTAAATGACATGAGAACAGATACAAATAAAAAGATGGGATTATTTGTGAATGCTGTAAACCTACTAATCTCAAAATAACTGTTCTAGCTGAAAGAAGCCAGACAAAAATGAATACATATTATATGAATTCATTTTTACAAAATTCTAGAAAATATAGATTAATTAGAGTTACTGAAAGCAGATCGTGGGTTGCCTGAGAAAGGATAAGAAGAGGCATAAGTAAGGAATTATAAAGGGTCATGATGGGATCCTTGGGTGGCGCAGCGGTTTGGCGCCTGCCTTTGGCTCAGGGCGTGATCCTGGAGACCCGGGATCGAATCCCACATCGGGCTCCTGGTGCATGGAGCCTGCTTCTCCCTCTGCCTGTGTCTCTGCCTCTCTTTCTCTCTCTGTGACTATCATAAATAAATAAAAATTTAAAAAAAAAGGGTCATGTCCCCATTTTGGGGACAGTGGATATATTTATTCCTTGATTTTGGTTATTGTTTGACAGAAGTATACTTATGTGAAAATTTATCATCAAACTGTGTATCAATGTGCAGCTTAACAATGTCCACGTTTAAACGTGTGCAGTTAGTTTTGTATCAAATATACCTCAATAACTTGACTGAGTTTTACAAGGTGGTTGGAGAAATAGAACAGAATAAAACAGAATAGAACAGAATAAAATGTGAGACAATTCTAAAAGAAAGCAAATTTAAAAGTTTGAAAGTATAAAACTGTGTAATTTTATGTCAAATACATATAATTATATAAAAACATTTAATTTAATTTAAAAAGAGGAACTCAACTGGTTATCATTGAACAAATTAAAGGCATTGCATGGAACTGAATGATTACTGAAAACTTTAAAATACATGATTCACAATAAAATATAACTTTCATAACACTATCTGTCAAATCATTTAACATTAAATAAATGAAGCTGCATTGGTTGGAAATGCAAGAAGTGAATGATAAATAATCACAATAGTAGATGTTTATACTCATTTTGCAGTCATTGACAGTTTAATTAAATTATAACAAACACAAGATAGGGAATTTCAAGTAAGTAATTAATAATGCTGATCTAATAAGCATATTTCCAATTCTGTAATCTGCTAAAAAAAAATGTGCCTTCTATTTAAATGCGATATAACTTGATTACATATTATACCCAAGAAAATTTCAATAAATTACAAAACCGATACAAAATATAAACTATATTTTCCCATGGCAATTTAGCAAAACTAATACTGGCTTGTGAGAACCAACAGTTGAATTTTCAGGAATTTTACAGCCATTTGAGTCAAATCAAGAGCCTGAACTCAGCCACAGAATTTACACCACAGAAATCAGCACATGCTACATATCAAGGCTTTCCCCACCTTGAAAGCCACTTATTTTAAACAAATAAATGATAAATAAATACAGGAACTTAGAGGAAACAGGGATGATACCAAGAAAAAAAAAAAACTTCTCAAAATTATTTTGATAAAATTCTCAAAAAGAAAGGTGAAGAGATATCCAGAAAAAGTTAAGAGTACAAAAAGAATTAAAGAACACACACACACACACACACACACACACACACACAAACACACAAAGAATTAAAGAACACTCAGAAAGCAAGAAAGGGCTTTTGGAAATATTCTAGTTGAAATAAAGAACAATCAACAATCAATGGAAGGGTTGTTACATATAGTTGAAAGAATTTTCCCAGGTAGTACATCTAAATGACACGTAATTGAAGCATTACCCCAAGTATGTGTCACATAACTTACTGAGAAAACAGTAAATGTGAAAATATGAAGAAGTGACACAGAAAAATTCTTAGAACTCTAGAACATGACTTTTTTAAAAAAAGACTTATTTATTTATTTATTTATGATAGATATAGAGAGAGGGAGAGAGAGAGGCAGAGACACAAGAGGAGGGAGAAGCAGGCTCCATGCCGGGAGCCCCACGTGAGACTCGATCCCGAGCCTCCAGGATCGTGCCCTGGGCCAAAGGCAGGCGCTCAACCGCTGAGCCACCCAGAACATGACTTTTCATTCAAAGAGTTTGCCTACGGACACCTGGATAGCTCAGTGGTTGAGCGTCTGCCTTTGGCTCAGGGAGTGATCCTAGAGCCCCAGGATCAAGTCCCACATCAGGTTTCCTGGGGGAGCCTATCTCTCCCTCTGCCTGTGTCTCTGCCTCTCTCATGAATAAATAAATGAATTCTTTTTTAATTTAAAGAAAGAGTTTGTCCAATGTTCAAAACAATAAATGAAATGCATGCACGCTAAGGCATAGCACCAAAAGCTTTCAGTATAATTGAAAGTAAAGGAAGAGAAACCTTCAACTTTGAGGAGTAGGGGGGATTAGTTGTAGGAAGAAGGAGGAAATGAAGAGGCATTGCATTTCTTAATTACATCACTGGAAATTAGAAGAGTCAAGTGATGCCATCACAACTCTAAAGAAAATTTGTGTTTTATGCTATTCTGGACTCCACACTACTAAGTGTGATCAAAGAACAATTACACAGTTTTTCTTTTTCTTTTTTTTTTAAGATTTTATTTATTTATTTATTTGAGAGACAGAGAGAGGAACAGAGAGCATGAGTGGGGGGAGAGGCAAATGGAGAGGGAGAGGCAGATTCCCCACTGGCCAGGGAGCCTGATGCGGGGCTCAATCCCAGGACCCTGAGATTATGACCTGAGCTGAAAGCAGATGCTTAACCAACTGAGCCACCCAGGTGCCCCTAGACACTTTCGATAGATGTCTAAGAAGAATATTTCTACAAACTCACAGGAAGCTTCTACAGCATGAGCTAAAACATGAGAAAGCAAACCAAGGACAAGGGAAACATCAGGTCTAGGAAAGAAAGTATCTCACAGAGAGAAGAATGGGAAGAAACTCCTAGAATGAGTGCCATACAGACGAAGCAGCTAATCTCAAATAAAAGAGAGGACAGAAACTTCTGGCAGGTATGAGGTCAAAATTTATTAAATCAAATAAAGTTATAAATGATATTATTTACAAATAAAGTTATACTATTATAAGTAGCTTCATTATTTATAAATGATGTTATACTATTTAGAATTATGGAGTAAATACCAGAAGATAGGGCTAACAGGGTGGAAAATGTTTGCCTCTCTCATGTGATAGTGGGACAAAGCAGAGGAAAATATGCTATTTTTTATTAGAATACTTTAGCATTTAATGCTATTTTAAAATAGATATATGTATTACTTTCAAAAACAAACAAAGCTAATGTCAGAACCCACATAGCCATTTCTAACTAATAAAACCTATATTCCATTAATGGCTTATGTATTACTGGGGAAATATCAGAGACACGGTGCTGTATTAATAGAAATCTGTGCATCTCTGAATCATGTCCTTGTTCAGCACCTCAGTTGCCATGGAGTCAAGCAAAGCAAGTACACAGCTCCAACCAACATGAGTTATCATTAACCTGGTACCATGCAAATCAGATCGCCAGCGCCAGTTTTAATAAGTCCCATTTGGAAATTGATCCTTTATTACTATTTAGCTAGTATCCCAGAAAGATTTGATTTTTCCTTAATCCATGGATACAACAATTTTAGAAATTTTATTGGAAATAAACTCCTTTAAGAATATATAGGTCTTTGGGTAAAATATATATATATATGTCACATGTATTTTGGAAGATATTTCTATAATATTCCTGCCTTGTCACAGGTAGTATAGTATCTTTCCTTGAGGAATCTTCTGCTTACAGTTCTCAGTGAAAATAGGGTACTTGGAAGTGCACTGATGTGTGAAAATCAATTAAAAGCACAACTAAAGTTTTAGGATTTTGTTTAATTTAGTTTTAGTTTTAGATGAGGGTTCAGGTCAGTTCTTACTTGATCCCTATCATTTCATCCATCAGAAATTATAATTACCTTTTTTCTAGTCCTTAATTACTTTTACCAATAATCTGTCTAATATTCAAGAAGGTTTAAATTGTATTTCCAAAAGAAAATGTTTAATTCAGAGTGATTAGTCTGTACAGTTGATAACTACATTGTTTTCCCTACAGGGAAGGGGCATTTGTTCAGGATAAAGAGTTTTAGCACAAGCAACAAAGTAAATCCATCCTGCATAATATGAAAGTGTGAAAAAACCTCAAATCTTATTAAATAGAGTATATATATATATATATATATATACACACATATATATGTAAAGAAATTGATACACTGAGTTTAGATGTGTTTAAAAATTACAATCTTATATAATATCATGGTTTATAAATGCAGTTTATAAGTTTTTATTGTTCCTTGCTACTTTTTAAAATTCTACTTAAGGAGACGCCTCGGTGTCTCAGCGGTTGGGCGTCTGCCTTCAGTTCAGGGCCTGACTCCAGGAGTCCTGGGATCGAGTCCCACATCAGGCTCCCTGCATAGAGCCTGCTTCTCCCTCTGCCTGTATCTCTGCCTCTCTCTGTGTGCTTCTCATGAATAAATAAATAAAATCTTAGAAAAAAAATAAATACAACTTAAGTGAAGTATTATTTAAGAATAGAGTTAAAAGAGTTTTTGCCCATGTATACAGCTCTGGTGCCAGCACCACAGTTGAGATGTGGAATATTTTTTACCCCCATCATTTATCATATATCAAACTGTAGTCAACCACACTTGCTCCCACCCCAAGCAACCACTGTTCTACTTCCCGTCACTACACATTAGTTTTCCTAATCTAGAATTTCGTACAAATGAAATCATGCAATATGTATTCTATTTAACTCCTTTTGTTCAGCATGATGCTTCTGAGACTCATCCAAGTGGTTGCATACATCTAGTTTCCTCCCTTTTTTATTTTTTTGAATATTGCTGAGCAGGATTCTGTTGTTGATGGACATTTGAGTCCTTCTGAATTTGGGCTATTATACATAAAATTCCAATGGACATCTGTATATGACTTTGTGTGGGACAAATGTCTATTTCTTTTCGATCCCAAGAAGTAATATTACTAGATTATATGCTAAGTGGGTATTTAAATTTCTAAGAAACTGCTGATCTGTCTTCTAAAGCATGTGCACTGTTTGATACTCCCACCAAGAACACATGGGAGTTCTAGTAGCTCCCCATCCTTGCCAGTACTTATTATTATTGGTCTCTTTAATTGTAGCCTTTAGTGTGTCTAGTGGTCAATCACTGAGGTTTCAGTTTCCTTAATGACTACTAATGACATTATATTCAGCATCATGTTATGTGCTTATTGGCCATTTATGTATTCTTTCTTTGCAGAGCCTGTCCCAATCTTTTGCAAATTTAGGAACTTGAGTTGTTTATGTTCCTACTGCATTGTAAGACTGCTTCACAGGTTTTCTGGATACAAGTCTTTTGTCAGATATCTGTGCCGTTAACAGTTTCTTCTTGTCTGCAACATGCCTTTTTATTTTCATAAAGGTGATTTTTTAAAGAGACTATTTTAATTTTAAGAAGTCAATTAATATATCCATGTTTTTCTTATATGGCTGATGCTTTCCATGTCCTCCCATGTAATCTGCCTACCCCAAGGTAGCAAAGATTTTCTCTTAAGTCTTTTTACCTAAGTGTTATAGTTTGTCTTTTCTCTGTAGGTTTTTCTCTAGACAACTTCATGTTACGTACAGGCAGCTTAGTATTCAGCTAAAAATGCATTTAGAAGCCCCCTATGCTGATGTCTGGAGCTCTTTTCCCACATCTCTCCATGCTCTCAGCACTCCACTGCTCATCGTCCAGCCACCTCTGACTCCTTGAACTTCAGCCTGTCTCTTCAACTTAACACTCTCGTGTTTGCCCTCCCTGTGCCACAATCTTTAAGTGCCCAAAGGCAGAAAGCTCAGGACTCAGTTCTTGTTATTCTCTTTTCTTTGAGATCACAGTCTGAAAACTGTTGTTTAGGATATCTTGTCCACTTTTTTAATTGTCCACAGTGGGAAGCCAGGTCTGCTGTCAGTAACTTGGTCATAGCCACAAATGGAGGCCCTCTTCTGATTTTTCACCAGCCAGACAGGTGGGCTCATAAATAAAAATATATAAAACAGACCATAGGATGAACAACAAATATTCAAAATCACTCGGTGTTCTTCAATTTTTACATTTGTTAGCGACACCTGAGTGGCACAGTGTTTGAGCATCTGCCTGTGGCTCAGGGTGTGATCCCAGGGTCATGAGATCAAGTCCCACATTGGGTTTCCCGAGAGAGCCTGCTTCTCCCTCTGCCTATGTCTCTGACTCTCTCTCCGTGTCTCTCATGAATAAATAAATAAAATCTTTTAAAAAAAATTTACATTCCTTAATGATAACTAGATCAGAAGGAAACAATATGAATGTAGTGATGATTTCAGGATGTTTTCCAAATAAATAAGAATATTAAAAGATGAGACATTCATATTTCAAAAAAGATCTGAGGCCATTATGTTAAAAATAATAAAGCCCTGGGAATTATAATATGTGCAATAATATCAGGGTCCAGTTTATTTATTCTCCAGATAATATTAATATTTTTTATAAACTTTCATCAGTCAACATTGTGATAATAGGTATGTTAGAGCTGAAGGTAACTATTAGTTTTCCTTTCCATGAGGTAAGAAGATACCCTGTGGTTACCTTAAGATTTGAGTTGGATAGTTGCTTCTGATTAAAAGAAATAAAAAAGTCTGAAATGCAGAGAATTGATGTTAGTGAGGGAAAAAAAGAGAATATTGTACGATTTTCCATGTATGTACTTGTGGCTGCCTGCTTATTCAAGTGATTTGGATGAATTAATCAGTTTCTTTAAATTTACCAGCCAATTTAATCTAACATCTGTTTTGACTACCTTTTTATCACTAAAATTTGACTGTGAGCATCCAAGTATAGTTTTTAACATTATGCAGAAATGGTTGGATGTCTTTTCAACCTTAGATAGCATATAATCTATTTCTCTGTCTCATTTGCATTCCCCAATCCACTCAGTTAATTTAGTCTCTTTGCAAGTGTGTGAACTTTTTCAGGCCATTATTATACCATGGAATAAGAGTGATGAAATATTTAGCAAATTCTCTACTAAATACTCATTTTTCTAAGTTCAATGACATTAAAAAGAATTGCTATTAATTATAATGACCTTCATTAGCAAACAATCAACATGGTGAAATCATAGCAATAACTAGTTTGTATTGGACACCTGCTAATGCTGCATGCTTTGCCTATATTTCCTATCTTGTGTTAATTCATTATTTCACATTTATAGCTGAGTACCTGGAGCTCAGAAAAGTTAAATAACTTATCCCAAGTCTCATGTAGCATAAGTGACTGAAGTTGCACAAGATTCATTCCTAGGTGTATATGACTTCAAAACCAATGGCTTTTGTTTGTTCCATTTGTTTGTTTTTAATGCCACAATGTTATTTTATCTTTGTTCTTGAGGGTATATGTTTTAGTGAATCATCTTAAAGGTCATAAGAAGTTCACATGAAGAAAGCTCTCGAATGTTGATATTTTCCAGGAAATTTCTTCAAGGCTTGAAGTGGAAGTCCTTAGGAACATAGAGATGCCTCTTCATCTTACCCAGTACAGGAAAGGAGAAAGTATGGCAAGGCCCCATTTCAAATACTCTGCTGTATCTGACACTTGTCCTCAGTTCTTTCCACACTGTCAGTACTTGCTTTCCAGTTTCATTTACACTCAGGATTATATACTCCCAGTTATGTCTTGAAATTGCCAGGTGGTGAAGTTTCTTCCACTTAGCTAAAATAGACCATATTATTCACTGTGCTTGTGCCTAAGATAAAAGGTGACTTTAATGCCATTCTGCTATCTGAAAATAGAAGAAACATTAGAATATCAACACAATTTATTTCATTGCCAGATTGGCTACCATGATTTTGGACAAGTCACTAAATATTCTGCTTCAGGTCCCTTATTTTGAATATAAAAATAATAATTCTCCCATTCCAGTCAAATCATATGGCTGAGTAAATGTGATTCAAAGGACCAGGGATGCCTTCAATAGAGCTTTCAAGAGTCCTAAAACGTGCAGGATCTGGAGTCCTGCCTATTAAATAGTTTGAGTGAAAAAATATATTACAGAACTGATGGGCCCATGAAAGGTATGATAGTTTATGAAAGAAGATTTAGAATAATAAGTGGGGAAGAAGGACATAAGTACTTTATCATCCAATGAGTGTATGTGAAGATTCTTGGAGGTACCCAGGCATCATTTTTTTTTTTTTTCTTGTTCGTTGCAGTCACAGACACTGTCTCTGGCTCATTTCCTATTTCTCACATGGAGTAAAAGGTAGAAACACTGCTATTATCTGAAATGCTATGTCCTTTGAAACATGTTTTTTATTGAAACAGTATAGATCCTCTTACCTCTGTAGTTTCCTGGTACCATATATTCAGTACTGGTAACATCATTACTCATGATAGTTCTGCAGCCTTGAACAGAGGCTTCCAGTGATTCTTTCAAAGGTTGTTACAATGACCACAAATACAGGGAAATATACAAATGGTACTTTCTTTTCTGGACATTTTAAATTTACCACTCAAGATTTTATACCATAACATTAAATCTCTTATTTTAGGTATATCTCTTTTTTGATAAAATATGGCTGTTTTTTACTTAATTTTATAGTTGAATAATCTTTTGTGTTTCAGCTAGAGCTGAATTGATCACTTATCTCACTAGTGGTTACTGACACATTTGGACATATTTCTATTTTGTAATTTGGTGATTTTTTATTTTTTTTTATTACTTTCCCTCCCTATTGTTATTTTTTATTCCTTCCTTCTCTGCCTCTTTTGGATTGAGTTAGCGAGTATGTTTTCATTTATTTATTTTTCTCTCTATTCCAGTTCTTTATTCCTGCTAGATGAAAACTTATGTATTGTTTGCCTTTTTATGGCAAAACTTATGTATTGTATGCCTTTTACCCTCCAAATTTATACAGGCACATTTATCTCAACAAGATCTATATTTCATTACTATCTTTTCTTCCAAATAATACTTAGAACACTAGAACTCCAATTATTCCTCTTCTAACTCACATGCCATCATTTTTTAGGATTTCAGTTCTATATTGTTATGTTTTTGTACACAATTTTTTTATTAACCTCTCATTCCTTCTCACATCTCAGATATTCTGTCATTGTTTTCTTCATCCTATATTACATGATTTAGACAAAATTTGGCAGTTGTTATGGGTTGCACTGTGCCCCCCAAGGAGATATGCTGAAGACCTAACCATGGAACCTCAGAATGTGATCTTATTTAGAAATAGCATCATTGCAGATGTAGTTTGTTCAAACAAATTCTAATTGTAGTAAAATAAGCTCTTAATCCAATGTGACTGATGTCCTCATAAAAAAAGGAGGCACTGGGATGCCTCAGTGGCTCAGTGGTTGAGCATCTGCCTTTGGCTCAGGGCGTGATCCCAGAGTCCCAGGATCGAGTCTCACATTGAGCTCCTTGCATGGAGCTTGCTTATCCTCCCTGTACCTCTCTCTGCCTCTCTCTGTGTCTCTCTTGAATAAATTTAAAAAAAAAAAAAAGGAGGCCCCGAAAGACACAGAAGAGGAAAACACCATGAGAAGATGGAGGCAGAGATGGAAGTTTTGTAGCTAAGAAACCGAAGAATGGTGAGGATTGCCAACAAACCATCAGTTGCTAGGAAAGGCAAGAAAGTCTTTGCTCCTACAGGTTTCAGAGGGAGCATGATCCTGTTGACACTCCAATTTTGGACTTCTATCCTTAAAAACTGTGAGACAAAACCTGTGTACTATTTTATTATATTCTATTTTAGTTATTTTATTTTGAGAGAGAAAGAGAAAGAAAGAAAGAAAGAAAGCGAGCAGAGGGAGAGGAAGAGAGAGAATCCCAGGCAGACTCCATGCTCAACACAGAGCCCAACATGGGGCTTGATCCCAAGACCCTGAGATTATGACCTAAGCCAAAATGGAGTCAGATACCCAACCAACTGAGCCACCCAGGCACCTCTACATGTCTGTTATGTTAAAGTACCCAGTCTGCAGAACTTTGTTATGCGGAACTTTGTTATACTATGAGAAACTAATATAGTAAACTATCTCAGTTACTGTATATCTGAAATATCTCCTATTGTGTCTATAATCTAAATAAAGATTGCTTTATTGGGTACAGAATTATATTCATTGCTATTTTTATCATATTAGAGATACTCAAGAAAGAAATAAAAGGGAAAATCCCATGTCTTCCATGGAGCTTACAGGCCAATGAGGAGAGATAGATAATAAATAATTGTATGTTAGCAAGCAATAAGTTCTATGGAAGAAAGAAAAGAAAACAGCAAAGGAAGGTGGATTAGGAGAGCATTTAAGGACTGGGCTGGCCTGTAATTTCAGGTAAGGTGGTGAGAGAGGTCTTAGTGGAAGGAGATGAGGAGACTATGACAATTGATATCTGGAGAAAGACAGATCAAGGTAAAAGGAACAGTCAGTGAAAGGCCCTACATCATGTTTGAGGAACAAAAGAAGGCCAGTATGACTAAAGTGTAGGAAGCAAGAGAATACAGTAATATGAGACAAAGTTACTCAGAAAAGGAACAGATTCAGGTCATGTTGAATCTTATAATTCATTGAAGTGATTTCAGTTTTCATTCTGAGTCAAAAAGGAGCCACTGGAGGGTTTTGAATGCAGTAAAAGCATGATCTGATGCATGTTTTGATAATATCTTTAATATTGGTGAAAGAAAAGACAAATAGATCAATGGAGCAGAAGGGAGCCAGAAATAGATCCACATAAATATAGTCAATTGATTTCTGTTTAAGTTTTTATTTTAATTTCAGTTAGTTAACGTAAAATGTTATACTAGTTTCAGGTATACAATAATTCAACAATTCCATACATCATCTAGTACTCATTACAAGTGCACTCCTTAATCCCTTATTTCTTCCATCCTCCTCCTCCCTGAAACCGTCAGTTAATTCTTGATAATTAAGAGTCTATTTATTGATCTCTCTCTCTCTCTTTCCCTTTGTTCATTTGTTTTTTTTTTTAATGCCACCTATGAGTGAAATCCTTTGATATTTTTCTTTTTCTGACTGACTTATTTTGCTTAGCATTATATACTCTCTCAATGCATCCATGTCATTGCAAATGGAAAGATTTCATTCCTTTTTATGACTGAATAATATTCCATTGCATTCCACATCTTCTTGATCTATTCTTCAATAGATGGACAGTTGGGCTGCTTCCATATCTTGGCTATTGTAAATAATGCTGCTATAAACATAGGGGTATATGTATCTCTTTGAATTAATGTTTTTGTATGCTTTGGGTAAATACTAATAAGTGCTGGGTTTTCTATTCTGTTCTATTGATCTGTCCATTTTTTGTTCCAGTATCATATTGTTTTGATTGCTACAGCTTTGTAATATAACTTGAAGTCCAGAATTGGAATGCCTCCAGCTTTGCTTCTTTTACAAGATTGCTTTGGCTATTCACAGTCTTTTGTGGTTTCATACAAATTTTATACAAATTTTAGAATTGTTTGTTCTAGTTCTGTGAAAAATGCTGCTGATATTTTGATAGGGATTGCATTAAATATGTGGACTGCTTTGTGTAGTATAAGCATTTTAACAGTATTTTTTCTTCCAATCCATGAGTATGGAATATCTTTCCATTTCATTGTGTTCTCTTCAATTTCTTTTGTCAGTGTTTAATAGTTTTCAGAGTACAAATCAGTCACCTCTTTGGTTAAGTTTATTACTAGGTATCTTATTCTTTTCAGTACAATTTCAAATGGGATTGATTCTTTAATTTCTCTTTCAGCCGCTTTCATTATTGGTGTATAGAAATGCAACATATTTCTGTACATTGGTTTCATATCGTGTGACTTTACTAACAGTTCTAGTGTTTTTTTTTTTGTGGAGTCTTTTGGATTTTCTATATAGTGCATCATGTCATCTGCAAATATTGAAAGCTTTACTTCTTCCTTGCTTATTTGGATATCTTTCATTTCTTTTTGTTGTCTGAGAACTGTGGCTAGGACTTCCAGTACTATATCAAAAAACAATGGTGAGAGTGGATATTCCTGTCTTGTTCCTGATCATAGAGGAAAACCTCATTTTTCCACATTGAGGGTGATATTAGCTGTGAATTTTTCATGTATGGACTTTATTGTGTTGAGTATGTTCCTCTAAGCCTACTTTGTTGAAGGTTTTCCTATCATAAATGGATATTGGACTTTGTCAAATGCTTTTTCTGCATTTATTGAAAAGATCATATAGCTTCTTATTTATTTTTTATTTATTTGCTTTCCTACCTTGTTAGAAGTGAAAATTTTTCTGTCTGTAGAATTTCAGCTCTTCTCTCTTTACATCTCAGGTTGAATTCATAGATGTTTAGAATGTTTTGAAAATAATCTAGGTAAGTTTGTGGGACCAGATCAGTTGAGGACCCCTATTCTTCCACCATCTTGGGAGAGTCCTCGATCATATAGTTCTTATCCTTCCTTTTATTAATGTAGTATATCATGATGATTGATTTGTGAATATTGAACCCCATCTTAGCAACCCAGAAATAAATCCCACTTGATCACGTTGAGGGATTTTTCTTTTTTAATGTATTGCTGCATTCGGTGTGCTAGTATTTTATTGAGAATTTTTGCATGCATGTTCATCAGGGATATTGGCCAGCAGTTCTCTTTTTTAGTGGAGACTTTATCTGGTTTTGGTATCAGGGTAATGCCGAACTCATAGAATGAATTTGGAAGTTTTTCTTCTTTTTCTATTTTTTGGAATAGTTTGAGAAGAATAGGAACTAACTCTTCTTTAAATGTTTGCTAGAATTTCCTGAGAAGCTATCTGGTTCTGGACTTTTGTTTATTGGGAGGTTTTTGGTTGTTGATTCAGTTTCTTTTTTCGGTTAGCAGTCTCTTCAAATTTTCTATTTCTTCCTGTTTCAGTTTGATTTGTATGTTTCTAGGAATTTGTCCACTTCTAGGTTGTCCAATTTGTTGGCATGTAGTTTTCATATTCTCATAATTGTTTATATTTCTGTAGTGTTGGTTGTTATTTCTCCTCTCTCATTGTGATTTTATTTATTTGAGTTTTCTCTTTCTCTTTCTTTTTGTTATTGTGCCTAGAAATTATCAATTTTATTTTATTTTTTTTTAAAGAATCAGCTCCTATTTTCATTGATCTGTTGAATTGTTCTGTTTTTAGTTTCTATATCACTTATTTCTGCTCTACATTATTTCCTTCCTTCTGCTGGTTTTGATTTTGTTTGTTGTTCTTTTTCCATCTCCTTTAGATGTAAAGTTAGGTTGTCTATTTTAAATTTTTCTTGTTTCCTAGATAGGTCTATATTGCTATAAACTTCCCTCTTAGAACACTTTTCCTGTACCCCAAAGGGTTTTGAACTGTCGAGTTTTCATTTTCCTTTGTATCTATGTAATTTTTATTTATTATTTTATTTCCTGGTTGACCCATTCATTTTTTAGCAGTATGTTATTTAACCTCCATGTATTTTTGGTCTTTCCAGGCTTTTTCTTGTGGTTGACTCCTGGTTTCAATACATTGTAGTCAGAAAAGATGCATGGTATGACTTTGAGCTTGAATTTATTGCAACTTGTTTTGTGAGCTAATATGTGATCTGTTCTAGAGAATGTTTCATAAGCACTTAAAAATATGGATTTTGGTGTTTTAAGATAGAATATTCTGAATACATTTGTTAAATCTATCTGTTTCAGTGTGTCATTCAAAGCCATTGTTTCCTTGTTGATTTTCTGTTTAAACGATCCATCCTTTGATGTAAGCGGGGTGTTAAATTGCCCTATTATTATTGTAGTATTATCAGTTGGCTCCTTTATGTTTGTAATTGACTGTTTTATGTATTTGGGGGCTCCCTTGTTGGGTACATAAATATTTACAATTATTATATCTTCTTCTTGAATTTTCCCTATTATTATTAAATAGTGTCCTTCTTTTTCTATTGATAGTCTTTATTTCAAAGACTGGTTTGTCCAATATAAATATTGTTACTCCAGCTTTCTTTTGACTTCCATTTGCATGATAGATGTTTCTCAGTCCCCTCACTTCCAATCTTCAGGTATCTTTAACTCTAAAATGTGTCTCTTGTAGGTAGCATATATATGGGCCTTGTTTTTGTATTCATTCTGTCATCTGTGTCTTTCGATTGGAGCATTTAGTCCATTTACATTCAGAGTAATCCTTGATAGATATGTATTTATTGCCATTTAATTTTTCATTGTGATTGTTTCTGAAAATTCTCTCTGATTCTTTCTTGTCTTTCTCTCTTTGACGATTTGCTGATTTTCTTTAGTGATGTATTTCAATTTCTTTCTCTTTATTCTTTGCATATTTATTAATGGGTTTTGATATATGGTTACCATTTTGTTTGTATATAACCTCTTCTGCATATAGCAGTTTACATTAATTTGATGGTCATTTAAATTTGAGGCCATTCTTTATTCCTGTCCTCCCCACATCAGGTATGTGCTGTTGTATTTTAAGTCCTTTTATTTTGTGAGTCCTTGACGGATTTTTTTTTTTTAAGAAATGTTCATTTTTACTGATTTTGTGTTTCTTACTTTTACACTGTTACTTTTGGTCCCTCCTTTCTTTCTTCAATGGGGGTCTGGCTGATTCAGTGGTCATGTGCTCCTTTAGTTTTTGTTTGTTTGGAAAACTCTTTATTTCTCCTTCTATTCTGAATGATAGCTTTGCTTGGTAGAATATTCTTGGCTGCAGATATTTCTCATTTAGCACTTAAATATATTATGCCACTTTCTTCTGTCTTTGAAAGTTTCTGCTGAAAAATCTCCTCCTGGCCTTATGAGTTTTCCCTTGTAAACTACTGTCTTCTTTTGTCTTGCTGCTTTTAATTTTTTTTTCTTTATCCCCATATTTTGCCAGTTTAATTATGACCAATATGTCTTAGTATGGATCTGCTGTTGTTGATTTTGATGGGAGTTCCCTGAGCATCCTAGATATAGATATCCATCTCCTTCCCCGGAATAAGGAAGTTTTCAGCTATTATTTCTTCAAATAAATTTCTGGCCCTCTTTTCTCTCTCTTCTTCTTCTGAGACTCCTATAATATAAGTGTTATTATGTTTGATGGAGTCACTGAGTTCCCTAAGTCTATTGTCATTTTGCATAGTTCTTTTTTTTTTTTTTCTATTTTATTCAGCTTAATTACTTTCTATTACTCTGTCTTCTAGGTCACAAATTCATTCCTTTGCTACTTCCGGTCTACTCTTCATTCCATCAAATGTTTTTTTCTCATTTCATTTATTGAGCCCTTTATCTCCACTATGTTATTCCTTATCTTTGTGTAAAGAGACTCATTCATGTCTTCCACTCTTTTCTCTAGTCCAGTGAGTATCCTTATGATCATTGTTTTGAACTTTCTATTTGGCATGCTACTTTAAACTATCTCATTTAGATCTCTGGCTGTGACCTTTTCTTGTTCTTTCATTTGTGATAAATTTCTCTGTCATCTCATTTTGTCTAAGTCTCTGTGCCTGTGTCTCTGTGTTAGGAATGTTAGCTACATTTCATGTTTGTAAGCATAATGGCCTGATAAAGAAGAGGTCCCTCAGTGTCCTGCTATATAGCGTCCTCTTTCTCAGGGCCTGGTGCTGCTGAGAGTATCTCCAAAACGAGGGGTGTATGCTCTGCTATTTCATCCTGGCCAATTTACCCTTCAGGCCACTCCTCTGTGGAGGCTCTCTTTGCCTATTGTGCATAGTTTCAAGTCCCTGGACTGAATGTAGCTCATTTTAACTAGATGTGCTCAGGTCTCTTTGTGAAATTAGGTCAGTCATCACTGCCACTGGAACTGGAGGCTAATCTGCCACAAAACTCTGGGATTGGGAGAAGAGATGTGAATAGAAGTTTGGGCTGCTCTTCTGGGGTAGGAGGACATCCATGCTGGGACTAAGGTAAGTGCTTCTAGGAGGGGTGGTTCTACCACAGTGTGGGGGCACAAAGCTTGGTATAAGCAAGTTAATTAGCGAGTGTCAGCACTGGTTCCCAAAGGTGGTCCTGTGCTTATGCTGAGGGGCAGGGGAGGGAAATGGTGCTAGCCAGTTATTTTGTTACTAGAGAGGTCTTTTCATTAATATTGACTCTCTAGGACACACCTGAGATGAGCAACTAACATCCCCACCACTATCCCCAGATGTTTTTCAGATTACTGTTTTCGTGTCCATGGGTTGTTTTGCTTGACTTTTCTCTAAGAGTAGCCCAGTGTCTTCTGAGTTCCCCAAAGCCAAGTCTGCCGGCCTTTAAAATTCAGGCTTTAGGTCCTGTTGATTGCAAGAACTCATGAAATTCAGCCTTTCTTGCTTCCCAAGCCAATTGCTAGGGGGATTTATTTTCTCTGTGTTCCCTGTGTGCTAGTCTGTCCATTGCCTTTCTCTGCGACCACAGCTCCCTCCTCACCATGGTGGCCACAATCCCTTTCTCTTCCACACTACATCTCTGCACTTCCTACCTTCTTCAATGTAGTCTTTTCTCTACCTTTAGTTTTGGATTTTGTTCTGCCAGTCTTCAGGTCAATTTCTGAGATGTTTAGGATTATTTGATAGCTATCTAGTTGTATTCATAGGATAAGGTGAGCCACCATCTTCCAATCACTAGTCAAATGACATTTGACAAAGAGCAAAGCAATACAATGAAGATGAGATAGTCTTTTCAACAAATGGTTCAACACTGGACATTTATGTGCAAAAACATGAATCTAAACATGGGTCTTAAGCCTTCCACCCAAATTAACTCAAAAAAAGATTACATATGTATATGTAAAATGCAAAACTATAAAACCCCTAGGAAATAACCTAAGAGATAATCTAGATGAACTTGAATATGGTGAGGACCTTCTAGATAGAATACCAAAGACATGGTTCATGAAAGAAAGAATAAATAAGCTGGACTTCATTAAAAATAAAAAAATTCTACTCAATAAAAGACACTGTCAAGAGAATGAAAAGAAAATTGCAATTCACAGTTGCCAAATCTTACAACCAACCAGGGTGTCATTCCATAGGGGAATAGATAAATATACTACGGTACATTGAGACAATGAAATATTATCATTCAGCACTAATGAAGAGACATGGGCATCAAAAGATATTATTATTCAAGCCATGAAAATACATGGAGTAAACTTAAATGCATATTACTAACTGAAAGAGGCCAATCTGATAAGGCTACATACTCTATGCTTCCAACTATGTGACATTCTGGAAAAGGCAGAATTTGGAAATAGTAAAAAGATCAATGGTTGCCAGGGGTTGTGGGGAATGGGGAGATGGATGAATAGGCACAGCACAGAGGATTTTTATGGCAGTAAAAATACTCTGTGTGATACCATAATAATGGATACATATCACTATAAATTTGTCCAAATCCATAGAATGTACAAAGCCAAGAGTGAATCCTAATGTAAATGCTGGACTTTGGGTAAAGTGATGTACCAATGTAGGTTCATAAAATATAACAAATGTACTACTCTGATGGGGAATATTAACAGAAGAGGCTATGCATGTATGAAGGCAGGAGGTATATGGCAAATATCTACACTTTCTACTCAATACTGCTGTGAACCTAAAACTGCTCTGAAAAACAAAGTTTATTGGGGCACCTGGGTGCCTCAGTCAGTTAAATGTCCAACTCTTGATTTCAGCTCAGGTCACAATCTCAGATTTGTGAGATAGAACCTTGTGTTGGGCTTCATGCTGGGCATGGAACCTGCTTGAAATTCTCTTTTCCTTTCCCTAAGCCCCTCTCCCCACACTTGTGTACTCTGTTTCTAAACAAAACAAAACAAAACAAAACCAACAACAAACTCCCAAAGTTTATTTTTTTAAAAATGCGGGGTACAGGTAATGTGTAGAGAGTCACCTAATGAGGAACTGAGGAACAAGGATGGAACCAAGAAGACATTCTAAGGATTCTAAGAATAATTCAAGTAAGAATTAATAGTAGCTTGAAATTGGGAGTGCTAAGAAGTCTTTGGATTCTGGTATTTGTGGACTAACAGATGAAGGCTCTGACAGAGCAATAAGAATAAAAGATAATTCTAAGATTTGGGGGTCTGAACCCCTAGAAAGATGGGGAGAAGGTGCAGAGAGGACTTGGAGCACAGAGAGCAGGGATGGAGATAAATGATTCAGATCAAACTTTGGGGCTTGTTCCTTTTGACATTTTTACTGGGCCAAGTGCAGAGAACATATCTAAAAGTAGAGAGTGATAAACTATCAAATGTCAGTATTTAGAAAGAAAAAGATTTTTCATTGGATTTTATGATGTGGCGCTCATTGGGAACTTGACGAGCATTTTGCATGGAATAGCTGAAGACAACCTGATTGAAACAGATATTAAAGAGAATTGAAGGGGTGTGTGTCCGCGCACGTGTGTGTGTGTGTGTGTGTGTGTGTGTGTTTGAAGAACAAGAAAATAACTAGAATAGGCAACTCATTAGAAGAGGTTTTTTTCTCTAAAGGGGACAGAGAAATGGAGCAGTGTCTAGCAAGGAAAATAGGGTCAAGAGAAGTTAATTTTTGTTTTATTTTTAAGATGGAATAAATGAGAGCATCTTTGTTATGCTAAATAGGGAAAGAGCAAAAAGGAAGCTGTGGGGAAAGGAGGGAGGAGCATTGCAGGAGCTCTGTCTTTGTAGAGGAAAGAAGAGAAGGGAGTTAGTATTCTATTGCAACAGGGGGTAGGAGCAACTTCAATTACAAGCAAGATTAGTTCACCTAAGACAGAGGATATCCATGCAGGTACAGTTGTGTGGGAGCATGTGGCTGTGGATACTTGGAAAAGTTCTCTTTTGATTGCAACATTTTTTAAAAACTCGGGTATATATACATATATATGTATGTATACATATTATATATATACACACAAGTATAAAGTATATAGTCTGATAAAATAAAAATTAAGGAAGAGATAAAAATACTGATTCAGAAGAAGCTATGAGGAGTAAGGGAAGCACCCTCAGTACCTCTAGGGTACCAAGATTTTTGAGGAGAGAAAAACAAAAACAACCAGATGAGAGGACTCTGGGGAAGGAGTATCCTCAAGATTTTTTCTGTTGGAGCAAGATTTTGGAAAGAAAGGTCAAGGAAGCATTGATGAAAGAGCAGATTTTAATGATGGATCATGCTTTGCAAAAGGTACAGAATTGAAACAGGATGGTGAGGAGGGCAGTACAGGGGATGCACAGAGCCTGATAGAGGTTACAGTGGAGACAAGGGAGCCTGAGAGTCTGAAGCTTCTGGACATGCCTGAGATGACTTGAGATGACAGCTTAGTTCTGGTGCCCTTAAGGCATGCTGTGCTGGCATGACTCCATACCCTGGCAGGAACGGTGAGTGTGTTTGGGGGCCCCCCTCTTGACTCCTGTTAATGTGGCCCAGGGAAGCCCAGTATCACCAGAGAGTGTGGGTAGCAGAGGTGCTCTTGCCTCCCTTGGATAGCAGCTCAGAGGCCCACGAGCTCTCTCTTGACCCTTGCTAGGGAAGGGTTTTGTTTCCTCATCTGTTTCAGTGACTTTTATTTATTTATTTTTTAAGATTTTATTTATTTATTCATGAGAGAGACAGAGAGAGAAAGAGAGAGAGAGAGAGAGGCAGAGACACAGGCAGAGGGAGAAGCAGGCTCCATACAGGGAGCCTGACGTGGGACTTGATCCCAGGTCTCCAGGATCAGGCCCCAGGCTGAAGGCGGTGCTAAACCACTGAGCCACCTGGGCTGCCCTGTTTCAGGGACTTTTAAATATGAGCTCATGGTACTTGGAGTCTGCTTTATAGGGGTTATTTGAGGTCTTTATTTAAGTTGCATTTCTCTAGAGAGGATATTATGATACAAACAACTTGGGAACAACATTATTTAAAACATTGGATTATGGTCATTGTGACCCACACTTACTATGAATTCATACCACAAATCCTCATGAGTCAAGATTTGTGGTTAGAAAACTTCAAAGGATTTTTTTCCCTTTTTTTTTTTCTTTTTTCTGTTCTTTATTGGCCAAATTTGATACATGGAGTGATGCATACTCTCACTCCTTGTTGGACAGTTTTCTCTTGATTCTTCCTTGAGTGTTACCCTTCAGGAATTTTCTTTTCACGCAGTGATGGGCAGTCCACCCTCTCACAGTGCTCAGACTCCACAGTCTGTCTCCTGCCCATCCGTGGCCTTCTGCATGTAGCTTCTGGTTTCACCTGTGTGCATCTGCAGACACAACCCATACATTGCTCCACTTCTTCTTTGCCCCTGTGGGTTCTTGTCTTCTTTTCGTTTCTGGTCTCTAAGGAAATTTCTTTCCTTTGTGCCAGCTCAGCTATAAATGTAATATATAACATATGATATTATTATTTTAGTGCTTTTGTGTGCTATACCTAAAGATATTGCTTTAAACATGTATTTTAGTGTGTTGCTAGTAACATAAGTCCCATTTTCTTAAAAAAAAAAATAAGTCCCATTTTCTTTGTTACAATAAATATTTTAAACATTTTAAAAAGTGGTGTAATCAACAACAATGTGCACTCATGGACTGACCAAACAGTTTAAGAGAAGGATGTATTACAAATACAGATGATTGTCTCTGATTCCATTTCTCCCCATTTCCTTTTCAGAGTTGACTCCTATCCTGAGTGTGTTCTTTATATCCATGAATGTTTTTCCACTTGTATGCTATGTGTATGTTCCATAAACAATATATTAATTTTATACATTAAAATTCATGTAAAAATTTACATGAATGCTATGGTATGTAGCCTTCCACAGCTTTTTCATTTCACTCAGTGTTGTATTTTTACAATATATCTCTATTGCATCTCTATGTATTTTTTATTGTCAGAGGTTTGTAGTATTCCACTGTAGGTTGATTCCACAATTTGTATATCCATTCTTCTGTTAATGGACATTTCAGCAGTTTCCAAATTCTTGCTATTACCAACAGTACCAAGAAACCACAAAGTTTCTTGTATGTTCACTGTATTAATTAGTCAGAGTTTTCCAGGGAAATAGAGTCAATAGTTTGTGTGTGTGTGTGTGCGTGTGTATAGTGTATGTGTGCACAGATTCTTTGGCACCATATATATACAAATATATATACATTTTATACTTATATGTACACAACAGGATGTATATATGCATCTCTGTATGGGAAGGGAAGAGGGAGAAAGGTAAATAAATTTATTGGAAGGATTTGGCTCCTCAAAATATGCAGACTAAGCAGATCTGAGATCTGTAGTCAGCAAGCTAGAGACCCAGGAAAGCCAAGGGTGTAGTTCCACTCTGAATCCCCAAACCAGAAGAGTTGATGGTGCATGTTCCCATCTGAAAGCCATCAGGCTCAAGAAAAGCTGATGCTTGGATTTACATCTAAACACAAGAGAAGACTGATGCCACAGCTCATACAGTTAAGCAAAGAGTCCCTCCACCCCCACTCATTACTTATAGGAATGTCAGCCTTTTTGTTTTATTCAGGCCTTAAATTGATTAAATACGGGCCACCTACATGAGGAAGAATAATATGTTTTGCTCAGTCTACTAGTTCAAATACTAATCTCATACAAAAACACCCTCACAGACATACCCACAATAATGTTTGACCAAATATCTGAGCACCCTGTGGCCTAGTCAAGTTGACACATAAAATTAACCATCACACTTTCCATGGTGATTTGGTTCAAACTTCCCTGGTATATACATAAAAATGAAATTGTACGTGCACACTCTACTAGATATTGTCAAATTGCTCTCTAAAGGGATTTCCCTATTTCCTAGCACTTTTTCACAAGTTTATTTGATAGCCTTCCCCTTTGTGAAGTGCTGTTTAAATTTTAATTTTCAAGTTTGATTGGATTGAACATGTGCATTTTGCATTTTAATAAGAATTGTCTAAATTCTTGGGAAAGGTGTAGCAATTCACATTCTGATCAGCAGTGCATGATAAAACTGCTTCCATGCATCTTTATGAGCAATTGATATTGTCCTTTTTAAAAATTTTTCCTAACCTAGTGAGTAAAAAGTGGTTTCTCATTGTTGCATTATTCTCATATTTTTATTCTTGGAGAGGGTTACCTTTCTTTTGTATTTATTAGACAAATTGATTTTTTTCTCTTGAGAATGAGCTGTTTATATATAATAAATATTTATCTAATTTCACTTATCTAAACACTAATACTCAAAAAATACATGCCGAGTTATTAGGGATAGCAATCTACTTTTAAAAAATGAACTAGAGTTAATATAGGCTAAATCAAAAAAATGAAGACTGAACCATCCTTGAATTTCCATTTGATCATGTTACATTAGCTTTTCAGGGCATTGTGTGTGTGTGTACATATATATATATCTTATATATACATACACATATATATACATTTATAATATATATAAAATATATAGATATAAGGTATATAAGATATATATTTATAAAGATATATGTGTGTGTGTGTGTGTGTGTATATACAGTTTTTTTATTTGCAACTGAAATCTACCGAACCTGGTAGTTCAGTGTTGGCAATATTATAAGGAGATATTTCTCAAGCATTAGAACTATATATTCATTGGAATTCTTTTTTGTATATATATTTTTTAGTGCAAATAAGAATTCCAAACATCAATTTGAACTGAAATAAATCTGATCTGAATGAACATAATCTTTCCACAATATTCTGAAATCTATGGTTAATTTACAATATATTTTTCTCCTGAACTTTGCAACGTTGAAATACAGTTTTGAAAAACTACACAAAGAGATTTTTTAAATGTCCGGCTTGGCCAAAAGGATTTATTTGTAGTTTTAGGCTAAAAGTGAAAACTACTCTCTGTCATTATTGACTTATACATTTGCAGCTCTAAGTAATTAGCCTTTACATATTGCTTAAATCCCCTTTGATTTAAATATCAAATTAAAAAGAGGATGAAGTGTTGGTATATATAGTTCTTCCATAGTCAATATTGTGCAGGGCATCTCACTATCCGTGATCAGAGATTAAAGCTCATTTCTAGAGGTTAATTATAAATTTTACACCTATAGTTAAAGTGTCAAAATCTGCCTTTTTCAGTATTGAAGAAAACGAGTCTCTTCCCCAAGGGTACTTTGGTCAGCTTTGTCTCTACAAAGACTGCTTTTCCCTCCACATCCTGTAAGAGCTGAAGAAAGACCAAAAATAGGAGATTAAAAATGAACTATTAAGTTTCTGTAGGCCTCTCATCTTTACTCAAGTTTCCTTTGTTGTAATACAGAGACCTTGATGATGGTCATGGGAGAATATGTGGGTTCGTAGAGGAAATATTAAAGGAGGTAAAATCAATAGACACACCTAAACCCTCATTTCCAATTTATGTAGTTCTGTCTAATTATGGCACTCTGGTCGGCAACAATGAAAACAATAAGTTTTAGAGAAAGGCAGTTCACAAATGAAGAGGGGAATGCATTCAAGAAAGCAAAGTGTTCAAAAGCTAACACCAAAAATATATTTTTTAGATATCAATCTTTCGAAATCTAAACGTATTGTGAAGAATTGACTTACTGATCGATAGACAAAATAGTTGCATTATCTTTATACATTTCCAAAGAATATCTCTTGGGGATTAGACCTTTAAAACCCTATTAAAAATTCTACCTAATATGTCTTGGTACATAATTTTTCTGAAGGTAGGAATTTGTTTCTATTTGAGATTACATTGATCTTCAGGGGAAAAAAATCCTAGAATACCATATGTCATGGCTTTTTCTTGGTGCCTACTTTCAAATTTTATCTTGAAAAATATGCATTTCCTAAGTAAAGTGTCAGTTGATATTCTGGCAAAGTAAAACTATATTTATCTGATTTATATTAGAGGAATTACAGGTATTTGTTTTCATTTTTAAAGAAAAGTTACTGGGGCACCTGGGTGCACAGTCGGTTGAACATGCAATGGGGCTTCTGCTCAGCTCATGATCTTAGGGTCCTGGGACAGAGTCTGTGTCAGGCTACCTACTCAGCAGAGAGTCTGCTTTTCTCCCACTGCCCCCCACCCCAAACCCCCGCTCTCTCTCTCTCTCTCAAGTGAATAAATAATCTTTAAAAAAAAAAAGGAAAAAAAAAAAGGAAAAAGAAAAGTTACTAAATTATATACATTAGGAATGTATTGCTGGATAATTGGCTCTGAGACATTCCAATAAGAATTCTTGACTCGCTGCTTTTGAAATGAATCTTTTAAAGATTCATTTAAACAGAGGGGCACCCAGGTGGCTCAGTCAGTTAAATGTCTGGCTTCAGCTCAGGTTATGATCTTGGGGTCCTTGGTTCCAGTCCAGTGTTGGGCTCCCTGCTTGGCGGGGAGTCTGCTTCCCCCTTACCCTCTGCCCCAACTGCTCATGCGGTCTCTCTCGCTCTCTCTCTCTCTCTCTCTCTTGCTCATTCTCCCTCAGTAAATAAATAAAACATTTTTAAAAAATTAAAAATAAACAGAATATGTATGTGAAAAATCTTTGAAAATATTTTAAGTGGAAATTTAGTTAATGTTAAGAAAACCATCTGTTAACATCTACTTATTAATATTTAGTGTTTATTTAAACACCAAAATATTATATTTGTTAAGATATTAGAATCAGGATACCTGGGTAGCTCAGTGGTTGAGCGTTTGCCTTTGGCTCAGGGCATGATCCCAGGATCCTCGGGTTGAGTCATCCATCAGGCTTTTCTCAAGGAGCCTGCCTCTCCCTCTGCCTGTATCTCTGCCTTTCTTTCTGTGTCTTTCATGAGTAAACAAATAAAATCTTTAAAAAAAAGATACTAGAATCATAGTTTTGGTTTTTTTGGAAAAGAACAATTATTCTATTGTTAAGATCTTTAAAAATGTTCCCATAAAAGTGTATTATAAAGTGAAATAGCCAACTAGCTGTAATCATTAACATTTTGTGAATTAAAAAAAATTTAATTAGCAGAAAAAAATAGTAAAGAGAATCTGAGGCTGAAGGAAACCTTGAAATGTATAGACTTTGCTCTATAAAACAACAACAACGACAACAAAAAACCAACTCACGTTCTTGGTATCTTTTGGATTTTCAGGAGACCAGTCAGAACATTGTCAAGAACTGGTTCCATGCTAGGGCTTGACACTTAACATCAGTATTTACCCCCTCTTCTAGTCCAGGTCTTTACTAATGAACCCTATGCTGTCTATGTGCTGAGGAGTCTCTGGGAATGCTCTCCATCTCTGCCTCTTTGCTAGTATCCACCATCAAGGACTTGAACTCCAGTTGTGTCAAAATGGTTAGCATTGTTTCCTACAGCTGAGAATACCCTGGAAGCCCACTAAAGGCACAGAATTATTCTGCCTTTGGGGTGTATGTGGAAGGGCTGCTGCAGTTGCCTGGGAAGTTGGGCTGTTCCTGCTGAGAGTCCAGATGTGCCAGCCATAAATTAACCTTGAGGGTCCTCAGTGTTCTATTCCTCACCCTTTCAAAGCAGAAAGAATTCCTTTCTTTGGCCTTGTGTTATATCCCAGAACATTGGTCACAAAGTAGTCCTCCAATTCCCTAGGACCTAAGTGTGTGTGTGTGTGTGTGTGTGTGCGTGTGTGTGTGTATGACATTCCTTTAAGGTTTGTTTGTTTTTCAGTCTCATTCCCTAGTATTTGGATATATATTCTTACATTCTAGGCTACAAAATAACTCTGATTAGCAAAAATAGTGTCTATTCTGACAATTAGGGCATTAGTAGTTTGATCATGCAATAGTTGCAACTTTCTATTGTGTATCTTTTTTTCTTTTTTAAAGATTTTATTTATTTATTCCTGAGAGACAGAGAGAGAGAGAGGCAAAGACATAGGCAGAGGAAGAAGCCGACTCCCTGTGGGGACCCTGATGCTGGACTCAATTCCCGAACCCCAGGATCATGCCTTTAGCCCAAGGCAAACGCTCAACCGCTGAACCACCCATGCACCCCTATTGTGTATCTTATTAAGACAGGTTCTTTTCCAGGTTCTTTTTCAATAACTCTGTTGGCACAATCCTGCACCATTCCTGCAGAAATGCATATATATTTCACGATGCAGAAAGCCCTGATTCATTATGTTATTGAGGCAGTTCCCACAAAAGAGTTTCTAAATCAACTTCTGTATATCATTGTCAAACAGTTACCCAACTTCTGCTTCACAATAGAAATTATTATTGTGAACCTTATGATTTTCTATAGAAACATTGTACATATGTGGGTATTTTTCAATACTAATCCAACATCAAGGAGTATGGTAGGAATGATGAAGCCCACCAAGATGTATGGTAGGCACTTGGGAGAGGTCATTATGAGACCTCATTATAACAAATGCCAAAATCAGAGTGTTTGTTTAAACAAGGGTCTTTGGAAAAATAAGATGGTTTCTCTTTCTGTGGGAAGCATTATATATACTGAATTAAGAATAGAAGTTCTATACTCAAAGAATCTCTAGAGATAGGTTGAAATCCCAGCTCTATCATTTACTGGGTAGAAATTCCAGCTTGATTATATTCTTCCTCTATAAACCTTTAACACTTTACCTAGTTTTCATTTCTCACCTATAAAATAAGGACAGTATTAGTTCCGTCTCTACAGCTTTGTGATGAGGATTAAATGCCTTAGTTTGAAAAAGATGCTGGGGTGAAAATTGAAAACACAAGTCCCGCTTGTTAGCAAGATTCTGCCATTTTGGTGCCACCTTGTATGGAACTGTCGAGCTGAACAGCCACTGAAATTAATGATGGGATCTGCTACTGTCGTATCTACATGTTTCCCCCTAAGGGAAAAAATAAAAAGTGAACCAATTTCAACAGATAAATGTACTGTGGACTTGACTCCTTTTTTACAAGTATCTTCAATATGTTCTGACTCCTTTTACCTTAGACTTCCCACTTCATCAAATGCACATTTCCTTCTTGCATATTCACATATAGTGAATGTGTTAAGATTTTAGAGAACATGAAAAAAATCACAGTGTCAATCAGAGATTTTTATATTTCAAATATACATCAATTTGACCATATGCAAACATGATTTAATTTTTGGCAATATGTACCATATATATATATATATATATATATATATATATATATATATATGTATATATATATACGTATATATATATATTTTTTTAATTTTAGTTACTTAACATACAGTGCTATATTGGTTTCAGGAGTAGAATTCACTGATTCAATACTTACATATAATTCCCAGTTCTCATCATAACAATCCATCCTCCATCTAGCCCATCCCCCACTCCTCGCCCTCCATTAATCCTCAGTTTGTTCAGTTTGTTCTCTGTTGTTAAGAATATCTTATGGTTTGGTTCCCTCTCTCCTTTTTTCCTCCTTTCCCATATGTTCAGCTGTTTTTGTTTCTTAAATTCTACATATGAGAGAGGTCATATGATATTTGCCTTTCTCTGACTGACTTATTTCACTTAGCATAATACACTTTAGCCTCATCCACATCATTAAAAATGGCAAAATTTCTTTCTTTTTTCATGGCTGAGTAATATTCAATTATATATATATATACACACACACGCATATATATGTATATGTATGTATATGTATATACATGTGTGTGTATATATATTTATATATATATATTCTTTATTCATTCATCAGTTGAGGGAGATTTGGGCTCTTTCCATAGTTTGGTTATTATTGATAATGCTGCTATAAACATCAGGTGCATACATCTTTGTATCCTTTGGATAAATACCTAGTGGTGCAAATGCAGGATTATAGGGTAATTCTATTTTTACCTTTTTGAGGAACCTCTATATTGTTCTCCAGAGTGGCTGCGCCAGTGCATATTCCCACCAACAGTGCAAGAGGGTTCCCCTTTCTCTGGATCCTTGCCAATACTTGTATTTTGTGTTGTTAATTTTAGCCATTCTGACAGGTGTGAAGTGATATCTCATCATGGTTTTGATCTGTATTTCCCTGATAAGTGATGTTGAGCATCTTTTCATGTTTTTTAGTCCTCTGGATGTCTTCTTTGGAAAAGTGTTTATTCATGCCCTCTGCCCATTTCTTAACTAGATTATTTGTTTAGGGGTGTTGAGTTTGATAAGTTCTTTATGGATTTTGGATACTAACCCTTTATCAGAAATGTCATTTGCAAATATCTTCCATAGGATACCTTTTAGTTTTGTTTATTGTTTCCTTCTCTGTGCAGAAGCTTTTTATCTTGATGAAGTCTCAATAGTTCATTTTTGCTTTTGTTTCCCTTGCCTCCAGAGGTATGTCTAGTAAGAAGTTGCTATGGCTGAGGTCAAACAAAGTTGCTATTTGCTGCCTGTGTTCTCCTCTAGAATTTTGATGATTTCCTGTCTCACATTTAGGTCTTTTACCCATTTTGAATCGACTTTTGTGTATGGTGTAAGGAAGTGGTCCAGTTACATTCTTCTGCATGTCACTGTCCAATTTTCCTAACACCATTTGTTGAAGATAATGGAAGATAGTAGAAAGGCAGATAGGGGCAAGGGTCCCATCCTGAGAGGAAACTATCCTTAAAAGGAAAAAGATTCTACACCACCCTGGAAGGAGTCCTTCACCCTTTCCATGTGAACAACTAACTACCTAGTAGGTAAATGAGCACGTGGACAAAAACCTGATTGTGTGACAGGCCCAAGGAGAATGAATCAGATTAAAATAGCCCACCAACAGTCTCATAAAAAGCTCTAGACTTAGAAACTCCAATGGCAACCCTCTCAGGTTCCCTCTGTCTTCATGAGCTTTGTACTATTACCCAGTAAACTTTGCTTTGCTGCCCATTAGTCTTTGGCTGGTCTATATTTTCATTCTTTGAAGCCAAGTGGCCAAGAACTGTAGGCAGTAAAGGAAAAGAAATCCTGAAACAAAGAGACTGCCTTTTTCCCATAGTATTTTAGTTCCTGCTTTGTCAAAGATTAGTTGACCTAGGTACAATACTTCAGCATTAATCCTGAACATTGAAATTTTAATAGAAACTGAGGTTGCCCCCCAAAAAAGTGGGGGGAAACTGTCTCTGGGAGTCTCTGGGAAACTGTCTCTGGGAAACTGTCTATTAGTTTCTGGTTTAAGTTTGACTTTATAACATTGTAAGGAAATTGGTTGGTCATAGTAGCATCTCAGTTTATATCTACCTGATGTTTTTGAATAATACTATATACTATAACTAGCATTACCTTCTTGAGAGCCATCAAGAACTGGTAAGAGAAACTGCCAGATTTCTTTACCACACACACATGATTAGAATGCCAGTTCTTCCATCCATCAACATTGCCATAGCAAAGGCAACAGTGTGGCTATTTCTTATTAACCTGTCTTCCCACATACTTCTCACTCAATTTTATGACTTTAAGCAATTGGATTCTATGTGTCTCTTCTTACTCTATCAGGTCAAACCACAAGCCACTTGGAGATGACTTGAATTACTCTGAATCCCTCAGCTTATTTGAGTTCTTATAAACACCCATGCTTTTATACTTATGTTTTGAAAATAAATTTAATTTTGAATATTCATACTTTGCATCTAAAATATGTTATTTGTCTCTATGTCAAACCCACTGCATTCTTCTTGACCTGTTACCCATAAAGATGATCTTTTTTAAAAACAAAATTCTATTTCACTTATGCAATGGCCCTCTCATAAATTGAGATAGTAGACTATCATTTTGAGCTGCTAAGAACTTTATTCTGACTTTTACTGAGTTGTATGCTAGGAGATGAAGAAAGAAATATTTTGACCAAAAACCGAACTAGAATTTCCATACTCTGTACGTTCAGTTCCAGACCACATGGGAAAATACTTGATTGCATTTCTCACATTAAGGCTAAAACTTTGTTATGTATAAAAATCCCTTGATGTTATACCAATTCAAGCCTCTGATTTTGGATAATTGAGAAATTGATAATAACTGGGAATTGAAGATTTCCTTTGAGGTTCTTTATTTCTCCTAGAAAAAAGAAAGAGGGTGTGGCAAACTATAATTCACAAAGTTTTGCCTTTTCTACTTCAACAGTTCTACTTCTTGTAGAGGTTTATGGCAGAAAATACATAAAGATTGTTTTGGAATTGCAAAGTGATGGTTACCACAAAGCAATGATTTCCACTTCCCATCATCAGCCATACCCACCCTCCCATTGACATTAGTGACATGTCTACCCTCCAACTGACAGAATTTTGCGATAGGAGCATCAGTGATTCTGTTCCAATTCTTCACTAATTCTACAGATGACCTTCAGGAGAACATTTGTACCAGTTGAGTCTTGAACAATTTGGTGCCTCTCTTTTTCAAAATGAGGAAGGTAGAACTTCCTTAGAAGCTAAGTAGGATTTAATGAGACCTCAGTAGTAAAGTACTTCAAGCCTAAAGATAAAACATCTCCTCTGAGGGCAAATAATTATCTTCCCAAACTAAGCCACCCATCATATGAAAGCTTCCACATTTATCAGTTGATTCAGATCTATCTAAATTAAAAAGGTCATCTGAAGATGAAGGGTTTTCATTTTTTAATTTCTTGATGGTAAAGAAATAAATGAAAAGTTTAAGTCCTTTAAGTACATAGCCACTTATCTCAGTATAAATTAAATGGTTCCCATTGGAAGTAAATGAAAGAGTAAGATTTTTATCACAACTGTTTTAAAACAGGATGATATTTTTGTCAGGGAAAGTAGCAAAGAGATCTTAAACTCCTTGCCCTTCGTGAAGAAATGTGAAGTTGCTTTCATTTCTATTGGCATTTTACTGAGCAGACTCTCTCTTCATTCTAAACTAGAGGTCACAATTTGTTTTGAATTTGAGCTGGAAATAAGATAACAAATATTGCCTAAGGCTTTATGGGATGCCTTTTATCTCTGAATTAGATTAGACAGTCAGAAACTATTGCAAATCCTTTATTATTTTGTTTTTAAGCCCTAAAAACCAAAAGCAATGCACACAGGCAAAGTACATTTAAAAAGTTAGCATTATATCACAAGAGCTGCATATATATTATTTCTTATACTACTCAATTTATATGGGGAATAAACAGAAATCATCCTATTAAACCCTGATTTTTAAAAATCATAGGTCTTTGCTATCATAGGTTATCATTTTTAATGCAGGATGAGTAAGGGTGTAAACTTCAGTGTTACTAGAGGAAAATAAGTTTTTTTTTTCCTTTTCATTGGAAAAATTCATGTTAATTATTCCTCTGCACCTGCCTAATGGGGCTGAAGTAATTCGATTGTCATATTGTTGTAGATTGTTGCTTTGTGTAATGTATCACCCCTGCTGTTCCATTAAAAAAATTCTATACTCTTCCATTATTCAGCAAGGCCTAATGATTATTCCAGCATTTGTACATGCTGCACTGTTATTTTAATTTTAATTGACTTCACTTTTTTAATTAAGCACATTGGTTTTAACACTATTGTTGACAAGCTTGGTTTTGTCCTCATCAGCTTTTGCTCCCATATACATTCCATACCCATTGACACTATAAATGATAAGAGCAATATATACATTGAAGTTTATCATCAACTCTAACATTAATTCATGTCATATATTATTGATATATAATGGTGTGCAGGATATTTTAAAGACTCAGTTATTCTGTTTAAAGTATCTTTTAAAATTAAGTTATTAAGTCTTTACTTTGTAAATTAGAGGAAAAAAGATTTGATTGTTTTTGAATGTGTAAAAATCTGTCAATGAAAAGGACACGTTTTACCCTATCAGTTAAATATAATCAGGTAACAAGCACACAGTAATATAATGTTGTTGTCTATGTTTGGTGCAACATACAAAATCATAGTTTGTATACATTTCAAGATTATCTATGATAATCTATTTTTAGAGTATAATTGTTTCATTTTTTAAATTATTTAAAGATTGATTTTAAAATTCTTTAAAAATATTGACTTATTATAGATAAGATGTTCTTTTAAGCATAGCATGTAACCTGAAAGAAAACAATACCTTGGCAAACTCATTGAAATGTCTCCTTTTTGAATGATATCTCAGTCATTTATCACAACACAAGATAATGAAAAATGGGTCATAGACAAAATGAGTCAAGCTTTGTGTTCTCAGATGTTAGAAATTGCTGAACTGAAAGGAGGAACTGGAAAGAGAACAAAATAATGGCAAATTTTAATATGAATGACTGTTTGAGTGTTTTTTTTTTTTAAAGCTATATGATACTGTTTCATGGTTTTCACATTTCTCTGAACACAAATCTGGCACAAATAAGGCTTGTAAAACTGTATCAATGGACTGGACCTACCTTATTTTGGAAAGGCTTGACATGAGAACGCTTGTTTCCACTTTGCCATTTTTGTTTTGTTTGTGGACGTAAATGAATGAATGAATGGGAGGGTGAATGAATAGGTCACATGGGATTTGCCTGCCATTTGGTCATCTGAGGGACAGAGGACAAAGATTTCAAAGTGGGCCCTTCTGCTCTTGTTTGGTGCAGCTTCATTGCCGCAGTCCTGACTGCTGATGAGCCTGCTGCCTGGGATTTATGTTCAACCTCTCCTTATGCCTCGATGTGCCTGACCCAGCTCTATTAGCATAACTTCCATTCCCAGTGACAACATGAATAAAAGATGACTTGTGTGACCTCAAAAAGTGCCAAGATAGTATTGATGTAATGAGCCCAATATCCACTGTTTTATGCATTGCCATACAATGGCAATCTTAATAAAAGGTTAAACAGCATTCTAATATGTGTTTCTTTGATGTCCCTCTGACTCACTGACTTCACTTTTTCATTCACCGTTGTTTCTTTGAGGACCATCGATAATCAAAATTGTTTTTCCTTTATTTTGGTGAGCTTAAACCAAAGTAAGACAAACAAGAAAAGTTTTGCTCTCAGAGTCTTCTCCATTTCAGAAAGATAATTTTTCTCCTGCTTGGCATTGCTTTCTGTTCAGCAGCAACTGTTAATGTTAATAGACTAGAGAAATTACTGCATACATTTTGACTTCAACATCTTTTAATTCTCAGAATTCTGTACTGCCACTTCATCTTCTTGGTTTTCCACATTTTTTTTTTTGATTGTGAAAAATCTAAAATACAGTGTTATTACTGGAATACCAGCCTTGTTTTGCACATTCTTCTTTGCACCTTGATCTATTTAAAGACCTGTTAAATATGGAATTCTTAAAGGCAGATACTCTGATTACCTTGCCCTGAAAAACCCTATGAAAAGAATTGCAAATGTGCATAGGAACAGATCAAGGAATTTCCTCTTTCTTCTGGAGCTCCTTGACCAAAAACAACACCAGTCAGTTAAAGTTTTCATCATCCTTCTCCTTAGCTGTGTAAATAGGCAGGACGTAAAGGAGCGATGAAAACATAGCGGGCACCCGTCTAAAGTAATATCACGCCTTGCCAACAGCATCCTTTATTATATTTTTCTTTAAAAGCAAAAGCACAACACACTAATATTCACCCTTTTAACAACAAAGAGAAAATGGTGTGCTTTTTATAACTTCTTTTAGATAGCAAATCGCAGGTGCTCTTGTAATATTACTCTCTGCTTTCTTGCAAGGTCTTTTACTTAGCGGATCTGGAAATATAACAGTATGTTAACAACTAACACTCTGCATCTCTGAGCCTTATAGGTAGATTAAAAATCATTTAGAAGGAAGCGATGGCTAAAACATCCTACCACTTCAAACCTCAAATCTCCTGCTTGACACATTGGTTGTGTCATTCAGCATTTTGAAAGGGTGGTGGTAAAGCAACAAACAGGATACAAATTGTTCAAATATCGACCATGTTGCCTTGATCATATCATGTTTTATTGGAGCACTGCATAGCTAACATAGCAGAGAGTGATCAGATATGATGTGACATGACATTATGCAGGTAGGTACTACTGTCAAAGATGTGAAATGGCAGTTTGGGTATATCAAGGTATAAAGTTAATTAGACCACAGTCAGTGGGTCTCTGTCTTGGAAGAAAACAAACCACTCATATCTATAGCTTCTGTAGGACCCTTGAATAATGAGAAAATCATGTAGTATTCCTATATTTACTGAAGATGTGTGGATAATTATTTATTTAAGGAAATTTCAACAATACTTCTTCACTTGTCTCCCTTTTAATTTGATAGTGACTCCAGCAAATGATACTTCATGCAGTTTCTTATATGGAGAAAAGTTGTAGGAAAATGGAAAGTCTCCTAATCACACTTGATGTTTTTGCATTTGATGTTAGAAAGGAGTTAGAAAGGGGGATTTTTTAGCACATGGGTAGCGATGTGGATTATTACACTACTTAGAAAGGGATACTTGATGAGGGCTAAGTAGATAGGAACATAGCCCTACAAAACTCAACCTTGAGATTGCCAGGAAATTTAAAAAAAAAAAAACTGGCTGCTCAAAAAATTGAAACAGATGTCAGATGCAAGCAGCTGTGGCCTGGGAAATTCAACAAAATTCCAATATTTAAATTGCTTCTCTGGATAAAAATTGCTTGATAGCACAGTTTCAGATGTGATCTGGATTGCCAGTGAACCATCTGCGTAAAATGAAAGTAATCTGCTGACACTGTCGATACAGGTAGGCATCAGCATCATTTGGTTGGAAAAAGAACACTGCTAAGATGTTTTCTGGTAAGCTCGTCAGGAAAGTATGATAATAGTGAAGTGCAGTTTTTAGAATAGTGGGATACACCAGGGTAGAGATAAAAAGTGTGTTTGTCTCACTGTTTAAGGACTATTTGCAAAAAAACCCAACAAGCTTCACTCTAATTTTAGGCTCAAAATGGAATGCTCTGGTTAGGATTGAAAATGGGAGAGAATATTGGGAAAATCACACTCTGAGGACCAAGGGGAAATGATGTCCAATCTGTTAAATCTGACCCTGTGAGAATGATGGAAATGTATGGTGGGTTAACAAGCAAATAGGCAAATTGTGAGCTTTAAAAATTCAGTATCACAGGCAAAGGAATAATTCCCTATAGGGTTAGAGAATACACTTTTTCTTCTATCTGGCTATGTGTTGGATAAAATAAACATATGTAGATGCTGAAAGGTTGCTCACAAATAGGTCAGCTTGTGGCGGAAGTCTTTCATAATTCAAGATACATCAGCTTTAACGGTAGCTGAGAATAAGAGCGAGTAATCAAAAGTGACCCAAACAATGACACCAGAGTTTCCAGATGGTATAGAAAAAAGTCCATGATTTATGATTGCCGGTGCAGTAAATAAATCTAAAACAATAGGCGTGGATGGGGAAGCAGTCACAGCTGACCAAAAGAGCAGTTGTAATGCAACCCACAGAAAGCTTGGTGCCAGAAGTAATTGACATAGTCGTCAAATCAATTTCCTAGGGTGCAGACACTCAAGCACTCAATCTGATTCTGTATGCTGCACGACACTTGGATTATACAGCTGCCTCTAATTCAGATAGCCTTAGCTCAATATGAATCCAATTCGAGGAACTGTCTGGAAGTGAGCAATAATTATTTAGGCTTCCTTTCTGCAGGTTTACTTTTTTCTAGTCAAATTGCTCTATTTCAGAATTACATACATTTTGTATTAATTATTTAACACTTATATATTTTTCTTTTTTTTCTTTTGGCCTCCAGTATCACCAAACTCAATGACACCTCTGAAATCCATGGCCTTATCTTCCAGGGCACAGTGGGATATTTTTCAGGACAGGGAAGGCCTATACAGAGTATGATGTTCTTTATGCTGACTATAGAATCAGCCACTTGATTGCAAATGTGCAATATCCATGTGGAGGAGGACCTATTTATTTATTTATCTTTCTGTATTTCAATTTAATGCAATTCAAAGATAAGATTAAATAATCTTTTGCTGCAAATAATTTTATTGGCATCCACTCATTTTTCACTCATCCGATGTTTATAGAATGTTTACAGCACATCAGATACTTAATTAGACACTGGAGCATCGAGATAAGAGACAAAGACTGTGCCTTCAAAGAACTCACAGCTCAGCAAACTGATGAAACAGGTAAAGAATCATGTGAGAAGAGTTATAGAGAAAATGCAAAGGGCAGGGGGGGAGGCACAGAGGGAACCTCTAACCCAGCTATGATAGACTGAGATTGGGAGAGAAGTAAAGGAAGGATTTTAGAGATGCCAACATTTCCATTGAAATGTGAAGGACGAGGAAAACTTTGCCAGGTTGAAAGAGGATTGATACTATTCCAGACAAGCTCAACACCAAAAAGCACATGGCTTTTTAAAGTAGTCACATACTCTTCAGTGCAGCAGGGGAACATGGGGTTTGGCAGCAAAGAGAGTGGGCAGTGCGTTGAGGAAAGAAGAAGGGACAGGTGTGAATTAGATGGCAGAAAGCAAGGCTGGGGAGTACCTTAGAGCTTACAGAGCACTTATCTTTCCTTAGTGCCCACTGTAGCTTATGAGAACATGATTGTCTCTATTTGAACATAAGCAATGATCAGGGTTGAGAGAAGTTTGGTTTTCTACCAAAGTCACATAGTTGGGAATTAGGCCCAGGCCTGTCTGCTTTAAGGGCCACATTCCAAAGGCAGCATTCATTATTTGACCTTACAGTGAAGGGGTTCCCTTAGCATCATGCTCAGCTACTTATCACAATTTTCAAACTTTTGGACAACAGAAGAATGAGATGATAGGGCTGACAGCTATATGAAAGACAGTGAAGGAGAAGAGTACGCAAAATAGAAAGTAGGAGAAAAAGAGGAAGAGAAAAAGAATGCATATTAATTTCAAAGGTCTCTAGAGACAAAACAAGCTGGCCAGTACCCCCTGGGGTACCGGCAAGGAAGGTAATCCCACAGGGGCTATGGAGTCAACAGAATTTCTATTGTTGCGAAAGATCTTTGAGAGAGCAGATTAGAAGATGATAAATCACATCGTTAACAAGCTATTTGTTTGCTATTAATTTAACATTCTATCTTTAGAAGTAGGGGAGTCTGAAGGGTCAGGAAAAAGAGATAACAAGTTGATTATAGTGCAAACTGGCTGAGCCATCATCAAGTGCAAAGATGAAACAAAGAATCAGGCCCTGGCAAAAGCGACCAGTGATAAAGGAGCAAGGAGTGAAGACAAAAGACAATGACAGGAGTGGAGATCCAGGAAAAAATCTGAGAAGCAAATGAAGGAAAGAAAGAAAGGAAGGGAGGGAGGAAGGAAGAAATGAAGGAAGGAAAAATAGAAGGGAGGGAGGGATGAAGGTAGAAAGGAAGGAAGAACCATCATTCACAAAAGCAAAAGGATCAAAACAGGAAAAAATGTTACACTGAGAAGAAATTTAAAGTGGAAAAAAAAGACAGCTAAAGAACTAAACCTAGATTTTGTAAATGAAAGTTTTTGTATATGTATTTCTACCAAATAATACTGTGAATTGTAGAAAAATTTGGTAAGAAATAATAGTATAAAAGAAAAAAATACTTCTATTTTGCTAATGCGAACAATCATAATTTGTATTTTGACATCCTTCCTTTCAATCATTTTTCTCCACTCTCACATAATTGTGATCATAATGAAGGAAATTTCAGTTTCCTTTTAAATCTTCCGGTATTTTAAAATAAATATTTATAATTCTGTATAATCAATCTTATTTTCCAGTTTAATTGAGGAATAATTGACATATATGACTGTATAACCTGAAGGTGTACAGTATGATGGTTTGATTTACATACATTGTGAAATGATTACAAAAGGTTCAGCTAACATCCATCTTCTCATATAGCTACAATAAAAGGAGAAGAAAGGAAAAAAAGTTTCTTTGTGATAAGAACTCTTAAGATTTGCTCTCTTGACACTCTTTCTACAAACATTCTACAACACTGTTAGCTGTAGTTGTCAGGTGGTACGTTATCCCTAGTGCTTATTTATATTCTAACTGGAAGTTTGCACCTTTTGACCACCTTCTTCCAATTCCTCCTCCCAACCCCCACTTTCCACCTCTGATAGCTGCAAGTCTGATGTCTTCTTCTGAGAGTTTGGGTTTTGTTTTGTTTTGTTTTGTTTTGTTTTTAAGATTCCACATATAAATGGGATCATACAGTTTTTGTCTTTCTCTGTCTGACTTATTTCACTTAGCATAATGTCTTCGTGTTCCATCCATGTTCCTGTAAGTGATAAGACTTCTTCATTTTTTTTAATGGCTGAGTAGTATCTATTTGTATAAATATACCACAACTTCTTTGCACTGATCCACATTCCCAGCAGCCGGTGCACAACGGTTTCTTTTTCTCAACATCTGTGCCAGCATTTGTTATCTTTTATCTTTTTAATGGTGAACATTATAAGATGTATGAGGAGGTATCTCACTCAGGTTTTAGTTTGTATCTCCCTAATGACTAGTGATGGTGAGCACTTTTTCATCATTTGGGTACCTGTTGGCCTTTCATATATCTTCTTTGGAGAAATGTGTTTTCAGGCCCCTTTCCCATTTTTTAATTAAGTTGTTTGTTTGTTTGGTTTTGCTATTCAGTTGTAGAAGTTCTTTATATATTTTGGATATTAACCTCATATCAGACATAGGGCTGCAAATGTTTTTCCATTCCATAGGTTGTCTTTTCACTTTGTCGATGATTTCTTTTGCTGTGCAGAAGCTTTTTAGTTTGATGTAGTCCCACTTATTTTCTATATTGTCACTTATGCTTCAGGTGTCATAGTCAAACAATTATTACCAAGATGCATATCAAGGAATTTTGTTCCTATGTTTTCTTTTAGGTGTTTCATGGTTTTAGGTCTTACATTAAAATTTTTAATCAATTTTGAGTTTTTTTCTGAGTGGTATAATAATATATGGATCCAGTTTCATTCTTTAGCATGTGCATATCCAATTTTGAGAGAGTTGTTATACTTCTTATGGTTCATGCCCATCACAAATATGGAGGCATCAGAAGGGGCAAAGATGATGACCCACTTCACTTCTATCCTTCAAATGAGCCCCAGCTTTCTCCATGGTAATGAAGACACCAGTGGACTCCACAATACATTCAGCAACAACATTGCCCCATTTGATATTGGTGGGATCTTGCTCCTGGAAGATGGAGATGAGCTCTCCACTGATGACAAGTTTCCCATTTTCACCTTTCAGTATGCCATTGAATTTGCCATGGGTGAAATCGTACTGGACCATGTAGACCATGTAGATCATGGAGTCAAGGCAATGAAGGGGTCATTGATGGCAACAATATCCACTTTGCCAGAGTTAAAAGCAGCCTGGCAAGCAGGCACCCAATATGGCCAAATCCATTTACTCTGACCTTCACCATTGTTTCTCAGGGATCTGACAGTCAATGGATAAGAAGTGTGGCTGTCTGTCAAATGAGGAGGTTCTGAGAGCCTGACTCATTTATGTTTAAAGTAATTATTAAGGTAAGAATTTAAATATTGCATTTTGTAAACTATTTCTGGTTGCTTTGTAGATCTGTTCTTTGTTTCTTGTCCTACCACCTTCAGTTTTGATGTCTTTTGGTATTAGTATGTTTTGACTTCTTTATTGTGTTCTCTTTTGAAATTACTACAGGATTTTCCTTTGTGGTTACTATGAGGCTTATATAAAATATCTTAAACTTCTAACGCCCTATTTTAAACTGATGACTTCAATAGAATTTATATACTTCACACTTTTCCTTCTCCCCTTATATTTTGGGTTGTTGCTATTACAACTCACATGTTTTTTTATATTGTGAAAGTAATCACAGATTATTGTAGCTATAGTATTTTTACTAGATTACTATTTTTCTTTACATTTTTGAGTTGAAAATGAAATATGCACCACTATTACTGTATCACAGAAGCTATGACTATATATTTTTTATTATTGTCACCCTTTTATGTTTTTGTAATGTTAATTAGTGTTCACTTCCACTGAAAGAATGCCCTTTTAGCACTCCTGTAAGGATAGTAATAGTCTTCCTTAACTTTTGTTTGTTTGGGGCTCCTTTGTCCTTCCCCCGGCTCTGAAGAACAACTTTGCTGGGTATAGAATTCTTGCTTTGACAGTTATATTCTTTCAATATTTTGAATATGTAATGCTATTTTATCTCAGCCTGAAAAGTTTCTGTTGAAAAATCTGCTGATAGTCTTATGGGTGTGTGTGTTTGGGGGGGGGGAATCCCTCTTATGTAACTTTTTCTTTTGCTGTTCTTAAAATTTTTTCTTTGTCTTTCACTTTTGACAATGTAATTATAATGTGCTTTGGTGTAACCCTATTGAAGTTCAACCTATTTTGGATCCCATGCACCTCATGAATCTGGATGTATAATTAATCTTTATAAATATGTCCTTTCAAGCAGAATTCAATGACATTGGAAAATAGTATACTGTTATTTCTTTGAGAATAAACATTTTATTTAATGAATAATTTCCATATGCATAAGATTACCTGCTTGATATATTTTAATTTAATATTTTTATGGCTACAGAAACAACTCTATCTCAAAGTTAAGAAATATTCAAACATAACTGTTTGATGGAGTTTGATGAATAAAGGAAATAAACATGAACAAGATGCATATGTATCTTCTGTTTTGCTAAGTAATTCGAATAATGAAGGAAACCAATTTTTTCCCTACCCTTTTTCAATTTTATGAAGATAATTCAGGAAGGTTGGAACACAGGCCCATGTTATTCATACACATGATTTATGCTTGACATCAAGCTGCCTAGAAAGTGAAAAAGATGTGTCTTAAGGGAATTCATGGACTTATTAATACAGAAATGCAAGAACACACAAGGCAGATAGTATTTAAAGCCCTTAATTCACTATTCTGCCTAATAAAATATGTAGGATTACTGTAGGCCTTTGGCTTATCTCAATGGCTATCATATTCAAATATACTGAGGCTCTGATTGTACAGGAATTTGTAAATCTCTGGTAGATTCATTTGGTCAAATTAATTTTGTCTCATCCTAAAATAAGTTTCACTTACTATGATAATAAACTATTGCCAAATTTAACTAAATGTTATCTTAGTCTCTATATCAATTAAATTATTATTTCAAGTTAAGTTTTCCAATGCAATATATCAGATTATTTTTTTATTTAGCATAAAGCTAATTAATTTATCAGGAAAATGACAACACTAGCATTTTGAAAAAGTGTAGATGAGATGATCTTCTGAAATTCCCCAAAGGGGACAACTTATTAGCAAGATAATCCATTCACAGTGTTTGCAACAAAATACACTACAAAGAGTAAGGCTATTTAAAAACCACAGTGGCATACCTTTTGAAAAACAACCAGTAAAAAAGAAATATGGAACTATTTGGATTATTTGGATCATTAGATTTAAGGTATGAGGTGAAGAGTCTCATTTGATAAAAGATGCCTTAGGGTCCCTGGGTGGCTCCCTTGGTTAAGCATCTGCCTTCAACACAGGTTATGATCTCAGTATCCTGGGATACAGCCCTGCATTGGACTCACTGCTAAGTGGGGAGCCTGCTTCTCCTTCTCCCTCTCTTGCTACCCCTGCTTTCTCTCTCTGTCAAATAAACAAATAAATAAATAAATCTTAAAAAAAAAATGCCTTTAAAATGTCCCTCTGTCTCAGTAAAATTCCAATGACACAAAATGGCCACTACAGTACTTCATTTAACAAATTTATTTTCCATTACATGTCCACCACTGAGAAAACAAAAGTGAAGAAAATAAACATAGTCTCTGCTCTTGTGGTGATAAAATTGATATGATAAAATTTCATATGATAAAATTTCAAAATATTTTGAAAAAATTCGACAAAAACAGTTGAATTCATCTCCTGCTAAGAAATCACACGAACTACAATTTTTTCATGTATATGTATAACAATTTGCTGGATTGGTTGTGAAAGAGTGAAGACTATCAATATGTAGATGTTTATGTGAAAATAATGACAAACAAGAGTCCTAAACCTGAAAACATTTCAACCTTTTAAATTACACGTCTTAATTGCCCTAATTTCATTTTTTGATATCAAAAAGCATTGGACAATCTTGGAAGGGAGAATTTATCTTCAACCTATAGCATTTCCTATAATATTTGATAATTCTATTTTATATCCATCTTCTCTTTCTCATTTTCAAGATATCGATTTAACTCAAAGAATACATTTTTAAACTAGTGAACTACATAAAGATGTTTGAAAATATCATTTTATTAATTTTAATTCATATTACCTATTCCTTTCAAATGAATATCTTAAATTCTAAAGCCTTAGGAGCAATGAAACATCTTTGATGTAAATGAGAATAATCTAATAATTAACCCCAGATTTTTTTCAGCACTAAATGTAAAAGCAAAACGAATCAGTGTTAATGATGAAGGAAATTTCAGACCTTATGGCCTTAAGGTATCAAGTTTTTTTTTATTAGTCAAGAAATGTATCAATTGTATTTAGTTTTTCAATGATGTTTGTTTTGAAGGAAACTCTCTAAATAGTTTTTCATGAGCAATGATAATGATGGAGTTACTTTCAAAGCTCATGCTGAGAAATTATTTTTTGTAATTTTTTTTCTGTCCAGCTGACATATTACATTTATTTATGCGAGGTAGAAAACTAACCTCTAACTCCTACTGCCAGTATTTGGTTTCAGAGAGCATTGCTCACCATGCAGTAGTTATTAAACACTTTCTATTGATGCAACTACCAGGTCTAATTGTCAAACCAGTTCATAATCTTCTTGTTGCTAATGGAGTCTGCTACAAAATAAAGATGTGAGAAACAGTGCTTCATCTATTTTACTCCCTTTGTTTACTCCCTATGGAGTACCTCAAGATGTCACCACCATTCAGTAATTCAATTTCATTAAACATAGGATTAATTCAATTGTACAATTATTCAAATATAAAATTCAAAAAAAGGGTGACATTTTTCCTTCTTATGGGACAAATATAGATGTGTCATTTGGTATTTTAAAGATTTTTTTCCTCTATGATTATGAAATTAACATTTTCCAGGAGAAAATGTGTTTTTTATAAGAACCTAAGTGAACATGCTTATATATAGATGTGCATGTTTATAATATATGTAGAGTGAGACAATTCCTTTTAAATAAGAAGTCTACCATGTATTTCCTTGCTGCCCAGGGTACAAAAGGTTATACAGTGAGTCTAAAAGAAGCCAAGTGATTAGTTGAAATATCAACTAAATCAGGAAAAGATTAGTACACTAATAAAATGCCATACTTTATGAAAATGGCAGGCTAACTTGTTAGGTACAAATAGGATAAAATTTCTGACCCTCCACAGTCTTGGCACTTTGCTATAGAATTTTTCTTATGGCTTATGCAAGTATGATTTTTCAGTCTGCTGCTGAAACAGTTTACTTATATTATCTTAGTATTTTGGATTTGTCCCCATTCTTTTTCCCTTACACCTTTTCATTCTTTGAATGTGTTCCGCAGGGCCCTCATCAAGAACCCGAGTGGTAAAGACAGGAAGAATAACTGGGTGGGATTATAACTGTTCAAACAGGTACTTCATTGCTACAGATGGGCCATGTGTCTCTCAGAATGCTGGAGCCAACTTATTTCCTTTCAATATAATGACCAGGAACAACTAAATATTTTGTAGAATATGAATATGTGGTAATCAGATATTAGAAGAAAAGTCACTTATGGTGGAAAATCTCTGCATAGGTTGCACAGCTAACCAACCACAAGAACCACATGCCAAGCCACATTTAAGGATTTCGATCCCTAAAGAATGTTAAGACATCTTCCCAAGGTAATCGACATGTGATTCTGCATACAAAAAAATATTTTTCACATTTTCTAAAAGTGACCATAAAAATATAAGAAATGTGTCAACTCTGAAAAACACTAGATACTAGTCCTTTAGCATCCTGCACAGGCACCATAAAGGAGTTTCAGACATCATGCTTCTCAGTGTGGCTGGCATATTACATTTAGTCAATGTGTGAAATTTCTGCAGAAAATAGGTAGAGGAGTGAATGCAATTGTATTGTGCCAAATAAGTTTTTGAGCCATGGCCATAAGCACTCATCATGTGTCTGAATAAATCCAGGGTGATACTAATCAGAACATTCCATGAAGTAATTTTATATGCTTTGGCAATTTTTTGGCTTTCTTCTGGTTTTACTTTCTGGAGGCTCTGTTGGATTTCCCCACAGACAAGTGTTGTACGCTCATAGCCTTTTCGAATTTATTGATTCAAGAAGCCTAAAGGAAGGTAAAGATGACACGACTATAGGAGAATATAGAAGCCCATCAGGGCCTTTCTACAATACTGTTCGTGAAGGCTATGCCCTAAGACTAGAGCAAAGAGGCCTTATATAAGGTTATTTGGATGGTCGCCAAACTGATGCCCATTGGGTAGGTTTTCATTTGATTATTGTATATTCCATTCTAAAGCAAAAGATCATCACATTAATAAGCTCCAAGAGGTTTAAAAATGGAAGTAGTTAGTAAAAAATAAAAAACAAATAAATATGAAAGAAGGGAATAAAAAGGGAAGGAGAGAAAGAGAAAGAAAGAAAAACAAAGAAATAAAGAAGAAGGAAAGAAGGAAGGAAGCAAATCTTAAACAAGTTCAATAATTTTCTTGACTTTTCTTCAAGGTCAAATTAATTGAGATCTTTTTACAAACACATCTTCCCCTTATCCAAAACAGGTCTCTCTCAGTATATGATCCTAGCATAGGAGCAAAGAGTTTTGACCACAGAACAACAAATGACTTCAGGGTTCCCTCTCAATTTAGGCTGAGAATTCTAAGAACTTACCCACAGAACAGAACATGCCCTTCTGAATTAGATGTGCTATGTGTTCAATGTGACCCTGAAGAATTTCACATCTATAATTTCTCCTTCAAAAACGACAGTTAATAATCAAGGTCACGACATTTCCTCCCAACGACACACAATTGATTCTTCACTTCTGTTTTGTTTTGAAAATGCAGAACAGGCATTTGGGGGCTAAATATCAATACCATGAAAAATGGAAAGATGTCAGAAAGAACAATTTGCAGCCGACCATGTGCCTGCTCCGAGAGCTGGTTACACAACTCAGCAAATACATGGCATGCACTTGTCTAGAGGAAGATGGACTGCAAATAAATTATTAAGCTTTTCCTACTGGCGGATGAGACATTTTCACATAGACTGCAATGCGTGTCATCACATACGACAAAAGGATAAACAGGCATAGACCAGCTTGAAGAAAATTGATAGTGACTTGTACATCCTTATTCATAACCACTTTTTTCCAGATTAAGAAAGCTTCAAACAGCAATTTCTATATTAATCCTATAGAACTCTTTACCGATCTCCAAAATCTCTCTCTCTCTCTTTCACACACACACACACACACACACACACAAACCCAAAACACCAAAAACAAAAACAAAACACTGATCAAAAACAGAGAATTTTAATTTGCTAGGTCAGAATTGCTGAATAGTCAAACTAGATTGTATTATAAGGAAAGTGAGTGAGGCAGAGTATATAGTTGGCTGGAAGGTTAAAGTTGAAATCTTATTTTCTTACTACTCTATGCTAGGAACATCTGAATAGCTCTTTTCATTCTTATGAGCAATTCTATTTCCTCCTCAGTCACAGATCTCTATTTGCCCCTGCCTATGTTAATAAAAGGAGATTATTTGAGGCAATAGGTGATCGACAACTTTAATTTAGAACAAGGAAACCAGAGAGGCTAGCATAGAAGTAAGACCTAAGCAAATGTATTTTTTTCTCTGTTTTGAAGAAATCAAATAAAGACTGTTAAGAGACAGGTCCAGGAGACAACAAACAAACAAACAAATAGCCACTGTATTTCAATGTGGAAAATGTGCCAGGGATTAGAAGTGGTGGAATATAAAGAAATAAAATGTTAGGAGTTCATCCTTTCGATGAATAGCAGGGAAAGCCAGTGAGAAGAATTTGGGGGGGCAGCCTAAGCCTCAACTCAAAGCAAGACCACTGAGTTGAATTTATGTCTTACCCTCTGCATTCTTGTTTCAGTAAGGGAGCATCGTAAGAAGACTTTTGTGAGTATCTTGTTGTCTGCAGTGGTGATCCAACAGATCTTACTTGAATCTGTATACACATGAGGGATTAAGAAGTCTTTGTTGTTTGCTCTTTAATTCTTACCTAACGATGAAGACCTACTTTCAATTTGAATTGCATAATTATTCAAAGCAATGGAGCCTCTTGAATTTAACATTTCAAGGGATGAGAAGAGCGGTATATATGCCTTTGCAGGTATAGAATCTAGAATCTAGAAACACCAAGATGAATCCTAAACTGAACTAAATTTCTCAATGTGACCAGACCGTAGCCACTTACCAATTAGACAAATACATTAAGGAAGTGATGGGATTTTACTTACAGAACTTCCTACCCTCACTAGCACCTAATTCTGTGGGGAGGACACATAAAGAATGTGAAATCATAACCCTTGAAGCCCATTTCCTCCTTTCTCAATGGCTCAGTCAAAAGCTGGCACTAGAGGCTGAGCTCAGGAAGCTTCCATTTCTAAGACTGTTTCTTAGACGAGGATGTTTCCACTGTATTCTTGGCCCCTCTGGAAGCTGGGTCCCTCTTCTGGAACCCTGCCGCGGTGCATTCTGTCCAGCTCTCTCTCGCTTATGCATTCTGAGATAATCAGAGCTACATGACCTTGTGTGTTTTTCTGCTTCTCAGCCAATACATTTTTATCCCTAAACCCAATATTATATTCACACCTTGTAATATTGGTGAGGGTTATGTGTGTGTGTGTGTGTGTGTGTGTGTTTGCGTGTGTGTGTGGGGGGGTGTATGCGAGTGTGCATGTCTGGTTCCTTTTGGAACAGCAACTGCAAGACCAAGTTGGCCAAAACTAAGTCAATAAACATCTAAATTCTCTTCCTCTGAAGTTCAGTGGCTGTCCCAGACACTAAATTCTGGTCTTGAATCCAACGTGGCTGTGATCTCTTTTTCTAAGATATCCTAATACTCGGAGTCCTGTCAGCCCTGCTTTATTACAGATGCCTGATGTGTCTGCATCGCTGTGTGTTTTACTCTTACTATTTTAATGAGAAAACACTAATAAAGCACTTTTCTATGTCAAATACTCTGATTGTCATCCATGCATTCGTTAGTTTAGTCTTTATAATAGATTTATAGGGGTACATGTGATTATTATACACATTTTAAAGATGGGGAAAATAGGTCACATAGAATTTAAATACTTTGCCCAAAGTCACCCAATCAGGAAGTGGCAATTTGGGTGGCTCTATGTGGTCTGGATCCTAATTACCGAGTAATGTTATGTTTACTATTCTGTGCTGCTCCTACTGCTAGTCTTACCTTTTAAAAATAAGTAGATAAATACATAAAATCAACCAATGGTCTAAAATTCAAAATGCATAAAATACCCTGTAAAAGGAAATTTCTTCTATTACCCTGCTTCCCAGGCTTCGTGTTTTTTTCTCCAGATGTAACCACTGCTGTTATATCCTTGAGTGTTCAGAAATATTCTGTGTAAATATGAGTAAATACAGCATATATATATTTTTTCCTTGTTTAAATGCAAATTTCAGCTTACTAAATATATCATTTAATATGGAGGGGTTTTCCACTTAATTTTGCAGCTTTTTAAATCTCAGTTTATAAATATTGCTCCATTCTTTCTAAATGGCCAAACATTTCTCTAATATATAGAGGTAACAAATTTATTTGATCAATCTTTAAGTTGTACAATTAAGTGATTGCAAGTCATTTGCCACACAGAATATCTTGCATATCAAGCTGCAAATCTGTGAGTTTTGAATTGTATAAATTTTTTTAAATGAAATACTGGTATTTAAAAATATCTGTCATTTTATTTTATTTCTTTAGATTTATTTATTTTTGAGAGGGGGGGAGGGGCAGAGAGAGAAAATTCAAGCAGACTCCTTGCTGAGCATAGAGCCCACACATGGGACCCAATCCGGTGACCCTGAGATTGTGACCTGCGCCGAAACCAAGAGTTGGACACTTAACTACAGGCACCACAGTGGTGCCCTGTAAAATATGTCATTTTAATTGTTACTGTCAAATTGCCCATTATAGAGAGTTGCCTTAATTTACATTCTCAACAGCAATGTGTGAGAATGTCTGTTTCCTCCATATCCTCGCCAACATGGTGCATCATCAGATTTTGCCAACATATATTTGATTTTTTGCCAATCTACGAGGTGAAAACAGTGTTTCATTGTAGTTTCAGTCTGAATTTTTATTTGTTTTCCTTTTCCATGAAGTGTTTTTTCATATCTTTTTGCACATTTTTCTATTGTATTGCCAGACTTCGGCTTATGGATCTGTAGGAAACTTTTTCATGTTAAAATCTGGCCCTTCGATAGTCTAAAAATTGTTAATTATTCTTTCTCAGATTAGCATTTGTCTTCTGACATTCTTTATTTTGAATCATGAAGACATTATTTTTATGCAGTGGATTTAATCAATTATTTATTTTAATGACTTCAAAGAATTATTTCATACTTTAAAAAGACATAACTTTCCTGGAATAAAAAAAATGTCCACTTTTTCTAATAATTTATTATTGCATTTTTATTTTTACATTTATATCTTTGACTTATCCAAGATTCATTTGGAATAAAAAGTAGAGTTTTAAGATTGAGCATTTTGATTATTTTACTAAACAACTTTTCTATTCTGTTATCTTATAGATATTTTACAAATAATATTGCCTTCTTATACTAAAATATTGATAGTTTCGGGGCACCTGGGTGGCTCAGTAGTTGAGTGTTTGCCCGGGATCCTGGGATCGAGCTCAGCATCCGACTCCCCAGAAGGAGCCTGCTTCTCCTTCTGCCTGTGTCTCTGCCTCGATTTGTGCCTCTCATGAATAAATAAAATCTTAAAAAAATGTTGATAGTATCCATTTTTTATACATTTGTGTACTATGGTGTGTTTTTTATTCTGTTTTATTGATTTGTATATTCATGTGCCAGTGTAAAACTATTTTAATTCTTATCACTTTATAATGCATTCTGATACCTGGTAAGGCAAGTCAATTCTCATGACTCTTCAGAGTATTTTGGTTACTATTGCTAGTTTATGTTTCCTGTATGAATTTAAGAATTAGATTGTCTCAATACATTTTTTGGGAGGGAGTAACACTAGCTTTATATGTTAACTCAGGCAGAATTGACATCTATATGTCGATGAGAGCATGAGATATGATAGTGAGTATATTTCCAAAAAAATATGACTTTCCATTTTTTTTAAGTTGCCTTTTGGATCTTATAGTAACATTTTATGGATTATTTTTTTTATGGATCATGAATATTTCTTTTTACATTTTGTCCTAAATATTTCATACATGGCATACATGTATAATGTATTTCATACATTAACATACATGTTTGTTACCATTGAAATTGTGGACTTTTTTTCCATCACATGTTCAAAGAGGCTGCTTTGGAGTATGAAGACTTTTGACTTTTGCATTAATTTTTCTTTTACTTTCTGTATTAATTTTTCTTATATTTCTTTCCTACGTGTACTAATGAATATTTTCTTTAATTCCTGGGAAGATGTTTGATCACAACTTTCATGTGTTTCACGGCAAGATTTTTCTGTTAAATATGTATAATTTGCCATTTGTTTTTTCTTCCTCGCCTCTCTTGCTTTCTATAAATTCTATTATTTTTTACAATATTTCTTTCTATAAATTCTACTTATATTTTTCTATATATTCTATTGCATGTGTCTTTCTATAAATTCTATTTTTTTTACAATATTGCTAATTATTGAGGGATATCATTTCTTCCTGATGAGCTATTTTTAGATTTGTGTCAGAGAAGGGCAGGATCATATTTTAACCAGCAGAGATTCTTCTGATGACCTAGAATGATGATGTAAATAATTTTTCTTTTAGTCTTTACATTATGGTAGCCCCTAATTTAGCATGATTAGGTTGGTCACAATGTGGAGATTCTGTAGCCCAGGCTCTTTGACTGATAGCTTTTTACAAATATGACCCATGTGGCAATACTGAACTTCTCCTCAGTATCAAACCAAATTCAGATATGCTTACCAGCTCCTGTAGGTCATTTCTCCTGTCATAATAAGGTCTCTGGTTTTGAGCATCTTCCTGGAGAAGTATGCTGTACCAGCTTTTTCTGTGATCTGCTGCAGTGGCTATCTTCCTTCTGTATGTTCTTCCTTCGTGTAATTTTAACCCTTATTCTGATTTTATGGTTCAAATGTTAGCTTTCTCCTGGTTTTATTGGAGATCAGACTCGCATTTCTGCCTCATGTTTTCTTTGTAACTTTAGACATTTTTGCTGAGGAGAGATCAATGCTAAATTTACTCCACCCCATCCAAAACCTTTATATTGATTGGAAGTTTAGGACATTTTGTGAAATTGCACAAAACACAAAACAAGACATATCCTATCGATGGATAAATAATTCCATTTTGTCTAAGAAACAATATTATCTTTATTACTAAAATATACTATCAGGTTTAAATATGGACATAACTATGTGCAAAGTAGAATTGTAATTTCTTTTTTAAGCATTCAACAATAGTAATAAAATGTCTACTGTGTTCCAAAGACTAGAAGAGACACAAGAGAAACAAAAATTATTAGTTTTCTTGAAGCTTTCACAAGTTATTGGAAAGAGACAAAAACTCATTCAAGTGTACAGAAAGAGAACCATTTAACTTAGCCTGAACAATAAGGTGAAAGTTAAACTGTTGAACTGAGTCTTGAATAAGAAATAACAGTTAACCAGGCAAAGAATTGAGGGAAACACTCTTAGATCAAAAAGAAGTCTATGAAAAGGCACAAAAGCAAAAAACATATAGAATGGTAAATAGTAGTTTTATGTCTATAGCTATACCAATTTGAAAATCCCAGATGTTTGCCTTAGAAATCATATAATATATTAGCATCTCTAAAACCTTTCTTTTCCTCCTGCTTTAAATTTAAGATCTTCTCAGCATAGAGATTTCTTACTGCTACTTTGTCCCCTTCCCTACTGGCCAAGATAATAATAATAATAATAATAATAATAATAATAATAATAATAATAATGAGTTATATGATTTTGATCCGAATTCAGATTATTTCAATTAGCCTTTACTGAAAAGCCATTATTTGTCTAACAACATGCAAAATTTGTGGAGGAGCCTGGGGAGAGCAAGACATTGTGTCCATAAAGACTAAAATGTTGGGGATCCCTGGGTGGTGCAGCGGTTTGGCACCTGCCTTTGGCCCAAGGCGCGATCCTGGAGACCCGGGATCGAATCCCACATCGGGCTCCCGGTGCATGGAGCCTGCTTCTCCCTCTGCCTGTGTCTCTGCCTCTCTCTCTCTCTGTGACTATCATAAATAAATAAAAAATTAAAAAATAAAAAGACTAAAATGTTTATACTTGGAGTAAGTATTAGGAAAAGTAACCTCTCCTATTGTCACTGGCAAAGACCACAATTCGTCTGCTCACACTGCTTATCATATCATTTTTATTGGTAAAGAAATAATTTGTATATGGTAAAGAAATAATTTGTACAAATATTCTTTGTATATTTATAGCACTTATGGCTGACTTTCCACATAGCAAGGTATTTTTTTGATATAAATATTAATGTGCGTTTCTTAATGCTCTTTTATCCATGACCTAATTTGCTTTGACATTTTACTTCACAAACTTGCAAAATTCGAAAATGCTTCATGTGCATTATTTTAATGTTTATTCTGCTTATTTATCTATGGAAATCAAAGCAATTCTTTAACCCAATCAGCTAATGATCTTTCTGAATTTCTCTCATTTATTGTTAACTTTTTCAGTCAGTAAGGAAAATCAAGCTTAACTACATTGTCCTTAAAAGTTTTTGTTGTTTGGTACAGAAAAATATAAAATTAGAGATTCGTTTTCCTATGTTTTTCCATATAACCCAAATAAATTTCTTTTAATATGTACTTTTGCCACAAGCAAGACTTAAAATGCAAAGTAAACTAGAGAAAACACATATTAGAGTTAGGATCTATCAGATTTCTGAATCCAGTCTTATTTTAGGAGGCTCTTTGTGACACTAAACCTGAGACAATCACTTGTCTGACATGTGGATTAGAAACAAGCTACCTCTCAAAGTGTTTGCCAACATTTACATCTCATAGTAGTTTGTAGCAAATATTAGTGAACAGAGTTGCTATGTTGGGTCCATGTTGATCCCAGGTCTCAAAATGGAAAGTAGTCCCCCAAAAAGATTCTCATAAATTAGGATAATGCAGTGGAGGTCTGAAGGGAAAAAGAAGAACACTTTAACCCAAATATAAATGCTAGTTACCTATAGATCATCCAAAAAATGTTTAATTTCCCTGAGAGTAGGTGAACTGACAATGTTTTCAGTTAGCTCTGAATTTCTGAGGGTTGCAATAGTTAATTGACACTATAGCATTCCTGAACATGCTAGACAGAAATATGAATGTTTAGCAGATCGAATGCCATGCTTTCAAGAAATTAACTAGCTATTCATTCAGTCTTTAAGCATTATTGGAACAAGAATTACATTTGAATTTTTAAAATGATTATGAACTGGATAAAGGCTAAGAATAAACCTGCATTTTTTTTTTTACCACTGCCGTGGGAAAAGGAAACTCTTAATTACAATGCTTGTCTTTGAATAATATTTCAGTTGTAACAGCACGTTTTTTCCAATTTTGCATGATAAGTGCATTAATATTTATTCATATTCTATGACCTTTACATAATTCTCCTGGGCACTATTTTCCAAACTATGATGTTTGCTCTTTTTCTCTCTTTAATACTTATCATTTATGTACTTCTTATTACTCACATTTTATGAGCATGTTAGGATTATTATGAAATGAGTTGGAATGAGACCTGACTCTAACTCCTTTTCATCACATTTATCTTATGGTGGTGGGCACACAATTTATACACTTGTCAAAAATGATCAAATTGAGTGATGTCAGCAAAAATGGCAGAGGTGAGAACTCAAAAAAAGTTCATTCCTCTGCAAAAGCAGCAAATAAACTAGCAAAAACTATCAGAACCAAGTTTTTTGGAACTCTGGAAATTAACCAAAGCTTGAAGCAACCAGGGAAGCACTTTATTAAGGAAAACAAGAAAGTTGAATCTTGGTACACAACTTTCTGACATTTTAACTTTTCCTGGTCACATCCCTTGCCCCACTGCTTGGCAGTGGCCATGAACAATAGCCCATAGCCAACACAGATTCTTGTGCCAGAGAATAGTGGAATGAACTATATTCTCAAAGAATTGTGATAGTTCATTCTGACTTGTGGTGGTTCTCTGGAGGACTGGTTCAAAGGGTTTGCTTTATCTCACCTAACTCTGAAGTCTCCCAGTGCTGAGGTGTGGCATTTGTCAAAAACATTTAAAGAAAAATGTATTAGTTTCTCTTGCCTTGGGCAATGGATGAGAGTAGAGATGAACAATGGAGTAACCAGGTGCCTAGGACGAAAGGCTGGATAATGAGAAGCTTAGAGAAAAAGGAATCTGAAAAACTCTGACATATTCCTAAAAATCTAGAAGGCTATGTGCATGCTCAGAAAAGATGTGAGAAGGCCCTAACTTTCATGCCCATCTGACCTTCAAGTTCAGTGAAAGCAGACCTGATATTAAAGGTGTGCCCCAACACATACACAAATCTCAAAGATTGAATCATTTTCTTTTTGTTTTTTATGCAAGTGTTAAAATCTCTGTCTAATTACTAGCTAACCACTGAGCTAATAAAATACAGACTTCAGTGGCCACACATGACAAAGACTATAGACTTTACAAAATTAGACTGGGATGATCCTTAAACAAATATACAACAATTTAACAGAAACAAGAAACCCTTTCAAGGGGAAAATCTGACTTTCAGAGTTGCCACGTTAAAACATTCCAAGTGTACAGGTTTCAGTAACACCAAAAATATGAGGCCTACAAAGGAACAAGAAAGTATAATCAACTCACAGAAAATAAAGACATTAATAGAAATTGTCCTTGATGGAGCCTAGAGATTGGACTTAATAGACAAAGATATTAATTCAACTGTCTTAAATATACTTGAAGAGTTAAATGAATCCAAAACTTAGAGGACGCAATGAGAGCAGTGCTCAGAGAGAAACTTTTACCTATAAATGTCTACATTAGAAAAGAAGAGAGATTGTAAATCAGTAACTTACACTTCCACCTTTAAGACATGGAAGAAGGGCAAGCTAACCCCAAAGCAAGCCAACAGAAGGAGATAATTAGGATTTTAGTGAAATGAATTAAATTGAAATTGAAACAAATTGATGAAACCAAAGGTTGGTTCTTCGTAAGGATTAACAAAATTGACAAACATTTAGTGAGATTTAAGAAGGAAAAAAAGAGAAAATCTGAATGGACCTATAAAAAGTAAATAGATCTCGTCAATGTACAAAAGACTTCCAACAACAACAAAAGTTTAGGACCAGATGGCTTCATTGGTGCATTGTATCAAACATTTAAAAAATCAAAACCAATCTTTCTCAAACTCCTCCCAAAAATAAAGAAAAGGTAAAATTTACCAACTCAATTAGATCAGTATTACCATGATGTTGAAAACATTATAAGAAAACTATGAAAGACTATCCCTTATGAATATACATGCAAAAATCCCTAATAACATATTAACAGACTGAGGCCAGCAGCACATTAAACGGATTATACATTATGATTAAATTCTATCTATATTGCATTAAGAAAAAAGTACCTACTAATAAATTTAACTGAAGAAGTGCAAGGCATGTGCATTGAAAACTAGAAAATATTTTGGAAAGAAACTAAAGAAGACCTAAGTAAGTAGAAAGTCATCCTGTGCTCATGAATGAAAGTTTTAATACTGTTAAGATGGGGACGGCCCCAGTGGCTCGGCAGTTTAGTGCTGCCTTCAGCACAGGGCATGATCCTGGAGACCTGAGATCGAGTCCCACAACAGGGTCCCTGCATGGGGTCTGCTTCTCTGTCTGCCTGTGTCTTTTCCTGTGTGTGTGTGTGTGTGTCTCATGAATAAATAAATAAAATCTTTTTTAAAAAATACTGTTAAGATGGCAATACTCACAAAATTGATCTGTGGATTCAATACAATCTCTATCAAAATTCCAATGGCCATTTTGCAGAAATGGACAAGCTGATTCCAAAATTCATAGTCTAAATTGCAAGATATCCTGAATAATAATTTTTTAAGAAAGGAAAAATTAGAACAAAATAGGAGCCACTTTCTGGCTTCAAAACTCAGAGCAAAATTAGTGTAGTCAAAATAGTGTGGTATTGATGTAGGGATTGATACATAGAGTAATGGAATTGGATTGAGAGTTCAAAAATAAATCCATATATCTTTGGTCAGTTGATTTTTGACAAAGGTGCCAAGGCTATTCAATGAGAAAAAAGAATAATCTTTCCAGCAAATGGTGTTAATTGTTTATCACATTCAAAAGAATAAATTTGGACACCTATTTCACACCATATACAAAAAGTTAATTCAATGTATCAAAGATGTTAATGTTAAGAGCTAAAATTACAAAACTCTAGAAGAAAATATAGGTGAAAATAGTCATGATTTTGGGTTAGGAAACCATTTTTTAACTGTAATGTAAAATAAAATATAAACAGTTTCTTAAAAAGCAACTAAGGGAAAATAAAATGGACTTCATAAAAATTAAAAACTTTTGTACATTAATTAATAATACCAAGAACATAAAGACAATCCACAGAATGGGAGAAAATACATGCAAGTCATATATCTTATCAGGTCTTTTACCCAGAATATAGAAACTATCTTTAAACTTGACAACAAAAATGCAAACAACCCAATTAAAAAACAGACAGGGATTTGAGTAGACATTTATCCAACAGATAGAGATGGTCATTATATACATAGGAAGATATTCACAACCATTAATTATTAGAGAAATGCAAATTAAAACTACAATGAGGTATCACGTATGATGCTATTCTCAAAAAAATGGAAAATAGCAAATATTAGGAAGGATGTGAAGAAATTGGAACCTTTACGCATTGCCCTTCGTAATGTAAAATGGTGCAGTAGCTATGGAAAACAGTTTAGTGGTTTCTTAAAAAGTTAAATATAGAATTACCATGGGGCCTAGCAATTCTACTATACCTCCTATATATACCCAAGAGAAATGAAAACAATGGTCCACACAAAAACTTGTATGCAAATGTTTATAGCAGCACTATTCATATTCATGACACGCAAAAGTAGAAAGAAGACAAATGCCCATCACCTGAAGAATGGATAAATAAAATGTTTTATATCTACCAGTGGACTATTATTCACCAATAAAAAAGAATGAAGTAGGGATCCCTGGGTGGCGCAGCGGTTTAGTGCCTGCCATTGGCCCAGGGCGCGATCCTGGAGACCCGGGATTGAATCCCACATCGGTCTCCCGGTGCATGGAGCCTGCTTCTCCCTCTCCCTGTGTCTCTGCCTCTCTCTCTCTCTCTCTGTGACTATCATAAATAAATAAAAATTAAAAAAAAAAAAAAGAATGAAGTACTGATGACACATGCCATAGCATGAGTGATCCTGAAAAGAGCCAGCACAAAAGGTCACATATTATAGGATTCTATTTATATGAAATGCCTAAAATAGGTAAATTCATAGAGAACAGGACGTAGATTAGTAGTTACCAGTATAGCTTCTTTTTGGGTAATGAAAATATTCTGAAATTAGATAGAGGTTATAGTTGTATAATATGTGAATCTAATAAAAAAACACTGATTTTTGAACATTAAAATGATTAAATTGATAAAGTTTATGTTATGTGAATTTTATCTCAATTTAAAAATCATCTAATTGTGGACTTAAAATTAGTGATTTTTTAAATTATGAATTATGCTTTGATGAAATTAATAGTTGTGCTATAAAATAAAAGTAAGTACATACATAAAATGCCCAGAATTTCAGTTTAACAGAAAATAGCTCTTATTTCAAATATAAAATAAGGTTTTCCTTATCTATTTGGTGTAGATATTTTATAGTAGAAAATGTAAGATTTATATAAATTTCTTTGGAAGAGATGGCCTCGTTTTCTTATTTAAAAAATTTTTATCCATTTTTTTAAATTAATAATTTAACTTTTTTGTGCCATAAAATTAACTTTCATCCTACTTTCCACTTACTATTTTGAAGCTGTCTGTTACATAGCAAAACAGGGTGTTTCAGACTCTCAGTCTGATATGTTGTAACTGGAATTAACTGTCTACTTTTTAGTCTAGAATTTTTTACCTTAAAAAGACCTAGAGTTGGCCCATTGCAACCAGAAAAAATAGGGTACCAGATGTACCAAAATGCTTTCCTTAGGTGATATAGCTTAAATCAGACCCTGGGCTCACTATATTTTCTTAAATTAGTTGTTTACAATATAGTCTGGACTTTTTTTTTTTAAGTTAATTTGCTGCCTGTTCTATGGCAGAAAGTATGGTAACGTATATATACATTAACACAAAGCAAATCCAATAAGAAACCATACTATAATTGATACAGAAGAATCTGAGAGCAAACATGGCCTTAGAAGACTTTCTAACTCTAATGGAATCTGGTCATTTTGAAAAACAAGAAATAATGAGAGTGCTAAATTCAGTGAGATTATTAATTTATGATTTTAAAAGATAACTGAATTTTGGTTTTGCAATATTAAATAGGAATCTGATTATGAGATGATAACAAAAATGTTGAGAATTCTCATAACAAACATTGAGACATTTTGAGAATGTCTCAACATTCAAAGAATCTAGAAAATTAGACTTAGAGGAGAAGAAAAAACTACATAAAACTAAATAAGAGAATGCTATCTTTCTTTGATGTTAGTATTTTTTCTTTTTTTCTCTATTTTTCCTATTTTGTGTTGTATGCTTTATCTGTTTGACTCATTAATTTCTAATTATGATTTAAAAACATAACTTATGTAAATACTAATTGTTGTAGACATGTACTTAGAGTTTGCATTTTTCAAAAATAAATCTTATTACTCTGCATAATTAGCAACATAGAGAGCTCTGAGAAATAATTATGTGGAGTATTAAGAAATTTACTTAAAACTCAAATAATAATCAAACTGTAGTTTTTCTATATGGGAGTGAAACTTACTATATTATGGTATTCTATTTGGATTTACAATAATATAGTATCCTCTGGAAAATAGAGTAGTCAAATTCTTTATCTATTGCCATCCTTAATGCAACTGAAGTAGGAGAAGAACAGGATCAAGATTCTAGAACATGAAGAACACACTGCTAATCAGATTACGCCTTGCATTGAATTATCCCTATGCTAGACTGTCTACCAATCAAAGTTTTCTTCAGTGGCCTGATGCTTCTTTATCTACATATTTTTAACAATTCTTTCTCCTCTTTTGTTGGGTGAAAAATATCTTTTTGACCTACCATGAATTAAAACATTCTGACTTTCATAAGGGGAAATGTAAATCCTTTTGTGTTCATTCATTTAAAATGAATACATTTTAAAATATATCTCTTCCTGGAGATATTTGCATTTTATCAGGTAACAGAAGACTTGCAAAAGGTTGGATCTCTATAGATGACATTTCACACACTTCATGTAGAGTGCTTTTAGATTTACGGATGTTTCCAGGACTCCTAAGATTTACCACATGGTGTGCACCTGCTCTGACCACCTGCAAGGTGAACCCTGTGTCTATTTGGTGCTCAGATCTCCCCTCACCACCTGGAATCCTCCCTCCAGCAAAGCCAAGTAATTGAAAATATTCTCATTCTGTGCTTCTGCTCTGTTTCTCAGTACAATAGGGGGATTTGAGAAAGGCATTGTTGTGGGTTCTGTTGGTATGAAATGAATTTTGCCCTTCTGGAGTGTCTGTTTCCATGCCATAAGGACTTGTGGGTGCAGGATGTACAGACAGACATATTGCCAAGCCTAGGCTCTTGTAGCTAGCTCTCTGGCAGACACCGCAGGCCACTTCCACTTGGGGCCTAGAACTTGGCAGTGCCAACAGAAACACAGCAGGGACACGCTGATGGGCAAAAGAAGCAACTGCCCTTGTCACAGGTAAGAAGGCCTTCCTTGCTCTTTATGCGGAGGAAAGTAGGGCAAGCGGGGTGGGGGAGGCAATAGCCAAAATGTTCTCTGTGATAGGCAACCTCTAGGGACACTTTGCGCTTCTTGTAAAGGTTGATATGAACAGGGTTTTACTCTTTAACATGAAATAGCCAAAAGAAAATGTTTTCTTAGCCAGTATTATCGACATGGATTACCAGGAGGGAAAGTTGATTATGGTTTCTAGCGGCACCTGGGTGGCTCAGCGGTTGAGCGACTGCCTTTGGCTCAGGTCGTGATCATGGGGTCCTGGGATCAAGTCCCGCATTAGGCTCCCAACAGGAAGCCTGCTTCTCCCTCTGCCTGTGTTTCTGCTTCTCTCTCTGTGTCTCGCATGAATAAACAAAATCTTAAAAAAAAAAAAAAAATTATGGTTTCTTTGGGAAGAGAATGATGAAGGGAGAGGCTTCACTTTCAGGCTGGCAGGAATGTGAACAAAGTAGATGAAGTGTAAGAAAGAATGGGAAGAGAAGAGGAGCAGCCCAGCAAGGGGCAATAGAGCAACTAGTTAACAAACAGGGACAAAAAAAAAAATAGGACTGACATTTCGGGAAACAGACTGGCCTTGAAATTGGGAAAATTACGTCACAGGAAAGGATTTTCCAAAACTGAACCAAATATATTGACTGGAATTTTCATTTAAATTTGAATATTTCATTGAGGCTTTTTAATTTTTTTTTTCAGTTCCTCTAACTTGCAAACTCTCACAGGTCCACCCAGAGAGGACTTTCTATCAGTATTTGAAGAGAGTGAATTTCCTTTTGTGTAAGAAAATGGAGCTTATCTAATTTTCTTATTTCCTAAGGGTACTATCTAATATCTGATATTTATTCTTTAGGAAACAAAGTTCCTCTGTCTTTTTTCTTTTCTTTTTCTTCTTCTTCTTCTTCTTCTCTTTTTTTTTTTTTTTTCTTTTAGGTTCAATATTCCCAGAGTGGCAGAAAGATATTCAGGCAGCTTGGTGCTGGCTAAATAATACCCGATTTTTATCTGCATATCAACAAATCAGCCCGTTACTTCTGCTCTGGATAATTTAGAAAAACAAAGCAGCATTTCTTTCAAAAACTGTCCCTCTAGATAAGCCCCTATCTCAGTGCTGTGTTAAAGACTGTTCCATAATGTAGAGAATCAAATTAGTATCTAATCTTGTAGTCAAACCTGCACAAAAGGTTTTTGTAGAAAAGAGGAAGAACAATGTTGGAGAAAACTATATTTTCTGAGCTTTTCAGTCTTTATCACAACATAGCTGAAATGCTGCCTTCTTTTTCTTTCTTCTTTTTTTAAGATTTTTTTTAAAGATTTTATTTATTTATTCATGAGAGACAGAGAGAGAGGCAGAGACACAGGCAGAGGGAGAAACAGGATCCATGCAGGGAGCCTGACATGGGACTCGATCCCGGGTCTCCAGGATCAGGCCCTGAGCTGAAGGCAGCGCTAAACCGCGGAGCCACTCAGGCTGCCCAAGATTTTATTTTTATGTAATTTCTATACCCAATGTGGGGCTTAACCCTGAGATCACTCTACTGAGTCCGTTTGGTGCCCGTGAAGCACTACTTTCTGAGTAATGTCCTTTGTTTCAAACAATCACTATGCTATTTTCTTTAATCATAAGATTTTTAAATACATATGAAACATAAGTGTTAGTATTTTTGCTTTATAATCAATGTAAATTTCAAGCTAAAATATCTATTACATAAATCAGAATATAACATCTAACACAATTTTAGAGTATATAAGTTAATTTGCATATGCAGACATTTACTATACTTGTTTTACTGTAAGTTCCATAATAAAATAAATGGAAACAAAAACCTATGTTGAAGAAGCTGGTTAGCTACAAATTCTCTTGACCACTTGGATGCTTTCAATTTTGCCCTGGTGAACATACAGGAAATATAGTTTAGGCACTTAGACTTGCTAAGAAGCCTTGAGGGCATGAGTCCCACCCTCTTATTTTGCAAAAGAGTAGTTAGGAGTGCGGAGCCAGTTACATGTACTAGTGTGATTTAGGTCTCACGATTATTTTCCTCCAGATCAACTGTCCTCTTTTTTACTCCTTGGATATCCTTTCCCCACTGAAAATGCTTGGCATGTGGTTGTATAAATGTACATTTAATTGTCTCTCTTTTCCATTAGGCAGGGATCTCCAAGAAGGTAAGAAACAAAGATGCTGGTTCAACTTTGTATACCTCTAGCCCAGTCTCTGGCAGAGAGAAGGGATCCTTCAACAGCATTCGATTTTTTTGAATTACATTGAAATTCATATACATATCAGTGCAAGGGGCTCTCCTTATTGTTTACACTCTTCCTTGCCTCTGTCCCCCCGGAATAATGTATATTCTTTATTTCCCTCAGATTCTCCACTTAGTCTGTAAGCTCAGTCTAAGCAATTATGTGTGTAGTCATGTCCTGTCTGCCTTCTGATATTCCCCTTCCCACTTGAGTTCAGTCCTGATCAACCCCCAAAGCCACCACGCCAACACTGCAGTGCTTTCTCCTCCATCTCCTGCTTCCATAATTTGCTACTTAAGAATTGTAGATAAAGCTCATATAAAAAGTATTCTCCTAGCCTTCTCTCCTTGAATTTGCATTTACACATTCCCTAACACACACACACCACAGAGTCTCCAACAAACTTGCTTCTTGTTTATGAATACTGACGTGTGCTTTTTTGACTATGGTTTGCTTTGTATCTGGCCTTCTTTGTTGGTTGCATCTCAGGGAAATAGCTCAGAGCATGATGTCAGTGAAGCCAAGGTCCTGGCTTGATCTACTGCCCTAGTCTGGCCATCTTCAGCACTAGCCTGTTTTATTCTAACAGCCTCCTCACTGCTTTTGCCTTTCCCTTCCTCTGGATCTCTTCTCCACTCAGAGCCTTCTCACTTACAAACAGCAAGTCAAAGTCCCTGTGGTAACCTGCAAGGCCCCTGGTGCTGGTGTACTGGCTTACATGCTCTTCTCCTTTGCTTGCCACCAGCCTCTGATAATCCAACTCTGTACCCTCTGCAGGGCCTTTGCACTTGCCTTTTCCCTTTTCTGGAGTACAATTCACAGAGAGATCCCCAGGGCTTACTCACTCACCTGCTTTAGGTTTTGACTCAAATATTTCCTGTTTATTGAGGCTGCCCTGACTACTCTATTTAAAATTGCCTATACTTCTTCCCAACACTCTGTCTCTTCCTGATCACTCCTGATAACCTCCTGAAAATTCTCTCTATAGAATTGTTCTGAAATTTAACTAGTATATGCAGGAGTTATAAATTCTTCCTACCAAAGGCAATATCGAAGCCTGGCAACTGTTAGTATATTTTCTTTGGTGGAAACATTTAATATTTTCTGAACTCTACTGTAGTTAATTATTAAAAAAAAAAAAAGTTTTATTTATTTATTTGACAGAGAGAGAGAAAGAAAGCACAAGAAAGGGGAGCTTGAGAGGGAGAAGGAGATTGAGCAATATGTGGGGCTTGATCCCAGAACCCTGGGATCATGACCTGAGCCGAAGGTAGACACTAAACTGACTGAGCCACCCAGGGGCACCTACTATAGTTAATAAAGTCTATAGAGGCTCTCTCTCTCCTCTCCTTGACCTGAAGCTCCCTAGAGGAAACCTATCTCTTCCATTCCTCTCACTTATCTGCATTACATCCCCAGTTTCTAGAAAGATGTCTTATACATGATAGATATAAATATTTACAGATGAAGGAAAAATCATTCCCCACAGCCAGTGAACAAAGTGAGAACGCTCCCTATTTTTCATCCTCTTTCAGAGAATTATAACAAACTATGATTTTTCTTTTCATTCCTTTTTTTCTCTAAAATTTCAAATCATCAGTATGAACAAAAAGCCAACTCCTTACCTTGCCAAATCACTAAACAGAAACAATAAAAGAACCACCTGGAAGCTTCGAGGATTGATTCACGGTCCTGTTGTTCTGAGTCCCAAGGAAAATTAAAACAGTTCCTACAGCCTAGTGTGGAGTCTTGGTGGTACCATCAGAAACCTTTCCATTCTGCTCTGTCTCTACTAATTTATCTTTCTCAGTCTTGGAACCTAGAGCAGTCCTGGAATGCAAAGTGGCTATTGTCATCGAGGCAAGGCCTGACTTTGTTGTTCAGACAGCTTGTTGCATTCCACCTTAAAGAACTACATGTCTGACAGACTCTCTCCTTGGCCAAATTTTTGTCAGACTCCTCTGACTCTTCTTTGTGACTAGAATTCAATCTTCATGTATAGAACTGCAAACTCTCAGCACAAGTGATAGCATCCACATACTTCCGGATGCACCACCACACCTCTCACTCTCAACCCACACCACACGTACTAAGAGATATGACTAGCATAATTGCTAACAGCTCATAGTTTCCAACATCCCTGTAGGTATCCAGTCTTCCTTTTTAAGTTCCTCCCTGGACTGACTAGACTGCTATAAGAATTTACCTTTGAGATACATATGCACATCCAACATCTGCCTTGTCAGACACTTCTTAGAATACAGCGCCCCTACCTGGTTTTTATAAATTTCCAGGTCTCTGACTGCTCCAGTCCCTGTTTATTCCTTCTCCCTACTCCCCCATTCTCCCTTTGAAACATCCACTCATCTCCACACAGTTTGAAGTGGAACTCCATTTCTACTAGAGTTTCTCTCCTGCTGCAGTAGTCTAAATAAAATCTGTCTTGCCTTTTAACAAATGGCTAACACTGCTTCTATTTGACAAATCTAAACTCTGAGGCTGAGAAAAGGAAACAATGAGTGTCTGAGTGACTTCCGGGCTGCCTCATGCCCATGGAAATTTCTCTAGTGCAGTTTCTGCAAGAAGTGTGTATGTGGTTTTTGAAACAGAAAATTTATGAGATCTTTCAGTATCTTTTTTAGAAGGGCTATGTGGAAATCATGGATTTTTCCATTAAATAGTTTGGAAAGAAAAGGCATTATTAGTGAGTAGGACTTAAAGAGCCACTATAATGAATAAATACATATTTTTTCAAAACCAAAAATTTTGAAAACCACTCATCTCAAAAATTCAAGATTGTTGCCCTCAGGCTTTAGTTCAATAAATGCAGCTACAGGACATGATGCTGTCACCTACTTCTGTTTAATAAGACTGTCTTATAATTCTTTTAATTTATCTGGATTTTCAAAGCATTTGCTTGACAGATTTTAGATGAGCAGCTAATCTGTCATTTACAGAAGGGACAGTGATGAGAGGGAGCAATGCCTAATTCATCCATATGCTCTTTTATCTGTTGATTTAATTTATTTAGTTCATTCTTTACTAAAAGTATTGACAGAGGAGAAAAATATTTAATCACAATCTTGCAGGTTAAAAAAAAAGATGCTGATATCAGGCTCAGGGCAGCAGGAGAAAACTGGGATGTTGATGATCCCAGGAGGAAAGGAAAATGTGATTGAGTGATGTTTATCTGACCTATTTTATTCTGAATTGTTATGGATGCAGCAGTAGTGGTGGAGAGCTTCATGCATGTGACAGGTATTCACCAAAGAATTTTTTCTGCACTGTGTATAATCATGAACATGATTTCTTACCCACATCCCACTGTAGAATTTTTGTTAGGGTTGTGATTGCAACAAATCAGAAGCCCAGACTTGTTATTATATTTTATAGAGAAGGAACGGTCATTTTGTGTTGCTCAGATTTGAAGGCTCTTTTTTAAGTTAGTGTTTGTTCTATTTTAATTTACTTAATTTTTTTTTTTTTTTTTTGTTAAGCTCTCAAATTTCTTGATCATCTGGCTGAGGAGCTATCCAATAGTTACAAAACTATTTTTATTTTTATTTTTTACTTTGTTGCTCTTGATGGTTCTAAAACTAGGGATAAAAATATTTGAAATGGTAGGAATGGGATTTAATTTTTACTCTTAGAAAAAAAATTTTTGCTCCTCAGTAAAATTGAGAAAAACATCCCTACTAATGATAAAGCAGTTTCTTTTTAGGTGGGGGGTGGTTCTGGTTGACCTTTGCTCCATTTGACTCTGTAGAGTGGAAATTTAGAAATCATAAGAAATGTGCTGTGTAGAAATAATGGAAAAGTAGAGAAACCAATTTAGAGATTGCTTGAGTAGAGGTAATCTAAGGTCTTATGACTTTTCTAAAGACTGGTATAAGACTTTGGCTTCTTTTGCATGAAATTCTTAAATCTTATATCTATCTTCTAGTGGAGATTTCTCCCTCTGAGATGTCTGTCTATATGATCATTCACAAGGCAAAGTAGCTTTCTAAAAAGTGTCAAGTATCTCGGAAAGACTAACCCAAAGGATAAATTATATTTATTCTACAAATGTAGTGAGCACCTACTATGCTCTGAAAACTACTAAATTCTTTGTGTTCATTGGTGAACAAATGAGACTTGTCTCCACGACAACAGAGCTAGGGGCTGAAATAGCTGGACTCCCTTGGCTTGTCTCTGTCTAGAAAATTTTGTCAGCATACAGACTTCTCATGTGGCAGCCCAGGGCTCCAAAAATATGTGTCCCAAGAAGGAGAAAGTTAGCTTTTTATGACTGGACTTGGAAGTCACATTGGTAGTGTCATATCTGCTTTACTCTAAAGTTAGTGGTGAGTCACTAAGTCCAGCCCAAATATGAAGGGAGGGGATTTAGATTTCATCTGTGGAAGAGATGAATGTCAAGGAAGTCAAGCTAAGGTTTACAACCCACACAATAACTTAGAAAAAGAGGAGAATGTGGCTTTTCAGGAGCCAAAGGGAGATGTGGTTTAAGATGTCCTTTGCAAGGCTTTTATTTTGGCAATCTAGAATCTTCCCACTCCTCTTTCTGACCTTCTCTTTTGTCGTTTTATAGAGAAATTGATTCATAGCAAATGACCTGTGTTACCTACTTTAATCCATGATTGATTATGTAAAAAGAAAGAGAGTAACATTTGCTTTCAAGAAAAGTCAGTCAGAGGCAGAAGTAATTCAATTTATGAATTTAATATTGCAAGCTATTGAGCCAGATCAGGGAGAGACAACTCTGCTTTGAAGATTGTTTGTCCTCAACTGAATCAACTTGGGGGTGTCAATCATATTTTTTTCAAAGCATTTTGATGAAAAGATAATGGCACCAGAGTAAAACATTTGATTATATGTCAGTGTGTGAGTGAGCACAACAGAACCAATCTTCAAGAGGTGCTTCATGCTCTCACTAAACTGAACAAGCCAGAAAGAATGTTAGCTTCTGAGTGGGTGAGTTGGGAGACAGTCAACAATCACTTATTGCTCCCACCCAACTCTCTCCTCCATCCCATATATAGGCACTGGATAAAAGCAGTGAGTAAATCATTAATCACTGTCACAGCCCAGGAGTCTCTTACCCAAGTTCTAACTATGTTTAGTGCTCCATCCTCCATCTTTGTTTGTTTGTTTTAAGAGAGGGATAGGGGAGTAATAAAGGACAGGGAGAGAGAGAATCTTAAGCAGGGTCCACATCCAATGCGGAGCTGATCTCATGACCCAAGCCAAAATCAAGAGTCCAACACTTTATCCAAGTGACACACCCAAGTGCCTGTGTTTGTTTGATTTTTAGTTCAAGGACATGCTGGAGCACTTTTAGTAGGTTATTGACATGAAATAATCACATAAGAGTCACAAAAATGCTAGTGATTGTGCTCTATTTCTTCTATCTTGATTCACTCCTTACCATTCTCCACTCTGACCTGTGTCCTGAGAAGCTCACACTCTAGGGTTCCATCAATAGTCACATTTTATTTTGTTTTCTTGACAGTGCTTCAGGAACAGTGATGGGTGCCCATGGTGCAGAGCAGAGTAATATTGAGGTATTATTTCCAACCTTCCCCACCACGCTGTGCTAAGAGCTGCCCACATCCATTGACTATAAAGATAAAGATCCTGTCAAAACCTTTTCACAGTCCTCTCTGCCTCAGGTTTCAGTAACTCTTCTTTTCTGTTGCCCCATTCAGGCCTAAGAGTGGGTTCTGGGTTGTCATTGTCATCATTTCAGAGATACTGCAATGTTACCTGATGTTTTCTTTGAACTCCACCCTTGCCTTTCTAAATACTTCTTCATCAAACCCTCTTTAAAGTAAATAATTTGAGTATGGCTCAAATGACTTTCAGCTTATTGCTTGAGCAACTGGTTAGATACAAATGTCATTTTCTTAAAACAAGAGAGACTAGATATTGGCTTTGGGATGTATCAAGTTACTGTTGTCCATAATACTTGAGTAGATGTGCAAACAATAAGTTGCAATCAGAAAAGAAATCTGTGTTGAAGTTAAAAAATTGAGAGATGACGTATAGTTGCTGTATGCCAGAACCCTGTCTCATACATTTGGATGTCAGTGGCCAGACTGAGTGGCAGGCGCAGATTATAGATAGGAGAGTTAGTTGAACCACCAACGAGCCGACACCAGTGCAAACACACGAGGGTTTATTTACAAGTTCCAGCTTGGGTCCAAGTGAACCCGACACAGCGGAGCAGGGACTTGGACCCCGAAGTGGGTCGAAGTGGGTTTCAGCTTAGTTTTTTTAAGATTTTTTTTTTTTTTTTTTATGATAGTCACACACACACAGAGAGAGAGAGAGAGAGGCAGAGACACAGGCAGAAGGAGAAGCAGGCTCCATGCACCGGGAGCCCGACGTGGGATTCGATCCCAGGTCTCCAGGATCGCGCCCTGGGCCAAAGGCAGGTGCCAAACCGCAGCACCACCCAGGGATCCCCTCAGCTTAGTTTTTTATAGGCTGGTCTAGGGATTTTCAGAAGGGCTGGAGGAATTTCTCAAGTTCTGTTTACATTCTGATATGGGGCTTTCAAGGGCATTGAGCTCTGTTCTTATTCTAATAGGGGCTTTCTAGGACGTTCAGCTGTAAGCTGTTTTCTTCCTGTAACTGAAGTAATGTAAAGTTCAGCTCTTATTCACAGGGGCCTGGGATGGCTGTACTTGTGCTAACGCTAACTAAACTTGAGGTGGAATGGCCTTGATTTTTCTCGGCCTCCACAGAGTGAGGTACTGAATATTGCAGGGTGAACTCTATAGGCACCAGAAATGCCATGTCCAAGTCCCTGAGCAAAAGAAAGAAGAGATGCCAGTTCCTGTTAAGACTGCTACATGGAGTGACCTGTGAGCTCTGATTTAGTTCTGGACCCTTCTGGGCCCTAGAACAAGATCTGTCTTGGGATCCTTTATTATCTCCAGCCTCTGAGCTGTGCCTGAGCTTTCCCTTGTTTGCCACTCTCCCTCCCACCTGCCCCTAATCTCCCAGGCTTCTTTTCTGTAAACCTTATCCTTCCCTGGCCCCCTGCCCTAGACTCCCCTATAGTCCCAGGGAAATCCTTTCCTTATTCTCATTGATCCCCATTTACCTTCCTTTAGAACCCTCTTTTCTTCTCCTTATTACTTAATAAACTTCAATGGACCATTAAACCCAGAGTACAAATCATTAGCTGCAGAAAAACTCATTCTCCTTCCCAAAGCCTCCCTGGAGGGAAAATATTTGCATTCCATCCTTTTAGTGTAACAAAGAAAGAAAAGAATAGCAGAGGCTATGCCCCTTTTCCCCCCAAGCACATTAAAAATTTTTTTCAAGAAAAATGGAAGAAATTTTACAATCTGACAGGAGGCAGAAATTGGATGGAGAAATGAAAATGTAAAGTTTGCAATGAAATTGTAGCATAAGTAAATCAATGCATAAAAAATTCACCTGAAGAGGAAATCAACAATCAGATATTGAACACTCAAAGTAGGAAAGTTTAAAGGGAAAAAGGAAATTTGGGACAGCCAATGAAGAGTAAAAATGTGAAGCATAAGAAAAGAGGTTATCCCTGGTGAAAGAAAAAAAAAAAAAAAAGGAGTGTTTGAATGCATAGGCAGAAACAAGAAGTGTATTTTGAATATCTAAGTATATTTTCTTTATATGACTGATGGTGAGGAGCAGCAGAACCAAGCAATGAAGAGAGTTCAGTTATGAATTGAGTTTTACATCTCTGGCCCAGAATTGAGGATGAACCAATAGAATGCTCTGTTCTTACCATCAGTAGCTGTTGTGTAGATTAAATGAGGCTTGTACCTTCCCTGTGCCTCCCTTCTATGACCTGGATATGTAGATAACTGATACATCTGACTTCCTTCCTTAGGTCTGAGGGGAATACCATCTCCCTAAGAATAAAGGTGAGAAAATACAGCAATTCTTGGGTGAACCTCCAGACACCTGAGGCATTCAATCAGGTTCATGCCTAGGCAATAAGGGAAGAGTTCATTCTACCCAGAAAAGTACCAGCCAGCAATAACTTATGGAACTTTGGTAAACACATACCAGAGAACACATCTATTATAGAAAGATGAAGTTCTGACTTGGTGAGATTAATCAACAGTGTTCAGGGCAAGACAGGTTCTGGATTCAAGGTAGCCTATCTGGGTTGGGAAGATTGTTGGACTGGGAATTGCATAGAAAGATACTTTACCCTGAAGATATCAATATTACACTGTATTACCTAATTCTCTCAAATTTTAATTTCAAAATGTTGTTTTACACCTTCATAAAACTTAAGCATCTGTCAAATCAACAACCAGCTGAGGGAGAAAAATACAATTGGACAAGCTCTCTATTTGAGTGAATTGACCTATGTCCCAGTGCTAGGAATAGTGACTAAAATCAAATAGAGGGATCTGGGATTGACCTTGTGTTGATCTAGGCTCCTATGATTATCAGGAAAATGCCACCATTATTATCTTTGAAATTTGGGTTCTTATATATCCCCTTGTAAGTAAGTCACCTAGGAAGTATTATGTTTTCTTTGAACTCAGAAATAAAATGCAGCTTGAAGAAAACATTTTTCCTTTGAAAATGTGGTACCAACTATTTTCTAATTTCTCTATTGAATTACATATATTAGCAAAGGAAACAGGTACAGGAGAAATAAGCTCATCTGTTGGTCAGAGAAAAATGGGAGCACAAGTAAAGGATTTAATAAAAATACAAAGGAAAAATTACAAATACATTAAATTTAAAGTACCATGTACTACAAACATATTGAGTGACAGGTACACCATTCCTTGAGTATCAAATTCAAATGTCCAAGGGCTACATGAACTCGAATATGTATCACAAGTTCTGGCTGTATGTAAAAAATATTAAGAATTATTAAATACACAATAATAAAAATTGACTTATAAATGCCACAATATCCAAATGAAATGTAATCAACTAGTTCACTTAAGACAGTAAATAAATAAGCTCACAGGAAGGTATGCCAAGACTCAGAAAAATGAGCCATGATACTCTTTTTTCAAATATTCTTAATAATTGTTATGCTTTATAGTATCATACATTCCTTTAGTGTCTCTTGTATAAAGAGTATTTTAAAAATCTTATTAAGAATCAACCAGAATGATGATGTCTCAAGTCTTTAAAGGAAGAATTAACAAAGGAGAATCTAAAAAAATTTCAAACCCTACTCACTTAAGGACTAGTGTAGATTGTCTTATGTGTAGAGACTCATAGTTGCTAGCCTTCAGTGGCTTTAGTGAAGAACATGATTTTTCAAGTATGAACCAAGGACCACAACGGCCATGAGACACTGCAACTAAAAATTGTTGGTCAAATAATTTGAGGCAAATCTACATTAAATCCATAATGTAAACAAATTTTGTTTGTTGTTAAATACAGATCATCATGAGTCTCCTAATATACCACAGCACATCATGATATCCAAGAGGGGACAATGCAACATTTTCTGACCATATTTAAACATGAGATTTTTTTTTCTTGGTTGTTTCACTATTCTTTGGTATTCTTTTGTTTATCAAAATGCCTCATTATCTTTCATGGAAAATACTTTGGAAAGTTACAGTGTGGAGGCAATCTGATTATCAGTGACAGAACACTAGAATTAAATACCAACTTGTGGTCTGGAGTCTACTCTGTTATAAGTCAAGGATCTGGCTCAAATACAAATACAAGAAAATTAAGAAAAAAAAATATTTTTTCTGCCTATGTGTGCAGTGACTCTACCGCTCTTTGTGAATAAGTAAAGAAGGTAAAGACTGAGAAGGAAAAAGAGAAGTAGGGTAGTTAAAAAAAAAAAAAAAAAAAAAGTGTTCCTGTAGACTATTCTAGTCCTTCACTCCTAGTCTCTTCAGTAGTTATCTGTTGTAAAGTGTAGTACTCAACCGTAGAAGATACAGATCCTGCCCCAAGGAGTTAATATATTTAGGGAGAAATGTAAGAGGTTCGGCAAATACGTCCAGTGGGATAATTTCGTTAAATACAGGATTCTTAGGAAGCAATTAAAGAGAAAATATAACCCAATCTTGGAACAACTGGGAGTTGAGAGTTCGCTCAAGAAAGTTTTCTTCAAAATAAGGAGTCATAGAACAAGCTGAATCCTGAAGGATGAGAATGAAGCAGCCAGAACAATTTTGAGAGGAAGAATACTTAATGTAGAAGGATTTAAAGAAGTACATGTAAAATTATAGGCAAGGGCTCCAAATGATTAAGAACCTGGTTCTCAGATAAGTGGAAAAACGTTGAGTAAAAGAAAAAGATCTTGCCTGAGAATGAAAGGATTCTATTTTAGTTCTAATGTATCTGTTGATGAGACTCTGACTTAGGAAGTGAAAACCCTTGGAACCTTAGTTTTCCTGTCTCTCTATTGAGAGTTAATTGTGAGACTAGAGGCTCTAGAAGGTTGCTGTCATCTTTAACAACGATATGAAATCAAATAATAATAATAGTTAATGCTGAATATAGTTAACCAGACACTTTGTTAACTCTTTGCATGTGGCAACACTTAGGAAACTGAGACGGAGAGGATTTAAGTGACTTTCTCAAGGTTTCAGAGCTAGTAGGTTGGAAGTGGGATTCAAAATGCGGCAAGCAGATTCAGAGTCTGCACTCTTAACCATAGGGTAAGTTGCCTTTCAATATAGAAAATATAGGTAACTGAAAATTATCAGATTTTATTATTTTGTTCCTCTTTTTCCAAGCCGTATAAATACCATCTTTGTAAGACAGGGGAACAACATAGGCAAACTCCTTCAAGTATACTATATTTGGTCCAAGTTTTTCAAACATTAAAGATTTATGAAGTTTAATGGTACCAAATAAATGGATGAGTATCTTAAATACATTCTAATCATTTAGAAAAAAATGATGCTATGTGGTAATCCCAGGCCTGCTATTTCTAGAGATTCATACTAACATGCCTGGTAATTTCCATGTAAAAGATGTGGAATTGGTCAGAGTTTTTAGAAGCACTGCAACAAAGACAGAGAAAAATAAGCAAGTCCCAAACTAACTTGTGATGTAAATGTTAAAAATAATCTACCCTATAGCTTTGGTGCTATGCTGTCTTCCAGGTTGTGCTAGGGGACATCGTTAAGAGAATCTAAGATGGACAAGTGTGTCTGAGAGTCATAGACTCCACAGTTATGGTCAAATTGTATTATTTCTAAAACAGATATAACAACAAATGAGTGAATATCTTTAACCAATTTTCCTAAATATTTCTTTAAATTAACTTTATTTTTTATTAGAGGTCTATACATAAACACACACACACACATAGTATGTATACATTATATATATAGCATGTATACATATGTATACATATGTAGTATATATGCATGTATTATGTTTGCAATGTATATGTATTGTATGTGTGTATATATAATATATTGTGTATGAATATATATACCATATATTGAAATGGTTAAATATATAAACAATAACACCAAACAACAACCTTACAAATAATGAACTTTCAATTACTCATGAAAATCATCCATCTTTAAAACAGTATTTTTTAGCAAATTTATAGCAATAGGAATATATATTTCTTTTTCAGAGAAGACATTCTATGAAGACTAGCTAGCAGGGTGGAAAGAACGTGAGTGTTGAATGTTGCATATTTTTTACTTTCTTAGGGGAAATTATTTAACTCTGCTGTGCCTCAATTTCTTCCTCTGTTAAATGGAAGCAATAATACCTACTTGGCAAAATTGAAAGACATTTAAATGGAAACATTAGATATGACAAAGTTACAAAAATCTGGTAACATATTTTCTTACCCAGAAATAGCATTTATTAAAAATTATTATATTGCCATTGACCTTATCTACACCATTATTAGAATTAATTCCCCAATCATAAAGTCATCTATAAAATCTGCATTTTGATTTTTAGTATTTTATCCAATCATTAAAAAAAAAAACTTTTGCAAGAAATTCAGGAAAAATTTTTTTTTTTAATTTTTATTTATTTATGATAGTCACAGAGAGAGAGAGAGAGGCAGAGACACAGGCAGAGGGAGAAGCAGGCTCCATGCAGGGAGCCTGACGTGGGATTCCATCCCGGGTCTCCAGGATCGCGCCCTGGGCCAAAGGCAGGCGCTAAACCGCTGCGCCACCCAGGGTTCCCAAATTCAGGAAAATTTGAAACCAATACAATTTATCTAATTCTGTTAGACATCCATGTAGGTGGACAGACTATTCAGCACACAGAATTAATGCTGAGTATCACTAACAGTAAAGAAAAAAAACTATTTAAACAAAACAGAAAAAAAGAATAAAGATGTTGATAAGAGCCATTTGAGGATTTTTAGTTCACCACTGACAGTAAATATGTTGCAGTTTCTTTGTTCTAGATGAAATAAAATAGTCCCTATTGAGTAATGGAACTTAGTTTCTGTCTTGAAGGAATAATTACAGAATAATAATGGGATCACTAAGAAATTTATGAGCGTAGAATAAGTGTCTTTACTATAATACCAAGATATGATGAAGTAAAGAAATTCAACAGACCCATCTCATCAAAGCCACTTGAAAGTGTTAATGTCTTCCAAATGTCAAAACAACACGACAATTTAGGTAAAAAAGAGTCAAATTCCTTGAGCGTGTGTTAACAAAACACATGAAATCTATGTTTAAAGAATAAAGTTTTAAATTTTAAACCAGTTTCTTTGAAGTTTTAAAAAGAATTTTAAGGCATTGGTCTACTGTGTCCCTAGCAGAGCTAGCTTCACAGCCCCAGACCAGTGCTGTCACATGGGGTACTGTGCTATAAAGGGCCCTATGCTTGAAGTCTAATGCTTTGTGGTTGCTGTATTAAAGTTCTTAAGAATTTTATCTTTGAATTTATTTGTGTTTTGTAAGTGAAGTCCTATATGACAAAGGAACATGCACCACAGGCTTGAAACTACATGATCCTGCCTCATGCCTGCCTCCCTAACATGGGTTCTCAACTGCCTAGTCTCCTATCCCTGGCATGCTGGGTGCTATTTAACCCCTGCTCAATGATATTTACTGCCTTCACCCCTGGTGGGCACTTGTATGCAGGGATTAGATATATGGCACCTAATAGTGTCTTAGGGCAGGACCTGGTGGCAACTGTGCCTGTCCAAGACTAGAAGCATCATGGCACACTCATACATGACTACCAAACCTCTCATCCAGACCTGAAGAAGTACCAAGCCAAGAGTGCCCTCATACAGAAACTGTTATCCCTTGGAGTGGCCTGTCCACTGCGGATTCTAGCATGAGCCTATGGGAAGGAATATGCCCAGAAAGTGGAGTATCCCATTGCCTGAGGGATCACAATATTAAATAGCAAATAACAGAGGTGCCTGGGTGTCTCAGTGGTTGAGTGTCTGCCTTTGGCTCAAGTCATGATCCTGAGGTCCTGGGATCAAGTCCTGTATCAGGCTCCCCTTGGGGAGCCTGCTTCTCCCTCTGCCTATGTCTCTGCCCCTCTGTGTGTGTGTCTCATGAATAAATAAATAAAATCTTAAAAAAAAAAAGAAACACAGCAAATATACCAGGACAGATCAAGAAAGAGTAAAAGAAAATAAAAGGATTATATGTTAATACCTTTAATGATATTGTTCCTGCTTTTTGAATAAGAAGCTCCAGAGTTTGATTTTTCACTTGCATTCACAAATTATGTGACCAGCCCTACCTAGTTCCTAATGTACGAGACCCATAGTAGGCACTCAATATATTTCTTCAGTGGATGGCGAACGTGATCTTCATTGAAGAGACTGTCATTGTCAGTCTTGACAGTTTCACTTATCAAGTACTGAGAAGTCACTTCATATAGTTCACTATCAAGATGTGTCTTACTAGATAGAAGGAGAGGAGAGTAATAGTAGCTAGTGTCTCCATTTTAAAGGATTAGAAAAAATTGTTAGGGTTCTTATTCTTGTCCTTGTATTAGCTATAGGAAGAAAACAAGACTCAAGACTGTAATATGCCTAAATCTAGCTCCTTTTACTATTGTTTCATTGCAAGAGTATTAAGGAGCTGAACTTCTGGGTCTCAAAGCACCTTTTCTTCAATAATTCAAATAATTCTCCCAATTTAAGGAGCTCAAAGCATTGTTTTCTTCAGATAATTCCAGTTTTATACTCATTCTAAGCTTGTCTTTTGTATAAGATTTCCCCTGGAGGAAAAAATGTTTGAAACTGCCAGAAGAGGCATCTTTAAAAAAAAAAAAAAATCTGGAGACTTAATCTTCTGGGAAGATGAAGAGAACACAATTTTCTCTATTCCTTTTACTAAGTATAACTAAAAACCATGAGAATATATAACAAGTCAAAGAGGACCGTGAAAGGCGACAGTAAGACAGCAGACCAATCAGGGAGCTTAGGACCTGAGGAACAATATGGCAGCAAGTTCTCTGGATTTTCTTTTTGCCTCAGAGGAGGAACTAAAGAATCCGGCAGCCCAGAAATGCCAATATGTACAGACACAAAAAAGTCCTAAGAAAAACTTGCTTTCTCTAGCCAAAGGAAAGGGGCAGCAAACCAATATAGAAACTTTCTAAACAGTAACTACTACTCCAACCAAACACTATAGGAAAAACAAAAAGTAACCCCAACTCCCTTCCAGGCCAGTTCAGGCTAACTCAGGAGTTCTAGACTTCCATGGTTATGAGGCTATAATGAGGAGCTCCAAACCTTTGCCAGAAGGATGCCAAAAAAGGCCAAGTAGGAAGCCAAGACTTTCACTTATCTGGTAATAGTACCCCCGTTTAACCCCTTCAATGCCACTGGGGACAAAATAGGAATCCTAAACTTCCACTCTCATCTAGCATTAATGAGAAATGCCAAACCCCTCACCACTGGGGTGGTATCAGAGGAAGCCCTGTAAAATTTCACCTTCACAGTCACTAAACAATAATGAGGTCATTCCATCATGGTATCAGTGGAGCTAGAAATCCTACCAATGCCCAAAAGTAACAAGTCCTCTTCCCTTGGGTGTCAACAGAAGCCAAATGTCAGTACTGGGATGGCACCCCACCTCCCTTGCCAGAGGAGAGTCATAGAAGTTCAGCTAAAACAGAAAATCTACATAAGATCTAAAATGTCATAATATAAAAATGCCCAGATCTCAATAGAAATTTAGTTGTCAAACTAAGAACTACAAAATTCTAAAAATGTATGCAAAAAGATAATGAATAGAGGCCAACACTAAGATGCCAGACATCTCACAGTTATCTCCTCAAAATTTTAAAGCAGCCATGATAAAAATGGTTCAGTGAGGAATCAAAAACTTGCTTGAAACAAATTTAAAAAATAGAAAACCTCAGCACAGACACAGAAAACTTCAGCAAAGAATAGAAGATATAAAGAAAAACCAAATCAATATTTCAGAACTGAAAAATGTAATAACCAAGATAAAAAGTGCAATAGATGGACCAAAAGCAGAACGTAAGGTACAGAGGAAAGAATCAATGAAATGCAAGATTGAATAACACATATAACCCAATCTAAGCAGCAGTGAGAAAATAGACTAAAAAAAATAGAGACCAAGAAACTTGTGGATTACAACAATAGGCATACTGTTCATATCATCAGAGTTTCATAAAGAAAGAATACAGGTGGGACAGAAAAATACTCAAAAGAATATTGGCTAAAATTATTTAACAAATTTGTGAAATTAGCAAGTGACATAAATCTACATATTTAAGAAGCTCAACAAATCCCAAGCAGGATTAACCCCAAAATATTCCTGATGGGACACATCAGTTTTATACTTCTGAGAACTAAAACAGAAAAGGGAAAAAATTGAAAGCAGCTAGAGAAAAGGACACATAACAGATCTGAATAACAGCATCATTCATCAGAAACCTTGGAGACCATAAGAAAATGGCAAAATGTATTTCCAGTGCTGAAAAGAAAAGACCTGTCAAACTAGAACCATATACCCAGTGAAGATGTCCTCCAGCAATTAAAGGGAAATCAAGACATTCTCAGATAAAGGAAAACCAAGAAAATTTGTTGCCGGCACATCTATTCTAAAAGTATACTTTAAGGAAGGTTTCTAAACAAAATGGAAATTATAAAAGAGAAAGAAAAAAGCAAACCTTAGGACATCAAAAAGGAAAAAAGAACATGACAAATAAAAATATGAGTAAACTCAATTTGTTTTCTTTCTTTTGAGTTTTAAAAATTATGTTTGATAATTAAAGCAACAGTTATAATGATGTCTGATATGGTTCTAAATGTATGTATAGGAAATATTTAAGATAATTATATTGTAAATGGAGCAGGGTAAAGGGAGGTAAAGTTTCTATATTTCACTTGAACTGGTAAAATTATGACACTGGTAAGACCTAGAGAATACTAAAAATGTATGTATAGAAATAATCTCAAAAACAGGATAGATAAATCAAAATGAAATTCTAATAAATATATAAGTAATCCACAGGAATGGAAGAAGAAAGTGAGAAGAATCAGTCTATCTGATTTAAAGACTTCCTACATAACTAGAGTGATCAAGACTGTGTGGGTTTTGTGGAGAGAAATATACATTAATCAGTGGAACAAAGGAGAAAACACAGTAATATACCCACACAAATGTGCCCAACTGAGTTTTGATGGAAAGGCAATTCAATGCAAGGAAGAGCCTTTTCAACACACAACACTGGAGCAACTGGGCATCAGTAGAGAAAAATGAACTTCAACCTAACTCATACATATTAGGTGAAAATTCTCTCAATATGAATTACAGACTTACCTGTAAAACATAAAGCGATAAAACTTTTAGAAAAAACTAACAGAAAATTTGGGGAATCCAGTCCTAGGCAAAGAGCCCTTAGGCTTCACATCAAAAGCTTAAAAGAAAGGAAAAAAATGGTAAAATAGATTTTGTCAACATTAAAAATATTTGCCATGCAAAATACCCTGTGAAGAGGATTAAAAAACAAGCTACAAATCACAAATCAAATCATATGATAAACTAGAATCTAGAATATATAAAGAACTCTCAATTTCTACGATAAGAAAAAAATCAAATGATCCAATTAGAATGCAGACAAAAAAGATAATTTGCTGAAGAAGACATATGGATGGGGATAAGTAGATGACAAGGTGTTCACATTATTAGCCATTAGGAAGTTGCAAATTAAAACTGCAAATAGATACCACTACACATCAATCAGAATGGCTAAAATAAAATAAAAAATAGTGGCAGCAGTGGATCTGGCAAGGATGCAGAGAAAATAGATTACCCATATTTTACTGGTAGGAATTTAAAATGGTACAGTTATTCCAGAAAACAGTTTGGCAAGCTCTTTAAAAACTAAACATGCAGCTAATATACAACACAGAAATTATTCTCCTGGAGAATATTTGAAGAGAGAAATGAAGACTGATAAACACAAAAACCCATATGCAAATGTTATAGGGGCTTTATCACAATAGCCTCAAACTAGAAACAACCCACATGTCCTTCAACAGGTAAATGGTTAAAGCTCAGTACATCTACACCATGGGATGCTACTAAGATGTAAAAGGGAATGATGTATTGATACATGCATCAACCTGGATGAATCTTTACGGAGTTATCCCAAGTGAAAAAAAAAATCCAATATCAAATAGTTAGATAGTATATGATTTGAATTATATTACATTCTTTTTTTAAAAAGATTTATTTATTTATTTGAGAGGGAGAGAGCATGAGTGCGTGAGTGCTGGAGGGGCAGAGGGAAAAGGAGAGAATCTCAAGCAGGCTCCCCACTGAGCTGGAGCCTCATGTGGGGCTCAAAGCCTGGCACCATCTCACAACCCAGAGATCATGACCTGAGCCAAAATCGATAGTTGGATGCTTAACCCACTGATCCATCCAGATGTTCATGAATTATATAATATTCTTAAAAGACAAAATGCTAGAAATGAAAAATATTGTTGACCAAAGTTAAGGAAAGGATAAGGGTTGGAGGGAAGAGAATGTGGCTGTAAAAGTACAATGTGCACAATCCTTGTGATGGAAATGTTCTGGATTGTGTCCATGTAAATATTCTGGTTGTGATACTGGGTCATAGTATCGCAAAATGTTATCATGAGAAGCATCAGGTTCATGGTTACGTGGGTGCTCTTGGTATTGTTTCATACAGCTGCATGTAAATCCTCAATTACCTCTACATAAAATATTTAAACAACTGAAAATATTAAATCTTAGAGTTACCAACATCAAAGAAGAAATCATAATTACTGCATTAAATAGATTATACTTTTTGGTCGCCAGGGTGGCTCAGTCAATTAGACATCCAACTCTTGGTTCCAACCAGGGTCATGATTTCAGAGTCCTCGGATCAAGCCTTGCATCTGGCTCTGCACTCAGTACAGAGTCTGTTTGTCTCTCTCCCTCTCTCTGGGCTCCTCTCCCCTGCCCATGTGCTCTCTCTCTTTGTTTCTCCTTCTCAAATAAATAAACAAATAAATAATCTTAAAAAAAATAGAGTATACTTTTGAACAATTAGGTTCATTAATATCTTAAGAATTTTAAAAAGTAAAACCTACTACCTATGCCTTTTATAGACCTTCTGTCTTCAAGTGCTGTGAATAGACTGAAATGAACTCTGGAGTAACATAATTCAAAACAGCCTCGACAAAATTACAAATGATCATTTAGTATTTCCTAACAAAGCAAAGAGACTAGAGAACTTTGGTTCTGTCAAAATCATTGCAAAATTGCCACAAATTAAAATAGAGTGAAAATTTGAGTGATAAGCAAACCTAGAAGAAGAATTTAAAAAGCACTACAGTCATGTAAGTGTTAATGTACATTTCTAAAAACCCCAGTTCACATGTTTATGTACTTCCCAAAGACCTTCATGTTCTAGTATTTTAATATATGCCTTGGGTGTTTATTAATAGGCACTTTGGAAAATCATTCAGGCCACTGGCTTTCTTCCTTTTAGTGCTGGGAAATAGTAATTTACTAAATAGCAACTCATTAATGTGAAAGAGTTAATGGAAAAGCTGTGTTATGCATTTTGATAATCTACTTCAATAAATATAACCACATAATGATGATTATTTAGAAATATAAGTAGCAACAGTAAATCTAAATAAAGACATTATTTATAAAATTGGGACTAGTAATATTTTCCCACATATTGGTAGGATAAAAGTTATTATTATTATTTTTTGGTCTCTTTATTCTAGATTGTTGGTAATTTGGAAATAAGAAGAAAAATAAATTATGTCTGGGGAAGTCCAGAGAAAAGAATCTGGATTCAGGGTGATTACTGCATGTTCTTTATCCTTGAAATTGTTCTGGGTATTATCAAGTAATATATATTTCCTCCCCTTTTACTTCACAGGGTGAAGCATTCCAGTCATCACTGTGCTGGTGAGTCTCCTCTGCTTTTTCTGTGTCACTGTTTCTCACTGAAAAGGATCTGAAATGATGCAGGGGTGAGGGATACATACTGTAAGATCAGTCCTTTCTTTTCCTTTCCTTCGCTATAGCCAATATGAATGAAGACCCAGAGGGAAAAGGAGGCAGAGGAGCTGCCAAAAACAGGCAATGGAAGAAAGTAAGTGAGATGGGAAGAAGAGTCACCAGACGCATCCTGGGATGAAAATGAAAAGATGTTGAAGATTTGTCATTTTCATTGTTACCATTTTATGTTATATTTTGAATACAAGAGCTTTTGTGGAGGAAGTGTGTGTGGTTTTAAATAATGGTTTACAGAAAATTCATCTTTAATTTAATGTACCTGTTCCTCATAGGATTTTTAAATCTGTTTATTCCTGAGCACTAAAGAGATTCATAAGCAAAAACAAAACAAAGCAAACAAAAAAAGCTCTCTATAAGTGAAAGGGTGGAATTCTAATTATTTATCAAATTTGTTCAGTTATTATCATCATGGGATAGCTACATATTTGCATTCATTTTTTTCCTAAATACATACTGTTTAATTGAATATTCACTAATCTGCATAATTCACTTTTTTTAAAGCTTTCTATACTTCTTGTTTGCACTTTTGAGGTCCAGAATTTTATTTTATTTATTTTATTTTATTTTATTTTATTTTATTTTATTTTATTTTATTAATTAATTAATTAATTAATTTATTTATTTTTTGTGAAAGAAGGAGCAAGGGGAGGGGCAGAGGGACAGAGAGAAAATCTCAAGTAGACTTCACACTGAGTGAAGAGCCAGCCTTAGGGCTTGATCTCACAACCCTGAGATCATGACCAGAGCCAAAACCAAGTGTCAGACACTTAACCAACTAGGCCACTCAAGCACCCTGAGGCCTGGAATTTTAGAAAACGCTTCTGACAAGAGTATATTTCAACCTGGTAGGAATTACCCTTGCTTGATAACCTTGACTGGTCAATAACCATGGATGAGCCATGGATTGATTTGTTTTTAATAACGAGGTCTTAGCCCCTATGATAGTCATTTCTATCTAATGTGGAGTTTGGAACAGCATCCCATTTTCTTCTGATGCTCTGTGAACTGCCTAAAAAGTATGCCAGTCCCAGCCTAGTGGTAACTAACTTGTAGCATTATTCAGCGTGAGACTAGCCCATAAAAGGATAATGTATTTGGATATTTTGATGATGCTTCACAGAGACTGGATCTCCAAAGCCTGTGTTCCACTTGCCCCTAGGATAAGGAAACTGGTGGAGGTACTCTGCAAGGAAAAGGAAATAATGTATTTACTCGCCCCCGCCCCCCCCCCCCCCCCAGAGTCTTTGAAGAGGCAGAAAGTCTGGTGGGGAATTACAGCACTGTGTAATCTGCTCTTTGCCTCTCTTTTAAAGAGGGCCTAGGACATAGCCCATGCCAGATACATACAGCATCTGCTCTTCTTTCTTTGGCACCCTATTCTCAGTGTCAGGAGGCTGGACCTCATGGACCACATCAGCTAGCTCCTCACAGGCTAATAGCTGGATTTAGCAAATGAGGAATCTTGGCAAGAGAAGGAGGGGGAAAATGAAGTCATGGCACATTTCCTCCTGGCTCCCTGTACTTAAGAGCTTGCCTCAGACTGATGGTATCTCTTGATGGAAGGTCACTTCTCTCCAATACTCCTTTTGTACATAACTATTCTGTTTCAGCAATTCCTCCCATGCACCATCCCTCAGGAATAGAAGTAGTAACAGCCCACTCCTTTAGCCCCAGAGTCTTCTCTCATGTTTTCCCCACTCTCTACACACATTTTTGTGAATAATCCTTTTGAAAATAGGTCCTCCTTGAGTTATGATAATTTGTATGTGTTATCTGTTTCCTGTTGGAATCCTAGTTGACAAATACAGTCAATAATGAATAGTTTATTAAATATTTACTATTCCAAGAGATTTATGGGTATTGAATCATTAAATCCACTTATGAGGACAAATCAGGAGATACTATGATTATCCCCATTTTACAGCCGAGGAGAGATTAAACCATACGCACAAGGCGCACAGCAAGAAAGCGGTGGGATGTGATTTGCACCAGAGTGTTCTGTCTCCGGAGCTTGGGCCCTGCGCAAATACCCATTCAATGAATGAATGCAGCTAGAAATGCATGAGGGGTGCAGTTTTCCTGTTCCTTCAGAAGTACTGGGTATGATAATTTACATTTTTAGCTAATTTAATCTATAAAGAGTTACTTCATTTTAATTTGCATTTTGTTGATTAATGATGAATATTTATTTCCGTATGTTATCCCTAGCCACTTGTCCTCAAAAGAGATTGTCTTTTTGTGGTCTTTGACTATTTCTCTATTAAAATCATTGAGTTTTCCTATTTTATGGGTTCTTTATATAATCAAATTTCCCAGTTTTTTACATTTTTATTTTTATTATATTTTTGACACAAAATTACATTTTTTGTAACTTCACTTAGAAAAGGTGATTTTATTATTTAAGAAAGACATGGCCATTGAAATATGTTTATTAAACACATAGAAGGAAAGGAAATAAAATAAAACTCCTTTAGAATCATGCTAGTCAGAGATATTTGTTGTTCCCAATTTGAGCTATTTTCATGTAGGTTTTATTTAATGTTTGTAAATGATGTTTTACAATATATCGTGTTTTGAAACTTTTAAATTTAAAACACTGTGAATATCTTTGCATGTCTTCACATTTTTGTGTATGGTATCTGATTTTATTTCCATATATAACATTTGTAATTAAAATAAAATGCATGCTTACTGTAAAATATTCAACTAATAAAAAATTTCCCTCTGTCATCACTGCCCATACGCTGCATGGGGAGACACTCATAGCAATTTGTTGTATAGCCTCAGGATTTCTTTTTACATACATACAAACACATACATAGATGTGTTATCACATGGGCACATGGTTGGTTTAATTAATCTTCTATTTTTGAATATTTATGTTGTTTCCAGATTTTTACCGTTATATTGAAATCCAAGACTCTCAATAGCTGACATACTCAAAGATACATAGACACTGTCTTTGAGATAAACACTGACCAACAGCTCAAACAAACTGTACATTTTTGTAGACCGTATTTTCTTCCAGGACTCCTCAAAAAGAAAATGGTAAAATAATGAACCACATCTTACAATGTATTAATAATGAACATAAAAAATTGCTTCAAAAGGGAGATTTCTTTTTGAAATAGTTATATTGCATTATAAAAAATAACACATATTTATTGTAGAAAACTTGAAAACTACACATAAAAAATCTAAATAAAAATTCCCCCAAATCTCAGTACCCCAAAATAGTCATATTTTAATGTAAATTCATTTATAGTGCTTTCTTTTTGTGATATGATCACACTTTACTATTATCAAATATTCAAGAGCAGGAACAAAGGATTGGAGTGAACAGTTTCTGATAGGGTGCCACATGCGCAAGGAGACTGGTTTCCCTGCATCCTACTTTATGGCATTTAAAAAGCTCTGACCGCCTCCCTATCTCCATTTGATACCAGTGCTTCCTATTGATTATGATCACCAATACCCTCCCAGTAAAATCCAGAATGGTTTCCATGATTTGATGCCAAGAGCCTTAAATGATACACTGTGTAAGGAGGATTTCCATATTATTTTTCCAAATTACTTTTTAGCTTTCACAACACCATCTGTTGAATAATTCTTATCTTTGTCCTTTCTCACTCAAAACATTCTGTTAAATAACTAAGTCTCTTTCTAGGCCGTATTCTTCTTTTAATCTATCTGCATAATTTTCAACTATATGATTTTGTTGTTTGCACCTTCATTCATTCAACAAATATTTATTGAGCAGTTATGTTATTTGTGTTAGCATAACAGTGATCAAAACTAACAAAGAGGGGCAAAGACAAAGAGTATAGTGGGCTATGCTATTTTATGGTGAGTGATAGAGAAGATTTCCTGGATAAAGTGACAATTGAGCAAGAAACCAAGTAAGGAGGTTAAGAGCTATGTGACTATTTAAAGAACAAGAATTCCAGTTGGGAGTTGAAAGGGAAACATGAGAGTGGAAATCTTGAGCTCAGGCAGGACTGGCATATTTCAGGAAGTGCAAAAGAGTCAATATGGTTGGAATGAAGTGATTGGGAGTAAGAAGTATGAAAAGAGATCAGGGAGGGGCTGGGGTCTGGTGACTCTGAGCATGTGGGCCCCTAGAAGACCTTTCCCTTTTATTCTAAGAGAGATGAGAAGACATGAGAATCTGAGCCAGGGAGTGAAATTCATGACATTGCTGGCTCTTGTTTTGAAAATAGAACATGGTGGGCAATAGACAGGGCAAGAATGAAAGCCTGGCCACTAATTAGGAGGCCATTGCAATAATTTAGGTGAAAGCTTTATGATGTATCAGAAATGGAGTAATAACATTTGGAAGGGCTGGGGAAGATTAGTTGTGAGCCTCCAGAAAACTAGAGTCACAATCTAATAATCTTTATATTCTGAGTATCAGCTAGCCTAGCCATTCCACACATCCCACACATCCCACAAATATTTCTTGAATGAACTCCCTTATGGGACGTCCAAGGCCACAGCCTGCTGGACTTCCAGGCCAGAGGTTTTGCCTTTTTGCTAATGTCTCTCTACTTTTGGTCTCTTCCTCTCAGAGAAAGGGTTCCACAGAGTCACCTTGTTTTCTGCTCTTCAGAGCTTTTCTTAAATACTCCATCTTCTTCTGGCATGTCTTTTCCATAGACAACTTTTACCCTTTTAAAATTTGGTGAAGGGATGCCTGGGTGGCTCAGCGATTGAGCATCTGCCTTTGTCTCAGGGCGTGAAACCAGGGTCCAGGATCGAGTCCCACAATCAGGCTTTTTGCAGAGAGCCTCCTTCTCCCTCTGCCTATGTCTCTGCTTCTCTCTGTGTGTCTCTCATGAATAAATAAATAAAGATCTTTAAAAAAACTTGGTGAATATTGTACCATTCATTCATTTCTCAAACAGATATTTACTGAGCACCTCATATCCATTGGGCACTCTGTTAGGCTCTTATAGTAAATGTATCAGGAAGTAAAATAGACAAAATGCCTGCCTACAGGGAGATTCTATTCCAGCAGAGGAAGAGAGAAAGCAAAAAATAAACACAAAATGGAAGTAAATGGTGGGGTACACTAGAAGGCGGGACATGCATGCTATCAGCAGATGCCAGGAATGCACTTGAGATCAGGGCTCAGGGTTGGGGGCAGAGGCAGGTACAGGACTAATTTGGAGGGCAATTCAGATTCACAGTGAGCAGCTACATGGGCTCTGTCTAACATTGCACCAATGATTCTTGCTTAATCCTCAAAATAGGGCTTCCGAGTTTCCTATTATTTCTTTTCAGTTCATTTTTTTCATAGGTATCCCTGATATTCACTTTCTAACAGGATGTTAAAATACATTTACTAATTTTAAGAATCATAACAACATACATATATGGAACATTTTATAGTTTCTGTTGATTTTTAATGCAATGATTTTTTTTTGGCTTTGAGCCATGATGCCAGAAAATTGTGTAGTTAAATGCATACTAACATGAATTAAAACCAAGGGAAGCAGAACTCACAAAGAGTTTATCATTTGTCCCCAGCTACATATATTGAATCAAAAAATCTTAGGGTTCACAAAGTCCAATTTGTTAAATGAGATTTGTGATTTTGTTTTATATGTACATAAAATTTTCTCTTATAAGCCTATTTATTGATAGAGTCTGTGAGAATTTTGAACTCATAATAATGACAGAAAATGTGGGGGAAAAAAGTCAAGAAGGAAGAATATTGTATAAGAGGCAAATGGGGAGGAAATCTAATCAATTTTCATGAGACCATATGACCAGACCTTGAAAGGGTCTACTTACTCACCACAGGTCATCTATACAAGTCGCATTTTAGACACCCACCCCTCTTCACACAAAGTAAGTTAGCTTCCTCCTAGAGAAGAAGGCACCCTCCAGAGTCTCAAATCAGTCATTGTTAGGAAATCTAATGTTAACCGAATGCCTCCTTTTCTCTGCACCATTCCTCCTATTTTGCTCTAATATTTTAAACCTGGTTCTCAGTAAGTTGCTTTTGTCTCTTAATACAGAACCATGTGCCTTAAGCTTGCTCAATGTGATGATGTAAATGAGGCTTTGCTTGATAAATTAATAGGATGGGGAACAATGTTTCATCTGATTTGAACAGCAAAGAATAAATCCCTAACCTCTCACTTTCATTTTTCACAGAAAGATTATATAATGCTGTGAGGAAGGAATCCAAATTAGCCTGGTCTATGTAGTCTTCTAACACAGTAGTTGTTGCAGGATCTGTTCTGGGAGGATATCAAGAAGGACGGTTACAGAGTGGCCAGTCCAAGAAAAATCAGAGATAACCTCCTTCTGATACCACCGTGGTCTCCTGCACTTTCTATGGTAATCTTACTGCCAATAAATCTCTCTTTCTTCAAATTATAATACCATCCTACTGGGTCATTTATTGGAATGACTACCCCATCTCTTCCTACTGTGATATTATAGGAAAATACTTAGTTTCCAATAATCACATTTTCTATGCTGTATCCTATCAAAGTATGAGTTAATACTCCCTTTTGGCTAGTGTTTTTATTTAAGAAGCAAAATTACCACTTTAGGAAGAATTAAAGAGTATAATTTCTTTAAAAAAAGATCTAAACATTCCATGCCAAATGCCATACAAAATACAATATAAAACAGATCACCAAACTCTCTGATTCATTTGTGGCGGTTAGCCCTGCTGGTTATCCACAAAGTGTGCATAACTGATGTCTTCAACTGAATTGTATTGCATGGTTTCATATGACAGCAGAGGGAAATGACTTGGAAAATACAAAAAAAAAAAAAAAGTATAAAACTTTAGAACAACAGCTTAAAGTGTTTAATGAACTATAAACAGCTTCCACTGTTTAAATGTCTATGAGCAGTGCAATGACAAAGAACAGCAAGGAAGGAATAGAACACTGTGCAGTTTATAATTAGAGCTATTAAGAGTACTAAAGTGAATATAGAAAGCAGCTACTAAAAGCGAGCTGCTCACCAAACCTTATACAAAACACACACTCGAGGGTGCGTCTACACTAGCCCTTTAAAAGGAAACACATTAAAGCACATTTATATCTGCTTGGTGTCAGCATGTAGGCAACAAAAATGCATTACTCCCAAAGAATGCTTTCTATTATGTGCAATAACATCTATATTATACATCACAATGATGGGCATTATTGTGGTGTCATTGCCATAGCTTTCAACATTAACACTATGGGAAAATGGACTCTTTCCGAGCACCGTAAGCGAAAAAAAATGCTTGGTGGAAAACATAATGTTCATCAGTGAATTCATGTTACTCCCAAATGAATTTTATTTGTCAATAATGCATAAATGTGCCTCATGCAGGTATGTCCAAGATTTTTCCGTTTTACTTTTTATACTTGGAGGATTTTGAGCAACTCATTTATTATGAATGAGCTGTTTTAGAGTTATAGTGAGCTACTTGGTGCTGTTAATTACAGTGTGACTTGGAGTCTAAGAAGAGCCATGTGTGAAAAGGGACAGAGAGGCTGTGCCAGGAACGTGTCATATTCCTTAGAGTGCCTATAACTCATAGTGCCCACGATAAAACAAAACACAACAGAACAAACAAACAGAAACCACTGCTCTACAAGGTTCAGTGCACTGTCTTTGTTCATACCCCAGTTATCTTAACTGCTTGAAATGACTTCTTTGCCATCGTCTGTTATAGCACAAGGTGTCTGCAAATGTCAGTGGCACAATTCAAATACGGTTAAGTTCAAGGAAAGGCTGGTGATCACCCATTTTCATATGATTGATTGATTGATTACGCTGAGTCCCCTAAGGCCTTTGTCTGTAAAAGATGCAGGCTTGAGAGTATGAATGTTGGCCCACATCTTCTTCTATTACTAACAAGCAGGCTGGCTTTGCATTTTGACTCAAGCTCAGTATCTCGGTGTCCTCTTTTAAATAATGCACATTTTGTCACCAAATTCATAGGCTTTTGTTAGACTAACTAGACTGCATACATACATTTGTACAAAATTCATACATGTAGCATCTGGTTCAATAAATAGGACTTCAACACCTCAGTCCTGGTTCTTATGGCTAATAATTCCTAAAGATAATAATGCTTTTCTGTTGTTGTCTTTACTGATCTGAGAGGCAGAATCAGAAATTTTCTGTTTGAAATACCTCTTTACCCACACTCAAAATGGAGAAAGTAGATGTTTGAATGGGTTGTGTAATTGCGACTATTTGGTTTCCCATTTGAACTTTCATGTTAGACAGCATGTAACTTTATAGAGTGGTTAATACAATGAGGAAATGGTGCTCCAGGGGCCCTTTCAGGGTCCAGGGACCCTCCTCCAGAAACCAATGGTTCTATCAGGTCTCACCCTGCAGCTGACGCAGAGATAGTCTGCATGTACCCTCCTCCTGCTATAGGCAAAACCCTTGGGACTAGATATTGCTGAGGGGCTTGTCATGTGCCATATGATACAGACACCTAAGCAGAACAAAGAATACACCTTTAATTACATATGCAAAGATCTTTTTTCCCAAATTATCATACGTTCTAAAAATTAAGACATGGATATAACCTTTTTAAGGGCCACCATTCAACTCAGTATACTAGCTTATAAAGAAAATAATTAAACTCCTTCATGTAGCATCAGAAGGCCTTCATCTAAATCTGGACTCTACTGAATCCCTTGGATATTATGCTCAGCCATGCTAAACTGCTTGCCATTTCCTGAATGCCTCTTCCCATTCACCTCTCAGGGCCTTTGCTCACTGCTTTATCTGCCAAGCATTAGCTTCATTATTTTTCTGCCTACCAAATGCAATGCATCTTTTAAGACTCAGTTCAAGCATTACTTCCTTTATGAACTGTGTCCTGAGTCCTGAGCCTGCTTTACTCTCTATTATCATGGAGTTCACAAAGAAGTATTGTGACACTCTTGTAATCACATGTACTTTTATTACATTAACATTTTGAAGCTCGTTTGTCACTGTCTGGTTCCTCCTACCCTCAATCACCTGCCTTCATCCTCATCAGCCTATGTTTTTTATCTTTAAATTTACATCTCATAGAATTTTCATCTCCAGAGTCTGGTATGACACTTGGCATATGGTAGGCTTTTATAAAAGGTTGCTAAATAACATTGACAACTGAGTACCTATTATATACTAGTCACCTCACAGGGAATTTATGTATGAGACAATATTGGCTATAATCTTCAAAACAAGACTGGAAGGCAAGTATTCCTAGTCCTATTTTAGCAATGCAAAACTAAGACTTAGAGTAGTAAATAGCTTGCTCAAGGCCATAGAGAAAATAATTGGAAAAATTAGTATTTGAACCAAACTTATCCAACTTAAGCCAATGTTATTTTCATTTTAAAATATTGATCACCTAAATGTTGTTATTATAACGTAAGGGGTGCTTGAGTGGCTCAGTCAGTTAAACATCTGCCTTCAACTCAGGTCATGATCCCAGGGTCCTGGGATTGAGCCCACATCGACTCTGTTCAGCAGAGTGTCTGCTTCTTCTTCTCTCTTTCCTTCTCCCCCTGGCTCATGCATGCTCTCTCTCTCTCTCTGTCTCTCTCTCTCAAAACAAATAAAATCTAAAAAAAAAAAAAAAAAAAAAGATATTTGTGTGAGTAATTAGAGTTGGTAGAATAGGATTTTGGAACTATAGACATCTGAATTGTAGATAAAAACTTTATTAAAATAATGTTTTTGGATTACCTACTATGTGCCAGGTATTATTCTAGCACCAGGGATATAGCTGTGAATAAATAAGTCCAAGTCCCTGCTCTTACAGAGTTTACATTTAGAGTTTAGTCCCTGCTGATACAGAGTTTACACAGTGGAAAGGAGGGGAGCAAATGAATAAAGCTTAGGCAGTGATGAGTCTAAAGAGAAGAAAGTGAATCAGAGTAAGAAAACAGAGTGATGCAGAGGTCTTTTTATAGAGGATTATCAGTCCTTTTTTTAAGGGTCTGCCATTTGAGCCAAGATCTCAATGAAGTAATGGCAAAGAACAGCCATGAGGCAACTGGGAAATGACCATTATGGGCAGGGAACAACTAGCATAAAAGCTTTGCATTGGGAAGCTCTGGAGAGCATTAGGAAGCCAAGGACAGCAAGGAGGCCAGTGTGGACAGAATGGAACAGTCAATGGGAAGAAAGAATGAGATCCATCCCAGAGGGAGTGAGGGAACCACATGTGTAGGTCTTATCAGATACTGAATTTTTCTGTGAGATGGAAAGCCTTGGAGGTTTCTGAGCACAAGTATGAATATGATCTGACTTAGGTTTTAAAGGGTCATTCAGGGTGTGAAAAGAGTCAAGAGGTCTTCAGATTGTTGGAAACAATCATGGTAGTGGCTTCCTCAGCAAGGAGGCAGAGGGGTTAGGAGGAATTAGTGGATATATATATATACCAAAGTTAGACCCAAGAGAAGATGCCCTAGATGTGGGATGTTAATAGAAAGCAGATTGGAGGGTGACCCCCATGTTTGGAGAGTCTTTAGTCTCTACATGTTAAGTCATGAAAATGAGAGAGGTAACCTGTGGTAAGTAACAAGTGCTGTGAAACACTTACATTTATAACAGCATTTATAAACTCCTACATTTATAACCAACAGAAAAATAATGAGAGCCAATGTGAGCCACATATGCATTCTTAAACACTCCTGCAGCAACATTAAGTCAAAAGTAACAAGAGAAATGCATTTAAATATGCACTTTGCTTATCCCAGTACATCTAAAATTCTACCAACATGTAATTATTATAAAATACAGTTGATCTTCATTATTTGTGGATTTGGTATTTGTAAATTTACCTAAGAGCCAATATTTACTGTAACCCCCAAATCAAAATATTCAGCACTTTTACAATCATTCATCGACATGCACAGAGTGGTAAAAAGTCGGGTAACTGGACACACACATTCCCTGAAGTCAAACTAGGTGACGCTCTATCTCTCTGTTTCAGCTCTCACACTTTTTTTTTTTTTTTTTCAGCTCTCACACTTTAAAACAAGTGTTCTTTTCAAGGTATATTCAGTGCCATATTTACCACAACTTTTTGTCCTTTTTGATGGTGATTTTGCTATTTAAAATGGTCCCCAAGCATAGCTCTGAAGCTCTGAAGTTCTGTCTAGCATTCCTAAGTACAAGAAGGCTGGGTTGTGTCTTAAGGCGAAAACAAAGTGTATTAGACTAAGCTTTGTTCAGGCAGGAATTATAATGCTATTGGCCATGAGTTCAATGTTATGAATCAACAATATAGATTAAATAAGAAGTCTTTAATGAGAAACACACATAACACAAGGTTACATATTGATTGGTAGCTGAAAGTATTGTGACCAAAGGATTACAGGAACATACCCCTGTGTTCCTCCTGGAAGCAATGGTTCAGTATTCACTAATTTGTGTTCCCAGAATATTATAGAACATAACTACTGCAAATAATGAGTTGATTGTTTATTAATGAGATAATTTACATGAGATTTTCATACTAAGTGTTCAAATTCTGGTGTGCATAATAACATCCTCATATCTTAATTTGAACTAGCCACATTTGAGAAGTCTAATAGTCACATGTGACTACTGACTGCCATTTTGGACACCAGAGAATTAGAACTAAGATAGAGGTGAAGGAAACAGCAGAGAAGACTAAAAAGGAATGGCTGGAGAGTCAGAGAAGAAAAACCAGAGAAGTTCAATGGTGTGGAAGAGGGCATGAAGTGCGAAGTTGCGCAAAGAGAAAGTTCCATTCATTTGGAAAGTTCCTGAGACAGCAAGGACAGTGAGTGCTTTATTTCTGGCTGCATAGACTTTATCATTTATCTTAGCAAGTGATACGTGGTTCAAAAATGATGACTGAGAGCAGGTGAAATCATTATGACTAGGGGGTAAAAAGTGGAGAAATTGGGTCGAAAATCCTTTAAAGAAGCTTGGCTATGAAAAAGAGCTTGGATGTTGATTGCATATGTGAAAAGATATTAATGAATGCTAATTGTGAGCACAAACACCCAAAAGTATAGGGAATTGCCGGCCTATTTGTGAAGCCTACTAAGAAGGAATCGCTAGAACTTTCGGTATTTTTCCTGAACAGTAAGTACCAACTGCTCATTTTTTTCCCTGGGGAGGAACACAGAACGCATAGCAACAGATTTGACAGTTGTGCAATTTGCAACATGGAAAATGAAATCAAATAAAGTCAGCAGCCTTGTGGCAGGGCTTCACTGGTAAGGAAAAGAGCTCTCATTTTTCTTTTCTAGGCATGTGATTGCGAAATACCTCTCCCATGGTATTAGAATTGGACAAATTTTCAACTTAACAATTTTGCTCTGCAGGGTGATTGGAGGTAAACAATTAAAAAAAAGTGTTGCCTCATGTTTTTGCTGATTTTTTAGTTTGTATTAAGTTTCAGGTCAGTCTGTGCGTACAAGCCTTATGGCACTATGGACCTGTGTACATGGAATGTCTCACAAGTACTGTGTTGGCCAATGTTTGTTACTCCTGGTTCTGAGGTAGTTTAGAGAGCAGGAAGCCTCCTGGAGTCACAGGTTTCTAGAGGGTCACTGGCACCTAAGAGAGCACTAAAAACTCCATGTCCTCATCTTATTAACTACTCTGCAAAGTGATATGTTGTCCAAAATGTTTTCAAATGGGAAACCAAATAGTTGCAACTACAGTTATGCAACCCACTCAGACTTCTACTTTCTTCATTTTGAGTGTGGGTAGAACAATATTTCAAGAAAGGACCTATTTTCTGCATGATAAATTATCATGTTAATTATTTGAAGAAAGCTTATAAACATAAATTCTGATTATGTTTCAGAAGTGGTGCTTATAAACCAAAGCATAAGAGATAGTATATTTTTTAATAGATCGTGACCACAAAAGAGTGCTCCTAAAATATAGGTATTTGTTTCTTTATTTATTTGACAGTAGTAATATTATTCTTTTATGGTGGGTAGGAGACTCCCTTCTGTGAGACACTGTAACCTGTCCCCAGTCTTTGTTGGTGAGGTTTGAGAAATCTGCTTTGGGCAGAGGATGACTTTTCTGGGCACAGTGTAACAGTGTATAGCCTCCTCTTGAAAATATCCCTTATCTCCAATAAAAATTTGAACCTACCAATCATTAGTAAATGCCTTATATAAACCCGAGAAGGATCTAGTTTCAACATATCAGGGTCAAAATAGAGTCATGTTGGAAACAGTGATACTTGACATCAGGGTTTACAAATAAATGTATTCACTTATACCTCACACTTCTTTATATAATAAGATTTGGGGTACCTTATAATAACAGGGCCACAGAAAGCTATTAATGACTTCTGATGGACACAATTCACTAGGCTTCTGAATTATTTGCCAATAACACTCTTCTGCAAAGGCACTGTGCCAACACAAAATAGATGGTGTCAATTGCAACTCTGCTCCCTCTTGCGATAAGATAAAGTAGGAGAGGGCACCAAGAAGGTCCATAAAATTGGCTCTATTATTATAGAACAAAAAAATCTGAAAAAATGAATTGTGCACTCAGTAGACCAAACCCATTGTAACACATGCAGAGTAGCACCTACCAGCAATCTAATGCTGGAAGAAAATACATAGTGAGTGATGGAAAACAGATGGAGAAGGGTGGAGACGTGAAAGGATGAAACCATTAGCAACATTCGAAGGGTCACTGGACATAGCTGGAAGTCAGTTGCATCACACCACACACCCACTGAAATAGTTCACATGGAGATCATCAGATTCTTTTCATATGTATCTGAATTATAGCAGTGTATTTTCTCTTTCACAAACACTTAGACTCTTTCAGATCACTTGAGGTTTAATTTTACACACCGAAGGCAAATTTATTAAACCACTAACTGTTCTGAACATCACCTGGTTATTTAGAAGCAGTTTGCATTGTTCCACAGTGTGTACTGGATTTAAAAGAGCTCCATACCCAGTGCTATATGAGTTTATTTTATTTAGTTGCATTAGCTTTTGATGAAAACTCAGCTTTCAATTTCAGGTGCAGCCATATGTGAATTAAATGAGTATTATGTATGTCACAGCACCTTGAAATTTAATGTGCATGCTTTAGTCACAAGTTTACCATCTCCTTTTTGTCTTAAAACCAGGTCTTTGTGTGTTCCACGAGAGCAGGTAAGAGTGTGTTGATGCGTTTCAGTGGCTACAAGAAAAACAATTGAATTGGGGGGTAAAACACTCAATCTTTCTTACTTTGTCCAAAGCTAATCATCCTTTAACAGTAACTAAAATATTAGTCTTTGTAACGTGTTAATGATGTTTGGACCATATTTTAAGAAAGTCAATAAAATGTGAAACTTTTTCAACATTTCTTTAGAGCCTATAGTTTCCTCTTTAATGCCTCGTCATTCTGAAGAGGCTGGCTGTCTTATTGCCAAATTTCCACCTCTTTTTGCCTTTGCTGGATTTAGTCAGTACAAGCCAGACCTCTAATGTTATTTTAATGTTGGGGAGGGGGTTCATTTAATTCAAATATATTTTCATTTTAAAGTTATAATGACTAAGTACACCTGCTCACTTAAAAATTAGCACCTAGTTAGGCAGTTTTCAATAGCCTAATCATCTTTTGATTGTCTCCACTTGTATCATAGACAGTTCACCTGCTCTTCATCTAAACTTAAATGTTTCCTGTTTACACGTCTGAAAACACTGAAAGATGATAATATTTAGAAAACAAAGAAAACTGAAACCTACATTCAAATGCATTATTTATATAATTATCCTGTAATTAAAGTAATTATAGTTTGTGAAAAACGAGACTTTTTTTTAATTTTCATTTAGATTTCTCATGGGATAAACTGTGAACATGTAAAAAGCACACACACACATAAGTTATCAATGATGCTATCTGAACAATAAATAAAATGTTACCTCCAGATTTAGGGATTTGAAATCTGCTTTTTTTCTTTCTGAAACAAATACACGCAGAAAGCCATTCAGTGAGTTAATCCTACAGAAGGGATTACCTAGATTGAACTTTGGGAAATCTTTAATCCTCTATAGTTTCAACAGCAACAATAAGAAAACGTCCCAGTTACACCTTGCTGAGCGATGCACTGGTGCTAAGGATAGTTGGTCATGTCATATAAATGATGAGTCTCCAGCATTTCCTACAAGATTTGGACAGTGTCAGATAAGGCCATGAGACACGAGTGTGCTTGAGGGTGTGCAGAGGAAATGCAGAATTTTCAAAGAGTCCCTGACAAGCACTCACAGTTGGATTTTCATTATCTTCAATGAGAAGGCATATCAGTCAGGTTTTTGCTATACAGTGCCATCCGCATTACTGCTTTTTATATGATTTCAAAGTGGACAGCACAGTTTGTGTCCAGTTTTTCATTCTAAATATCCTATTCAATAGTTATTCTTCTTTTCTATACCTTTAAACAGATTTTTTTTTTAAACCACAGTAAGATCACATCACACTTTGGAAGCATTAGTTTGAAAGTGAGCTAATAGATCTGGCTCTGAGACCATCTTCAGAGGCTCCTTTAAAAAAAAATACTTGGAATTGAACCACATAAGTTTTATTTTCTCTATGCTTTTGATCAAGTTTTATGGGAGGAAGTGAAAAGTGCTCAGAATATCCTCATGCAATTTTTACAGAGAGATTCTATATTCTTGTATATACCCCCACAACACTTTCCAAATACCTGGCTCCAATCCTCATGTAAGGACTCAGGTTGTCCAATTGTTGGTTCTAAGACTAGATCATCACCACTAAAGTTAAAGGGAAAGTGGATGACAAAAAAATATATATATATCTGTGGCCTCGATACTTTTGCTTTCAGGATGCATTAGTGACAGCATCCCGGTGACATCCATCTCTGATTGTCCACAGGTCCTCAACACCTGAAGCTGCTGCCTTTGCTGTCACTCATTCCTTTGTGTACTGACTTCAACAATCCTTAAATACCCAGAACAAGAGAGTAGGAGAGATGAAGCAGTCAACAATGCTACATTCCCAAACATTGACATTTTCTCAGATCGTGACCACAAGGCCTGGACTATGAAGCAGAGATGAATATCCTTTGCCAGAGGGTCAAGCTCACAGTAAATAGGAGGGCAGGAGCCTGAACATCATGAACACTTCTCCACAGAGAATCCATCCTGGATCCCTGGAATCTTGCCACTTGGAAGTCATACCTACACACACGACCTTCAAATCATCTACTTACACTGCCTGGACTCCTCCTCAGGTTAAATTATTGAACTCACAATACCTAAAAGTGACTTTCTGTGAAAATGACCTTTACCAGGAAGCATTAGTACTGTCATCGGTAGAAAAATAGCAGGTATACAAAACTATGTCATCTGAAAGAACAAATAAAGAGAAAATCAGATACTAAGGATGCTGATAAAGTTGAAGTGAAAATTTAATATATTAAACTGTGATAGGTGATCTCTAAGGAGTTTGATTTCAATTGCAGTATTATGTGCTTTTGTAAACAGCTTTTTAAAAGAGACAGAGTAGCACATAATGTTTAACACACTCAGACTACCAGTTAGTTGGTATAATCTTGGCAAAGAAAAAAGAAAATCAGTAGATCAAAAACTCCTTTTCTAAAAATACAGGTACTCTGTCAGGAAGGAAAAAATGAGAAAGTCTGGTGAATGCACATTGCCAGTAAAACAGGATAACTGTCTTCAGAAGAGAAAATATAATATGTGCTGTATTATTTTCTATAATTCAGAATAAAAACTTAGAAAACAGCTATTTTGTTTTTGTAACATATGTGTCCACTCATTCATTTATTCATAACAAAATATTTGGAGCAACTTTTATGCATCAGACACTGTTAATGTCCTTGGAAAACAAAACAAAGTCCCTACCCTCAAGGAACTTACATTCTAGTAAAGATACATTAACACAAAGTGATGAAGAGAGATTTTATAGGTTTTATGCCAGGTAGATTATATTATGGGGATACTGCTTACCAAATTCATGCCTCAAAAAGTTTCAGCGAAATAGTTTTTTAAGTTTATTTTTATGTTATGATATATTTATATTGATGCACATTTGACATCTTCCATGACATAAGGGATAGTAATGGAATGAAAAGCCATGGAAGCATAAACTACATCTAGACATGCAGTGGTCAAAATATCTGTCTAGTGTTTAATGAGATCAGATTTTATAGTCAATCTTTTATAATTTCCATGAAAACAGGACTGGCTGTCATCCTGACCCTCCACTTATTAGCTTCAAGAGCTGGTACAGCTCTTGCTACAGAGTTGGTTATTGATAAATATTTGTTAAATGAATAAATGGATGGATGGATGGATAGATAAGCCACTAGGAAGCATAAAATTAAAGTAGAAGGTCACCTCACTTTCCAATTCTAAACAAAGGATTAGTGAAGTGATTCCCTTGTCCTCAAATAATAAATGCAAGGAGAGTTCCACTGATTGGCTGAATAGTATTCATGACAATAATGTCTTGGAAGTAACAAAAGTAGAATTATATTTTGTTCAGTGAGCAACTAATACTGAATGTAGAAAAGGCCATAAATATTGGCAACGGTAAGGCAAGTTCCTAAACTATAAGTGTGGCATAGTCTCCAGTCTTGAGGAAACAATAGTCCAATTTCAGTGACCAGGATAAGACTGCAGAGATCTTAAAAGGGGTAAATTTCAGGAAAAGCCCAAGTTGAAAACAGAAGCAACACTGCTTATAAAATTAAATGTGAGAGTTGTTTCAGATGTGGTAGATGGGCTTCGCAGTGGGCCCCAAAAGAGAAGCTAAAAATAAATGTTAAGTGTCTGTTTGGAGCTTGCATCTTCTTGATGATTTTCCCAATCCTCCAACCCAAGAGCATTCTTTTCAATTCATCATCACTGAGGTCTTCATTGCATGGAATATATCTATCTCAGTCCGTGATCTTTGTAGGCTATTGGTTTCTCTGAAGTTTGGGAACAAAGCCATAGTCTGAAAGACCTTTTTCCAATAGTTCTCAATTAGTGGGAATTTACTCTGTGTTACCGTGCTGCTTTAGGTACATTGCCTCAATCATCACAACAGGTAGGGATTATATTTTACATTTTATATTTTTCTCATTTTACAGATGAGAAAACTAAATCTCAGAGAAATTAGGTAAATTGCCCAAGATGACACAGGTAGAAGTTAGAGAAGGCAAGATTCAAACCCAGGTCCACCTGACTCTGAAGTCTGCTCTTTGTCTCCATTGCTTTTCTGCTATCTCCTGAGAGCTCAGTTCCACTTTGTAGTCATTTGACCAGGACATACCGATACCCACTGGCTCTGCTCTAAACTATCTTCCCCAAATATATGAAGAGATTATTATTCATCGAAGAACAAAAAAGTAAAATCCTGGCCAAGGCCAGAACAACTTATTCCCTAAACAAGATTCTGACTTCGCTCTTGGAAGGAACTGGAGGAGAAAGAGATTTTTCTTTCCTAGTTTATCAGAAACTCCATATTCCCTGGCCAAGATAAGAGAGTGAACAGTCTCTCTTTTCACATTCCATGCACTTAAAAAGGCTTGATTTTGCATGGGACTTAGCCTGGCAAACCTACTTGAAAAAAAAAATATCTAAATGAATGTCTAAATTTAAAATCTACTTGCTCTTCCCTGATTGCTTCTGCCTAACAGAAGTCAGTGCTGGTGAATTATTCTTGCTACCTGAAATTGACATCTTCATCTCGATTTGCACATATGCGTGCATATTAATTTAGCCATTTTGCCATTTTGGGATTGTACCCAGCACACAGAGTCTTGAATCTTTCCTCCTTGGGGGTTTGGATGTGATGACAATACTGGGTGTGGAGCCCATTCATCACAAAGCACACATCAGTGTCAGTTCCATGCAGTGTGCAGGTATTTTTTTAATTAGCTTTTTCAGCTCAGAAAGAACTAATTAGGGGTGTGTACTAGAACAACGATCATCCTGAAGACAACAGATATTTCATCACGTTTCTTCCAGGGTGGCTTTGGATAAGAAGTTTGCACTTGGTGTTCTTTCTTGATTTTAGACAGCCCAGAAGAATCATATAAATTTCCACTATATATATATATATACACACACACACATATATATGTATATATATATAGTATATATATGTATATATGTTTTGTAATACATTTAAATTTCCACTATATTTAAATTTCCACTATATTTAAATTTCCACTATATATATATACATATATATGTATATATGTATTGTATCTCTATCTATGTACATATACTGGGTACTAAAATACATAAATATAGATAGCATATCCATTTCTGTTTCTTACCCAGGCTTTTCTTTGTCTATTTATTCTCTGTGATGGCTAAACACTTTGTGTATCTTCACGTCTGGCTGAGCCACTTAGAAGTCAGTCTCAAAGTCTATTTAATCAATCTGACAACAATTCGTCACCACGTATTCATCAAACGCTTACAAAATTGTCAATAGCACTACACTCAGCTGTGGGGAAAATAAATAGATGCAAAGTAAAAGTAAAAGACAAAGCTTCTGTCCAACAAGGAAGTTATTGTCTGTAATTCATGTGTTTGTATGTTCCAATTACAAAACATTACCTATGTAATTGGCCCTATTCAACTGCTTTTTACCTAACAAATGGCAAATTTGTGGTTCAATGTAACATATTCACGTATGTCATAAATATAAACTTTTTTCAATATAGATAATTTGAGACTAGGATAGAATAAAACATTAGTTGTAGGTAGAAAAAATAAGTGTGAATTAGGAATTGAAGAGTTCTGGTTAAATTGGAAATCATATTACTTCAAAAGAAGTTAACTTTATGGTGGAAAAAAAACCTTTCTTTTCTTTTTTAAAGGTTTATTATTGAGAGAGAGAATGAGAGAGAGCACACATAAGTCCAGGGGAGGGGCAGAAGGAGAGAAACTCTAGCAGACTCCACACTGAGCGCAGGGCCTGACACAGGGCTCCATCTCACAACCCTGAGATCATGGCCTGAGCTGAAATCAAGAGTCAGAGGCCTAAGGACCTGAGCCACCCAGGTACCCCTGGTTTTAAATCTGTTTTTTATCTGCTACCCTGTTATGTCACATGCAATCAAAGGATTCGAAAGGAAAAAATGCTGAGCTACAATTAGTGGACTTCAGAGAATAGCGACAAATTGATGAGTCCTAATATCACAGCACATCCATGGGTATTAAAGGACAGCTTTAGAAGTTCACATTATAGTCAGGAAATGGACATTGTAATTTGAAGGAATTCTATCAGTTGTCCACACTTATCAGCAATATCCAAATAGTTGGTTTTGTTACAAATTAGATTATACTAAATATTTGAGGATAATAACATCTACTTCTGTGCATGGTGTTCATGACACCATACTAATAAACAAATTTCTCAACATTTCTTCTGGTTATTTCCTCTTGCTATTGGGTCACAATTGCCTGGCCTAAGGCTAACAGATTATTTTACTGGGCTTCCACATTTAAAACTTGATGGCCCATCTGTTTTCCTGTTTTACTGAGCCATTTGTCTGATTAAACCCATTGTTAAACAAAACAACCCAGTATAGCAATTCAGAATGGCAGTTGTGTCAGATTGCAATTTACACCTTTAGAAAGGGATTTAGGAGAACAATATTGTTTTGACACATTCCTTTCAGTTTTAAATCTTCATTCAGATTTATGGCTTTGCTTCTTTGTTTTAATCTTGACAATATGGAGCAGTTTTAAACTGGGGGGGAAAAGTTTAATGCTCATTTCATTGTTTTAAAAAGATATAGCTTCAAAATAGTGGAAAGGACCTGAGAGACCACCATTTTATACTAACTGAAGTACAGAGTTGTTAGGACCCTTGTCCAAAAGTATATAGCCAGTGGGTGGCAAAGTCAAGGTTCCCTGACCCATGGACCTGTGATTGCTCTGCACAGAACTCCCTGTTGAAGACATTATTCTAGTTTCACTGTCACTGAGCTACCATTTTAAGTAGCAAATTGCAAGACTCACAGATTCTTCTACTTTACTTTTATAAATTCTTTATCTGATCAAAGTATTTTATGATTGGCATTTAAGTGTCTCATAAAAGGTTGCACTCTTTTTTATGGTTTTTTCAACATGTTAATGCTAGTCAAATATTACAAATTATGACAAAAATAATAATATATATCATGCCTTTAGTCATTCCATGCTGAATTCGAAGGATACTTAAATGACATATGGAGAAGAACTTTCCATCACTCTGTTCTTGCAAAATATGTTAATTTTTTTTCTTCATAAGAAAGTTGTGGGAAGTTCTTTCTCCATTTGTCATTTAAGCAGAGTAAACTTTAGGTACTATCCACTCTAAAGGCAAGAAGATGGAAGGGTTGATTTCTGGAAGTGCTAAACCCCTTGTATTTATAGAACTGTGCTTGTCTCAAAATAACACTTGTGTTGGTAAATGTTTCTTGGTTTATGGATGTTGGATTCCAGCTTCTTTCAATTTGGTCCAATAAGCAACTACTTTATGTACAGAGCAGGATTAGGCACAGAAGAAACCAACACATCATTAACATTAGTTTTCTGCTGGTTCTTTAACATGCTTCGAACTTCCTCAGTTCCAAGACATTTGTCCCTTCTGCTCCTTTCCCTGGCAAGCCCTCCTCCGTGTTGCTTATGACAAAATTCTGCTTGGCTTTCAAGGTAGACCTTAAATTGTCACTATTCTTATGAATTTTTCCCTCATATTTGTACCTTCCTAAATTTATCTGCGTTTCATTACACATCTTTTAACTTCTGCCATAATGTATAACATATTATCTTTCACTAAAATTGTATATGTGAATATATCTCCACAACTACATTTGAAGTGCCTTGAGGAAAAAAAAAAACATATCTCATTCTGTCTCCTTACAGCACCAGCTACAATGTCCTGCAGAGAAGAAAATTGTGACATATACTGGCTAAGTAAACAGACATTTATAATTATTCAAATGTCTGAGCCTAGAAAATTTTCATGTTTGTGTAGATCTAGGCTGCTTAGAAGCAATAGGCTTAAGCGATGGAGACTTGATCACAGCAAGAGAGCCCCCCATAACCCCCTGGCTGAACACAGACAGGCCCATCAGGTGACCCATCCTGAAATATCCATAGGCCCTAACTAACCAATGGGCTACCTTACAACCGGACACAAGTACCAAAAAAGGAAAACACTATAAGATCCCATACCTCCTCACCTTCTCCCTTTAAATGCAGCCCCCACCCACTGCCTTCTAGACAGTCTCCACTTTCCAGTCCTGTCCAAGTCTCACTTGTGGTGTATTGCATAAACTTCTATCTCCTTTGTTGTGCCTCAAGTGAATCCTTTCCCAGCCTTGGCCAAGGGGTTCCACCCTACCAGGTTGCCCTACATGCTATCAGGAGAGACACCACAGCTTCCAAGTGAAAATATCCCTCAACATCATTATTCATTCTCTGCTTAGACATCCGTAGGGGTGAGGTGAACAAAATTTTCTGCTACTTTTAACTTTTATTTATAACTTACCATCTTCATTTAAAACAGTACACATTGCACCATGAATGTACAACAATAAGCAAATATCAAAAAGAAACATTTTATTCAGAAATAAATTAACTGATTCTCTATAAGCAGGAAGGAAATATATGATTTTTTTTAACACTCTAGGAAAAGTAAAGTATCTAGTTAAAAGATTTTATTCCATGAGTGCCTTCAGCTTCAGCAGATGCATCTCCTAAAACTGGAAATGTTTGATTCACCAATATTTACTGGATTGATTGTACTTGGCAAGTGTAGCAGAGCTACAGCCATTGTAAAATGATTCAGGGAGTAAATTTTACTCAGAAATTACTTTCCAGAAAAAGTCACAAAATTCTTCTGCCACATGATAACAACTTTTTCCCTTCCCTATCAAACCTTATAATGTGAAGTCTCACCTCAATAGTTCAAAGCTACCTTCCATAAATTCACATGTATCTGTCAACTGTATTTATATATACACACTGTTTAACTTTGTAACGAAGACTGAAAAGGAAGTATTTTTATATTTTCATTTAAAGGAAAACTATATAGAATGTAGTTTCAATTCTCAAATTTAGGCACACTCATGAAAGAAAATACTCAATAATTTTAATTGGCTTTAGATTTCCAAGGTACTTAACTTGTCATCCTTTGTCGGCTCTGAAGATGTTACCAATTTATTGAGTGCTTGTTTTGAATCGGGCCACACTATTTCATGAGTGTTTTTGCTAGAACCAAAATGATGCTGATCCTTTCACTTCTAAAACACTTACCCTTTGCAAATAATGCTAAGAATGGCATGTTTTCTTTATCAAGAATCTCAAGGCCTTTATACTCTTTACTACTTTTCTTTTACTACCATACATGACCGACTGGATTCTCAGAAATATTTAGTTCAGTCTTCTATATTTTGTTTTAATTTGTATCAGTGCTACAGTGAAGACTTCCCTTTCAAAGAGAATCTCTTTGTCTATCCTATTCTCTGTGTATTTCCAGGATCTAGTAGTAATTCAAATATATTAGAGAGGAGATTGACTTAGTGATTTCGAGAAGGCATGTGTGTAGCAGGATACCACCAATTATAATGATATTTTTTAAGGTATTGGGTAAGCACACAATTTACCCTCTTGGTAAATAGCTGTGGTCCCCTGTGTGTTTTTTCCTTCCTATATCTCCAGTTACTATATCTGCCCCTAGAATGAAGAGTTGAAGAGCTATCCTGTGGAAGGCCCACCTATTGGTATAGCACAGAGAACCTTACTGAAATTACTTTGTGTCCATCCTGATATGCAGAGATGTTTTAATAATCTCCAATGACAATCATGTTGTCTGGAAATTAACTAGTAATAGCAATAGTAATTATAATAAAATTCATCGAGTTCCTCTTACATGTTCCCTATGCTGTTAATTAATGTTCATCACTATAATTCTGTAAATTGGATACTATTATTATCCACATTTTACAGGTGAGGAGACTGCAACATACCTCAAGTTGAGGAAAAAAACATTAAGCAAGTCTTTATATATATACACAAAACACACGCACACATACATACATACACATAATTACAGCTGTGCTACCAAGAAAGTAAAGAATGTAGTAAAGAGGTATAACAGGGATTTGAGATCAGGAAAAATCCTCTCCAAGGAATGTTGAACAAGAGTTTTAATGAGAAAAATTGGTGTGAAAGGCAAACATGAATAAGATATTGTCTTTGTACTTAAGGATCATCTGGATTAGTCAAGGAGATATACAGTAGTGAATTAATGCATGTGACTTAAGTATTCTAATAAAAGTAGGAAGAGCAAGCTATGTATGGACAGTGGAGAAAACAATTAGTTACTTAATTCCCTGGACTTCAGCTGTAATCTCTTGTGATTTCCCAACCCTCCTATGAAGTAGGAAGCGTATTATCATTCCTGTTGTCAGTATGAATGCACAAAGAAGCATAATGAAAGCCAGGGACTTGCCCAAAAATGCACAATAAGTTCATGGAAGGTTGAGTATGCCTTCTCATTGATTTCTGTTTTCTAAATATTATACTATTCCCTATATTAATCAAATATTGATTTTTCAAAAAGTAGGTGTGCCTTTTTGGCTAGCACAGATTTAAGAACACTTCTTACAATAAAAATTGAACAAAGTAGTAGGGTTTATTTTATTCAAACTCTTCAAAATATTTACCAGTACAAGAAGTAAGTAAGAGAGGCAGTCAGTGGCTCAGTCAGTTAAGTGTCTGCCTTTGGCTCAGGTCATGATCCCAAGATCCAGGGATCAAGACCCACATCAGGCTCCCAGCTCCTTCTCCCTCTCTCTCTGCTGCTCCCCCTGCTTGTACTCTGTCTCTATTATTTTTTTAAATAAATAAATAAATTATAAAAAGAAGTAAGTAAGAGTTGGGCATTTTTTTTTTTAGCTCTAGATGAGATCATTTCATCTTCCCATGATCCAGAAATTTTCAAATGCAAGTTTGCAAGAGTTAAATAAAATCATCCTTCACCATTTAGAAATAGTCACAAAATCCATACATTGGTAGATTGAGAATCCTTATTGTGTCTTCTTCATAATAAACCAATTTATTTATTTATTTATTTTGGTGGTAGGTCTACCAATATATGAGCTATATAGAACCAGTGACCACATGTGGCTCTCATTCCATTCATTGCCTCCTGCCTCCTTTTCCCTACATTCCACGGTGCTTCTCACAGTAACTGCAAATATCTGTGCATTACCTAAGAAAGAAAATCTAATCTTCTCTCTCTCTCTCACACACACAAAAGGAAAGATGATGTCACCAGCTAGAATGGAAGAGTAGGCCAGTTATCCGATAGTGCTTTATGGACAGCAAGTGCTCAATAGCAGTCACAAAACCACACCGAATTTATCTGTGTTCCATTTAATGAAATTCTCTGAATAAAAATAAATCCATATTTTAAAAGCATTATACAATATATCATGTTTCAAGAAGAAGGAATACATTTCTGAGTGTAATTCCTGATAGAACATTGGATTATCCTGTAAAAAGCCCTTTAAAAGTTAACAGAATTTGTATTAATATGTGCTATGTGCCACTTGAATATGTACCACGGAATTAATTAATTTCAAGACTCTGTGAGACTTACAGAGATAGAATTTCAAGACACAACCGAGTAGCTGAAAGTATGTTAAAAAGAAAGGATATGGGCAGCCTGGGTGGCTCATCAATTTAAGCGCCTGCCTTGGGCAGAGGCCATGATCCTGGAGTCCCGGGATCGAGTCCCACGTCGGGCTCCCTGCATGGAGCCTGCTTCTCCCTCTGCCTGTGTCTCTGCCTTTCTCTCTCTCTCTCTCTCTCTCTCTCTCTCTCTGTGTCTGTATCTATCATGAATAAATAAATAAAATCTTTTTAAAAAAGGAAAGGATATTATAAGCAGGAAATATGAACAATAAACAAGCGAAGGTCTTCAACTCTAATAAAATATTTCTCATTGAAGATTGTATCTCTTTAAATAGAAAACATAATTGTTGCTACTACATAAATGTTTTATTTGGTGGAATGTGTTTGCTAGAAAATTATTTTGCTTCAGTACATCTATAATGGCTAGTTTAGAAGGTTTTTAAAATTATATCAAAAATTGTATTTTGAAGCATATAGAGTTTATTTTTATATAATTCTTTACCACACTAATAAAATTTTAGCTACTATGCAATTTTCTTTATTTCTATAAGAGGAAATTGCAAATTATTCAGAGGAAATAATCTAAATATTAAAAATTTAGAAATACCAAAAGCTTTAAGTCATATAAAACCTTCATCTTCTAAGTATCTTAGGAAAGATAACTGTGTCAGAAACATTTCTACCTTACAAAGAAATCCTCTTTTTATCTACCTGCCATATAAACAGCCAGGGAAACATCTTAGATTACTGCTTGCTATAGTCGAAGAGGTTTTGGCTGTGAGAAACAGATCAATTTCAAATTAGTTCAAGAAAATGGAGAGCATGTGTGTATGGGCTCGTGTGCGCCTGTGCATGTGTGTGCACTGGGGATGAAGGAGATGAGAAGTGGTTGTCAGAGATTCAGGGTTTGGACAGCATCCAAGAACAGTGAATGTAGTACAAATGGGTCTCATGGGCATCAGAAAGCTACCAAGAACCCGGGTCATCCTCCATCCTCTCTTTTACTTCCTGGCCTTGATTTTGCTCCTATGTGTTATGTTATTCATTATTTTTCTCTGTGCATTTCTCTATTCTTCAGTCTGTCTACCAAACACCTCCCTTTGCTTCTTCCTCTTTAGTTTATGCATGATCCAAAATTGTCCATTCCATCTCTCAAGACCAAATGGATTTCTAATTCTAGAATACGCTACCAACTGACTTGAATTTAAAATTTCTTCTGTTTCAAACTCCCAAGGAAGGAATCCAACTGATCTTTATATCTTTGTTCAAACTAGGTCTTGCATAGGTTATTAGGACATGTCTACCTCTGGTCCAATCAGACATGCTAAAGAAGAGTGTCTCATTTCAAAAGGGCTCTGGGTGGGGCCATTTAAAGAAGATTCTTCAAAAGAAAACCCTTTAAAAACGAAACCCATGTTACAGAAAATCTTTTAAAAGAAAATCTTTTAAAGGAAGCCCTTTAAAAATGAAACATGGAACCCATATATGGATTTCAGGAGAACATGGCGTTTATATAACAAGCTGTAAGGAATCTGTGGACCATCTTGGAGAAAGCCCATGGCTGTCATCAGATTGTCAAAATGCCCTATTTCTCCTCCCCATCACCCCTACCAGATTAAGAATCACTTCTTTAAAGAAACTTTTAGGCTTATCCCCACAGATTTATTCCTCTGATTGCACCTTAAATTACTGGTATCAATTATTAAGGGCCATGGAGCAAATTACCAGGATAGATAATTATCATATACAGATACCGTAGAGTCATTTCTATTGTGTTGTTTTTATTTTCTTTTTCTCTATTAATTTCTTGGATAATTTTTTTTAAAGATTTTATTTATTTATTCATAGAGACAGAGAGAGAGGCAGAGACACAGGCAGAGGGAGAAGCAGGCATCATACAGAGAGCCCGATGTGGGACTAGATCCAGGGTCTCCAGGATCACGCCCTGGGCTGCAGGCGGCGCTAAACTGCTGCGCCACCGGGGCTGCCCTCTTGGATAATTACTTTATATATATATATATACCCCTTAACACTAACTATATTGTTGGTAATAATAATGTAAAATAAAATCTGCCCAAAAGGGCTCCAGTAAACTAATCAATGAATCTTTATTGAATATCTATAGTATCTTTAGATTGCTAGAAGTTATAGGGCACAATAGAAAAATAAGTCACAGTGTATCTTCCTGGAAATCTTAATCTGATTAGAGAGATGTAGCATCCAGATGTGAAACTGCTGCTGAGCAAGAAACATTATGAAAATGCTAAACTATTTGTGTGAAAAGGATCCTACAAAGTTGGGAACTTGAAGGTCCTCGTAAGCTCCTCCCTACTTTACACATCAGGGAACTGAGACCCAGATATTAAGAGATTTACCTTAGTAATAGAAAAATATAAAAAGTCCAAGCCAGGGCTCTTTCTAGGGCATTTCTAATGTCAATACCAAGATTGACATTAGTCATTGCATAAAGAGTTAAAGAACCAAAGCATTAATATGGATAGGCAATGAGGAAAGAAATGAACTGGACTTTAAGAAATAGGTGACTCATAGAGATGAGCAAAAAGGTAGTAGGATGCAGTCAAAAGGGCAGTAGGTTTTAGCAATGGTTGGAAGTAAGAGTCAGTATGGATCAGGATGATGGAATGTCAAGACAGGGGAAAGAAAAAAGGGAAAATTCAGTAGAGAAAGCTGCTCAAAAGAAGGTGAGGTCCATGTTGGGGCAGGGTGTGAAATAATTTGTGATGAATCATTCATCTGCTTTGAGATTTATAGCTCAAAGGCTATTAGCATTGTCATGCATGCTTTTTGTATAGTTTTGGGTTTAGTTTATGTGCACTCACATGTGTGCATGCATTGAGATAGACGATAAGGTTGTTCAGTGTTGAAGGGAAAGATATGTAGCTTTCCCATTTTGTTGTGTCCACATGTGAATTTCGTGCAACTAATTCAACTGTTGGTACCTGATGTCAAATCACATAATCCCCTTATTCCATTCAACCATATTGTTTTCCAGCTTTATTTCATAAAACAGTGAAATTTTCTTCACACATCTTAGATTCAATTTCTTCACATCTAAAAACTTATTTTTCCAATCATATCTTCAAAACAGTATCACTAATATTTTATAACAGGATAGCTAATCAAAGCATTACATTTTTCAAAACATCTGACTCTTGGAACTGAAGTTGTGTTTTTAACTAGAAAAAAAATTTAAAGGGTTGTACCTATAAATAAGTTAAATGCTTTGAGAAAAGATTATAAAAATGGCTTTTCCTTGGGAGTAAATTTTATAATGAAACTAACCAAAAATATGATTGATATAAAACATCCACAAAAAACACCTATTTCAGCAACACCATACTCCACCTTCAAAATACATTTTAAAACCATTTTAGGAGTACCTGGGTGTTCAGTCGGTTGGGTGTCTGCCTTCAGCTTGGGTCATGGTCCCTGGGGTCCTGGGATAGAGCCCCACATCAGGCTCCCTGTTCAGTGAGGAGTCTGCTTCTCCTTCTCCCTCTATCTCTTCTCCTGGCTCATGCTCTTTCCATCTCATACTCTCTCTCTCTCTCAAATAAATAATCTTAAAAAAATTTAAAAACCTTTTTAAAAATGGAATTTTGTGTTAGTTTGTATTCTAGTATATAGATAGTGCTTTTTTCTTTCTCTAAGATTAGTAATCTACAGAGAGATATATGATGGGATATACATTGGGTATTCAAGACAAGACACTCCTGCCCACTCCTCAAATGCACTGAAATAAGAGACTGTGTGAATAATAAACTTATCTTCTGCATTTTACTGATCACTTTATGGAAAAGAAAGAAATAGATTTCAAATACCTAAAATTCTTGATTATCCCTTCATATATACATTTTCTGTTACCTCAGAGCTAATTGGCTGAAATATAATTATTATTCATCATCTCTACTGAAAAATTTAAACAGAAGGGGCAAGAGGGTTTGCCCCACGTATCCCTCCCAACACAAATTACTGCCTGATTCTAATTACAATTTTAGCCACTAGCTGCTGATTCTTTTATGGGTGGTGAGGTAATCCAATCAGGTGGATTGGAAGCTCATGTTAAACACCCCACACATAGATATTAAAGTATGACTGATGGACTATAAAGCTGTTAATCAATATGTAGAGATAACTAATTCAATTCCTTTGTATTTCTCCTCTTCTAAATCATTGCCCAAAGCTTATTTGTAGTTCTCATTCTTCCATGTAAGGAAATATAAGTGTCAGGCTCACTTTTACCTCTCTTCCAACTTTTTAGACTGGTAGGTGGCTGAATTAAGTCTGCCTAACTTGTATTTTTTTTTTTAATTAGAGGATTCGAGGTAATAGTATATTCACTAGGTATATTCACAGGTCAAGGCATTCCAGGTTTCATTAATGTGCAGGTCTACACGACAGTTAATCTGCATCCATAAGATATTCACTCTAAGATACACTGGGTTTATTTCTTGAAGTACCTTTTTAACTGATTCATTTAGAAGCATGCAAATAGCCAATTATCTTTACCTCGAAAGCCATTAAGAGTCTACCTGCATCAGGGACAGGCAACTGTGGCTAAACCATGATTATAAATTGGCAGCTTACTCCTTAGTGCTTATAAGCACTAAGGCTGAGATGAGGCACATAAGCAATTAAAAACATTCCCAAAATCTAAAGTGTATTTTCCTTTGAGAAATGTTCTTGGTTTTGGATGATGATGCTATATATGGGGTTTTCAGCTGCACATTCTCTTGTGCATGAAAGCAAGCCTTATAATTTGGAGACATCTTAAAAGAGCTCCAGTAGAAACAAATGGGCTTTTATTTTTTGATCAGCATACTCTCATTTTTCTTAGGACTCAAAATTAATGGGAGTTGGGAGGTGGGGACCAGATGGCTGTGTGATATAGTAAGAAGAATTTTGGTTTAGAAACTTATTTACTTTGTGATGAATTATTAATGTCTTTAAAAGATACAGGGTAAGAAGGAACCTCAGAAGGAAAGAAAAATTAGCCATTTTAAGCAATGATTTTTCTCCTAAGATTGATTTAGAACACCAATTTCAGTCTAGTGGGTTTTTATTAGAATATAGAGTCTGCCAGAGGCACCTTGGGTGGCTTAGTCAGTTGATTTCAGCTCAGGTCTTGATCTCAGGGGCTTCAAGTAGGGCTCCACACTTAGTGTGGAGCCTACTTTAAAAAAAAATAAAATAAAGGATATAGAGTCTGTTATATTGTAACAATGTCTGGTTTCCAAAACCTCATGGGATTCTCCATGATCTCTTTCAAAAAAAAGTGAACATATACAGATTTACTTAAATACAAATCTGTTTTAATTAATGCTTTGTGATCTGTAATTAAAGTATATAATCATAAGATGTTTTATTTGTGATCATAAGTTCATGCATGTAAACTAAATTTTTAGACTTCTGATTTGGTCTCCATCTCTTAATTATCACCACATGCTTGGATTGAAGCATGAACTTTTACCATTGCCTAGATGCATGAACTTCTCACTGCTCTACTGGCTTGACCTGTTTGAACTTCCAGATCCAACTCCATCCTTGCCATTGAACATTTCAAATGTCTATTTGTTTGCCTTCAATCTTTCTTTATTTCTTTTTTTTTTTTTTTTTAAGTTCTATTTATTTATTTTGGAGAAAGAAAGAGCTCGGGTGAATGGGCAAGAGTTAGAGGACGGGCAAAAGGAGAGGGAGACAGAGAATCTCAAGCCAGCTTCCTGCTGAGCATGGAGCCTGGCATTGGGCTCAATCTCACTACACTGAGATCAGGACCTAAACTGAGATCCAGAGTCAGATGCTTAACTGACTGAGCCACCCAAATACCCTGCCAATCTTTATCTCTGCCCTTAGCTTCCTCACTGGGTATTATTAAAAAAATCAGACAACTTTTGTATTGGAATTGAATGTGACACTCATACTCTGTCATAGATCCTGTGTAGGTTATGGTACCTACAGCCTGGCACAGACAGACTTGAATTATTTTCCTGTTTTCAGGACAATGGGAGGGGTTACAGTTGCTATGACTTTATGAAATATTAAGATATTATTACTCAGAACTATCATGTATGAGAAAATAAGCACATCTGCGGATGAAAAAAGATATCTCACAGATGATGGAGGGTTGGAGTAAAGAAGCACTTCTCTAAGATGGAGGTCTTACATTTACTGTTACCAGTGGCCTCAAATTCTTTCCTACAAAATGAGGGATTTCCAAGCTGATAAGAGCTTCTATTTGTTCAGTGTTTACTATGTACATTGTTTTTTTCTCCCAGTTTATACTCAAACAACTATCTAAGATATGTGCCATTTTACAGATAAGGAAAATAAAGTTTAACAAGTAAGCAATAGAGCCTGATCCAATCCTCAGCCTCATGTGCATTTTTAGGCAGTGGATGGACTCTTGCTTTATCATTTCCTATCAGAAGTGACTCTATGAAAATCCACCTTCCAGGTCTGTCTGATTGTCCACTGAATGTCCTCTGTGGGACTCTGGAACTAGTGTTCACAATGACTTGAAAGCTAATTTAATATGAATTCAGAAGGCCTCGTTATACCTGTAGTGGGATGGCTTAGCTGGACCTAAAGTAAGATCAGTCAAATTATGATAGATAGGGGTGAAAGGAAAGGCAAGCAGTTAGTACATGATATTTCAGGCAGATTTAAGGAGATTATGAAAAAAATGAAGAATTATGCAGCGGTTCTCAACCGGTCTGATGAACCACCTCTAAGCCCTGATAGAGAGATAAAAGGATCATTTGGATGAGGAATCTTGTGAGATTTGGGATGCAAGCAATGGTGTTTCAGAGTCCCAGTGACTCAAAAAGTATCAAAAATGGGAGATGGAATTCTTCTATTTCTACATGGAATTCAATGGCTTCCCATGGAGGATCTGCCAAGAGCCCCTCCTGGGACAGCAGCAAGGTCAGTATGGAAGCATTTCTTCAAAGGACTTTTATTCAATGGGCTTCAGTGAGGACAAGTGAAGGGAAAAGAGCAGGCATTTCTGAATACATGTGACATATCCCTGGGTACCACCAAAAATAACTGGTGTGAATTTAATAGGAGTGCTGATGCACTACAGACATGTAGATAGGGGCCATAAGCAAGCCAGAGTTGGTAATTATGTTAATATGACCTTGCTGATACTCAGACTGGGAATGGGAAGCCTAGGGATATTCTTTCTTCTCTCTCTCTACATATAAATATATATACTATACGCTGTGCATTAGTAAATACAGTGTATATATGTACATATAATATATTTTTTTCTTCTGATCTTACTTTTCAGAGGTGGATGGAATTCCTAACACAATGCAAATTCCAGTGCTGTGAATACCACTTCCTTCTGCATTGTACTGAGAGAAATGTTATAAACACTAACAGTTTATTAATTCCATTGAATGGTGATAATATATGCCTGCTAAGTGGCTCTTTTTAGGATTGAATCATTTCCTTGAGGTGACCTGATTTTGTTCTCCTATCACAAATGATTCACAAGGAAAATTAAAGATGCTAAATAAGGTCCTTATGTTGCCTAGTTCCTATGATAAGGAAAGCTGCCACCTTGAAGTTAACACACTGCATGAAGGGTTTGGTCCTCTCAGTACATCACTTGGATTCCTAAATTATTAAGTGGTACACACAAGGGCTGAGAAATACTGTTCAATTTCCCAAAGTAACTGATATATTTGAGAACTAGTGAATGCTACTGCATCTGTATTGATATGAGGGCCTCCTTATCCTTCTACTTCTCCTATTTCTGTTCTACCAGAGTCAGACTGGCCACCATCTCTTTCTATTCCATATTCCACCTGTACTCTGCATATCAAATACTCATGGGAGTGATAGTTAGGCAAAAGGTAGATAGCCTCTGCCTTAAGATCAGAGATTCTTTCCATATTTCCCTTTGGTTTTGCCAATTCCTCAAAATCCCCTAGTCCCCTGTACTCTGAGTATTCTTGCTTGCCATTCTGCTCAGCATGGTGCTTGAGGCTTGCTAGACTCTTAAAGGTAAACTAACTGTCGGATCATCAAACAACTGTCTCATCTTTTCTGCTGACAAATGAGCTTGGGTTTTCCTTTGCCTACTCTCACTAATGGAGAACTGCCGGATTTCTCAACCTGAGACTCCCACTTCGAGCCCTATCAAATGGCCTCTCTTTATTTCTTCCCAAAGTACTCAGAAAAGAAGTTGACTATAAATAAAAAGACATTACTAATTTTAAGTTGAGTCAACAATATGAATTTAACACTTAAAAAACATTAAAAGCAGAAGATTAAATAACCTCAAGGAATAGTTCACAATGCCTTCCAGTGCTCGCTTCCTTTTATTAGCTAATAAGAGTAATGATAACAGCTATCATATTTTGAGTGTGCATATGTACCAGTAACATCTGGCATTACTCATACAGAATCTTATGTAATCCTCTCCCCGTCGTGCTAGGTAGGTATCTATAACGTCATTTTGCAGATGGCAAATTAAAAAGTCCTATAGATTTCTTGCCCCCCTGTAGGGTAAGCAATTTGATTCAATAAATTCTTATAACAATGTGTCCTTTTAGTTACTGTAATAATTATTGCTTGCTAATTCAAATAAATCCTCAAATTTTGGAGTTTCATTTTGGGAAAGAAGTTTGGGGATGCCACAAGTTTCTCCTTAAACCATAGCAGTTCTTGCCAGTGCCGTCAGTGGCAAAGGTCAGCTAGCATATACAGGCAGAACTAAAGGCATGTTTTTCTTTTATTTTGTTTTGTTTTTAAGATTTTATTTATTTATTGGAGACGAGAGACAGAGAGAGAGAGAGAGAGAAAGGCAGAGACAGAAGCAGGCTCCATGCAGGGAGCCCGACGTGGGACTCTATCCAGATTCTCCAAGATCACACCCTGGGCTGAAGGCGGCGCTAAACCGCTGAGCCACCAGGGCTGCCCTAAAGGCATGTTTATGGACCTCCTCCTTGATCCCTTTCACCAGGGAAGAGGGAAGAGTGGAGGTCTGGAAGATAACTGATAGTCCTGTGACCACCCTGGACCAAAATAGTCCCTGAGCAATTTTAGAAGATTTAACCCAAAAGGGCTGAGTATGTTTATAAAGCTGGTGGGAGAAGGTGAGCTTTTGCTGTTCAGTCGCTAGTGCCTGAGACTGAACTGAGAGTTTAGCCTTTGCTTTTGCTTGTCACTCAGGCTTAGCTGATGCCCTTTGAGTTTCTCTCCCCTGCAATGTGGTCAAGTGTCCTTTCAAGTCACAGTGGAGGGATCCCATTTTACCCTAAACACATCCAGTCACACACTAAGTCACACACTTAATCACTTATAATGCAAACCATACTTATGAGGGCTACCTTCAATCCCAACAATGGGTGGAGCCTGAGACTGGGTGCTGGGGAATTCAGAGGACTCAGTATGGGCTGCAACAGAGCAAAATATCCTCCCGGTATTCCCTTCTCCTAGAATTTTTTTTTTAATTACTCTGTAAAAGTCACAATAACTTACAATAACACAAATCTCATCTGCCTTTAGCATAATAATGAATAAATGTTATATCAAACATTTACCAGAATTTATTGCACATTTATTAGATTACATCCTTTCAAGATATTTCTACTTTAAAGCCTGTTGCTCATCTTGCAAAGGCAACTGTTGAAAGGCTTTATTCATTTATTTATTTTAATGTAAAGGAATGAGGACCATGACATCACACTTAACACTCAAGGGGAAAAAGCCAAGCTAATATGCTCAGGGTGTAGTAAATGGAAAGAGTGATCAGCTCTAGGAAGAAGATTAACAGCATTAGGTGATTCTAGAAACACCTACCTGACTCCTCTCTTTATGGAAAGATCTAGATTTTGTTATCTTTATCCTCCAGGTCTCTCTCTCTCTCTCTCTCTCTTTTTAAGATTTTATTTACTTATTCATGAGAGACACAGAGAGAGACAGAGAGAAAAGCAGGCTCCATGCAGGGAGCCTGACGTGGGACTGGATCCCAGGTTTCTAGGATCACGCCCTGGGCTGGAGGCGGGGCTAAACTGCTGAGCCACCCGAGCTGCCCATCCTCCGCGTCTCTTTAGGCAATACAATTTTCCATCTGTGAGTCCTGAAGCCCAGGAGCAGATTAGGGAAAATAAGTGAGCTGGGCAAGTGCCCAAACCTTCCAATATAAGTCAGATTCTACCCAGCATATGCCTTCCAACTACACAAATCTTTTTAATTAATTAAAGCACATGCACGTGTGGCCATGCTGAGAAAGAGGGAAAGAGAATCCCAAGCAGGCTCTAGGTTCAGTAAGAGCCCAACCGGGGCTCAATCTCAAGAACCTGAGATCACAACCTGAGCCAAAATCAAGAGTCTGGGACGCCTGGGTGGCTCAGCGGTTGAGCATCTGCCTTCGGCTCAGGGCGTGATCCTGGGGTCCTGGGTTCGAGTCCCGTATCGGGCTCCCTGTGTGGGTCCTGCTTCTCCCTCTGCCTGTGTCTCTGCCTCTCTCTGTGTGTCTCTCATAAATAAATAAGTAAATATCTTTGAAAAAAAAAAAAAAAGCCACCCAGATGCCCTCCCCAGCGGCACCCCCGCCCTCCACCTCCCACTGAAATCTTGGATCCATGGTGCTCTAACCAATAAGGAAAAACCAACTACTACAAAAAGAAAATAAGAAAAGTAGCCTTCTATATTGTGGTCTCTTGATTTCTTATATGTTTACTGTTTATTGCCTTCAGTTTGAATTGAAGTTATTTCTAACCTGCCTAATACCCAACGACATAAGTCATACCCCTTGCATTTTTCTTTCTTGGGGTTCAGAGACTTTAAGAAGAGTTTGGGAGGTGAAGGAGAAAGTGAGTCAGATTGGCTGAAACAGCCACCAATCAAAATGTCAGCTTCTTTGCTTGTCAAGAAACAGAAAGTAGTTAACTCACACATGACTTTCAGATTGGGTAAGAAAACAATTCTATCGCCTAAGACTGAATCCGCAGAGACGGATTGTGCAATGCTATAAAATGGGAGATAGCTCCTTTCCACTCGAGCAATCATAGGCGATGCACATGCTCAGGTGACCTGCGATGGCAATGATGAATTCCCGATTGGCTGGAGAGACAGCTACCGAAAAGCCTGAAGCCAAATGTAATGAATATCATTAGGGACATGCCAATGCTGCACACAGACAGAGAAGTTATGGCTGCAACCTGAGATTTACCACCACTGGAACTTTCCTCTCATCGCAATAAACTTTAGGGAGTAACAGCTACTATCTAGTAATCAAAGTTTCAAGGATATTGTGCTTGACACCCTTTTGCAAATGACCCCTTTTCAGGCATAAGCATAGTCTGTACCCCCAGAGGTACTCAGTTTTTATTGAAAGAATAAATAAATATCTCCTTTATTATTTTATCAATAAATTGGGAAGTCTAATGCCTTAAAGGGTGCTTAGAAAAGTTTCCCATAAGTAACTTTCATTATGTATGAGATTAAAATGAAGGTGCAATTGAACCTTAAAAGAGTTCTCTGTAACTTCCAATGTGAGCTGAAATTTTTTCAAACCAATGCAAAGGTTTAGCCCAGTAATCTAGTATCCTAAGGGCTTATGTCCCTGGTAGATTATAGATATTTTTCATAGTCAAATGAAATCTGGCTTATATTCAAGAAAGGCATTTAATGATTCTAAACATTTCACAAAATGTATGGGTTGTATTTCATTTCAACTCATTTTTGTAACTCTTAATATGCAGTCTGGTTTCATTCTTATTTTTAATGTCATATTTCTATTTAAAAAGTATTGAAATCATAGATGTTTCCTTCCTTTATCCTTGAAAACTATTGAGATTATCTGTAAATGACTCAAAACAATAGTACATACATTTACAATGTTATACAAAATGTGAAACCTGGATATTTAACCAGAAGGTATTTATGTTTCTGAAGAGCCGTATTCCTCCATGCAAGTTATACACTTTGAACTCTTAAAATATAATGTGTGGTGACATCTGCAACAATGGCAAAGTTTAGTGGTTTTTTTTGAACAAGACCATCAACTTCAATTTTCTAGTGGAGAGCTGTTTATACTTGTTTGGTTAAGCAGCAGAGAGTAGCACACTGATTTTGAAGGGCCTGGCTTATGGGTTGGAAAGGATGACATCTTCAAAAATTGTTTGTCTCTCTCAATCTTTTAAATAATAAATACTTAAAATGCTTTGACCGCATAAAAGAAAACGTGTTTGGTAACTTCTATAATGGACAGAAAGTGGAATAGCAGTGTCATGCGTCTCTGTTCTAGATGGGCATTACAGTACTTTTTTAAAAAAGATTTTATCTATTTATTTGAGAGAGAGAGAGTAGGGAGCCTGATGTGGTACTTGATGCTGGGATTATAGTCTGAGCCAAAGGCAAATGTTTAATCCAGGGCGGCACCCTGGACACCTGGGCAGCCTGGACATCACAATATTAAGAAAAGTAGAGGAACAAGAGAACACCTAGGACAGAAGTTCTGGAACTTCGCTCTGTAAAGTGATTGACAGAAAAGGAGATGCAGAAGAAAAGGGAGGGCAATAGAAATTGATGGAGAAGAGAAGAAAAGCAAAGCCAAGACAATTTTTTTTTCCTAGCCAAAAGAGTAATAAAAACATCAACAATGAGTAGGAAGAGCTCTTCCCTGGATCTGATGGGAGACAACTATGGCCCTAATAATTTAAGCTTCAGCTCCAGCTCTAAAAGTCTATGACTATTCTAAGCCATTCATGCTTAAGAGAAATCCCCCTCACCCCTTTTGCCACAGTAATCTGTAGCTGGATTCCTCCAAGACTTCTAAAATAAGAACAGGAGTCTACAGGAAATGCTAACTAGCTGTATTTTGATTAAACTTTTATGATGAAATGCATTCCTCAATTGATTGAAAGCCACTTGATGATATTAATGTTGCATTTTCAGATTTGGAGATAATTTGAAATATGTAAATATGGTGAGTGTTATTTGTAAATAACAAGGAACAATCAATAACCTTTGTACAATAAACCTTGTATCGTAAGTAAGGAGGAGTTAGCAAAGAATCTGTTGTTTTCCCTGCAATTGGGAAATTTACAACATTAGTTGCATGAAAGTTGAAAGAAGAACTTTACAAAGAAATTCATACATTAGATAACTTTATAAAAGGCTTAGATAACATAATTAAAAGAGCATAGGAAAATGTGCTTATTGAGAGATTGGCCTCTCCTATCATAAGTAGTGGACTAGCTTTTGAGGAAAAAAGAACCAGGGATAATGTGTCAATCAGAGTTAAATCAAGGAAACAAAAATAGTTCTTAGTCTTTAAAACAGAATTTAACACCAAAAATTAGTTATGTCAATGATATAAGTTAAGAAGCCAAGCCTGAGGATGGGGACTTCCATGATATAAATCAGAGTAGCTGCCGTAGGAGGCTGCTATCCCCCCTAAGCTAGAGGGATGAAAGAGAAGAGGAAATACCTTTAGGCTCCTTGAGTAAGGACCAGAAGACAAGCAGTCTAGCCCTGACTCTAAAGGGTCCTTAAGCTCCTAAGGCACCCAGGAAAACCTTTTGGTAGTTATGCACCCTGGAAACACTGGTTAATGGAATAAGAGTAAAGTCCTTCCAGGCTTGCAGAGTCAGGAAAATTATGGACCACGGGAATAGCAGGGTGGGAGTAGATAATGTTATTTTTTCAATTCCACCTTAAGAAATAAGTTGTAATAACAGTTTACATAGGCTAAAGCCTGTCATACTCCATGTGTTATGCCATCTTTTCAGAATTAATTTGAATGAGATACTGGAAGTGTGAACCTGAAAATCTGACCTTCAATTTCTGATTTGGAGATGGTTCTCAAGACCTCTCGTCGGTAATCTTCACCATCTTTTGGTGAACTCTAGGTAGCTATGGCATTTGTCATCCACCTATTAGCACAAGAGAGATCTCTAGTTCCATTTGGGATCACTTAATAATTTGCCACTATAGTCAGATCATGTTTAGATCCATTCCTTCTTTCAGCATCAGAATCAAGTCAAATATGCACTTAGGGACATCTCTGTGGTTAGGTGTAAATCCTAATAGAAGTCCAGGAAACAAAAGACTAAGTATCTACAAGCCACTTTTACCCTCCATTCAAGGTTAGACAAACTGAAAGAGCAATGCTATCTAAGAGGAAAGCAGAACACTTTTGGTCTTTGTGGCCACCAGAGTCTGGAGACCTTAGAAATGCATTTTACCTGGATGGTAGGGGTTCTGGGGTGGCATGGGGGATATGTGGGAACCGGAGAAATAGGTCAAGATCAGAGCCTGGAGCACAGCAAGTAAATGATAAACTATTGAGGCATTTTGAACTTGGGAGTGTTCATTACTAAGGTTCTAGGGGAAAAAATAAACTAAAATGGTTTTAAGTGACTGGCATTTCACACTGACAAAATTCTCAGGATTATTATTCAACTTTGCATTTTCACCATACAGCTATTATTTAATTATACTGAATTGTATAAAATCATATTTTAACCCTTAACATTATTCCAAAACAACCAGAGTAAAAATGTAACTGAAAGATGAAGACTCGCTTTCATTTTTCTTTTCTTAAACAAAAATAATGTCACCCATACTCATTGCTTTAGAACTTGTTGGATATGTAAACTTATTTCTGTAACTATCCTAAGCATGTTACTGATGACAATTTCCTTAGCTTGTCTGCTAAGATCTGTGAAATTCTAAACTAAGTAATCACCGTTTAAATATGCCTTATTTCCAAAAAGAGTGTAAGGGAGCTTAAATCGGAATATAGCTTAGCAAAATAACAGGTAAAATATTATTTCTTCATGGTATTACTAACACAAAAGCTTTCTGAACTATTTGTAACACAAGGGACACATCCACAATGCTTAGATACTAGAACCATAGGGGGAAAAAATCCATCTCTTATTAGCTAGATATGAATTGGGTCAAAGAAAACATGCTTTATGTTTTCATTTCAGCTTAGATTTCATTTTATAAAAAAAAATTAGGAATCAAAACCATGTGTGACATATCTGGGACAAACACATACGCAAACAATGATTTTATTATGCTGCATTATTTCCCCAGGAATAGTCACAGAACATATTACATATCTTTCAAAGAATGAAGCTATTCAGAATTGATCTCTTTAGGCTAATATGGATTGGCATAGTATGTCAGCACAAATCCTATCATTTGGGGAAATCTCAAGATAATAAAATAATTTCACTGAGTGCTCTGCAAAATTTGGAATGCCGTTTTCCCAATCTTTGAGCATTGTCAAGCTCCTTTCAAGTCCTCCTCTTCTTATCTTCCGATCTTTAGCTCTCACTTTCTCATACTTTCAATCCATCCTTCTGTTCCTCCCTCCCTCTGCAATCTTTTTAGTCTTTTCATCTTTGAAACGAGATTGGAAAGCAGAAGCAGCCAGAGGAAAATACATGGTTCATTTTCTTCTAAATATACTCAAATTTCTATTCAAAATAATAGCTTCCTTCTATAATTGTTTTACAAGCAGTAAGCTGACTCACAAACCACAGCTAATAACTAAAGCAACTCAATTTAGCCCTTTCTAGCAACCGCCTAAGGCACTGGCTAATGGTGAGAGAAAGCCACAAAGAACGTTCCAAAGGGGAAAAAACAGCTACAATTAAATAGCTTTTGTTAAACTAATGTTTTAAAAGGCATATACTACAAATTTAAATGGGCCAAAGTTAGCAAGAGTTTCTAGAAGAAAGGAATGAGGAAGATCATTCTCCTTTCTTCCTCACACCCTGCACACAAAAGAGCACTGATTTGAACTGATCAAAGCTAGGAAGATGGATTGGGTTTCAGTCACTGAGGATAGAGCTCTGAAAGGATTACACTGTTAGCAGTATTTGCTTGTAACTTCACAGACTGTCTCTAGGACACACAAGAAACTGACAACCTCCAAGGAATAGAACTGGGGTTTCCAGGGAGGTTTTGATATATTTTGAATTTTGTAACATGAATGTATGGCCAACATGACTTTAAATATATGTCTACAAATTCTTTGATATTCCTCTCCTCAAGAAGTAGTACTTAATTCAACTCTCTGTGAGTGTGAGCTGGACTTACTGATTCGCTTTTATCAATTAAAATATGACAGAAGAATGGGATACCACTTCTAATGTTGGGTTATAACAAGCCTGCAGCTTCTGTCTGGAGGACTCTGTCCGAAATCACTCACTGGGGAGTAAGCCAGATGCCATAAGGTATGAGTAGGATCATAAGAGGCCCACATGGAGTCACCTGAACTGTCTTCTCTCCACAGTGAAGAGAGTTTAAAGGATTCTCCATTTCTTCAAAACACTGAAGCCCCAAGTCAACAAATTGACTCCAACCTACTAAGAAACCCAGAATGAGAATCGTTCAGCTAGCCTCTTCCAGTTTCCCAACCTTGAGAAACCTAGAGAAAAATTTGAACTAATAGTCCGTTGTTTAAACTAAATCTTGGAGTAATTTGTTATGCAGCAATAGATGACTAATACAATTACCAGACTAAAAATATAAGCAAACAAATTAGTTAGTTAATTAATTAAATGGAAATGGGAAGTCATTGTAAAGCTTGTGCTCTCTTTGGTCTACTTGCTTGTACTGTGCTTGAGTGGTAACAATGTGGAAGCTGCTCCAGAAGGGGAAGTAATCTGCCTGCTTTTTCTCTAAGCCACTGGTTGGATCTGTCTGCATTTAAAGAATAAAAGGCTGCTCTGAAACTGATTTCCCTGCCCCCATCAAGTTACTTTGTTCTTTGGCTCTTCCTGTGCTTCCCATTTGGCTTATGCTTACACTTAGGTTTCCTGGCAGAAGATATTTTTCGGACATCTGAAAGACCTGATGACACTGTAATGGGTTTTTTCTACTCCATGAAATTGGGAGGAAAATATATATACTTTCTCTCTCACCTTTGCTAATGCTTCTCCCTAATATCTGACCCCAGTTGGAGAAGGGAAGCAGTTTTACAGGTCTTTAGGTCAAAGTGGAAGTTGTGACCACCAGAATATGTCCCTCATATCTCCTACTTCAGGGAAGGTAATTAATGGATAACCCTAGTTGCTGTGTCCTGAATCCATCACTGAGCCCAAACTTCTCAAGGCTACTACTCTCAATGAAAGACAGAACATGGTAGGGATGTGAAGGCAGGTCCATTCCTGCAAAATGGGGATCTGCCTGACAGGAGACTTCTCTGACAGGGCACTTTGGGCTCAAGAACTTCCCATTGGCCTGGCCAAAAGATTCTTAAAACTTGGTGGAGTCTGCCAATCTGTCTATCCCACTTTCTTATCTTCTCTTTCTCCTCCACAGAGGTAAGTACCCTCTTGTCCTCCTCCAGATCCCTCCCCTCTTTTCTATGATGTGTATTTTTCCCAGTAAATCTTTTTTGCAGCTATCCTTGGACTGTCTTTCTCAGAAAAGCCAACTAATGCACCCTCTTTCCACTCTAAGGCACTCAGGATAACTAAGCCTTGATGTACAAAGGAGCTCTCTCCTGAGTAATGTACTATATCACTAGAATTCTGGATCATGGTTTAGGGGCCAGTCCCCTAAATAGTGATTAAGTATTAATTTACCTTACTTTGTTACCTTACTAGGTTACTTTGTTACCCTGTGCACATATGTCAATCACAGTTTTGATAGCAAAAGTAGTTGACCAAAGAGGATGGACACAGATGGCTGGATTCCTACTCATTCTCCTTTATCTAAGATCCATTATATATCAGGTCAATGGTACCCCCCCCCGGCCAAAAATAAAATCACTTTTTTCATGTCTGCCTTGCAGTTATAGTAGCCAATGAGGTGTAAGAAGAAATTATTGTGTAGGGCTTTTAGGAACTTTCTATAGGGGGAGACATAACCTTCCTTTTCTCCCTTGTTTCTTTCTTCCTGTCTAAAATGAGGATGTAAGGGCTGACATTTGAGAAGCCACCTAGTGAACACATGAGAATAGAACTCACCCCCGAAATATAGTGGAGATTTCTTTTGTGTGAAAGTGAACAAGTATCTTCTTGTTAAAGACACAATTAATTGAGATCACTGTTATCATCAATAGTACCCAATTCTAACTGGTGAACAGACTCAATTATTTATTAGTCTCTGACCAATTACCATCTCTGTCTGCTAACTCATTAATTGCCTCACACTGACCCCAAAGGCTAATATAGTTAAAACAGTACCCCATTTCAGAAAGGCTTACATTTTACTTTAAGCAAAACCAGGGTAGAACAATTTGACATTGTGAGTATTCCATATTAGAGAGTGGTTAGTCACATTATAAAAGATTTTATATCCCAAAGGGATTTACTTTAACATTCTATTAAGTAAAGTCTACTGTATTTCAATATTAGTTCCTATATCATTAAATTCATGACAGATACTGCTGTTGGGGAAAGGGAGAGGAAGCCTGTCAGAGAAAGTTACAACTAAATTCTTTAAAGTTTTTCCCATTGAAGAGGAATGAGAGAGGGAGATGAAGGCACTGCTAATGGGAGACTGTTTTTGCCACCATTAACTCTATCAATTTTTCACCCCAACCCATGGTAGTTTGTTAGATAGCTGCTGACTATATTATTCACAAACTTAATAGAATCTTTTAGTTGTCTACCAAAATCTGCTTTGCCTTCACCCATTCATCCATAGTTGATAGAGTTAAAACACAGCAGTAATGATCCAGATAGAAGCCTTTCTCGCAGTCAGGGTTGGGCCTGAGATTAATTTATTGGTTTTATTTGCTTAAAAGAAAATAGTTTTCACTGAACTTCCACTCTTTCCTTTTCCTGTAAGCTGAAAGAGGAAGGTGACCACCACACTCAGCATTATCCATGTAGAGGAGAACAAAAATTATTCATTAGAATGCAGCTGCCTCACAAGCCTAGATTGCTCACCTCATGGCTCTTAGAGGAAAAAAAAATTGTGTGTCTTAAAATAGTATCTCTAGGGAAGTGGATTTATTATTTGGAAAATCTTTGAATTAAGTAGCTATCAATAGACATGATTTTCTGAATACAAGCCATCATTATTGTTTTTAAAACCAAACAGCCTCTTGGTTTTTTGTTTAAGGTTTCACTTGTAAGTGATCTCTACACCCAACTTGGTCTGGAACTTAACCTCAAGCCTCCAATGCTCCCCCTACCAAGCCAGCCAGGGGCCCGCAGCCTCTTATTTTTAAAGAATTCTTACTATAAGTTTACCACCTTGCCTTATATTTTAATATTTCCCCATTTTAAGCATTTCCCTCTAATTTAAGTATTTACATTACAGCAGAGGTAAAACTTTCCAAAATTATCTTCTAGCAGTAATAAGACTATGACTTCTATGAATCAGTTTTGACCTCTACAAAATGTGGAGAGTGGAAATGTACCTGTGAAATCTGAAGTCTCTTTGTTTTAACAATTTCATCCTTTTCCTAAAAATAAGCCTAACAATATGGCTTTGCTTATTACCATGGAATTTTTTTTTTAATGTGTGTGTGTGTGTGTGTGTAGGCTAAGATGCTTTCAGGACCCTAAGAACCACAGATTCATCCATACTTTATTTCTCATAACACAAATACATTAATTCCTTAGCAATTCAAATTAGATTAAATAAACAGAACATGAGAATGTATTAAAGAATATTACCATAAAAATAACTTCTTCCCTTTCATTAACAATCTTTTAATCAGCAAACATAGTCTATTGTAGGTTTATTTCTGCATCACACAAGTTCAGAGTTTCTCAAAGGGGGTAGGTTATGGAAACCATCATGAATAAGAATCATGTTGTTTGAGAATTGTGATCCTAGTGGATGTTGGATTACCATGGCCCTATTTCAATGATGGCCAGGGTGGGTGAAGTGACACTATCTTTAACATTGGTGCTCTTATGACTTCCAAGAGGATAGAGTTGCTCATCAAAATCAGATTGGCTGTGGATTTGTGGTTCTCAGTCTCATCAAACCGAAGAGTGGTCTGCAACCATCTCTACTAAAAACATATTCTAAGAGATACGGTTGTGGTAAAATAGTTCTGAGTAGAATGCTTTTACCATTAGTCAACATGGTGAGGACACACTGATCCATCTCAATGCTTGTCCATACCAGTATAATTTTGGTTATTTCAATTATATTGGTAATAATTTATTTTGATATTTAGTTAAAATACATCAGATTCTCCTTGTATATGATTATACATTAAAATCCAAATTTATTTATTTTTTATGAACATTAAAATAGGGTTTTTTTTTTTAGTAAAACCCAACTTTTTGAACAATCCTTTTTGGATGCAGCAACAGGATTTCTTGGGTACAATAACAATGTACAGAATTTTAATGTAATTTTTATTGAAGACTTTTATTTACTTGAGAGAGAATGAGAGAGAGAGAGAGAGAGAGCATGAGCAGGGGGAAGGGCAGAGGGAGAGGGGGAAGCAGACTCCCCACTGAGCAAGAGCCTGATACAGGGCTCGATCCCAGGACCCTAAGATCATGACCTGAGCTGAAGGCAGATGCTTAACCAACTGAGCCACCCTAGGTGCCTCAATATAATTTTATGTGATTATAGAAGTAGTATGTTTTAATTGGAGAAATCAGAAAAAATTAAAGAATAAGACAAAAGTTACCATAAATTTAGCTACCCAGAAATGTCTACTCTTAACAGTTTGGTATTCAGTAAATTATAATAGAAGCTCTGAGATGAGTATGTACAGGACCCAGTAGATGCACAGAAGACAAGTGAGAGAAAGGGGGACCCTAAAAATTCAATCCTGAGAAATTAGTAGGATGCTCTGGGTGGGAGTGAATAAGTATCCCATTCCAGATAGAGGCAGGGGTCTAAGCTAAGTAAGAAATGTGTGTGAAGGAGAGAAACTGCAAGTTAAGTAACTTCAAGAAATTTTCTAGAGATGAAGCATGTTATGAAAAAAATAGGAAAAGCATACTTTAGGGAATAACTTTATTACAGGTCATAGCAGGTGGCAAAGATTGAAATATGCCACTCACTGTGCTAGTCATTGTACCTAGAGGGTATATGCTTACAAAAACCCTGTGAGGTAGACTTACCATAGCTCCTATTTCATAAAAGTGAAAACTGAAATCAGAGAGGTGAGGTGACATGTACAAAGTAATAAGTGGTAAAAATAAAGCTAAAATTGAAAATGATGTTCACTGTATGGTGACAGATGGTAAGTATACATACTTACATGATGAGCATTGAGTAATGTAGAGAGTTGTCAAATTCCTATGTTGTACACCTGAAACTAACATAAATATTGTAAGTCACTATATGTCAGTAACAATAATTTAAAAACATAAGTAAGTAAGTAAGTAGATAAATAAGTAAGTAAATAAATAAATAAATAAATAAATAAATAAATAAATAAATATTTAAATCCTAGGGTTGCCTGGGTGGCTTAGTTGGATTACACAACCAACTCTTGGTTTCAGCTCGGGTCATCATCTCAGGGTCATGAGATGGAGCCTTGCATTGAGCTCCATGCTCAGCATGAAGTCTGTCTGAGATTCTTTCTCTCTCCCTTTCCCTCCCCCTCTGTGCTTCCCTCAACTCATGTGCACATGCTCTTTCTCTCCTAAGTAAATAAATAAATAAATAAATAAATTAATTAATTAATTAAATCTTTTTAAAAAGTGTTACAAAGAGGGGGAAAGAAAATGATGTCTACTTGGCTAAAATTTTAACTCAAGGTTAAGTTGTAGAGATAGGCCACATACAAGGTATATAAGGTATACATCTGAGAGTTGGAGCTTTATAAGAAATGGGAAACTATTAGACAGATTTTGAAGAAGTTCATATAATTCAATTTGTTTTAAATGTCTGGCTAGGATCAGTAAAATTGAAGATAAGGGGAACAGTCAGTACTGTTGCAGCAATGGGTACTGGAAGGAAGAGAGCCAGGGCCACAGGAATAGAAGCATGAGGCCCGTACAAGCCACGGTAGATGAAATAATCCACTGGAGCTTGTATTGTAACTGATGAGCTGGGGGTAATGAAAGAAAAAAGGAATAGTCTTAGGTCAATGGCTATCAGACTTTAACTAAGCATCAGAATTCCCAGGAGAGCTTGTTAAAACAAACATTGTGTAACCATTCCCGGCGTCTGGTTCATACATCTGGGGTGGGACCTGAGAATTTGCATTTCTAACAAGTTCCCAGGTGATGCTGATTTCATTAGTATCAGAACTACATTTTCAGAACCCTGCATCAGGAAAAAAATATTTTGTACTTTGTACTATGCTAAGATATCCAGGTGTGAGCTGTATATATCTTTCCAGAGCCCAGAAATGTGGTTAGAACTAAAGATATGGAGTTAGGAGTTGTCAACATCTAATGACAGTCCAAGGTAAATATCCAGAATTTAACTGGCATAGGTGCTCAATAAATATGTGTTAACTAAATTAATAAAAAGACAAAAGAAAAGAGGTAAATATAAAAGAGAGGACTAACACTTAAATGCCTAACAGAGGAAGAGAACACCTAGAGGATAAAACAGGTGAGAACAGATGAAGGAGGGTCAGAGTGCTGGAAGAGACAAAAAGGGTGGTGTCATGGTCAACAAGGAAAGTCCCAGGAGAAGAGGTATGAAATATTTAGAAGAGATTGGAGTGGGGGAGGATTTGGACTCTGGCAATTAATAGATGACTCAAGACCTTTCCCAGGATATGATGGGGGTTTGAAGAATTAATTATATAGGAGAAAATAGAAAAATTGTTTTTAGACCAGGACAGTCCAATAGCACTATGAAATGAGCCACATATGTCATTGTAAGTGTTCTAATAGCCACATTCCAAAGGTAAAAACAAACAAGTGAAACTGGTTTTAATAATATATTTTATGTATCCCAGTGTATCCAAAATACTATCATTTCAATATTAAAAGTATTTATAGGAAATTTTACATTCTTTTTATTTGAATTATTTAAAACCTAGTGTATATTTTACATGCACAGCACATCACAGTTCAGACCTCACCACACATCAAGCCCTGTGTAGCCACATCTAGCTAGTGGTTACTGTCCTGGGTGCACAGTAATAGCCTGTTCTTTTATGGATTTGACTGTCAAGGAAAAGGAAAAAAGATACTAGTTAGGGCAAAACAGAGTTGAGAGTCTTAATCATCTCCCATTCTCTCTCTCTCTCTCTCTCTCTCTCCCTGTCCCTTCTTTCCTGCCTCCTCATTCTGTCGTAAATTTGCATGTTTATATCCTATGAAAACAAGGTACTCTGTGATTTGTTATTTTATTTTCAAACAGTATTATAAAATATTGCATACATATGAAATGACATATAATAAAAACATAACAACAGAACATAGTATTTATCAACCACACAACTTACGAAACAAAAATCTCTTGACATCCTCTCATATTACAGCATAAGTGATTAACCCACCCTATTCTCCCAGAGTAATCATGATCCTAAATTTAATTGTTCCTGCACTTTTGTTTATGTGCTACATTGTTTTTAGGTATCTCTAAATAAGATATAATTTTTGTGTGTTTTTAATCTTTATATATAAAATATCATATGTATATTTTTCACATATTTTTGTTCAAAATATGTTTTTGAAAATGATAATGCAAATTACTAGTTTATTTTTATAGTATCCTATGTTTTTTTTTAAGATTTTATTATTTATTCATGAGAGACAGAGAGAGAGAGAGAGGCAGAGACACAGGCAGAGGGAGAAGCAGGCTCCATGCAGGGAGCCCGATGTGGGACTCGATCCCGGGTCTCCAGGATCAGGCCCTGGGCTGAAGGTGGTGCTAAACCACTAAGCCACCCGGGCTGCCCAGTATCCTATGTTTTAAGTATATCACAGCATATGTATTAATTTCTCTATTGATGGATATTTGAGTTATTATTTCATGCTCTTATGAATCTTATCATTAATCATCAGTTTTCTTATACTTACCATCTGGTTAGTGAGACAGAGAGAGAGAGACCCTCAGTTCTGATATCTCTAAGTTATATAAGAATTAAATCATACATTCTCACCTTTATTAAATAATGTCAAATTATTTCCAAAGTACTCATATTAATTTTTATTTTCCACTAATAGTTACCATTGATCCACATCCTTAACAATATTTGATATCGTCAGACCACAATTTTTGTGAGTCTGGTAAATGTAATGATACCTCAGTGTGATTTTAATTTTCTTTTTCTTGACTACTAGAGAAGACTTTCATATATTTAATTGTCTTTTCAGTTTCCTTCTCTGTGAAAAACATGTAAATTTTTTTTTACTCTCTTTTGTTTCATTTTTTTCTTTGTTTGCTTTTTGATTTGTAAGAGTTCTCTATATGGCCTACATACTAATCATTTGTCAGTTTTATGTGTTGGCAAACACCTTGTCCCATTTGAGTCTTGTTTTTCTGCCCTTTTTTTTTTTTTTTTTTGTAAACTTCTTTTAATTAAAGAAAATTAAGCTGAAGGGCACCTAGGTGGTTCAGTCAGTTAAGTGCCAGACTCTTGATTTCAGCCCAGGTCATGGTCTCAGGGTCGTGAGTTGGAACCTCATGTATAGAGCCAGCTCTCTCTCTCATTCCTTCTCCCCCTTCCCCCATCTCTCCCTGGGTAAAAACAAAACAAAACAACAAAACAAAACAAAACAAGAACAAAAAATCCCCATAAAAACCTAAATATATGCACAAATCATAAGAGCCCAGCTTGATGAATGATGATTTTTAAAAGTAAGCACTTCTGGGGATCCCTGGGTGGCTCAGCAGTTTAGTGCCTACCTTTGACCCAGGCATGATCCTGGAGACCCGGGATCAAGTCCTCCTTGCAGAGGAGGGAGCCTGCTTCTCTCTCTGCCTGTGTCTCTGCCTCTCTCTCTTTCTGTCTCATGAATAAATAAATAAAATATTCTTAAAAATAAATAAAGTAAGCACTTCTATATGGAACCAACCAAATACTGCTACAACCTAAATCCTTCCAAAAAGTCTGAAGTCATTATTCAGTACAAAATGTAACCAATATTCTGACTTCTTCAACAGTAGTTGAGATTTGCCTGACTACTTTTGCATAAATGAAATACAACAGAGTGAACTCTTTTGTACTTGGATTCTTTTATTTAAAATAGCACTTGAATTCATTCATGCTGTTGCATATATTAAGAATTTGTTATTTTTCAATACTGGATAATGTCCTATTGTATAAACATGCTACAACTTATATAGCCATTTGCTGGAGAGTGTTGGAGTAATTTTCTGTTTGGAACTTTTGAAAATAATGTTATGGACATTCTTGCACATGTCTTTCAATATATACATCATGGAGAGTTCGTACATCTATAATTTTAGTAGCTACTGCCAAACAGATTTTGAAGTTCTTAAATTAGTTTTTACTCTCACTAGTAATGTACAGTATATCTTGCTCCATATCCTCAAAATGATATTGCTACTAAGTCTTTCTAACTTCAGACATTTCAATGGATTTATATTAGTACCATATTTTGACATTAATCAGCATGTTCTTGCTGACTAATTGTGGTTGAATACCTTTTCATATTTTTCTACTTTGATATGGCTACTTTTTGTGAAGTGACTGTTCCAATGCTATTTTATTTATTTAGTTATTTCCATTAATTTGCTTCTGGATAGGAGAACTTTGGGGACACATGCCTTCCAAACCCACTTCGCACTCTGTGGTTTGCATTTTCAGTTTCCTAATAATGTTCTTTTGGTGAATAAATGTTCTTGATTTTATCAAAGTAGAATTTTCCCATCTTTTCCTTAATGGGCAAGTATTTTTTTGTTCAGTTTAAGAAATCTTGCCCACCCCAAGTCATGAACATATTCTCCTAAGTTACCTTCTAGTAGTTTTATTACTTTAGATTTTATAATTAGATCTATAATTCATTCAGAATTTATGTTTCTTTTGCAGTAAAGTAAGGCTAAAGTTCAATTTCCTTACGGATAGCAAACCCAGCATCATTTATTGAAATGACAATCCTTTCTTCCCTGTATTGTAGTGGTAATTAGCAAAACTCAAGTGACTTTATGCACATTTTTGGGCTGTTTTTCTATTATATTAGTCGTCAGTTTGCCCAGTGTGCCTACCATACCGTTTTAATTAAAATGGCTTTTTAGTAAGGCTCCATATCGAGTAGTGTAAGCCCTCCAAATGTGTTCTTTTTTTATTCAAATGCATTTTGAATATTCCTGAAACTTTTCATTTTCATATTAATTTTGAATCTTAATTTCAAAGCTTACTTTCCACACCAAAAAATCACTTGAAATTTTTATTGGAATTGCAATGCATTTTTAGATCAGTTTGGAGAAAATTGGCATCTTTACAATATCAAATCTTCTAATACAAAAATATGGCATACCTTTGCATTTATTTAGAATTTGTGTAATTTCTCTCAATAATGGTTGGTCGGTTTCAGTGCAGAGAATATTTTTCCTAGTTTTCTGCTAAGTATTATTTAAAAATTCCATGTTTACTATCACTTGTCACTAGTACATAGAAATAGTTTTAATTTTTTGTATATTAAGTGTGCATCCAACCATTTTGCTAACTTCATTTATTAATTCTAATAGCTTATCTGTAGAGTCTTCAGATTACCTACATACATTATCTTGTTTTCCTGAATCATGACATCTTAACTTTCTTTCCTTTCAGCTCTTGCACGTTATTTATTTGCCTTATCTTATTGCAATTGTTAAAACATCCTGTCTTAACATAGACCATAGGACCATAAAGAATAGAAGCAGTTTAAAGAATTCCTTGTCATACTTCAGCATGTATAGGAAACACCTGAGCTTTTATTTTTTAAAAATATTTTATTTATTTTTTGAGAGAGATTGAGCACGAGCATTGGGAGAGACAGAGGGAAAGGAAGAAGCAGGTTCCCCATTGAACAGGAAGCCTGACATGGGGCTTGATCTTGGGACCTTGGGATCATGACCTGAGCCAAAGGTAGATGCTTAACTGACTGAGCCCCCAAGAGCCCCAAAACACCTGGAGATTTCAAAATACAAAGTCTAACTGAGTTTGTCTTGAGTGAGGCCTAGGATTCTGCATTTCCAACAAGCTCCAAGGGGAGACAGGTGCTATCCCTCTAGAAACCTTTCTTTAAGTAGCAAAGTTGTATGGAATCTCCTTGTCTGTTTCTCACTACAAGGGATGAAGCATTTAACATTTGAGCTCCAAGTCCTATGTGTACCAGAGGTTTTGCTTGTTTTGTAGATATCATGTAACAGATTAATAAATTATTTCTACTTTATTTGTTAAAATTACTAGCAAGTATTGAATTTTATAAAATTATTTTGCTTTTAATGAAATCATCACATAATTGTTCTACAGCATTCTGTTAATGTGGTGAATTGCATTGATTGATTTTCAGACTTTAATCAACCTTCATTCTTGAAATCATTTCAACTAGGTCATGAAATATTAGTCTATTTATTTATTGCTGGATTCAATTTGCTAATATGTTCTGTAGGACTTTTATATCTATGTTCATAAGTGATACTGAAATGCAATTTTCATTTCTTTTGATATACCTGTCAGGTTATGATATTATTACAACTTTGATCTCATAATGAATGCAGTTTGAGAATGGTCCCTCTACTTTTGCCTTCTGAAAGAATTTGTGCAAGAATGGTTTTATTTCTTCCTTAAACGTTTGAAGAAATTTAGTGATAAAATCACCTAGGCCTGGAATTTTCTTTGTAAGGTCTTTAATTAGGATTCAATTGATTAGAGAGTTTTCAATGTGTTTTCTTTTTTCTTTTCTTTTTTTTTTTAAGATTTTATTTATTTATTCATGAGAGACAGAGAGTGAGAGGCAGACATAGGCAGAGAGAGAAGCAGGCTCTCCACAGGAGCCTGATGCAGGACTGGATCCAGGACCCTGGGATCACGCCCTGAGTCAAAGGCAGACAGTCAACCGCTCAGCCACCCAGGTGTCCCTTATTTTTTCTTGTATCAGTCTTGGCTAACACTGTTTTCCTAAGATTTTTTCCATTTATTTAAAATTTCAAATTAAAATTTTATGTAATATAGCCTTACAATCTGAAGAATCTATAGTGTTTCTTTTTTCACTCCCGAGATCAGGAATCTGTACCATCTTTTTTGGATAAATCTTGCCAAATACTTATCAATAATGCTATATTTTCAAAGAAACTGACTTGTGGTACAGGTAATTCTCCATTTATTTACTATTTTCATTGGTTTTTCTATTCTTTATCCTTTTTATTTTCTTGGGATTTCTATTGCTACCCTTTCTCTAACTTTTTGAGACAAAATTTAAATGATTGAGTTTTCATCCTATCAACTCTTCAAATAAAATGCATTTAAAACTACAAACTTTAGGGGCACCTGGGTAGCTGAGTCAATTAATTAGGTGGCTAACTCTCCGTTTTGGCTCAGGTCATGATTTCAGAGTGCTACTTTGGGCTCCATCCTGGAGCCACACACTCCTATGTGGAGTCTGCTTGAGATTTTTTTCTCTCGCCCTTCCTCTGTTCCTACTACTACCACACACACACACATATCCACACACACACGTATGTGCACTCTCTCTGAACCTCTCCCTAAAAAAAAAAACAACAAAAAAAAAACTACAAATTTTATTCTAATTACTAGTTTAGTTGTATCTTACAAATTTTGACATATCTATGTTTATTATACAACAAAAAATAGTTTCTTTTATCCATTGAGAGGTTTTCTTTGATACTTTGGTCAGTTGCTACTTCTATTTCCTCTAATTTCCATTTGGGGATTTTTAGGCTAGCTTTTTGCTATTACTTTTAAGATTGACCCTATTGTGATCAGAAAACATATTCTAAATTATTTTCAAACTTTGAAAATTTGTGGAATTGGTTTTATGCACAGAAGATGATCAGTTTTGATAAATAGTTCATATGCTCATTTATCACACTCTTACCAGCACATTTTTGATTGTTATCATGTCTTTTAGTTCTGTATATATTTTAGGTCTAATATTTGGTTTAGTCAATATTTATTTTTACCCACATATTTACCTTTGCCTTGTTTCTTTGTTACTTTCTGCAGTTTTGTGTTTTTGTCTAGAGTAATTTTTCTTCTACCTGAAAATTTCCTGTATTTTTCCCCCTAATTCAGATTACTGGCAATAAATAAAATTGTATCAGTGTTTCCTTATCTGAAAATGCCTATATTTTACTGGTACTGCTGAAAGATAATTTCCTAGAGTATAAAATTTTAGGTTGCCATCTATTTTTTTTCTCTTTAAAATTGTCATTCTATTGCCACTAGCATCTACTGTCTCTGATTTTAAAAAATTAGTTATTTTCCTTATTGTTTCTTCCTTGATGGTAATGTGTTTTATTCTTGTCTGGCTTTTTTTTTTTTTTTTTTTTTTAACTTTCTAGTTTATTTCTTTCTTTCAGTAATCATGTTCTAATGGATGCAGAGGTGGTGTGTTTGTGTTTTTTCTACTAGGGGTTTGTAATTTTTCCTTGAGTTTGTGAGTTGACATCATCTCTCAGTTTTGATGATACATTTTTTGTCATTATTTATTTCAAATACTGCATCTGTCATGCTTTCTCTCTCCTGACTTTCTGAGACTTCAGATGTACATATATTAGACCTTTTCACATTTCTGATGTATCTTATGCTCTTTTACAAAATTTCCATCATTCTTGATCTTCATATTTAAGTCAAATATTTTCTACTATTCTATCTTCTAGCTTACAAAAACATTCTTCTGCTATGTCCAGTCTGGGTCAAACCCAGTTACTAGTTTTAAACTTTCATTATTGCATTCTGTGATTTTATAATTTCCATTTGATCTTTTTTATGGATGTCAGTTTTCTAGTGGAATATATCATTTTGAACATATGAAATACATTGGAATATTCCATAAATAATTCATATATTTTCTCAAACATGGTAATCACCTTTATTTTAAAGTTTGTGTCTGGTAACTCCAGTGAGTCATCTGGGAATTTTGAATTGGTTTTCATTCTCTTGACTTTTTGGTATATATGTAATTTTTTTACACTTATGATCAATACTGGACAAGAAAAATGGAAAAGACTCTAGAGGATATGTACCTCATCTTCTGGTAGGCAACTTGAGTTAGAACTGATCACCTTAATCTAATCAGGAAATGGACTAACTGAACTGAAGTTTTATAAGTTAGTTTCTACCTCTGGTTCTCTCCTGTTCCCAGGCTTGACTCTCCTGGGTTTTCACTGACTGTCTGGGATTCTCCCTACTTACAAGTCTTGAACTCTACTGAGGACTACTGAAAACTCAGCTCCTGTGCAATAGTTTCTGCTTGACTGTGTTGCCTATCACCTTGCGTAATATTAGAATTTGTTAAATATCCATAGAGGGAAATGAAACTATCTTTTCTCTGTGCATTCTTCCACTCAAAGATCTTTTTCTTATGCTTCAGAACCATCGTTATCTATCTCTGTCTCTACACAATATTATTTACATATAGATAGTCAAATATTGATAATGTGTAGAAATTCAGACTCTATGCTGGAAAATAAGGAGAGAGTTTTTGATGGCCTGATATACCATAAGAACTTGGACATGCTTTAGTTTAAACGTTCTGTTTTTATAGAAATCTACTTAAATATTGTCACAAATATGTATATAGTTCCAGTTATCAACAAATAGAATCTAAGTAATATTTTATGCTAAACTTAATTACATCTAGGATATACATAACTGCACACACTTCTTAACTGGACATAAAAAGAAACCAAATGACCAGGCAATAGCAAAATTCAAAATGAAAAACAAACACACTAAGAAAAGAGTAACTATTCTCTGGCATACCCAATACCTGGTACTGAGATTTTCAAAATGACTGATTTTGACTCACTGACAGATAGCATTTTTAAAGATGGTTGTTTTTATTAGCTGAAGAGTAAAGTTGGCATCCTGTTGAGATGAGTTTCAGTGAGGTTTATGGTTGTTCTTTCCATTTCTGGGCTCTTGTCCTATGAGATATTATCCATTTCAAAAAGTTGTGCTATTTCAGCAATTTCTTGTTCAACATTGACAGTTGCCATTTCACAAATATTAGAGAGATTGAAAAGGCCTATAAGATCATTAAATCCATCCCCCTGGCACTGTAGGCGAAGGAAGTGAAGCAAAACTATTTTTTTGTGTGTGTGGGTTATATTTGGTCCGGTCGTTTCTAGTAAAATAATATGGAGTGAATTGGGTGGGGGAGTCTAACTAAGTGAAAACTTTGCACAGGAATCTTCCTGTGTTTCCTTTCTTTCTTATCAGTCTGAATATCATTAATCATTAGGTGCCTATTTTATATCTCAAATACATATTTTAAAACTATTTCTGAGGTTTGACTTCTACTTTTCATTTAAATTCCATGTTTGGTTAATTTCAGCATTGACCAGATAATCTACAACTGAGTGGAATCCCACAACTAATAGTCTTGGAAACCTATTACCTCAATGTGTAAAGTGATGAAAAATATACATACAGCATCATTTTTAACTTAAGGATAGTAGTTTCACAGATGTTTGTATTTTTACTAAGGTCTAAAGATGAAAAAAGTGTTCTGTTCTGGTTAATATTTAAATAGTCAAATATTAGTGATTTTAGTAGAATTTACTCTTTCATATTAATGTTCCACATGGGAATATAATTAAAGGAGCATCCATGAATAGTTGCTCAAACATCAGTGCTGTCTATTCATTATTCTTAGTTAACATTAACTGAATTTATTTTTAGGTTTAAGCATCTTACAAACATGTACTTTATTATAAGATTTCAATGGACCTATCCTGAGTACAAAAAAATAGTTAAAATATTAAATTTCATAGTTAAACATAAGAAATTCTTTATAATCATATTATCACCAAAATGCTTTCTGACCTTGCTTGTTATTAAATACTATTTAATTAAATCACCAAAATTATTTAATAGCAGAAGCTTTGTAATACAAATTTGCCACATATAAATGAATAACAATCTCCCTCAGGCAATATCAAAACATTACTCCTAATGAATAAATTAAAAGAAAAAAATTGCAAGAAAATAAAAGAGATATCAACTATTAAACTGTCATTAAAGTCAGCTAGTTCTAAAAGTTTTGGCTTCTAAACTCTTCAACTAGATAATAAAACAATAAAAGCTTATGTCTGTTTTGTTTGTTTGTTTTAAAGACTTATTTGTTTATTTGAGACACAACATGCACAAGTGAGGGAAGGGCAGAGGGAGAGAAAGGATCTTAAGCAGGCTCCATGCCCAGCTGTCCAATGCAGAGCCCAACACGGGGCTCACCCTGAGATCATGATCTGAGCTCAAATCAGGAGTTGGATGCTTAACTGACTAAGCCACCCAGACACCCCTAAAGCTGATTCTTTAGAGCTACTATATCATTTAAAATTTTTTTGATTACATTGTTTGGAAAGCACAGAGAGCCAAACATTTTATAAAAACCCTTTAGCAGGGCAACCCAGATGGCTCAGTGGTTTAGCGCCACTTTCAGCCCAGGGTGTGGTCCTGGAGACCCGGGTCAGGCTCCCTGCATGGAATGGAGCCTGCTTCTCCCTCTCCCTGTGTCTCTGCCTCTGTCTCTGTGTCTCTCATAAATAAATACATAAAATCTTAAGAAAAAAATCCTGTAGCAGCTCTCAAAATGTTACAGAATAAATTGTGGAACCACCGTCACATGCTCATTACTACACTTTTGTCACAAAATAATTCAATATTATAGAACAATATACTTAGATCACACTCAGTAAGTAGGTATCCCAAGCAGTATCAACTCCAAAGGAGGCCTTGTGATAACAACATGAAGTTCAGTCAGGTATAGGTTGTGGCTGCTCCCATTCCAGTTCTAGTACCAAATAATGAAACGCCACTTGCAAGACTCCTCTCCTCTCACCCTGCTTTGAACATGTAACCCCATATGTTATTCGAATAATTGAACAGATCTTCATTAGTAAAAGCAAAGTTCTCCTGGCATAACATTTAAGGAATACGCATGAAAAAAAATTTTATAGGTATAATCCTTTTGTTGTAAGAATAACTATGAAAATCCACATCTGATACCATGTTATGCTGACATTAATACTTAAGAGTTTTCAACAAGATAGAGGCTCTTTGGCAGGAGACAATGACAAATTAATAGTTAAGCAGCTTAAAGTAAAACTGTTGGGTGAAAGAACATCATTCTGGAAGGATGAAGAAAACCTTCCCTAAATAAGAGTTGTACAAATATTTCACCCTCTGTAAGGTGAAATTGGATTCTATACTTCCACTTCCTAGGTTCTGAGAGCAGGATATGAGATATATCCCCCCAACTGTACTTAGGAGCATCACTTTTCTCATAAGGTGAGGATCCTGCTATACAAAGCACAACTGAATTTTAAATGCCTCGATACATATTTTTCACATATCATCACCCTTAAATAAGAAGCATCTTTTTATGTGATACCTCCCAATAGGTAGTCCGCTTCAGAAAGACAAACTTGTAGTGCTGGGTTTATTAAGAAGCTGCATGTTGATTCCCAACATGATGCCTTCCTAAAGAACTTTCAACTGTAAATCCGATCACACACCAAATTCATCTTCACTATATTCTCTACCGTCTGCACTTCACTTCTCTACTTTCTACACTTCTCCACTTTTTCCCTTCACTATATCTCTTCACCTCCTCATCCTCCAATTAAGAAGCATCTTTACTGTGAGCACGTGTTAAAATCTTAAAATCTTAAAATCTTAAATCTTTAGAGACTTTGTAGATCATCTGCTCCTACCTCTCACTTTAGGAGAAAAAGATATAAGAAGAACAATCGGTTGTCCCGAGTTTCATTAGGTAGTGGTAAAGCTGGCATCACTGGATGCAAAACAATTTTGACTCCCAAGTCAACATTGTCCCCTATGGCCTGCAGTTTTTTGTGAAGGACTGTGACTTCTTGAGGGCTGGTATGCCCATTCCCAGGGGTCACTTTTGTTGTCCTAGAGATAATGTGTACCTCTTGACCTTTGTATTGCTGCCCAACTCCCTTCTATACTGTAATGCTGCAAGAATTCTAGATTTCCTACTTTGAAAGAACCATTTTAAAAAAAGACATAGACATAATTGCAGAAATTCAGGGTAATATTGTTAATTTGCGTTTATAAACTTAAGAGAACACAACTTTGAATGTTAGAATGCTGGATTAGGAATCAAGAATCTAGTTTTTGGTTTGCTTCTTTGAAAGTTTGGGTAAATTTCTTAATCCTTCTGTTTCTCATTTCCCTTATCTGTAATTTAAGAGGATTGTACTAGATGACTCTTAAGGTCCCTTCTAACTAGAAATTTCTGTGATTCTTTACCATGCAAAGTAAAGTGGAAAACTGAGATAACCACACAGTTGTATCAAAGGGTAAACAAGGCCCAATATTTAGCTTTATTTGTCTGCATATTTTAGATGAAAATAATTTTTAAATCCTGAATCACCAGTAAAATTGCTTCTGCTTTGACTTTACTCTGTGTGCCGATACAGCCAGAACTCCATGCCTCATTCATACATAGAGTCTGGTAGACCATGTTAAACAGAATGCTAGATTGAGCTATGTGAAGTTGGCATACACTGTACTTATATTAAAATGGATCCACATTCCCTGTGGCAGAATCAGAAAGGCAATGCACACAAATATAAATAAATGGAAAACTTCAAGGCTTGTTTATGTAACTACATTCTAGTATATGTATGAAGACATTGCAATTAGGAAAACTTTGCTTGTCAAAACTGGTCATTTAAAATTTGTTCTCACTTCCTTTTCTCTGTGATTTTTTTTAGCAATGATTTTTAATCACCTCCTTCACCAAAAATAAGTTTAAGTGTCTCTTCAATTCATTTGCACTTTTACTTTCCCAGCTTTTCCTGACAGCTTTTCCTTGTACATAGCATTAAATAGTTCTGCTCTGGTTCCCCTGTATTAACCCTGGGGCTGAATTTTGCCTTTACACACATACCAACACATTGCTAGTACAGTAAACTTTTCGTTGAGTCCTTTAAATAAGATTTGAGCCTATTATTAGAACAGTGCACGCATTTAAACAATAATTTGTCTGCCATTTTCTGTATTTCAAAAATTTCCCTGACAATATTCAACTTTTAAAACCTCAACTCTTAAATCTCCTATTTCCAATGAGGCTAAAATGTAAATAGGTTCCCAATTAAATGTTCCCCTTTACTACAACCCCATCCTCAGGCCTGGTTTCTTTCATTTTCTGTTCAGTCCAGCAGTGGACACCGTATTCAAAGTAGGAATCAAGCGAATGCCTTACAAAGGTGCAGTATCTCTTTCTTCTCTCATCTCCTCCCTCTTTGATGAGATAACCTAGTAAATCCGGGTTGCTTTTTCTAATGCAGCTCTTCTCTATGCTGATGGTTTTGCAGATTTTCCCACAATATCCTCCAAATCCTTTTCTGGGTGTATGTTCTGCATAATTGGCTCCTTGATCCTGTACTTCTTAGTTGGTATCTTTGTACCTGAACTGCATTTAGCATCCTTTGCTTTAATCACCCACAATTCAAATCCTTTCCAATCTGATAATATTGCACCTTATTATTTGCTAAGACTTCAATTTTAGTATCACTAGCAAATTCAATGATCTTTTCTCCTCTGAGCATGTCCCCAAATATGTAGGCCTTATTCCCAGAGCTCTGGGAAGCTTGCTATTTCTAACCCCCTTCGAAGCCGAACTTGTCATCTATGACTGCCTTTCGACTACTACTCTTAAATTAGTTTTCCACTGCAATATGCTATTTTACCTCCTGTTCCCTGGGTCTGCCTTAGATATAAATCTCTGATGTGAAATCTTGTCAAACGTTTTTTGAAAACAATTTTTTCTTATCTATTGAGGCAGTGGTGCTGTCCAGGAACTGCAGACAATTAGAGAAATATGGCCTCCCATGCATGAGTCCATCTTGACGATCTCAAAGCAATCTTGCTAGGATTCTCTATTTGCAGTCAGAGAAATCCAAGGCAGTCTCTTCAAGTAGACAGACAGATAAAGCAAGCCATAAGCATTTCCTGTGTTATTTTCTTAAACTTATAGGGACAGAAGACAAAAGTCCAATTTTTCTGTGTCTGTTCTGTAGAGTACTACGTGTTGGTAACAGGGGCTTTGTCACGTAGGCTCAAATTTGGGGCAGAGTGTAGGTATGTGCAGTGTAGAAGTTTGTGCACATGCCAGGTGTGGTCTGGCAAGGTGGTCTGGACTGCCTGAAGCTACAGTGTCATTGGTGATGACTGGCTAGACTTTGTTAAGTATTTACTATATATCAGGCCCTGTTCTAAGCCATTTCCATTCTTTTAACCTAAGAATATTTTTCTGAACTAAATATAGACTTTCTGAAAAGAGGTGAAGGTAATACAGAGAATTCTTGTATATCTTTCACCCAGCTTCCCCTAGCATCAGCATCTTGCATAATCAGAGCATGATCATGGAGACTTGGATAGTAACATGGGTGTAATAATATTAACTAAACTACAGGCTATGGACATTTTTACAAGTCTGCCCTCTAATGTCCTTTTTTCTGCACTTAGTTGTGCCTTCAGAGTCTTCTTACATCTGTGACAATTCCTTGCCTCACCCTGTCTGGTCTGTGACAATCTTTTCTTGTCTGTCACGATTTGACATTTTCGAAGAGTACTAGTCAGGCATTTTGTAGAATATCCCTTAATTATTTTCTTTTCCTCATTTTTTCTTATGACTACCTTAAGATTATGCATTTTTTGGGCAATGACACCGCAGAAACGATGTGCCCTTCTCAAAGAGTTTTATCAGGGGATGATGCTAGCTTTGATCATCTGATAAGATAGCATCTGCCAGTTTTCTCCACAGTAAAGTTACTATTTTTCCTTTTATAATTAATAAACACTGGGGGGAGACATTTGGAGATTATGCAAATACAATGTTTCTCCTCAAACTTCAGCCCACCAATTTTAGCCTACATTGGAATAACTTACCTATAATAACTATTATCCTCATGGTTGCCCACTGGTGATTTCAACTTCCCTCTTTAATTCCATATTTATTCATTGGAATTCTTCTGTTAGCGGGAGACTTCCTTTCTCCTCTCTATTTATTTCCTTATTCAATTTTATAACTACATTTGTAGGAAGCCATGGATATTTATTTCAAGGATGATGTGTAAAAGGGCCTCTGAAGAATTCACCAACATAAAAAATATGTTGCTAATTATGTGTGGAAACATTGGCAATGTCCATTTAGAAGAAAATAAGTCTAAAAAAATATGCATAGATGGTTTTCAGCATGAATAGATTGATGGATAAAATGGCTTCCCAGAACTGTCCCAACAATCACCAGATTTGCCTCATTGGATTTAAAACAAAAGAGCATCATTACTCCTGTATCTTACCTCATGAAATGTCGGATTGGAGAAAGGTGAAACAGATATGTATAGATTCAGTATTGGAGATGATCGAGTGGCTGATAACTCTAATAATTCAGGAACAGAGCAGGTAGCAGGATGTGATAATGGAAAGAAACAAAAAATTGCCTACAAGCTGTCTTTGGAGGAAGTCAAGTCTGGAAAGTGGGATGTACCAGCATAGAACAGAGGAAATTGAAACTGATAGAGGAATGATGAAATAACCCTGCCAAAAGCGCCTTGCTCACCCAAGGCTGTCATTAATAAGTTGCTGACACAGTCCCAGAACTTATTCCTGATGCGCCAGAGCTTGGTAATCAACAAAACTGAATCCCAGGAGTGTAGGACTGAGGCTCCTGGTATAATTCCTGTCCCTGTCACACCCAGCTCAGAACTGGCACAGGCCTGGGCCTGCAGGGCTGTCTGCCAACATACCCAGTTGCAGGGAGTAGAAGAAGATAAAGGCAGGAGAAATGAAAAAAATGGCAGAACAACATTTTATTGCAATCTTTTCATCGACAGCATCTATTCATTCATTATTCTATATATCCCTTCATTTCTTTGATAAATATTTATGGAAGACATACCATATTCCAAGCATTGTGTTAAGCTCTGAGAGCCCAAAGGTAAACAAGTGATGATCCCTGCTCTCAAGAGGTATTTATAATCTTCAGCTTCTCTCTGAGCCCCTGTTTGAGAATTGCTGCCTCCAATTTATGCATTCATCAACAACAAAAATGTATGTAATGAAGATCTACAATGATTCCTGCTCTGTGTTACACTATGGCGATATACAGATAAAAGTCACTGTACTTGTTCAAAAAGAGCTCATAGGTGGATCTGATAAATAAACACCATTGTGATACGGTGTGATAAGTAGTACAATGGAGATATGCACAAGACCTGTGGCAACAAATGGAAGAGGCTCCTGCCTTAGACTAGAAGTGTCAAAGTTTTTTTCACAGCAAAGGCACTGGCCTGAGTCATAAAGGGAGGTGAAGATTTGCAAGATAAGTAGGTATCAAGAGGATGGCAATTCTGTATGCAAGAGGCAGTAGAGCTTGTTTATTTTAGAAATGCAAGTCACAGAGTGAGGCTGAATTACAAAGTTCAAGGAGGAAAGACATAAAATATGAGAGTGGAGAAGCAGGCAGAAACCAGATAACAAAGCACCTTGGAAAGTATTCTACAGTTTAAATTCTATCCTGAAGGCCACAAAAAGCTATTTAAGCAAAAGAGGTGACTAAATTAGGTTTAGATTTTGAACAATCATTTTGGAAGCGATGTACAGAATAGATTTGAGAGACATAAAACAATAGAGAAGAAGGTAACAAAAGATGTCATTAAAATAAATCAGGCAAGACTTCTGGGTATATATTCAAAGGAAATGAAAACAGGATATTGAAGAGATATCTGCACCCTCATGTTCATTGCAGCATTATTCACAATACCTGAGACATGGAAACAACCTAAAGGTCTGTCAGTGGATGAGTGTATGAGTGGGTAAAGAAGATGTGTGTATATGCATATACACACAATTGTATATTATTCAGCCATGAAAAAGAAGGGAATCTTGTCATTTGTAACAACATGGATGGAACCTGAGGGCATTATGCTAAGTGAAATAAGCCAGACAAAGAAAGATAAGTACAGCATGGTATCACTTAAAATATGGAATCTAAATAAAGAGCCAAACTCAGAAATAGAGAGTAAAAAAAGTGGTTGCCAAGGGCTAAAAGGTGGGGGAAATAAGAAGAAGCTTGTGAAAGAGTACTAACTTTCAGCTATAAAATGGACAAAGTCTAAGGATCTAATGCATAACAGTGACTATAGCCAGTTGATAACATTGATTATGTAATTTAAATTTGCTCAGAGAGTAGAACTTGCGTGTTCTCTCTCACACACACACAAAGTTAAATATGTGAAATAATGGATATATTAATTAAATTATATTGGCAGAGGAATCCTTTCATAATGTAAGCATATATTAAATTATCATATGTACATTTAAAATATTTTATAATGTTACTTTTCCATTTAACCTTAATAAAGCTTAAAAAATTAATAAACAAATTACATATGGTACTAATATACTGATAGGGAATACATATATAGTAAATTAATAACATTTTTAAATTAAAAATAAATAAATATATCAGGCAAGAAATGACTAAACCAAAAAAGGAATAAATTAATAGCCAAGACCTTAGAAAGAATGGAATAGATTCCATTATTATTAAGGAGTCAAGGTACAATGATTGTACAGTTGGGGACAGTTTGATTTAAGAAACAAGGTACTATTCTTGTAGAGAAGGAAAATAAGAGATGTAGCATATTTAAGTGAGAAATCAATTTGTACCTATCAAATTAGAGAGGCGTAAAAAAAAAAAAAATTCAGGATGTGTCCAGGTAGGAGTCATGACTAAGAGTTAGGAGAAACAAGCTTCATGTGGAGATTTCTGGAGTCTTTCTGGTACTCGAATGCATATATGAATCACCTGGGGATTTTGTTAAGGTGAAGTTTCTGATTCCACAGTAGGCCTGAGGTAAGATCTGAGGTTTTCCATTTCTGCCTGTCACGTTATGAGAAAGAGGCTGGTTTGTGCACCGTAGTGTGACTAGTACTGTTCTTTTCTTCAGGGGTGAAGAGTCATCATCACAGTGAAATGTGTCAGAAAAGTCAAGTAAAGGAGGGTCTGATAGCTGGGAAAAAAATAGAGAGAGGAGGTGGGAAGCCAACTCTTCCTTAAAGATGACCAGTGAGTATTGGGCATCCTCATTCAGCAGGTAAGACTTACTAGATTCCCATGAGTCTGCTCAGGGTCAAGCATATCGGATAGTGACTCTGTTAATAAGTGAGATGAATTCCAATAATGCCTTTTCTTTTTCCAAATTAAAAAAAAAAATTAATAGGAGAAGCCTATGAAAGGGGCCCATGTGAAGTGCTCTCCATGGTGGAAAGTGCTAGAAAGAGTCAGAGTTTCTTGGACCTCAGGCCTTTAGCTTTGTTGGGTTACTTGGATGGTGTTTTTTTTTTTTTTTCTCTCTCTGGAATCTGGTTTCTTATACTGCCAAAACCTGGATAGCGCTTCCTTTCTTACAGAGTGCTGCAAAGATGACATGGACAATAAGTTGCCTACTGCAGGCCCTGGAAGACAGTGTTCGCTACTTCTCTTTATTTAATTTATTCTTTCCTTGCTTTGGAGAAAGCATTTTTTCCATGTCCTAAAATGATTCCCCAATGCTCTGGGCACATGAAATCATGTGCTCACTCTTCAGAAATACGGAGTCTCTCAGAGTGGGATTCTTAGACCACAGCACTAATGTCACCATGAGCTTACTAGAAAATGGATTTCATGGGCTAACCCTAGCCATAGAATCAGAATCAATGGGGAGGGGGCTCGGGAAAATATGTTATAGCAAGTTCTCCAAGTGATCCTCTCCTGTACACCAAAGTCTAAGAACATGATCTACATGATCCCAAACCAACAAGCTTCCCTTACTCCAGTATTTGTGGGTTATAGGATCTCTTAGAGTATTGTCTTCTCAGCTAAAAAAAGATCTGAGACCTGAACAGGACTGTGACACAGCCCTTGCCAGCCTTCATATCCTGTGAGCAAGGGCCAATGGGACCAGAGCTTCCCCAAATTCTATCACCCAGGGAAATGTTATTAAATCAAACTTTATTCTCAGGGGATCTGACAATCACAGTTTATACACTTACATATAAAAGATTCTCCTTCATCTTTGTGAGATTTAATCAGAGGTTTCAGAGAAGAGAAGTAACTCTGCTAAGTGGCTGACCTGTGGTCTGAACCAATGCTCTGACTCCAGTTCCTTTTCCTGCTACTTGGCAAAGATTCTTGATAATAGCTTCCAAAGTCGAATTCTTCCCTTTTCCCCCTAAAACATCTCTTACAAAATCAATACATTTTGTGGACCAGACTGCATCTGGTGTTTGTTTTGAGAGGTTGCACAATCTGGACTGCCTTCAGAAAAATCTTTTAGCTTTATAGAAATTATCGTACACACATTGCCTTTTTTCTCTCAATGAGCAAAAGACATGCTCATGGCTCAGTCATACACACATAAAATAATAATAACAATATATGTCAGAAAAATGAAAAGCTGTTGTCCTCCCTCTGCCATGGCAGTACTGCATAGTAAGTATAGGGACAATAGAGAATTTTGCAGAAAGCCCTGCTGATTCTAGCATAGAGACAGACCAAAATCATTATATTGTATTAAGACCATAATCTTAGATGACCTTTAAAATATATTTTACCTTCACAGCTGTGATAACCAAAATTCTGTTTTAAATAAGCCATCAAAATTTCTCATGCCTAGCAGGGAAAGTGTTTTAAGGAAAGAAGCTATAAGACATGTTAATGATTTTCTCTCTCTTTCACATACACTGTCTCTCACACATTATCTTTCACTCATACACACATACTCTCTCATACACACTCACATTTATAAGTGCATTCTCACACACAGACTATCACTAAAAGGAAAAATTACCAATTATTTTCTCCTCACAAGACCAAATTCAATTCCAAACAGTCTTAGGCCAATGGAAAAGGGTGGAAAACTTCCTCAAATATCAGTGAAAGCTTTCAAGATTTCTTGTGATTGAGGAATTGATTGCTTTTAGGGCTAATGAATTCTCAATTTTGCAAGCCTATGAAAGCAGAGAACACCTGGGGTGGTTTGCATATTTGTGAAAAAATGGTAGTGATCTCTCTCAAGACTTTATATCATAGACAATGAATATTGTATGCATGAAATAATATTTTACATTGTTATTAAGTTTCTAGAAGATAAGTGATAATCTTTACATAATAACATATGTTTCAAATTATAAATTTTAACCTTGTGTTCTAGTAACCAACTTCTATGAAATCTTGACAATTAAAATAATTAACATTTATATAGTGTTTTTACTTTGAGAGTAGTATTTTATATATATATTTCATTTCATTTCATACCTCAAAGCTAACTTACTTTTAGACAGTCAAATCATCAACACTTTATGTATAAACAAACTAAAGCAAAAAGGGATTAGGTGAATGTTCTAACTTTAGAAAAGAAGTTAGTGCCAGAACAGGACTATAGGCCAGATTGCCTGGTTCCCATTTTCAACATCATTATCCAAATGAGCTGTCAAATTGTATGCAGACTTTTGGTATGGATGCTGCTGTACAAACCAGCCAGAATTATTTTTGATTGTAACTTTATAGTTTCAGGCAATCTTTAATTCTTGAAGTCAACTGCACCCTATAATGGTAAGTAAGAATCAAATTCTAAAATTCAGGCGAATAAAATACACTTGAAGAAGAAGGAGGAGGAGGAAGAAGAGAACCCTAAGGTTGCCTGAATATGACCCTCAAACTGCATAGTAAGAACAAAAACTGAGAAATCACTATCTCATATATCATGTATTCATTCAATTTCACTTAAACTACAAATATGGTATATCAGCCACTGCCAAATACAGGAAATGGAATAGTTCCAGATTGTAAGGTGCTTATAATATGAAATGAATATCAGATAAAATTAAAAGTGTGGAATATGTCTATACACAACTGATGAATCATTAAATTCTACCCCTGAAACTAATAATATGCTATACGTTAGCTAAATTAAATTTAAATTAAAAAAATTTTAAGTGTGGAATATGAATATTTTAAAAAAGCTATAATCAATATAATATGGTGACAACTGTTTTTGTGGTGGTTATCAGTCCATAGTGATAGCAACTAGATTACTGTGAAGTACTTCTAATATGTTGTTAATGTTTTTAATGTTTCAATTGAAATAAACGAGTTATTAATAGGATACTACAAATAGAGAAGTTTGTGGATAAATCAAATAGAGGTATTTAATATGAAAGATTTAAATGATATAAAAAGTATATTTGAACATTTTAATTCTTTTGGGAATCAAAAGATTAAATAACTAAAACCATAAGAAAAAAATAATGGGCTTCACATGGCATTCTCTCATGCCCAATACGCTGCTGTGCTTTTTATGGGAAATTACAGCTGCCAGAGTTAATTTAATTTAATATAATTTAATTGTTGAATTTGTATTTTGTACACATCATTGGAGGCCCTAAAGCAATGATATGTTTTTCTTTAAATAAATAATTTCCTCTAACAGTTTAAAAAAATGATTGGCTTAGAAGACATTAGTAGACTGTAGAGAACAACGAAAATATGCAAAATATCTCACAGAAAGATTTCCCTGACACCAATTCACCAATGAAGGCACCAAAATAATTAAGTAGTCTGTTTTCCTCCTTTTACAAAAATGTAATTTACTCTTAAATTCTTACCAAACACAAATGCCGTGGTTACAGAGCTTGGAATAGATGTTATGTGCCCCTGACAACTAGCCTTTCTTTACCCTGCTTCCCATCACGTACTTCATGCTTCACCATCTTGCATTGACACCATGAATAAGAGTTCACTGACACTTGTGTAGAAGCATGTGCCTTACATCTAATTTATTCATTCTATAAATTGTCATTAATGTCAATAAAAACACAGTAGTCCTTAATTCCAAATAGGTTAATGGACTTACTTAAGGACACTAAAATTTAATGAAAAGAAGAATCAAAAATGAAGAAAAATTACCTTATATTTGGCTTGAGTTATGAACAAAGGATATTTTATTCTTCTGGGTATCATCTATTTTCAAGTCACACCTTTTCTTTCCTCTCTTCCTGACTCTAGGAAGCCCTCATCCTAACAGGGCTCCTCATCTGAATCTCTAGGAGTCCAGAGAAAAAAGGATATGCCTGCCCTTGAAAATTCTTACTTGCTTTCCTTTTTTAATTTTTATTTATTTATGATAGTCACACAGAGAGAGTGAGAGAGAGAGGCACAGACATAGGCAGAGGGAGAAGCAGGCTCCATGCACCGGGAGCCCGATGTGGGACTCGATCTCGGGTCTCCAGGATTGCACCCTGGGCCAACGGCAGGCGCCAAACCGCTGCGCCACCCAGGGATCCCTTTCCTTTCCTTTTTGAAGGCAGAAGAATATACCTAAAAGAAAATGATTCAGTAACGAGATGGAATATATATATATATATATTCCATCTTACATATTTTCAAATTCTTAGTATGTTTTGAGAACTACATACTTATTTAATCATCATTACATGCTAGTGTAGGCAACATATTATTCACATTTTACCAATGGGAAAACCAAGGCAAGTAAAGTTATTAACTTACTCAAAGTTGCACAGCAAGTAAAGGCACAATTTGAATTTCTTCCTTGTTTTGATTAACCCTGAGCTGGTTTTCAGTGAGATGTTCAATTGCCATACCTTGGTCTTTGTGCTGCCTGAACTTCATGCATGCATTCATTGAGCCATCCATGACCACACTTGATTATATGCACGCTTGTATACAAAACTCATGCCAAATTCTGCCCTCATGCTTCCTCTCATGACAGTGAGATTACTCTGATATCCAGACTTTCCCATGCAGCTAAATGCTCCCCCCTTCTCAGAAGCAGGATACTGTATTTCTTCTCCTCTATCTCTACCTCTGAAGTGACTCAGTGTAAGTTCCTCAAGTATGTCTGATACTGACCCACACACCCATTTTTAACTCTTACATGTTGTTATGGTTGTAGAATAGAGTCCCCAAAAGTCCCTATTGAAGCTAAATAGTAGAGGTGGTCAGTGAGGTCTCTTCTCAAAGATCTTCAACAGTCACTATCACTTATGATGGTCTGTAAGGAGTTGGCACACACCACCTTGTGAGGGTCAATTGCCAGCATCTCCTCTCAATTCTGCATTGAGTGATGGCACTTCAGTAGCTTGAAAATAGCCACACCAAGAGTATTTATAGCATAGAAGTTGGAAAACATTACAATTCACAGTCTTTACCCCCTCAAAAGCAAGTTATCAAACATTTACCAGCATTGCTTATGCTTCTCTTCAAATTCCTTTGGTTTTCCTCAATCCAGAAGGTTTATTTATTTATTTTTCCCCTCTTTTTCCTCTGGATGAAGGTGAACAAAACTGGATTTACATGCATTCTTTCAAATCTTTTAGTCTTACACTCATTCTAATCCTTCTTTGACTATCAGAAACCTTATTATCTAATAGCCAAAATGAGGAAGTGTAATAGGTTAAAAGAAAGTAGGGAAGACAGTAGGGAAGATTTGGTTCATACTTCACAAAATATACTCACAGAAATAATGTGATGCAATCACACATGTCGTAACAGTTTCAGGTGGGTACAGGGTTTTCAGAAAAGAGTAGTAGTTCTGAGGGTCTTGAAACTCATAGAGTGGTCTTCTTCATGGCCTCCAGGGGCTGACACATGCTTGCTGCTTTTGGATGCTTCTTATTCTTAATCAAGATCCTGGTGACAAAAAAAAAAAAAAAAAAAAGAAAAGAAAAGAAAAGAAAAAGAAAAAGAAATCAGAGACACTAATTGGTCCAGGGATATGGAGTAGGTGTATCTTCCCTATTCATCCCACCGAATATAACTACAGATTATGAATTACATGTAAGGCAAAATAAAAAAGACTTAAAGAAAAAAAAAACCAGCAAAAAATCTGAGTCATGAGAAAAGACATAGAAAAGTTCCTTGGGTTTTTTTTTTTTTTCCTTATATATTGTAGAGATGGGGCTGAGGAAGTCAGCAGCCCAAGGCAGAGACAAAAGAACCCCTAATAAAAGCCTATCTGCCAAACCAAAGGACCAGGAAAAGGGCAACCTAGAAAGAGAAAGCATTTAGATAATTATTGTTCTACTGTAGCCAAACACCATAAACAAACAAACAAACAAACAAAAAACAAAAGGAGTCCTCACCCCCAACCATGACAGAAAAGTCCAGGTGGGCAGCCCAAACTTGAGGCAGCGCCCTGAGGCTGAAACAAGTGGCTCAACATTTTTGCTGGGGTGGTGTCAGAGAAGGCCAAGTGAGGATCTGAAACTTTTCAGGTGATAATGAAAGCCCCCTTTCCCTTCATGCTTCAGGGGAGATGATGAAAAAAACAATATGAGGATCCTGAACCCAAACTTCCACCCCCTCAACCCCTGCCAACTGAGGCCACCCTCAATGTGGTACTGGTAGAGACCACCTGGGAAGTCAAATTTTTGTTCTCACCTAGTAGTAGCAGAGTAAAGCCATTATGTAAAATGGGGGCCATTGGGAAGCCTAAATTTTTACCTCCACTCAGCAGTAGCAAGGTGACACCCTCTTCCCCATGCTAAAGCAGTGTCAAAAAACAAGCTGAAAGAGAAGATGAAAATAAGATCAAAAAGCAAGCTGAATGAGAAGATGAAAATGAGATAAAAAATCTCTTAAAAAAATACAAAAATGTCCAAGTTTTAACAAAAAATTACTCATCATGCCAAGCACCAGAAGATCTCAAACTGAATAAGAAAAAGATGATCAATGAGTTAAACACCTGAAAAACCTGAATATGCAAATGTAAAAGAATGAAACAGGCCCCTATTTACCTTTCAAAAAAAATTAACTGAAAATGAATTAAAGATTTAAATGTAAGACCTCTAATAAATCTCCTAGAAGAAAACAGGGAAGAAGACCCTTGACATTGGTCATGGCAGTGATTTTTTTTTTTTTTGATTTAACACCAAAAACAAAGGCAACAAAAACAAAAATAAATAAATGAGATGACATCAAACTAAAAGCTTCTGCACAGAAAAGGAAGCCATCATCAAAATGCAAAAGGAGCCTATGGAATGGGAGAAAATATTTGCAGACTATCTATCTGAAAAGGAATTAGTATCTAAAATATGTAAGGAACCCAAACTACTCAATAGCAAAAAAAAAAAAAAAAAAAAAAAAATCAAATTATAAAATGGGCAGAGGACCTGAATAGACATTTTCCAAAGAAGACATACAAATGGCCAGCAGGTACTGGAAAAAAATACTCAACATCACTAATTACCAAGGAAATGTCAATCAAAACCACAGAGATAATACTTTCCCCTGTTAGAATGGCTACTATCAAAAGCAAAAGAGACAGCAAGTGTTTCAGAGAACAAGGACAAAAGGGAACCCTTGTAGATGGTACGATTGCAAACTAGAGTAGCCACTATGGAAAATAGTACAGAGGTCCCCCCCTAAATTAAAAGTGGAACTACTGTATGACCCAGAAATCTCGTTTCCAGGTATATATCTGAAGGAAATATAATTATTATCTTCAAGAGACATCAATTATTATCTTCAAGAGGCACCTCCGTGTTCATTGAAGCATTATTCACAATAGCCAAGACATGGAAACAACCTAAGTGTCCATGATAAGAAAAATGTGATATAGAAATAAAACAGAATATTATTTAACCATAAAAAAGATAGAAATTCTGCCTTTTGCAGCAAAGTAAATGGACCTTGAGGGCATTATGTTAAATAAAATAAATCAGAGTAAGACAGATGCTATATGATCTCACTTATATGTAAAAATTAAAAAAAAAAAAAGAAAAGAAAAAACATGAACTCATAGAAACAAAGAGAAGAATGGCAGTTGCCAGGGCAGGAAGATAGGGGAAAGAGGAGCATTGGTCAAAGGGTACAGACTTTCAGCTGTAAAATAGGTTCTAGGTACAATACAGTGACTATCTGAGGTACAATACAATGACTATAGTTAACAATACTGTGATGTAAACTTGTATTATATACTATATTGTATACTTATATTGCTAAGAGAGTAGACATTAAATGTACTCACCACACACACAAAAGGTAATACATAAAATGCGCAGATGACAGATGTGCATAACATGATAAAACTGTTAACTAACCTTATTGCAATATTCATTTTGCAGTATATATGTACATCAAATCATCGCATTGTACACTTTAAACTTATCAATATTATATGTCAATTATATCTCAATAAATCTGGGAAAAAATCTGGGAAAATAGATGCCAACATTGAATACATAGAGATGTTAGAACACTCTGACAAAATTTTAAAGCAGCAATGATAAAATTGATTCAATGAGCAATTACAAAAACACTTGAAAGAGATAAAAAGGAGAGATAAACACATCTACAGTTGTCGCTGGATAATTCAGCATTCCTCACTCAAAAAGTGCTACAACAACCAGAAAGAACATCAGCAAGGATTCAGAACTCAAGAACACCATCCACCAACAGGAGCCAATTGACATTTATTGAACACTCCACTCAACAACATTAGAATACATGCACTTTTCAAGTGCCCATAGAACATAAACAAAAATAGACCACTTCTTATGTTATGAAACAAACCTCAATAGTTTTAAATAAATTGAAATCATACACAACATGTTCTCTGACCCAATGAAATCAAACTAGAAGCCTGCAATAGGAAGATAATAGGAAATTGTCCAAACATCTGGAAACTAAACAACACCCTTTCAAATAGTCCATTGGCCAAAGAAATTGGTCCAGGGGGAAATGAAAACAAAACAAAACACTTTAAGCTGAATGAAACTAAAAACACAACATAGTTTGATTTCTTGGACAAAGTCTCCTGTTTCCTAACTGTGGCCATTAGTGTTCCTATGGCCATGGGGAGAAAAGAAGAGAGGAGAGGAGAGGAGAGGAGAGGAGAGGAGAGGAGAGGAGAGGAGAGGAGAGGAGGGGAGGGGAGGGGAGGGGAGGGGAGGGGAGGGGAGGGGAGAGGAGAGGAGAGAAGAGGGCGTAAGGGGGAACTTTGACCTAAGTCTCAGGTCTACAAAAAAATTCAAAATATTAGCATTCTAAAACTTTTTGAGAAAAAAAAACAGGAGAAAACGTTCAGGATCCAGGACTAAATATGGAACTTGTAACCTTGACAATGAAAACATGATCCCTAAAAGGAAACATTGACAAGTTGAAAAATTTTGCTCTGTGAAAGACCTTGTTAAGAGGATTAAAAAGACAAACTATATATCAGGAGAAAATATTTGCAAACCCTGTATCTGATAAAGGGCTAGTACCAATAATACATAAAAAACTCTCAAAACTCAACGGTAAAAACAAATAATCCAATTAGAAAACGAACAAAAGATTTGAAGAGACATTTCACTGAAAACAAGCACATGAAAAGATAATCAGCATCATTAGCCAGTAATGAAATGCAAATTAAAACCACAATGAGCTATCTACACACCCACAGGTATGGTGAAAATTAAAAAAAAAAAAAATAGTGACAACACCAAAAGCTGGTAAGGATGCACAGAAACTGGATCACTCATACATTATTGGTGGGAGGGTATGATGCTCCCCCTCTGGAAAACAATTTATCAGGTTCTTGAAAAACTCAACAAGCAACTACCATACAGCCTGGCATATATCCTGGAGGAAAGATTATTTAGGTTCACACTAATAAATACCTGTGCATCAATGTTTATAGACGCTTCATTCAAAAGAGTCAAAACCTGGAAACAATTCAGATGTCCTTCAATGAGTGAAGGCTTAAAGAATCTGTGGTATGTTCATACCATGAATATTATTTGGAGATAAGAAGGAACAAACTATTATGTACAACCATCTGGATGAAATTCCAGAAAATTGTGTTGGGAGGAAAAAAGCCAATCCCCAAAGGTTATATATGGCACAATTCCATTATATAACATACTTGAAATGGCAAAGTTATAGAAATAGGTTAGTGGTCACTAACGGGTAAGGGGGGTGGGGAGGGCATGGGAAGAATGAGTGCGGTTGTAAAATGGCCACCGAAAGCCTCTAGTGAGGGTGGAATCTTCTGCATCTTGACTGTCAATGCCACCATCTTGGTTATGATACCATTTTATAGGTCTTCAAGGTGTTATTACTAGGAGAAGCTGCATAAGAGATATGTGAACCCTTTCTGTAAAACTCTGCATGAAACCAGTTACCCCAAAAGGTAAAAGTTTCATTAAAAAGAAAGCCAGATACCCAAGTTGTGAGGACACCCGAGGACTGAGACACAGCCTGACCCTATCAACCTGCCAGTCTTGAGCCAGGTCCTCCCCTGTGATGCCCTGTAAACACCCATCTAAAGCAGCTCTGACACCCTTGTGGTGCTCCAGGCGTGTGACTCAGACATCTGGTCATCACCCTTCTCATCCTATGCTTCCCAGACCTGCCTGGCTCCTGGCCTTATGACTTCCCTTTCCGTTTATAATTTCAAAGCATTTCCTTATTTCTGCCAATTAAACCCCTTCTTCTCTGTCCTCAGTCATTCACTGATTTCCTGGACCGACAAGTTCTTTCTCCTGTTTCCTGGCTGTGGCCATCAGTGTCCCTCTGGCCATGGGGAGGGAAAGGTCTCCAGCGCTCCAGCTAGAAGGGAGGCTGCACGTCCTAGGGCAGGCTGTAGAACACTGAAGCTGACTGATTAGGCGGAGGGTCACTAGGATGCCCTAACCAAAGATTTGAAACCGAGGCCTTTTCTCCCTGCTTGCTCTTTGTGAACCTTCCTATTTCTGTGGTTAAAAGGATCTTTTTTATTTTTTTTTAAATTTTATCTTATATTTATGATAGGCACACAGTGAGTGAGAGAGAGGCAGAGACAGGCAGAGAGAGAAGCAGGCTCCATGCACCAGGATGCCCGACGTGGGATTCGATCCCGGGTCTCCAGGATCACGCCCTGGGCCAAAGGCAGGCGCTAAACCGCTGCGCCACCCAGGGATCCCAGTTAAAAGGGTTTTTGAATAAGGTGGTGGTGGCCTCTGTGCTGCACCGGATCCAGGCAACTGAATGTTTCCATGGCCTCAAATCATCCACCTTTTTCCTCCATCCAAAGCCAAAGCTGAACAAACAATAAGCATAAGGATGGAACTTGAGATTTTTCCAATTTAACCTGTTAAGTGTCATACTGTTGAAAACGTGAAAGATTCTCAAAAAAACAAAAAACAAAACCCTCTATATTCTCTCTTTTGTTAACTTTCTCTGGTGACTGCAGATATTCCCTAAATTGACACCCTGATCTTTGGCCTAATGTACTTTGTATTCGATGCGGCTGAGGTGGGGCACGAGCAACCTGTTTCCATTGGCTTTATTTGAAACAATAAAAACAGAGTCAGGGTACCTGTACTCTGACGTCAGCCACTACTAACAAAGGTTCTCACTGAACATATCTGAAGGAATGTCATTTCTCCACCCTCCCCAGCCCCATGTGTTTTCAGAGAGGAGAGCTCTTGGTTGCACGGGAACAGGCTTCTCAGGAAGAATAGGGTGGCAGAGGCCTCAAATCACCTAAGAGCTGAGCTCAGAGGAAGAAGAGGCGGTTTCCTCTGTTCAGCCCTCGCCCTCATCAGGCTGCTCCCCTCTGTGCACAAGCCTCAGGCCTTTGCTGGCAGGCGCTCGCTGCTCCTGGCCTGATGGGGAAGCAGGCCCTGTCCCAACCTGCTCTCTGGCCGCCTCCTGTTTCCTACTGCTCCTGCCAACCTATCCCTGAGTCTACTCTGGTCAGAAGCCATTGTAAAAAACTCACGTGGTACAAATGGAGCCGGGAGAGATGGTGGTGATCCTTTAAACACCCCGTCTCAGGGCACCCGGCTGGCTCAGCGGTTGAGCGTCTGCCTTTGGCCCAGGTCATGATCCTGTGGTCCTGGGATCGAGTCCCACGTCGGGCTTTCTGCATGGAGCCTGCTTTTCCCTCTGCCTATGACTGCCTCTCTCTCTCTCTCTCTCTCTCTCTCTGTGTGTCTCTCATGAATAAATAAATAAAATCTTTAAATAAATAAATAAACAAACATTATGTCTCTGGGTAGAAGGGAGCAAAGGAGAGACGAAATAGCAGACACCTCCAGTAGTCCAGTAGTCAGGGTCCAGAATGACTTGTTGGGATTTCTGTTGAAGTCAGAGGAACTTTTTAAAATAAGTCCAACAACAGTGCTGGGCTTTCTTCCATCCCCTTCCTCCAGGTTTCTCCCACGGTCTTGACTGGCACCGAGTTCCATTCTCTAATTTTTCATGTGAATTTTATAAAAATCTCCAAACCATCTTTGGGAATGTTTACTTTAAAATTTCTTCCCTTTTTTAAGCTGAAGAATCTTTGTCTCAAAGGATCATAAAATATTAAACATTTCCCAAAATCTAAAAAGGGAATGAGATCACACAGTATTTCAAAGGTCCAGTAAGCATCTGACCATGTTCTGCAAGAGGACAAGATAGAAGAATACCATGAGGAAATAGTTTAAGAATGGTTGTTTTTCAAAGATGTCAGCTGAGCTGTGATTTCTATGTTCATAAAAATTAACATAGGGTGCTCTTTCAGGAAAATAAAAAAAATCAAAATATTCAGCCTCCCTGGTTGTTTTGCATCTGTGTTTGGAGCCAGCCACACTTTTCATGATGGTTCTAACTCCTCTCCCTAACGGCTCCCCCTCGCACCTGCATTCAGTGTTTCCATTTTATTCCCAGCTCTCCCTTCATACTTAAGAGGTGACTCATTTTGGTGGTAAACGAACAAGAATATACCCACGGCTTGAAAATTTTCAAATCAGTGTTAAGTGAATGCAGAAGATTATCCTTAAAATACCTGTCACAACTCAGGTGGCATCTGTTTCAGGAGCACAAATAATCCAATATTTTGTCGTCTCATCGTTCGTGGCTTTTGAGAGAAAACACCAGAACAAGCAAGCTATAAGTGAAACCAAATAAATGAATTTTGGTTTTGACAAGGGACAAACTAGTCTATTTTAAACCTGAAAATGTAATCACCTTACTTGCCTGGGTGGAATGCACGTATTTTGACAAACTTTTAAAACCTGTTTTTTTCTGAATTAATATGTTTGTCCAAATACCAGTTGATTTAAAGTGAGAATGAAGATGGCATCAGTGCTCCACTATATATATAAGCTATCTGTAAGAAATTACACATTTACATACACACACACACACACATATATATATAAACTTTATAAATGATCAGATAGGGCTTCTTAATTTGTATAATTAAAGCAACCTTAAGTTTTATGTTAGAGACCAGTTAATGCCTTTGGAGAATTTAAAATAGATAAAAACCATGAATAGCATATTTAGCATCTTTTGTATTTCATTTTCTATTTGTACAAACAAAACAAAATAGAAATGTATATCCTAAAGGCTGCCGTGCAAGTTGCCACGATGCATGATTCTATATAATTCTATCACTCCCATACTCATATCAATATTTAGAAATTTGCTCTTGAGAGAGATTGATTTACCATATGTGGTGATAACAACCATTACAAACTCCCAATATTTCACAAACCATGATATAAATTGACTTTACTTCACACTCCTGGATGCCATTAGACTCCTCCCCTACCAGGGAAATTGTCTCCATGGTAACCGAAAGGGAAAAAGCACAAGGAGGGGGAAAAAGGCTCAGAAAGCTAATGAAATGAGATATCTATGGAATAAACAAAATATGGGCAAGTGTTGGATGTCATAACACTTTTATTGTTTCTAGATCCACATGCTTCTAGAGACACTGAGGCCCTACTGTCTGACAGAGCAGACTGTGCCTGAGGATGGTCTTGTTAAAATGTCCAACAACCGGCAGGGCTGCCCTGCTATTTCCCAGTGTAGATGATGCCTTGTAAATGGAGCTGCTGAATCCAGCCACACCAAGTCTGCAGAATGCGTGTGGGCATGGCTGGGCTGCTTCGGAGCACAGCACATAGTTAGCTTGGAAGCAGAGCTGTTCACACGAGCACCGAATCGCCCTTCCTAAGGTAGCTGCAGTTCTTCTTCTAGCCACACACAGAATTCTCCAGTGGGTCGAGCACTAAAATCCATTCAGACCATTTGGGGCATTCCGGAAGTTCTCTAGAATGAAACATGAGGTAGCACCTGCTTTTATCTTTTTCTTCATGTTGCCGAAGTAAAATATGCAGCTAATGTAATTTAATTTTTATTAGATTCTGCATATATGTGGCTTTTAGAATGAACTCAGGGGAACACACATTACTCATAAACATATACTTTTTAATTAATTTTTCTTTGTAATTCAAAGTAGATGTCTAATGCATTCATGGAACGATATGCACTCCCTCTGGGGGGCAATTTTAATACCTGCAATTCCCCAGCTTGTTAATCAAAGACTTTTTAGCCTTGTAGATAATTTATATCTGCTTAATGTTCAGAAGGTTGAAATTGCAGCCATATAAAAAAAAAAATTCTTACCTCTGACAAAATCAGAGAAGATAAAAACCTCATGCAAATTCTACAGAAATGGGAAATGGTGGAAATATCCTTTCTTTTTGAGCTGCTTTTTGTGAAAATATTTTGCGGCTTTATAAAAAAAAAAAAAAGCAGCTTTTTTTTTTTTTTTTTTTTTCTGGAAAACACAGTGAAACTGCTTCGCTAAAAATGCAGCAATGGCCAGAAATCTCCATCTCAGAACATGCCTATTTCTAGTAGTTTTATATTTTGGAAGGCTACTTTTTTTTTTTTTTTTTTTTTTTTTGCTTCTTAAGAAAAATATTATTGGCAAAAACATTCACATAGGAAAAATTTAGATCTTGTAGGGGTTCAATTTAGGTTTAAGTCCAGTTTTGCCAGCTCTGAGGTCCACGTGTTTCTCTCCTGTGATGTTACTGTGTCACCTGTCATTAAGCTTAGTGTTCTCCAGCACAGAGTCAGACAAGATGAGAAGAATGGCTCCTGCTACACCTTGGGCTGTGGCCTTAGAGCCAGAACTGTGAAGAAGTGCCATCCATAAGTCAGAACAGGGACCAGAGCACCACGTGCTCTCCATCTGGAATCCTTCTCCTTGGTGTGGCATTGCTCCTTGAGATGTATGCCTGCTGGTATGAGCATGCGCACTTATACAAACATGTTCCGATGGACACACACACACACACACACACACAAACTTTGCCTTGTAGGTACATAGCTATATATCACCTGAAAGTGATATTTCTGCAGTGGGGCAAGGAATAGAATGGTGGACCCTTAGAGGTGGAAGGAAGGCTTGAGAACTCTGTGTCTGATCTCCCACCTGGGGTGCGGGGGTTCCCTTTGAGCAGCACTGAATGCAGACAATTCAACTTAGGCTTATGCATTCCAGGGATCAGGCACTCACCACTATATGAGCCAAGCTAGAGCACTGTGAGACAGCATGAACTTATTAGAAAGGTGCCTTTTATATAATCTTATATCTACCTTTAAAAATATTCTCCTGGTATTGTACTCTGGAACCAAATAGAATAAGATGATCTTTTTTTCTAAGTCTTCAAACCTGTTTAACACAATTACCTCCCCCCTTTTCTTGAGCTAAACAGCCCCCTTTGACTCATTTATTTCTCCCATGATATGGCTTTGGGAACCCTACTATCTCTTGACCTACTTGAGCCAATTTGAAACCCAGACTGGATACAGTATTCTAGATATAGTTATTATTTACATAGTTGAGAGTGTAGTTGACTCTGTTTTTATTTATTAGCAGTTGGCTTTTCTAGGTGAGTAGAAAATCAGATGTGGCCTCATTTTCACAGCCAGGTCATGCTGCTATCAGCTCACATGGACTTACAGTTATCTTTACACTCAGATCTTTTTACTGCTGAAGTCTGGCCTTCCCATTCTACACTGGGCAGCTGACTTTCTGAGGCTAACTTCAGAATATTATGTTTATCGCTGTTGCAATTTATTTCACAGGTTAAGCCTTCCTTTTAGCCTGTTCATATCATTTTCGATCCTTAGCTCTATTATTTTAGTATTTGCTATTAAACTGGAATTTTGAGTCAGTCACAAAGTTGAACAGCATGTGATTCATGACTCAATCTAAGTTCTCAGTAAAATTTTACACAGGCCCAGGTGAAGAAAGGAAGTCTGGGCTGCTACTACAGACTTCTCTTGGAGAACAAGAATATACATTCTCTGATGTTTATTCAACTGCGAATCCACCTAGCTGTGCTATCAGATCACATTTCTAAACTTCACTCAGTAAGGGAAACTATGAAGGAGTTTATATACCTCTTGAAATCAAGGAGTACTCTATCGCTCATTTACTGTTTCATTTGTGTGTCAAAAGAAAAAAATGTGATGAATTTTATGTGATCAATATACCATGTCCTGCTTCCAACATTCTTTCCTTTTGTTTACTCCTTAGCTTTATTGGGCATTTCTTCTTAGTGGTATTTTTCTGATACAATTATCTTCCTCTGTAGAGATTATTTTAATAGTTTTATCTTAATATTTTTCTCTTTTTATCTAGAAACCTCCCACTATTGTAAGAAAACTTCTTGCCAGAGGTATTTTTCCTGATCATCCTATTGCCAGTCCCTTATCAAGAACTCAGGCCTTAGTGTCACAACCTCTAGTCCAAAAAGCCAAATTCTATTATTTAACATCATCACTCTGGTCTGCTGAAAAGTCACAACATTCAGTAAGAATGAGCTGATGACATCACTCACAACTTCAAATCCTTTAAAATGTGGCTTTTTGTTTTTGTTTATGTTTTAAATATCCATATTATTTATTTGTATGTATCTGCAGAGATGAGAAAGAGCCAGCAGATTTGATGACTCTGGATAAGTCCTCTATCCTTGAGGACATAATTTGCAGGAAAGAACTTCATGCTTCCATCATGTCAGGATGTCGGTTGTTTGCTTGCCTCTTCTCTCCGCCATAGGAACGCTGCTCCAGTTGGGCAGCAGCTCAACTGGGTTGAAGAGATACGAATAGAAGAAAAAGTAGGATGAAGTAAGAAAGCCAGAGACTAATTATGTGTCTTGACTGAGCTGCCCATTCATTAACCTCTGCACAATCACTAGTGCCAAACAAGAAATCTCATGACTCTGCCTCAGAGTCTCTGAAGATCCCTTCTGGGTCCGTATTGCACCCCCACATCCAATTTAGCACCCTTGTTTCTGTTCTGGTGTTCCCAATCTCCAACCTAATACTATATGCCTCAGTCTTGGTCCATCTAATTTCCCACCTTGTATTGAAGCTTTCCTTGAACTATCAGGTTTTATTTTTTTAAAGAGTTTATTTATTTATTCATGAGAGATACAGAGAGAGTGGCAGAAACATAGGCAGAGGGAGAAACAGGCTCCCTGTGAAGAGCCCAGCTGAATCCCTGGACTCCAGGATCATGCCCTGAACCAAAGGCTCAACCACTGAGCCACCCAGGCGTCCCAAACAATCACGTTTTAATGTCAACCTCACCCTAAAAGTTATTTCTTAGATCTGTTAGATGATATTTTGAGAGGCCATTTGATGCTATGGACATTTTGTGGCTCTGGGAATGAGAGATAAAGTGAGGAGCAGAGATGGAGCTCTTATTACTTGGTAATTATTTGTTTACACAAACATTTTCCTTTTAGAACCAGAAAATGCCCATGATACCAAAGTCTGGATCAAAACAGTCACTTCAGTACCTTTCTCCTGGCTCTCTCAGGTTTAGCTTCTGATCTCAGATCTGTTGAAGTGGATCCTATGCTGTATCACTCCACACACCTCACACCCAGACCTGGTCCTAGGATCTTGACACTCGATCCTGACTCTTACTTGCCAAGGCAAAGAATTCAGATAATTGTGGGAATCAATTGAGCTACTTTTAGACAATTCTGACCAGTCCTAGTTTCTTCATACTTCTTATGAAAAGGGGGAAAAAAAAACCCTTCTTTATGCTGCTCACCGTTTCTTAGCCAGCCTACACAAAACAGAATCTGGGACAAGCAGCAGAGAGTAAAATGATTTGAGAGAGAATGAGAGTTCAAATATGGAGCCTGGTAATACAAATATGGTAGTAGCTAGAGTTTGGAACATGAGCATATTCCACAGATTTTATACAGTTATTTTTGTATAATGGGACAACAAGCTTTTAGATGGCTAAAGAAAGATATAGAACACTACCAGAAATCAGTGATGGACCACTGCAAGGGAAGGAGGGACTGTTTCTTTTAAGGATTACTGTGAGTTTGAAGGCAAAGGAAGTGGGACAGTAGAAAGAGATTTGATTCAGTTCTTGAGAGATGTTAAAATTTTCCAACGTGCTGACCTTTTAGAGTCTTCTTTCAAACTGCACAAGGCACCAAATTGACTATACTATCAGGGAAAATTTTATCCATTGCCCCTTGATGACTCAGAACCATGTATGTCCATCCCTGGCCTCTTCTCTGAGCTGCAAGGTGATAAATCTAACTCCCATCAATATCTCAAAGGAACCTAAAATGTAACCAGTCCAAACAAGGATGCTTGATTTACCTTCTTTTCCAAGCCTGCTTCCTATATCAGTATATAAGTACTTCCTATTTCCCTCTTTGAGTAAGTAGCACCACTGCCCATTTACACACAAAGTCGAAAACACAGAAGTCCTCCTAACAGGTGTATGTGTTGCCTTCTAGATCAATTTATATTTTTCCTTTGTTCAAAATCCATTGATGGATTTCTTTTGCAGAGAAACAAAATAATGTGCAAATTCTTGCAAAGCCTATTTAGTCTCATATGACCTATTCTTGCCAACCTCTATATCATCCTCTCCTATCTACCACCTACCCTCACTGTGCTGTCCTTTCCACTGTTCACTCTCCCAAAACTTTGCACACCTCCATCTCCTTTGCACTGCACTTTTGACTACACAGAGTTTTTTTTCCTTCAGATCTGTACATGACAAGTTATTTCTTATTCAGGTCTCAGCTCAAATGTCCTTCTGTGAGGGTGGCTTCCAATCACCCTCCTTAACATTTCTGAAGGTCACACTTGATCTCATTCCCCTGTAGTATTCTCTTCATTGTACTTGCTACCTAAAGTCTTACTGATTACTTACTTATCTACTCATTTATTATCTATTTCTCCCACTAAAATATAAGTTCTATGAGAACAGAAACCTAAAATGTCTATTTCACCACATCTCTTGCACCTGAAACATGAAGTGTAATGCAATGAAAATCCTCCTCTCCCTTAATTTCTAAATTCTCTTCATTTAAATGACTTTAGTGATACTTTCTGAATATTAATAAAATGCATAAAATCTTAGCTCACAATGACAGTATAGAACATTATTGATTCAAACAAAATTTATTTAGCTACTGAAACTAATGAACCAATAATTATTGATATATAACAGGAAACTGTTTCTAGCAAATGTTTTCACTAGAAACCATTAATATTTTTTAAAGATTTTTTTTTTAATTTGAGAGAGAGAAAAAAAGAGAGAGAACAGGGAGAAGGGCAGAAAGAGAGGGAGGAAAAAAAAGGAAAGAAAGAGAGGGAGACAGAGAATCTCAAGCAGACTTTTTGCTTGTAATGGATGCAGGGCTCAATCCCATGACCCTAAGATTATGACCTGAGCCGAAATCATGAGTCAGACACGTAAGCAACTGAGCCATCCGGGCACCCCTAGAAACCATCAGTTTTTTTAGTCTTTTGTAAGAAAGTATGATGTGAGGTTACAACTTGATACAAAGTAGAGTGAATGGCCAGAGAAATAAACTTTTTCCTTGGTAGTCTTACCTTATGAATGCAGATATACTTGAAAACATGTTATTAAAAATCAATATGAAATATTTTTATTTTTATTTTTATTTTTTTTTATGAAATATTTTTAAATTATAATTTATAACTTGGGAGATAAGATTTAGCTGGGAACAATCACAAAATCTATATTTGAACGCCAGTATGCACAAGATTAAATAAAGAACTATTCATATTTCATTAAAGACATACCAGAAAAAAAAGTTTGAACATATATACTAAATTTGTACATAGACACATCAGTTAGCAAAAGCTCATTCAAATAGGATAAATAGTAGACAAAAAGCCAGAAGGCCTGGATTCTAGCAAGGTGACCATCAACCAACTTACTAGGCCTATAAAAAGCAATTCAATTAAAGAATAATAGCTAGTATCTACTGAGCAATTACTATAGGCCAGGAACTCTGTCCTAAGCACTTTATAAGCAATGGTTCCATATCTTAAATCCCTTTTTCAGTATGACCTGAGCATTAATAAGCATTTTTATAATGCATCTAATGAAGAAACCTATAATCTATTAATTCTTCCAACTTAAGAAAACCAAAAGTTAAGTAGTTGTGTGTGTGCGGAGGGGGGAAGATCATGTTAGTAAAAACAAAACAAAACTTCAGAATCAGGAGTAGAATTTGAGTGGTATGAGGCATATCATTCAAATATCTGAGTCTTATGAGAAAAGGCAAACCTTGGACCAGATCAGTAGCTGGTTTTCAGAAACTGGAAATCTACAGGACAAACAGCAGAAATAGATATTGAGAAATGAGAAAGAGTCAGGTATACAGGAAGTCCTTTACAACCTTGCAATGTTCCAAGTCTTTACTTGGTCTACGAGGCTCCACATAGGCTGGCCTATCATGCCTCTGACTCATCTCTTACTATTCTTATCCACCTTGGCTTCTTGCTGTGCCTCCAACGCTCCTGGCATGCTCTGTTTCAGAGACTTTAGACTTCTCTCATCTCTGCCTGGAATGCTATCCTCAGCTATCCTTATGAAGAACTCCGTCACCTCTTAAGTGTTCACTCATTTGTTACCTTCTCAATGCTTACCCTGACCATCCAATTAATACAGAAACCCTCTATCTTCAATATTACTGATCCCTTAACCCCGTTTAACATTAAAGTTTTTCCATAGCATTTACATCTTTTCGTATGTCATTTACTATTTTTATTATGTATATTATCCATTTCTCTATTCTGCAATTTAGGATCTAAGTGGGTATGGATTTTTACCTGTTGTAATGGATTCCCCCAGTATGGCCCCTAGTTTTCATCCCTCCCTGTATTAATTTGCTAGGGTTACCATAACAAAATATCATGCCCTGGGTGGCTGAAGCAACACAAATTAATTTTCTTATAATTCTAGGGGTTAGAAGCCAAAGATCAAGGTAGTGGCAGGTTTGTTTTATTTCCAGGCATCTCTCTTTGGCTTGCAGATGGCTGCCTTCTCATTGTTCCTCACATGGTCTTTCCTCTGTGTGCATGAATTGCTAGTGTGTCTGCATTGCCCTTTCTTATAAGGATACCAGTCAGATTGGATTGGGCCAGCCCTAACAGTCTCATTTTAAATTCATTACTTCTCTAAAGGTGCTATCCCCGAAAAGATAGTCACATCACAGGAAGTGGAGGCGGGGACTTCGATATATGAATTTTGCAGGGGAAATAGTTCAGACCATCATACACTGTATATCCATATATTTTGCACATAACTTTGTAGCACTCTCCCACTCTATCTCGGGGCTTGGCCTTGAGATTTGCTTTGGCCAACAGCATGTTAGGAAATGTGACATAAACAAAGGCTTGAGAAGCACATATATGATTGAATTTGTTCACCCTTGCTCTTCTGCCATGGCTCTGAGAACATGTCTAGACTGGCCAATCTAAAAATAAATGAGACCTATAGAACAAAAGTAAATTTCCAAGTTGTGCCAGCTAAAGCCATCTAAGATCAGCTGCAGCCAACTGACCCCTAGCTTTGTGGGGAAAACTCAAACAAGATCAACAGAGCCACTGAGTGAACATAGGAGTGTCCCAGGCATAACTAGCCAAGCTTATTATTTCTTCTTCAATACCAACATCACCTCTGTTGAGTGATAGGCAGAAAGGGGCTGAGCAACCTCTCCACACCCCTTCCAGCCTTTCCCCTGGGACTTCTTATGTCCTCTCAAACAATTTATGTTTTTCTTTGCAGTATTTTCCACAGTGTGTGTTTACAAATCTGTGTGATTAATACTCTGCACATATCTCTTGTGCTAGATTCTGACTCAACCAGGGTAACATGTCTAGCTTGGTATTATATTCTTAGAATCTAGGATAATGTTCTGTACAAAGTTAGTATATAATAAACACTTGTTGAAAATTAGAGCCATGACCAAGTATTATTCATTATGTGTCCTTCCCATTTATTAGTAGATGTCACTGACGGAAAGAAATCACAAATGAAACTAAACACTGCTGAAATAAAACATCTAAAACAAGTCTGGTCATTACCAAAGAATTTCTGAATTTTCTTACTTAAGGAAGGTTTTCAATACATATTTGTTAAATTAAATTGATAGATTTAATTTAAAAATGATATTTATGTTCTGAAACCCAGTGTTTTGGATTAATATGCTATTAAAGCTTTTGCAGGCTTTCTCTACTGAATAAAATTCCAGTAACATTGAACACACGTTATTGGTCAGCCTTTCGCAATCCTGTCATGCCACTCACAGTATCAAGCCACGGAAAGAAATGTAAAATGAAAGGATTTGGAAGCAGAATGTTTCTATAGATGTTGAGGTAACGCTTAGATTCTCAGCTACTTCAGAATGAATACAAGGCAAATTGTAAAAATGTCGTTTCATGAACTTCAGAAGGCCTGTATACAAGCTTAGAAGGTTTGATTCTAATGGGGAATTCAAGGTAGAAGGAACAGCATCTGGAACAGCCCTGCCACATAGGAATAGCTGTGATAAAGTGAGGGTAGCTGGAGGACATCGTGCCTGAGATGAAGCTGCAGGGTGCACAGAGACTGGATTATGCCCATTTTGGAGAACCACATTAAAGATATTCATCTTTGTCCTAAGTAGAGTAAGAAGCTATCAAATATTTCTTGAGCTGTAATCACTCTAGCCAGTAAGGGGAGAATGAACTGGAAAGCAGAGTGAGTGAGGCTATTGTGATGATCCAGTCCTACTTGACACAGCTTGTGGGAGAGCCTGGCTACAGCTCTCTGCTATTTCTTTTTCACAGGCATAAATAGAAATGTGTTTTGAAATTGGCAAAGTCTTATTTTAGAGAGAATAATAGACTAGACGTGTTGAGACTTTTGCTTGGGGCTCTGAACATCTATTAACAGAGCCTCATCAATGAACTGCAATTCCTATTAAATCAGGGTGTAAGCATCAGCAAAACTTTAGTACCTACTACTACACCTGGCAATAGCACCATTAATAGATATTTGCTGAACAAATGACCAAATGAACCAAGAATTACAAAAAAAAAAAAAAAAAAAAAAAGTTACAAACAATGACTGAGTCTAAGAAGCATGGTGAAAGTAGCAGAGAAAACAATTTTTTTTTCTACATTTCAAGTTTCGATACTTGGAAGAATCCAATAATTCCTTTCATTTTTTAAGCATCTGTACATATATATGCTGAGCCATCAATTAAAATAAACTGTACAACATGCCCACTCTGCAAAGCGTGCCTGCCTCTGGCACATGCTCCATTTCAATACTGGCATAACCAAAATAACTAATGTGGTTGTTCGATGCTAGGGTCAGCAACCTGTTCTCTCTCAATTTCTAAATCCCAAGGCAAACAGCTTTGAGATACTAGAATGCGAAGAGCTAAAAAGAAATTGCCAGTTCTTTTGTTGCCTTATTAAGTCTGGAGTATTCTATTTAATCATATCTTCCTCTAAGAGAAATCAACTATTTGAAGAAAAATACATTCCTGGTATCTGAATGCTGTCTTTCAGTAAGGAGCAAAGATCAAAGAGGGTGCATTTTCTAATCTTTGAACATTAACAATGTCCCTTGTACTGCAAAATGGAATTACTTAGGGCTGTTACAGAGACCCCTGTAGTTTTGAGCATATAAATGGAATGTCTTAATACAGCATATGAAATTAATTGTAACATATTTAATATCCCTCAAATAAATTTGAAAGAACAAGGTATTTGGCAGTTAGATATTTATTTTAAACATTTCACCAACTGCATGAAGCTCTGTAGTAAGTCTGAAATATTTAATACAGATGAGATATCTTACCCAAGCTCAGCATTTTTTCCTAATGTTTGTAATTTCTGCTGTAAGAAAATTGGACAGTTTTATCACCAGGTAATATTTGTTAACCAGGGTCTGACAAAGGGAAAAAGATGGATGACTGCTAGATCAGCATGTGGCCTGCCAAGAAAATAAAAGGACACTCATAGTAAGTGATTTTAATCTGTTGGTCAGTGCCCTATTCAGGATGTCCGATTTTTTTATGAAAATGCAAAAGAAAAAGTTCATAACACACAGTGGTGACATATATGACTTCTGTTTCATGATTTGCAAAGACTAGGCACCTCATTGACTGGTTGGATTCATTCTCTATATTTGAAAGCCCTTGGATTACCCAAAGAGAATCTTCTCATTTTTGTAATTGCTTTATCATTCCAAGGGGATTGTGGTGCATGGCTCATCCATCCCCTCTTTGTAGTGCCCCCTATATTCTGCTTCTTAATCAAAGGACACTTTGCCCAAGAATGCATTTACAGAAAATTGAGATACACATTCTGTATGGATGAAGGCAACTGTGTCATCTACATTTTCCACGATTCAGCCATGCCCTTTGTTCTTGGACATGATAGAAAATCTGTTTTCACTCTCAATTGGAAAGCCAGCATGAGTTAGACCAGATGGCTGTTGACCTTCAGGCAATAGAGAATGGGAGAGATTCCCAACTGTTCTCATTACTCTGGGCAGTGACCTCCTTTGGAGCAACAGCCGCAAGAAGCTGACACCTAGAAAACTTACTTTCTCCTTGAACACTAGACACATTTCCAGTTGTGTATTGAGATCTCTAGCTACCTAATCTTCATGGTGTCAATGTCTTATGTCAGTGTTTATATATATTACTCTTTATTCATTGAAGTCAAGCTGCTGGTGTTCCAAATGTCTTGATAAGAGAAGAGAGCTGAGTTCAGATGTCTGATGATGTTAGAAAGGTTTTCCTCATTTTTATATATCTGTGAACAACACAGTAAATAGATCATAATATATATTCAATCTGTCTCTGTGTGTTATTGAGTGATTAAAAGATAAATGAATGCTAGTCACCATACTTTACATTACCTATAAGACTTTTTCAGAAAATGTACATACATGTATAGAAACATGATACATTGCAAGCCCCTATCCTTATTGTTTCCCAGTAGCACAATTAGATAGGCTCTGTTATTATTCATTTTTGCCAGATGAAAATTTTGGTATTATGTAACTAATAAGTGGAAAAAATGAGACTGGGTCAAGATTGTCTGATCAATCTGACGCTCAAATGTTTAACTACAGTGTTCTCTTATTTCTTTTTTTTTGTTACCATAGGGAGATGACTAGTGAGGGTTAAAATCATATCCCCCAAACCATGGAATAGTTTACATGTAAGTTTTCTTTCAGAGCCCATGGCTGCTTATTATTTGTTTATTTACATAGTTTAAAATAATATATGGCTATATGTGAGATATAACAGTATTTATGCTACATGACTAAAAGAGCTGATGAATGCTGGACAGAGGTTGGGAGAAAGTATTTTCCTCTTCTATTTCTATCAGATTGCCTTTTAGATCTGATGTGATCTGACATCTCCCCCCAGGACATCTGAGTGTGCCGAGTTATCAGTTCTATGTCTATTTCCTACTGTCTAGCCAAGAGAAAACTGACATCTTGCTGGGCTGGGTCTCTAGCTATCTGTACTGCATATATTAAATAAATAAAACTGAAAGAACTAGGTCATTGGAGCAAATGTATGCATTTATTGACCTATAGATGAAGGGATATCTAGAATGTGTCCCCCATTATGGAATGTATCTGAATCCAGTGTTATGTCACATATTGGTTGAAACCACAGACAGAACAGCCCTTGTCACCCACACAGCCATACAAATATAGCTTCTTGGCAAACTGCATTCACACACAAGATGGCAGTAAGTAGAATTTTGTTTCTATGTTGATCTTAAAACCATCCCCTTTCTTTACATTTTAGTGCCATAATTCTGTCACCTGGCTCAGCACAAGAAACCATCCCTTAGAAGGTAGAGCAGAGTGGGATGGACCTCTACTATGAAGAGAGAGAAAATCCCATGAGGCCAGGTCTAGTGGGACTGTGGGAGTGAGGGAGCAATATTGCTCCCCATCACTCAAAATGATTAACACCACAGTTTGCTCACTGAGTACATTTGTGCTGGTCTCACAGAAAGGTGGCCTCAATTCAGAATGAGTAAAAGTGTCCATTTTACTCCCATGTTCACCTTTATCCCCCCTATAGCAGCACCTCTACACAAAGCTAAGAACTTTCCTCTTCATGCTGTATCTTCTTTCCCCTGGTACCACTTATCCACTCCAAGAATGTCAATTAGCAAGTATTTACCAGTGAAAAGGAAAGATTTTTTTTTTTAATTTTGCAACACATTCAGAAGAAAACCATTATAAATCTTTAAAGGCTTAGTTTTTTAATCTTAGGAAAAGTGTAATTGGGCAGAAGGTTATTTACTAGGTACTTTTGAAAAGACCAAATAATAGCTTTTCAGCATATCCTACATTAAGTAGCATCAAAATGATGCATGAAAATAGTATCTGACAATGACTTGGTAACTATGTGTATACATGGTTATAGCATTTTAAAGCATCTGCCTTCATTCTAGACCCCATTCACAAAATCATTCTGACATACCTAGGGATATTTTTACTTGAATTTATATTTATTATTTGGCACAAACCTAGTCATTCCATAATCATCACTTTAAAACTAACACAATTGATATGAAACCATGTTTGATTTGAAAGAAATTAATCAGTATCTGAAATACTAAAAGCAACCCGATTTTTAAGAGAATTCCTCTTGTAACATGCTAAGAAAACTCACTTCAGATTCATACATCTCATATTCTCATTCCTAAAAATGTATAAAGACAGAGCTTTTTGTCTCTAAAATAAAATAGTTGTTTGCAATGATGGCTTACAGGGAAGAAAATGCCCCCTTTCGGCTCAATCCAGTCAAAGTTATAGTAGATTTCAAGAGGTCAACTTGTAAATATTGGTTTGAGCTGCTTGGAATGTTGAGAAGAACTTTAAGGCTCCATCCAGCCATAGAGTAAAAAGTGTTATTACCAATTAGTGGTGTTTCCTTGGAAGCACAAATCAGGAAGTAGATCCATATGCCATATATTTGTCATCTCTGCTTTAAGGCTTTCTCAAATATAATCACTTTTATTGAGTTGAACTGTATGAAAAAATAGTTGCACACAGTGATACTCAATGATTTGTGTCTTTTGGATATCACATTTGGAAGATATTTGAATTTTGTTTTTGCTATACAGTACAAAATATAAGCCATGACAGAAATCTCATCAGCTTAATAATAACTTTTATATTGTGCTTTTCAAGTTACAAAGCACAAGCACTTTTCATGGATAAAATCTCATATGTGCTTGAACAAACCTGTGACGTAGGCCTTCCATTTACCCTATTTACACATGTTTACACTAAGACACAAAGAGTTTTAATAACTTTGCTAAATTGAACCCAGGATGAAAATGCTTGCCTCAGAATAGTAGCATGGTGAGGTTTTGGGGAATATCCAAATAATTCTGAGAGGGGTATATTTTCTCATCATGAGGGTTCTAAAATCAGTCTGAGAGGATGCACTCTGAACCATCCGGGACACAGCTAGTACATGATTGCTCCACTCTATGGCCTAGCCATACTTCTTCAAACTTCTTATAATTCTATAACAAAAAGTGAATAGCTTTCTACACCTGTCCCTTTGTTCTTAAATGTCCCCTTTTCATTTTTATCATCTGGCTATGTCCTACCTGTCTTTCAAGACCATCAAGCATTAACTTCTGTTGAATGTCTTACCCTTACTTCCCCGAACTGGAATAAAGTGCCATTTTCTACACATCAATCACCTAGAAGATGTTCTACTACAACCTCACACCAGGACGTTTTGACTCTGAGTTTTCTTTTGAAAGAGAAAAAGGAGTTTATACTTAATTATTCTGAATTCCAGAATATTCATTGGTCCCTATGGTATCACCACACCTTAAAATACACAAAAATATACCTGATGCACCCTTTCTTTTTACCTATCTTGAAAATTCCTTTTTTCCTACCTCTATGTAGTAAGTGGACTCTGGAAGGACCTAGTTCCTAGAGGCCATTCAGAAAATCTCTCTTTGTTCCGCTACACAGAGTGGGATGGGTTCTTAGACAGAAGGTATTTTTTTCTCTTTCTTTTCTTCTCCCTCACACTCCTTCTCTGCTTCCAGAGATTAGTTCCAAGATTCAGAACGTGGAAATAAGATCTCTTTATTAAAAATCCCCACATGAATCAGGCTCAAGAAACACCCTCCAATCCAATTTTCATGAAAACTCTTTGTTAAATTATTAGACACATACAAAGCCATGAAAAGTTACCTTGATACTTATTATGCTATGTTTCTTGTGGGTGGGGGTAATTCCTCAAAGAGGGATTATTGATGTGGATGGATTTAGGCATTCCAGATTCCTTGGCTATCATAGCATCTAATAACATTAAATCCCACAACTGTAATACTCCTTATATAGATTTCTATTATTATATTTACAAATTAATATGAATAAAGTATGCCTTGTAACTCAAAACCCACTAAATACTTTTTCCTTAGTATTATTTTATAGGATTTCAGTCACTTTTTTGATTCAATTATTTGATTCACTAATTTCCCATATGCCACCTCGATCAATACAAAGGCATATCAAAGTCTTTGAACTCATTCACTGGAATGTATAAAGATAGTTCCTCTGTAGTTTTGAAGCAGTAAAATAATAATCACATGTTTATTGGAAGGATCACTATGGGCAACTACTATTAGTTATTGTCATAAATTTTGTCATGAATTTTGTTTTACTGCTATTATCATGATGTATAGTAAAACATTGGAGCTTACATTCAAGCCAACAGGCCAAGATATCAAGTCATTATCATTATATCCTTTGCTTTTATTAAATGTTTCAGAATCATCTGCCTTCACAATATATATATGTATGTGCGTGCGTATATATATACATTTAGATATATGTGTATATGGGTACATGTATATATGTGTATATATAAATATGTTATATAAATGTATAAATATATATGTGTATATATGTATATATACATATAAATGTACATATATATAAAGAGAGAAACTAGATAGGATTTGCCACACTTTTACACTGCTTGTTTGCAGATTACTTTTAAATGACTAGAAAAGCAAGGAAGAGTAATATTGTGAGGGATACATCAAGATTGAGAACATTTAAGTATCTGTGCTAATACACGACAATCATAGTTCACTATAGGTAAATGCAAAATAATGAGCTTTCGAGTAAAGAATATAAAATTGGAAATATCTGCTTAATGGAAAGGTGTTGTGGCATACTGATTAGAAACACATTTGAGTCGTTGCTACAAAATTGTATCCATTTAGCCTTTAGCCCAACATAGAATTGCAGAGAAATATAGAGTAAAAAAAAAGTATTATAAATCAAAAATAGAATTACTATAATAAAAAGTAAGTACACGTTTGCTCATAGAAAATACAGAGCATGGGTCACCTTGTTTTAAAATCAAGATATCAAAAAGCTGAAATGGGCCACTTGCTGAGTCCAAAATAAGTCTGAAGTTCAATACAAGTTCTATGAAACTGAAAGATAATGTTGTCTCTGGGAATAATAAGGTAATTACAATAGAAACAAACTGTAAAGTAAAGAGACTTGGTGTTTACCGGTCAGAAAAAAGAGAAAAGAAATGTAAAATTTATTCCACAAAATTTTGTAAATGTGAATGTTTTAAAAATATGGGGCACCTGGGTGATGTAGTCGGTTAAGCATCTGACTGTTGGTTTTGCTCAGGTCCTGATCATGAAATCGAACTTCAAATCAGGCTCTGTGCACACTCAGCACAGAGTCTGCTTAAGATGTCTCTCTTCCTTTCGCTGCCCTTTCCCACTACACGCACACACTTGCTTTCTCTCTCTCAAATAAATAAATCTTTCTAAAAAATAAAAATAAAAGTGAAAATATCTGGAACTGAGATGGTCGATGAAGCAAAGATACAATTAAATATTTTCCCAGCTATGACTAGAGAATCCTGAACGAAATAAGTAAGAATGTGGTCAGAAAATCAATGGAATCAAGTTAACCATCAGTTTTTCAGTTTTTAAAATAACACTGGTATTTTTTTTTTTAAGATTTTATTTATTTATTCACAAAAGACACAGAGGCAGAGACATAGGCAGAGAGAGAAGCAGGCTCCTCATAGGGAGCCGGATATGGAACTCGATCCCCGGGATTCTGGGATCAGCTTTGAGCCAAAGGCAGATGCTCAACTTCTGAGCCACCCAGGCGTACCGACACGGATATCTTTAGTGATATAATTTATATATATATATATTTTTTTTTACATTATAATTAATGTAAATTAATTCCACGGATGAAGTGAGCTGTTTTGCTCACCCCAAGACTACCAGTTGTATACTGGTTTATTGAGAAAATCCTTACCCAAAATACAAATGCATTACCTCAAGTATGGAGTCTAAAATATTGCAAATTTTACTTAATCTGCATCCAAAGAGTGAAAATATAAGAGTTTTGTAAGACTTCTGTCTGAAGGAGAAAAGCCTAATGTCTTATTATGTGACTAGAAGCATTGAGCAAATTTGCCTTTTGATTCACAAAATAAATATAAATAATAAATATAAATAAATAAATAAATAAATAAATAAATAAATAAATAAATAAAATTAAACAAAATAAAATAAAATGTATGGATGTTTGAAGAAAGATGCAGGACTTCAGTTTCACTTAAATTGATTCAGTGATTATTTTTACAGCATCTATTCTGTGCAAAGCACTCTGATTTCTAAAATGTGACCCTAAAAGTCCACAAAATGGGTAATTCTAACTCAAATCATCAAAAGTGGGCAGCTTCGTGTTGCTATTAGGGTTATTGTGGCCTCTTCAGTGTAAGAAACATTTGTCTAGAGAAGCTTCTGGGATTGCCTATCTGGCTTGTGTAACTATGAGGTTTAAGGCTCAGAATGCCATTGGCTGGAATAACCTGCAGAAATTGGTCATGCTATGGTAGGCCCAGCCTGAAAATAACGTCCCAGAGCTTGCACCCCACTTCTTCCATCTGCCCTTTAGAGTCTGCACATTCAGAACGTGGTCTGGAGAGAAGGAGCATTTGCAGAGCATCTCCGTCTGCTTCTCAGACTGAATCCTAAAGCAGCTGCTCAGTGCTCTTTTATGTTTATTATCTCTCTGAGCTCCTTAATCCTCCCATCATCTCTATGAGGCAGGCTATACTATTATCCTCAGCGTACAAATGGGTAAAGTTTGAGAAAATGAATCATCTGTCCCTGAAAAGCTGTGCTTATCTCCTCATGGGCTTCATCAAGGCCACCTGGTATTTGGTTTAATCTCGGGGGTGGGCTAGCCGATGCCTCAGGGAGAAGGAAGAATTAGGAAAACTAAATCTACGCTTTGCTGAAAGGGAGACTGGTAGGGACTTCACTCCAGAGTTATCTCTTCCCCCAAGAAGTATATGACCTTGACTAACTCTCAAGGCATCTTTCTAACCTAAGATAGAGGAGTAGAACGAGAACCCCCACTGAATCTCCTCCTGACATTTTTTTTTCTAAATCCTCTCTACAAAAGGAATATTGTGTTTACTTTCTAAACCTCCAAATAATTAACTACGGATTTGAACAAACTCAACCTGGCCAATATCAATCCCCCCAAAGAATCTGTATCAATGTCTGGGTTTGGTTAACATCCATTGCCTTTATTCATTCATTCAATAAATGTTTACCCAGTGCCTAGTGTGTTTCCTACATTGTGTTTGACATCAAGGATCTATAGAAAGGATAAACTGTCTGCACACAGGACATTTATTTCCTATTAGATAAAATAGCTAATAAATGTGATATGATAAGATAAATTGCATGATCAAGATAAGCACAAGATGTAATGGGAATGTAGAGGAATGAAACTTACTCAAACAGAAAAAGGTCAGGGAAGGACTTTCACAGTTTTGAAGGGTGAGGAAGGGTTGATAGAGAGAAGCATGTGTAAAGGAACAAAGCTGTGGGTAAGGTGCTGGTATGCTATTATGACTGGAGGAACATTAATAGAATCCCAAGAGAAGATGAAAGTAGAAAGGAAGACAGGAGTCCTGATATGAAATATGAATTTTATCCTGAGGGCAGTGGAAAGCCATTGAAGGATTTAAAAAGAGTATACATTTGATAAAGATCACTCTGACAAGCACTGTGGAGAATGGGTGGGAAGAAGGATGATCTCACACATGAAGGAGTAACTGACTTAGCTATGATGGAATTAGAAACTTGCAGTCCCCACTACTGCCCATGAAAATTATTTGTAAGCTGGAGAAAAAGTGATTTTCCTGTCTCTTTTAGAACCATGCAAACCAGTCTTGATAACTGTGTTATGTATTAGCCATATCTGATTATAGTTCATGTCATATCTTTCCTCCAGGTCAAATGCTAGTTCAAAGTTAAAATGTGCTCTGGCTTCTGAATGCCCCTGTATCCAATTCTAATAGTATTTTTATGTTTACCAAGAAGAAATATATGTTTCTTTTTAAAAAAAGTTACTTGTAACAAGAGACAAAACCCATCAACCTTTGTAAGAGAAATCTAATAGGAAGGTCATTATATACTTTGTGCATACTCAGCCAGATATTGTATCTTTATTTGCATATAATTGCACATTTAAAAAATACCTAGTGGCCATAGCATTCTAGCCAATTTGATCTGAATGAAAATGTGTTTTAGTCAGTAAGAAAGCCCAGGGCATTGTGGAAGATATCTTGTTCCTTGTTCTCCAGGTTAAAATTTAACATTTATAAATGGAAAAATAGATTCTACACATGGTCTGATATTTTGAACTCCAGTTTATTAAGACAATGTCTGACATAATGTGTTCTCTGCATTTTGCAGATGAGCAGTTAAGACTCAGAGACTTTAAATAATTTGCTAAGGTAGTACAATAAGGACATTTGTGCATAGGAAGATTTGACTCTATAGCTGTGTGCTTTCTTCCATATCAGACACTTTATTTGCAAATGGCTTTATATTTTACAAAATGATTCCAATACATTTTATAGGATCCATTTTGTAGATGTAAAAACTGAGTACAAGAGCAATAAAAATATTAGAGCCCTTACAGGTATAGGCTAAGAAGTTCTCAGCACAGCCCTGAAAACCATCTTCATAATAGTTTGCCTCCTTCCCCCAACATCTTGTTCCTCTCAAATATATTCCATAGAAAATAAAGCTGGGAAATGCCTTGAAAGTGAGTTAAGAAAAGAAGGACAAAGAGCTCAAACATTTTGACTTTTCTCCCTTTGTGATTCATTCTTGAGACTCACACCCACACACAAAATCTTTCTCCTATAGGTAGCCAATGAAGAGACCTCTTGTATTAAACTCTACCGAAAAATGAAGGTTGAGACATCGAATACAGATAGAAAATTTTAGCAGTGGCTCTTGATATTTGTGTTTTATATAAACAATTAGAGTCCCATGTATCTATGAGAATTCACACAAAGCACACACAGACACATACACCAAGTATATACTATGTTATTATTACCAAAAATCAAAAAAGGTGAAAAGAACTAAGATTCCTATAAATTCCATTAGCTAACTATTTATACACTGAAAACACAAACTGTGCAACATTATGAAATGAAAGTCTTAGTCTTCTTGGATTTTTCCCTAATGGTTAAATAAATTTAATTATCTATTTGATGACTTTGAATAACTAAATTTTCTAGTTAGCATTAATGGGAAAATGCACACTAAGTTAAAATGATAATCATAAAACAAAAAACTATAGCATTAAAGGCATCTGCAGTAACTTTATCAATTTATAAAGTGTCTAAAATATTAAAAATAAAATAGAGGTACAAGGGCGCTAGGGCTGCCTCTGGCACTTATTAACTTGTTACCTCAGGCTAGTCTCCTCATGCTCTTTATCTATTAAAAGTAGATGATAATTTCTTCCCATTTCTACCTCATGAGTTGTTTTAATATGTGATATGGTTTATGTAAAAAGTGTTTTTGAAAACTATGGAATGCCACAGTATGATATGTTGTTATTATAGCTATCATTCATTTATTTAGACTGAACCACTCTGCACAGTGTGATCTTTTCAAGGTATAAAAATTTGATTAAAAAAGGGATAAAAATGCAAAGTATTTTCATCAAATTGATAACAACTATGAGTCAGAGTACATTAATGCAATAGCAGGGATAATCCATTAAAAAAAGGAGAAACCACTTCTTGTTTCTGATATTTATATATGGAAATTTGTTTATGCCACAACTGTAGTGTACCTTGCTTTTACAGTTCCTTGGTCTTCTCAATTCTAAAAACCTTCAAGTACTCCATTTCAGCAACCTACTGAAATATCATTACCCTAAACAACTTAGTTTCTGACATCTTAATGTCCAAAAGTCCTCCTTTTATCATAACTTTCATTCATCATTTTCTCTCAGGCCTACGCACCTGTTTTCAAATGTCACCAAGGCCCCCAGATCCTTGACATTTTCATTCCTAGTCAGTCAGCTTCTTCTTACTTCACTATTAAGCAAGGAACCAGGGTCTATCTCTAAAATCATTCACCATTGCTCTCAATCCTTTTGCTCCCTTTTTTTTCTGTCCTAATGATCCAGTAAATTCCCAATGTTGGATAAAAACCATTATCCAGCTCCATAGCTACAGGTGAACAGCACTTACCTATATTGCTGTTGGACAGCATAGTTACATAGTTACAGCTTATTACCACAAATAATATTGACCTAAGTGGTTCACTAAAGGAGCCAAGACTATTCTCAGCCTCTGGAGTTGATTGAACCTCATTTTACAGACACTGTATATTATTTCAGTATAACATTTATCACATTATGATCTATACCAAGATAGCACTTTTATACCCTCCCTCTGTGCTAATACCAAAAGCTTCCTTTCAAATACAGCAACCTTCATGTACCTCAAAAGAGCTGCTTCAGGCCCTGCTCCTCCTGATCCTCTTCTAAAACTTCCCACTGTCCTCTGGTTTCACCATCTTTGTCCCCTTTGGCTTTGCACCTCTCTTTCTGTCTAATTCTAGTGATGAATCGTTGAATAGCTATCCTGTTTAGCAAGACAATGCCTTGACCAACATCCAAAAGCTCAATATCTCACTCTTGACTCAGACTAGAGACCTTCACAATGATGGGAACTTCAGGCCTCAACTTGTGTGGGAGAAATGATCAGACATATTTATTATGACTACTTCTTTTGACTTCTGTCTCATCTAGCAGACAGTGAGGCACTTAAGACCAAGAAATGTAGTTGAAGGAGTTCAAAATTTAAGAGTTGAAGAAATGCCCTAAAAGAGTGTCTTTCACGGACAACTTGCAGTAGAGTCCCCTGAGAGTTTAAAAAATATATCTTTTCGCAGACCTGACCCAATACTCATCACATTGCCAGATGATTCTTTTGCACCATTTGAGAAGCTCTGCTCTAAAGAGACATGTATAACTGTAATGAGAAATTTAGGTGCCCTAGGGCAACAAGCAGGCTGTAAAAAATAGAACAAAATGTGGGTCCTGTGTTAGGCTAAAAAACTCCTAATATTCGCTTCTGGAAAATTGTTGTTCCCTCAACAAGGTGTATCCAGGGTTAACAAACTTAAATTTTCTGATACCAGAAACCTGGATTTTTATGTAAAACCTGCCGATTTTTATACAATGGCAAATAACTCACAATTTGCTAAAACAACAACAACAACACAACATGCTTTGAACTATAGAACATGTGTCTATAGTCATTTGTAATTCTTTAGAGCAACTTGAACAAGCATAACTAGAAGACACATATTTGAGGGCCAAAAAACTAGAACATAAGCATTTGAGGCCCAAGTGAGGAAGGAGGGACATAGTTGAAACTCTACAAAGAAAGAGAAGAATGAGGAAGAGGTCAAGAGAAGAGAGGATTACAAATGAGGTCTGGGCAGCAGTGTCAGAAGGCATGGAGAGGCCAAGCAGGACAAGGCTGATAATAGACAATCAGCAATTAAGAGGTCAGTGGTGACTTGGGTGAAAGCACTTTCAGGGTGGTAGGGCAGAAACCAGATCATAATGAGTTGAGAATGAGTGGGATTCAAAGGGGGTGCTGAAGGGGAGGGAGGGAGATGAGGAAGAGAGGGAGACAGAGGAAGAGAGAGAGGGAGATCAAGTGGAGATTATTCTTTGCAGACATGTAACAATAAGGTTAGGGACAGAGATAACATAGTACATCAAGAGAGGAAGAGTGTAAAGAAAACTGCTTTGAACTCATTTTTATGGAAATACAACACATACCAAAGCATGCTCAAATCTTAAATGAATTTTCCTAAGGCACACACTCTGAGGCCATCACCAGGGTGTAGACCCAGAACATTAGAACATTACCAGCCCCACAGAATCCTTCCCTATGCCCTCTCAACCATGTCTCTTTTTTTTGTTACCAAGAGTAAAGGCTGTCCTGTGACATCTGATACTGTAAATTAGTATGGCCTTTTTCGAACTTTGTATACATGGAATTATAGAGTATAATCTTAAGAGTTTGCTTATTCAGGGGCACCTGTGTGGCTCAATTGGTTAAGCATCTGCCTTCAGCTCAGGTCACGATCCCAGGGTCCTGGGATGGAGCCCTTCACTGAGCCCGTGGTAGGGCTTCCTGCTCCCTGCTCAGCAGGGAGACTGCTGCTCCCTCTCCCTTTGGCCCTCCCCACCCCACTCCCAGTTGTGCTCTCTTTCTCTCTCTCAAATAAATAAGACCTTTAAAATAAATAAATCTAAAAAATAAGTGCACCACTGATTATTCATTAAAAATAATATTAATAAAAATTTTCCTTGTTAATGCATATATCCAGAGTTCATTATTCTCATTGCTGTATAGTGTGGATAAATGGTAATGTATTTGATTTCTAGTTTTGACAATTTTGAATAATGCTCCTGTAAATACTTTGCATATGTTTTTATGTGCATGCACATATTGGTTATATGTCCATGATTAGAATTGCTGGGAGGCCTGTGCTCAAATTAATAGATGCTATTCTATCAGTCGAGGTAGTTGTACTATTCATATTTATGTTCAACTTCTTACCACCAACATATGAGAGTCTTATCACTCTGCATACTTGCAGCATTTAGTACTGTCCTTTAAATTTTAGCTATTTGGTGTTTTGTAGTGGTATCTTATTATGACTTTAATTCACATTTCCTTAATAGTTAATAAATTAATAAAAACCAGGCCACTTTTTTCAAGTATCTACTCAAGTTTGCCGACTTTTTCCTTTTGAGCGATCCCTGTTGTTTATTGTTGAATTGAAGAAGAATCCTCTTTATATATTTTGTACAGGAGAGTCTTTTTAGTTATTGTTCAAACATTTTCTCCCACCTAAACAATCATTTTTACTTTCTTTTTTTTTTTTTTTAATGACCAGAAGATCTCATTTTACACAAATTTATCTGTCTTTCTCCCTTTTGTTAGTGCCTTAGAATCCCATTAGTAAGTCTTGATAGCTAGTAGAGTATGGTCTTCCACTCTGCTTTTCTTTTTCAAATATATCTTAATCGTTCGTGGCCATTGAACTTCCATATAAATTTTAGAACTAGGTTGTCAATTTACACATGCACAATGGACAAGAGTGCACACAAATAAAACCTGCTGTCGTTTTGATGAGGATTTCACAGAATTTATAGATCAATTTGAAAATTCTCCTCTCTTTAATGCAGAGTTTTCCAATTTATAAACATAATACATATTTCCATCTATTTAGGTTTCTTATTTTCTTAATGAAGTTTTATAGCTTTCTGTGTAGAACTCTTTCAAAGTTTTTGTTAGATTTATTCTTAGGAATCTGATGTATATTGACGCTCCTGTAAATTGTAGAACTTTTTCTATTTTCTAATTATCTTTTTTAAGATTTTATTTATTTATTCATGAGATACACACAGAGAAAGAGGGGCAGAGACACAGGCCGAGGGAGAAGCAGGCTCCACGCAGGGAGCCGGATGCGGGGCTCGATCCTGGGACTCCAGGATCAAGCCCTCGGCCGAAGGCAGGCGCTAAACCACTGAGCCACCCAGGGATCCCCAATTTTCTCATTATTTGTTAATGAAGACCTTGCTAAGGGGTTCCTGGGTGGCTCAATTAGTTAACCATCTGCCTTCCGCTCAGGCTGTGATCCCAGGGTCCTGGGATGGAGCCCTGCACATTCGGATCCCTGCTCAGTGGGAAGCCTGCTTCTCCCTCTCCCTCCGCTACATACCCATCCCTGTTCGCGCTCTCTCTCTTTCAAATAAATAAATAAAATCCTTTAAAAAAAATGGAGACCATGCTAAAATCATAAATTCTAATAATTTATCTATGGACTTTAAAGTTTTCTACATAAACAATCAGGTTTTTTCAGAATCATGAGAGTTTTATTTCTTTGTTTCTAATCCTTGTCCTAATAGGTCTTTTCCTTTGTCTTCAAACTAAAGCTTCCATACAATGTTGAAAAGAAGGATGATAACGATCATTCTCCCTTGGTTCTGATTTTGCTGGGAACACCTTTTCAACATTTCATCATTGATTATGTTTAGATTATTGATTTTTAAGTTCTCCTTTTTCGTAAGTAAATTTAAAGTTTTAGCTCCATCTGGTATGCTGTGACATAAAATAATTCAAAATATTTTAAAAATTTCTATTCTATTTTCTCTTGTAACTCACTGGTAATATAGAAGCATTTAACATTTCCAAAATATAGGGATTTTCTAGTTATTTATTTTTTAATTTCACTGTGATCAGAGGGCATATTATTACAATTTTTGAAATATGTTGAGATTTACTTTATGGTGCAGCATATGGCTAATTTTTGTAAAACTTTTATGTACATTTGGAAAAAAATAAATTCTTCAGTTTTAGAATGTAGTATCCTATATATATCATATAGGTCAACTTTGTCAGTCATGCTATTTAAGTCTATATACATAAAACATTTATGTGACTATTTTATGAGTTACAAAAAGAAATATATTAAAATCTTCCTCTGTGATTATCTATATGTTTATTTCCTTTTGTAGTTCTCTTAATTTGGGGATCATTTGACTTTAAGCCACATTATTAGCTGCATGTTAACTTAGAATTATTATATGTTTCCAATGAATCAAATCTTTTGGGATTTTTTGGTTATTTTTGATTGAGGGCTGTCCATGCTATATGAAAAATAATAGAGATAATTTAAAACCCAAACTTATTTTATCATCCACCAGAGCAGATTTACCTGTATCTCTAGTAGGTGGCCAGGGACATTAGCAAACTCAGATCATCTTAAAACAATCAAGGTATTAGGTTATCCAAAGATGATTTTTGGTTCTTGTAAGAGTAGATTTATTTCTAGCTTAACCTTACTCGTAGAATATTGAACTTTGATTTTCAATCTAAAGCCTGGGAAGTATTGCAGTGGTTTAAGTAAGAAATGATGGTAGTTTGGATAGGTGTGGTAATAGTAGACTTCATTAATAGTGGTCAGATTCAAACTATATTTTGTAGATTGAGACAATAGAATGTTCTGGTGATTTAGATATGGAAAGAGATTTCTAACTCTCTGACATGAGTGATCAGACATAATGTACTGAGATAAATAAGAATGACAAAAGTATTTTTGGTAGATAAATATACAGAATTTTATTTCCACACAGAGAGCACACAATCCTTTCTTCTGCAAGCTACCTCTGGAGCACAAGTCTAGAATACCATTGAGATGGTGGCTACAGAATTAGCTGCAGTTTTAAAGCTTGAAAACTCATAAGAAGCCACAATATTGTCTTTCCCACATAAAATTCCTGCTAATTCAATCAAATTTGTTGACAAAGGGAAGAGACATCCCATTTTGTATGCTTATTATGTAACAGGTTACAACTCTAAGAAGTTTATGATGCATTATTTCACTATGAGTTGCTTTGTAGTATTCTCACAATAATATACAATCATCCCATTTTAGAGAACAGATAAACAACAAAGACACAGAAAGGTGTGTGAAGTAATTTGTCCAAAGTCACAGAGTATATTGGTGGCAGAGGCAGATTTGCAATTAGGTCTATAGGGCTCCAAAGTTCACACACCTTTCCAGGTCATTATACCAGCTCTGATACTCTGTAAACCAGGGAAAATGTAAACTAAAGAGCCTGAAAAAATGATGAGGAAAGACTGTGGAAAAGAGTTTATTTGCATTCACCAAAATCTAAGAGAGTCTCTCCTAAAATATTTCCTGCATTTTTCTGTTTGTATAGTTGGAACCATCTTGCAGATATTGGTGATCTGAACCTAAACTAATGTGATCCTGTTGAATGGCAGAGCTCCAGGGCATCCATGACCTCTCTCTTCTGTGATCCCTTGATGGGCAATCTTAGATTTACTATAGGACCAAATACAGTTCTGGGCACAGGGGTGACACTAACAGAATATTTGCAGAGGGATATAAAGAAAAGTGAACAAAACATGGTCCCTAATGTGGCTCTAAATGCCTGTGCCCTCACTCTCTCCCTGCCTCCAGCTTTCATCCATCTTCTTTTTTTTTTTTTTAAAGATTTTATTTATTTATGAGACAGAGAGAGGCAGAGACACAGGCAGAGGGAGAAGCAGGCTCCATGCAGGGAGCCTGATGTGGGATTTGAACCCGGGACTCCAGGATCACGCCCTGAGCCTAAGGCAGAAGCCCAACCGCTGAGCCACCCAGGGATCCCTCATCCATCTTCTTGACCTCCTCAGCCAGTCCATTCCAACCTCTCTCTTCCATGGAAAAAAAAAAAAGTGTTTTATTTTGAACATGTTAGTTTGAGATGCTTATGATCTGTTACTTACCATGCAAATACACTGGGACAATAGGATGTCTTTATCATCATATCTACTCCCGGGTATATCTGTTCACAATCCAGTCATGAGAGAACCATTTCTAAGTTAGGTTTCTGAGAGTCCTTCTTTCTCTAGTGATCACTAAGACTTGAATCATGGCACCACTGGCATGGCCTGATGTATATATTCCTCTCTGAAAAGACTATTCATTCATGTCTTTTCAGGGTAACTTCTATTGCATTAGTTGTTATACATTGGATACTAGAAAAAGGACGGAAATATGGTTGACTCTTGAACCATACTGGTTTGACTGCTTGGTCCACTTACATACAGATTTTTCCCATAAATATAGTACAGCCCTGTAAATGTACCTTCTCTTCCTTATGATGTTCTTAACAACATTTTCTCTTCTCTAACTTGCTCTATTGTAAAAATAATACACATACCATACAAAATATGTTAATCGACTGTTGATGTTATCAGTATGTCTTCCGGTCAACAGTAAGCTATTAGTAGTTAAGTCTTTGGTGAGTCATAAGTTATGTGAGGATTTTCAACTGCACAGGAGTTGGCATACCTATCTCTGATTATTCATGAGTCAACTGTACATTCAAGACTGGAATAGAAGGAAAAAGATTGTGACATAGACTTTAATCTATAGGTGCTCAAAATATAAAATAGAGGGTGAAGAAGTGCCAAGCTGGATATCCAAGCAGCATCTACCATGAAGCCCTGGAAATGCACCTTGCCTAGAGGTACCACCACAAGGAGCATCAGGGGGTAATGAATGACTGCACATTTGAATTGACAGAACCGCAAAGTTATTTGTATGTTTTTATTTTTACAAACACAAATCCACAGGGTCTTGTATAACATTTCCTCTTAGAGTAACCTTTAAAAAGGTTATATTATTCCATTGTGGAGAATTATCTGGATAGACTTTTACCTGCCTTTAGGGACTGAGAGGAATACTTTGTCCATTTTAAATCAGTAGTACAAGTGTATGTGTTACATTTTTGAGATACATTTCTCACCCGCAACTAGTTCAGACAACTAGAGGGTTCAAAATGTACAAAATTTAGTTTTCCAAAGCATCTGGAATATTCGTAGCATTGTCAGGAAAAAAAATCCTACTGAAGTCCCACATTAAGTACTGATTGACATTTAGAGTAATGTTATCTTTCAGTATTTCAGTTTCTATAGGCATCATTAAGAAAATAAAGGGTTTGAAAGACTAGAGAAATAGTGGTCAATGTCTTTATTACTATTACTTCTTCTCCAAAAAGGGTAGAGCTAAGAGGACAACTGATACCTACAGGAGAACATGGTAAAATTGAGTCTTAGGAAGGAATAATAGAAAAATATCATGAATTTGACCAACTTTATGAGTAGACTTGTTTGCAGATTCATTCAAGTTACAAAATAACCCTTTTAAAATATAGTGTTATGCTATATTTTTTCCATATTTTAATGGAAATATCTATAATTATATATTGGATTAAAATGTTTTTTTTTTTTTTTTTAATTTATGATAGTCATCACAGAGAGAGAGAGAGAGGCAGAGGGAGAAGCAGGCTCCATGCACCGGGAGCCCGACGTGGGATTCAATCCCGTGTTTCCAGGATCGCGCGGTGGGCCAAAGGCAGGCGCTAAACCGCTGTGCCACCCAGGGATCCTGGATTAAAATGTTCTAAATTCAATTATAATGTTATTTGTGACAACATATGACAAAGTCACATAGTAAACTTTCAAGGATTGCCTCTCCCCAAGTCACTTTTCACTACTTAGTAGAATTGATCTCATTGTTCTTTGTTTAGGGTCAAATAATATGTTTTCTATTTTGCTGTCTTTGCTCATTGTTTGTTGTTGTTGTGTGTTTTTTTTTTTTTTTTTTTGCTTTAAAAAAGTTCAAAATCTATTTATTGGATGACTATTAAGTGTAACTTAAAAGAATCATGAGGGAGTTGGATTTTCATGGGGCTTGCAAACAGGTAAATTAAGCTACTGTTCAGATTTGATCAGTAGTTGGAAAAATCTAAAAATTATTGATATTTAATTGCTTGTTGGTGACATGAGTTAGGATTCTTAATTCAGCATCAATGGGCATTTGTTGGTGACATAATATAATCACACTTATTGAATGTCTTCTTAGAAAAAAAATAATAAATCTCCTTCCACCTTAACACCCTCTCTAATTTAGGGAAGAAGCTAAAAATGGGTGGCATAGCAATGATAAACCTTTCCTAACCAATTTCTATCTGTTTAAATTTAAAAACAAAAAAAAACAATGGATGATGACTCCCTGAGAAACAAATTCACTGGAGCAGAGAGCAGATAAACAAAACTAGATGTTACATTAGCAATTAGGCTTAGAAATCCTTAACTAGCATGATCAATTCAATACTAAAATTCTGTAAGACAAAGATTTTAATGAATGTGGATTGACTTATGTTTTATTTAAATCTATTACTATCAAATCTGTTACTGAAGATGTCACTACTGAATATCTCTGCTAGTTGTATGCTTTAAAACTGTACCCTTTCTTGTCAACAATACAGAAAATTTCCCTGTTGATTTTTTCTTTCTAAGCAATCATAAAGAAATTATAGAAAATTTATAAAGATCACAATTATTCCTGTCCCAAAGATCACATTATAGGACATTTACAAAGTAACTTTCAATTCCTTCTTTCATGAGCTTCTATAAGTTAGTGAGAACATATTAGAACAAGAGATAATCTTACACAAGGCAATACTGGCGATAGAATGAAACAATGGCTTTTGTTCAAGGACATCTGGAATGAGAGGGTAAAGAAGTTATATGAGATGAAATGAATTTTACCCATGCAGTAACATTCAATCTGAATCTTCTCTGGATGTTTTGATGAGAAAGGGTAAAACGTATTGGATTATTTTACTACATAAATGTAATTTAAGGGAGAGAGTAAGGGCAACAGACTAAGTAACAATCATACTTCTATCATTTGTTATAGATGTTGTATAATTTAACTCCCAGGCTTCTAGATGAACAATTTTCTCCCTGCAATACACTTGGAACAATTACTTCCTCATTCCATTGGTCGAAGGCCAGAGGAAAATTTTGTCGCAGTAATTTGGGTTCATTTTTTTAAAAGAATACACACAAATTTTGGGAACCAGAAAAACCCAATGTTTTACATATAAAGTGCAAAAAAGAAGATAACGGATTTCATGCCTACATATGGGTACCACATGCACATATCCTGTGCTTGATGCAAATATGGCACAGAACCCTGAACTTTTCACTGCAAAAACTTCCTGGGCAGCTCAGAGCTCATACCTCCCTCACAGAGGCATGAAACACACAACTCTTACTCTGTAAAGTTCATTTTAGATTGTGTTTTTACAGTTATCCAATTAACCAAAATGCACTTTTAGGATTTTTTCAAATACCTCCAGCACTCAAAATAAGAAGTGAAGGACAATCAAATAGAGTAGAAAACTATCAATTATATTCCTGTCAATAAAATAGCACAGAGCTTTTTTTTTTTTTTTAATTTTATTTATTTATGATAGTCACACAGAGAGAGAGAGAGAGGCAGAGACATAGGCAGAGGGAGAAGCAGGCCCCATGCACCGGGAGCCCGACGTGGGATTCGATCCCGGGTCTCCAGGATCGCGCCCTGGGCCAAAGGCAGGCGCTAAACTGCTGCGCCACCCAGGGATCCCGCACAGAGCTTTCTAATAGAAATATAATGCAGGCCACATATATAATTTTGAATTTTAGTGTTATATTTAAAAAAACCCTACAAACTAAAAACAAAACAAAACAGGTAAAACATTAATAATATATTATATTTAACCCAAGAGAGCCAAAATATTTTCATTTCAACATATCATCAATTAAAAAATTATTGAGATATTTTACATGTTTTTTTTTTCTTATTAGGTCTTCAAAATTCAGTGTGGATATTATGCTTACCTTGACTTTGGACCTGGTCCATTTTAAATGCTCCATAGCCACATGAAGCTGTACAAAGATGATTGCTGATTTTCAATCTCTTTCCTAAACTCCTAACTCTTATCTCCAATCGCTACCATTCATTTCTAACTATATATAATATACCATGACTGACAGTAATATTTTTGTCCTTCTCAAATTTCATGGCTTCACTGCTTAGATTCTCTATTTTAGTGGATAGCTTTATTATCCACACTCCCATCATTGTTCAAATTAGAAATCTGAAGGATATGCTCTACTTTTCCCTCTTCCTCATTCATCTTCAATTGAATAAGGTCAAAAACATCCTGAGTTTGCACTCTTTTGTTTCTCTACTGTCTCAACATCATTTGAAGCCTTAAATATCATGTGCCTAGATTATTAAGGACTTCCTAACTCGTCTCTCTACCATCCATCAATCCCCACTACTTCAATCTACCCTCTACACTGAAGGGAAACTGGTCTCTTGAGCACATGTACTATTAATTAACTTTTTAAAAAATTAAAATTGAATTACATTGCTCTTTTAAATAAGGGTATCATAGAGATTCATTTGGCTATATTTTTATTTTAAAAAACAACACTTGTCACATTTTCTCTGTGTACTAATTATTAGAAATATAGCAGGAAACAGGATAAATTGTCTTCCTGTTTTCAAGGAGCTTAAGTGTAGTGGCCATAAAATGCCCACTAGGACAAAAGGTAAGTTTTCAAAAATATGACTCCATGCTATGTGTCCAGTTTTCCCGGAGCTAGCAAATACATGACTAAGTGAACTGCAATCTCCCCTACCACAAAGTTTTCAAAAAATAGTTCCATTGGAATTATTGGAAGACTAATCAAACATTATTTTTTCTTATGAGCATCCTAGTTTATCATTACACAAAGACAAGATTTTATATAAACCTTTAAAGAGAAGAGAAGTGACTCTAACTTTAAACAAGAGTGTTATATACCATTTTCTGATTATATTTTGCCTGTATATTATAATAGTATGAATCTGTGATCTCTTTTACTTTGTGTATTTGATTCAGTTCCCTCATTTCTGCCTAGTTCTAATCCCTATTCATTGAACTGTTTCTTGTCTGTTTTCATTCTTAAGGAAATCTAAAAATCACTTTTGGGTTATGAGAAATAAGATGTCTTTTAGGGGCCATATTCCACTCTATAAAATCCATATGAATCATACTACAAAGTTAGATTATTGTTATGACACTGAGTTATAGAGCTTCAAGTCCTTACTTTGGATCCTTTGGAGTGGACTGGAGCACAAAGAAATAAGGAATGTGAAGGATTGTCCAGAAAGTTTTATGGGACAGACCTGAAAATGGCAAACTTCATTTCTGTCAAATTCATCATTGAGCAGAATGCAGTCACGTGGTCTGGAAAATATAGTCTTCCTAGGTGCCAAGGAGAAAAAAGAAACGGTTTTTGCATACTTGCACTTATTTGCTCCATTTCTTTTCTGTGAGGAAGTGACTATTTCTATCTTCGCTTCATAAATGAAGATAGGAGACACTAAGTAGCTTGCTTAAGATGGCATAGTAAACAAGAGGGATGGATAAAATTCAGACCTAAGTAGCCTGACTCTAAAACCACGTAGCTTTCAGGCTTCTTGTTCCTTTCTCGGGCCTTTCCAAAATAATGGAGAGGCTGTTGTCTTATTTTCACTTCATGACTCTTTGTAGTAATATATTTGATTGATAAATTTGAAAGAAGCACCCTAACATGCCTGATTCAGTCCCCTAATCTACATAAAACAGGCTATCTTCAGAATGTTCCTGTTCATCTTCCTGCTGTATTTGAAGTGCCTGCCTAGTCAGGGACACTTTCAGGCTCTGCCTGAGACTAGTGTTGGGGAGCGGAGAGAAGGTTATTTAGGATGTGAATTTTAGAAGTACTTGGGCATGGATCCAAACCACTTCCCTAATAAAATTTTTCACTAATATAGCTGATATCTTCATCTTTCTCCATCTCCATCTTTTCTCCCTGGTGTTCCAAATTTGTTGGAAAGTATAGCTGGTCTTATAATAATCTACTATTTAATTTGTTTTCCCAGAGTAGAAAATTTATTAGTATGCAAAAGAAAAAAATCAATGTACCCTAAGGTGACTAACTCACTCCCAGAAGGAAATGCAGCCATTGGGAAGTCTAAGACAATTAAAGCATTAACTTTTTTTTTTATATTGCATAATACTTGACACTTATTTTTAATCATGGTATTTAACTAGCATTGGTTATAACCAGTAAAATGGAGTAGTACCTTGAAATGGGTGGTTAGTAACATAAATGATCTCAAAGATAGCTTTGTCTTTCTTTAGAATGCATAGGAGGTTAACATCTCAGGATGGCCTGGTGATTAATGCAGATATTCACATGAGACGGGAAACTGAGCTCAGAGAGATGACACAAGACAAAAAGTTTGTGGTAAAGGAAGAATGAGGGGCATCCTGGGTGGCTCAGCGGTTTAGCGCCACCTTCAGTCCAGGGCGTGATCCAGGATCAAGACCCATGTCGGGCTCCCTGCATGGAGCCTGCTCCTCCCTCTGCCTGTGTCTCTGCCTCTCTCTCTCTCTCTCTCTCATGAATAAATAAATAAAATTTAAAAAAAAAAAAGAAGAAGAAGAATGAGGACAAAGGACTCCTGGGACTTGGTCCAGTTTTTATTATTTAGTTTTTAAGAGCAAATATATTCTTCATTATGAGTAACTTAAATTCACTTGTAGCAAAGGAAAGTATCCCAACATATACTCAATAGCAGAAGGTTAATATTTCATTTCAGTTAATCCATGAAGTGATTCTAACTGCAATTAATGAGGACTGGATCTTAGATTATATTTTCTAATACGATTTTTTTTATGAATATCTCTTTTTCCACAGTGGAAAACAAATACGAAGGAAACTCAAGTAAACATACTCTAAGTCGTAACATAAGTGCAAAGCCAAGCTAGAAATAAGCTAAAGTCCCTCTCTACCACTTAGAAGTACAACGTAATATAATTCATTATAATAGCATTCTAGTTTTGTCATGAAACCATAACAAACCATAGTTATTACATGAAAAATAGAGTAACTAATATTTTGCCTAGTAAAACTATAGTAAATTGGTTCTAGTAATAGCAACACTATAATAATTATACTAAAAAATAGCTGCAAGTTACGATCTGTATATTTACTAGGCTATTATAATAATTATAGTTCTACCATAGATTTCTTCTATACAAAAGCTAAATTTACTCTAGTAATTGCATTCTCTTTTCTCTTCTACATAATTATAAGAATATAAAAGTGTAACTTTTGATTTGAAGTATGAAAGCTTCAAATTTGTTATTTTTTTATCATTATTAGATGATTGGGAATTAGAGGAGATTATGTAAAGAAGAAAAATACAAAATTTTTCTAAGAACAAAGACATCTACCTGTGTGAGACCAGTGAATAGTAAGATAGCAAAATCAAAAGGCAAGTTATTACCAAAACTAAGGTGTAAAAATAATTGTCTTAATATGTAGGATATAGAATAACCCAAAATAACTCAACCAAAAAGAAGCTCTTTAATTTATTCTATATCATCTCCAAGAAAAGTCTCTCCTCCTTTTCCTTGAGTGGTGATATGGACCAGTCAGTGCACCTGGATTCGTTCTGCTTCTCCAGCCCTCAGACAAGGGTAAGGGCTCATCACCTCTCAAAGGTAAGAAATTTCTATGGAAAAAAAAAAAATGACCTAAAGGGGCTTGCTGACATTCATCAGGAAATGCAATATACTTTTGAATGGTAAAGAGCCTAGGAAGAAGTCAAAGCAGTTCCTTGGCCATGGTTAATCTTAAATGATTAGATATGGACATTTTTATAAAGAGGATTCAAGTCCAAAAATTTTAATAAAAGAAACTTCAGGGGATCCCTGGGTGGCTCAGCAGTTTAGCGCCTGCCTTTGGCCCAGGGCACGATCCTGGAGTCCCGGAATCGAGTCCCACGTTGGGCTCCCGGCATGGAGCCTGCTTCTCCCTCCTCCTGTGTCTCTGCCTCTCTCTCTCTCTCTCACTCTCTCTCGCTCTCTCTATCATAAATAAATAAATAAATAAATAAATAAATAAATAAATAAATAAACAAATAAATAAACTTCAGCTTCTATAGAAAGTAAAACTCTCCCCCTCTATCATCTGCTTCTACCTGTCCTTAAACTGATGTGACCATATTGTAACAGACTAGCTAGATGTTCACCAAATCTGTTTTCCATTTCCAGGACATAGAGTTAAACTATGTTTCCCAGCTGGTTTTTAATTAGGTGGGGGCCCTCAGACTCTGTTTTGACTGAGGGAACATTTGCCACTTCTAGGATCCCCTTTGTGAGATCCTCACTGTGCTGTTTCTCCTACAGCTTGTAGCGATGACAGCAACACAAGATGAAAAGAACCCAAGTCCTTGTGTCTCCTGCTCATAGGAGAGCTTCCCAACCCACACGGTATATAACGTGGGCAAGCAAGTTACCTTTGCTGTATCAAGCCGTTAAGAATTTGGGGTTGTTCCTCACCTGATGTAAGCTCAAGTTCCACTGGTCTCTCTGCATTCTGCTTTCACATGATTTTAGAAGCAATCACAGAAAGCAACTCTGTGTTATTTTTTCTTTCTCTTTCCACCTTCTTTCCCTCCTGGACTGCCTTCCTTCCTTCCTTTTCCTTCCTTCCTTCCTTCCTTCCTTCCTTCCTTCCTTCCTTCCTTCCTCCCTTCCTTCCTCTCTTCCCTTTCTCTCGTCCCTGCTAATGGAGATGAGTTGGTAGAAGGTTGTAACTCTCCTTTACCCCTTATTTCTTTGTTTTTCCTTTTTTTTCATTGCACAGTACCATCTCTTTGCTTGTGTTTTGAATTCTATTTAGAATAATATTGTAAACTCAAATGTATAATGTTTTGACTGTAACCTCTTAAGAACCTCGGCAGAATATCTATACAAATCTAGCACTGAGATTTACTTAATAAAAGGTTTACATATAAACTGTCTAAATAGCTTGAGGATGTACTACAACAGTGAATTTCCTGTTATTTAACACTACTTAAAGTAAGGCTGAAAAACACCAATGATTTTAATTTTGAGCTCTATAATTCCTAAGGCAGAAAAAGAATTACATTTCATTATATTTACAGTTTTTTTTTTCCTGTATCTATTGCCTATTGCTTGTTTTCCAAACTTGCATCATATTTTCTGCTTCAACCCAGCTTCTTGTACACACACCTCTGCTGTGAGGTTCCGGACAATTGCTTTCACTTCCTGCAAAAGAAGCTGCATATCCAGCTTCCCAACCCCACAATTGCCACGTTTTCTAAAACTCATTTCTGAAGGTTTCCCAAATTGAAATGGATCACCTCACTGTGTTCCCAATGCCTTTGTTTTCTTAAATGGAATTCATCTTACTATACCCCTTACAGCCTATTACAAGGTATTATCCAGAACACACACGTATCTGTCAGGGTCTTTCTGCCTTTAGCAAATTTCCCTTTCAACAAAAAACTTGAGAGAAGAAAAGGCAGTAAAGCCTCAAGTGCAATATATGCGTGTGTATTAGACTGGCCCTATTATTTTTTAATTGCCTAGAAGTGAACACTTTTTTTTTTTTTTTTTTTGTAGAAACTGTCAGAAGCAAGTTTTTCTCTAAATGACATTTGGATTTCATTTTTTTATACCTTGCTAACATGAGATAATCTGGTTAATTTGTTTGGAAGACAGCCAGCATGGGAACACTTTGCTGCTACTGATCTGTTGGTTTGGGTTGGAAAGGCTCCAACAGCATTGCTGAGGGGATGTCCAACCCAAGTACCTCAGTTCTATCCTCCCCAGTCTCTGGCAAACATCTGGAGTCATCCTGGAAGTAGCCCCTGAGAATGATACCAGAATCCTTAACATAGTGTTAAATGTAGTTAAGCTGCTGTTTGATCAGAATTAAACCTTGAGTTAGAACCTACTTGCTGTCTCTTTACTACCACGTTTCTGAACATGAGTTTTAACATCAGAAAAGCGTATGTTCACATCTCTGCCACTAACTTGTCATTAATCAAAAGGACATTTGGGGAACTGGTAATTACTGGTGGAGAGTAATGATTGGCCTCTAAAAGTGAGCCGGGCACCCACTTTTCTTCTTATTTTACACAGCTCTCTTTGGGCTGAGGAACATGGCCTCAGAGGGTAAGGCCATAGCTGGGTCAGGCACCTGTCATCTCATGGATCCAGAGTTCTGACAACTTCCCTTTATCAAACTCTGTTTGGATTTGCTGGCTTCTTTTAAATGTAAAAAAGGTCTGACTTTTCCCCTCCCTTAATCAGAGCACACTAATCAAAGGGTGGCTACATTTATGTCCCATTTATACCTGCCTCTCTTAAATAGTAACCATTTCTTTTCAGGGCTATAGCAAAAACATAAACACATATATTTCCTATGGGCATGTACATACACAACTTCAGAGCCAGGTAGGGCATCTTGCTATATATGTCAATTACCCAAAACAATATCCTACACATGATTAGGTATGACATACATATTCTCTTTCTGGGTGCCTGTATTGTTTGTTGCTCTTTCAATTATTTTATACTTTATCAAAGGGACTGGGGGTGGAGGGGTGTCTTACTCAAATAGAATTCAAATGAACTCCATCTAAGGTGGGTAGTTGAAATGCTAAGTACTCTTAGATTTTATAAATAGAAATCCCTTGATCACTAGGAACAGGCAGGCCTATCAGGAAGGGTTTTCTTTAAATTTTTTTCTTAAGTATGTAAATATAAAGGATAAATAGCTAGCTACCCCTGGTATTGAGAGAGCAATGGAATAAGAATGTTCAGGAATGTGTTTGTTTTTTAGAATTCCGTACCAAAATTTCCATACCTCCTTGGGTATACAGAGAACTGGGAGATTATGACCAATTTACGGACGATACTCAGAAGGTTTCAGATTTAAAGAGATCACAAGGGTAAATGTGGATGCTCTATTTAAGGTCCAATGGCAAGAAAGAGCAATAATGCTTGTAAAATTCAATTATCTGGAGAAAAGGAAGAATCTAGGTTAATGTTCTGCTCTCTCAACAAGGGATTAAGTGTTCTTTAGACTGACTTTTTGTATGTTTGTTCATTTGTCACTGTTCATGACAGATTCTGGAAGCTTCTACTGACCTAGCCACGCTGGCCCAGTAGTTGGTGCTTGGGGAATGATGGCCAAACCCTTGAGTGTGAATTAGAGAGAGCTGGAATGTAGGCAGTCTTGCAACACTGGCAGAGATTTGATGGCGGGCAACTTGGTGGAGATCAGCATCTCTGACACTGAAGTCTACAAAAGTGACACCACGTGGAAGCAGTAGGCAATGATAGTGCTGTGATTCCAGGTCGTCCCAGACCAGGGGAGGTGCTAAAGTGGGGACAGGTTCTGCTTCAGAAAGAGAGACCCATGCTCCCCACAGGAGTTCTTGGACCTTTGGTGCAGGGGAACTCAAGAACATCCAGGATTTCGCTGCTCATATGATCTCCTTGTTCAAGTGATTAATTGAAAAAAATTTAAAATGGATGTTTATAAACTGAACTAGTAAAGCAAGATATTGGGTAGGTTTACATTTGGATTCCCCTTATTTCTTGCTCTGTGATATAGAAAACAGGTGAAGCTAATTTATGCTTCCATAAATGGCAAAAGTCTTATTTCCCACTGTGGGTAAAAAAAGAGGCCAACAAAAGCACTCCAAACTCAAATATGTAAATGACAATTCAGAACTATACATATAAGGATCCTTGATATTTATCATTATAAGTCCTGAGATTTTATAATACTGTGGGTAATTTGATCCAATCCACTGCTGTTAAGCAGTAATTCTACAGAAGGCACTAGGTTTGAGACTTTAACCTTGAAAGGTGGTGTAGAGTCATGGAAAGTATTGATTCAAGAGCTTGACTGCCAAGCTGCTATTGTAGCTCTGCCACTTACTAGCTTTGTGCCTTAACTTCTCCAGCCCTCAGTGTCCACAGTAGGAAGCTGGGGGTAATAGTAGGACCTATCTTACAGATCTGATGTCAGAATTGAATGACTATGTAATTTAAAGTTCTTAAAAGAATGCCTGGCACATTATAATAATTACATACTGTTATAGTTATTATTGTCATAGTATTACCAGTAGAAATGGCACTAGTATTGTTACTTGACTTGGACAAGAAGGAACTCTAGGCCGTTCCTTCCCAGATAAAAGAAATTGTAGCCTAAGATGAAAATGGAGAAAGGGAAGGAAAAACATTTAAAATGGGACAAATAGTTGAAAGTACCAAAATACTAACTTTTTTTAAAAAAAGATTTTGTTTATTCATGAGAGACACAGAGAGAGAGAGAGAGAGAGAGAGAGAGAGAGAGGCAGAGACACAGGCAGAGGGAGAAGCAGGCTCCATGCAGGAAGTCTGATGTGGGACTTGATCCCAGGTTTCCATGATCACACCCTGGACCAAAGGCAGACAGATGCTCAACCGCTGAGCCACCCAGGCGTCCCCCAAAATACTCACTTGAGACAATTGGGAAGAGACAAAAATTTCAAGCAGTTTTATGCAGTCAATATGCAAAATAAAATCCCGCATCAATACTTAAAAACAATAACAACAACAAAATTTTGTAAAATTCAAGTCTTAGATTCATTGCATCACTACTGGATTCCCCTCCCAGTATATTAATGCTTTTTTTGGTAGTCAGATATAAATTATCCACCAAATAACACACTCCCCACTCCTCTGCAGCCACAGGGTCCCAGGGATACAAGAAGTTAGCTTATAGCCACCAGTTGTTAATGAGTGAGTAAGCTGATAATTAGTAATGTTTATCATAATTTAAAAAATTAAATATAATACAGTTATCTATTTCATTTTATTAAGGAGTCATGACCTCTGGTCTGAGCACAAGTAGAAACTACAATCACAAAAAATTACTTGTAACGCTGAAAGAGATGGTGTTTTTTTGTGCCTTGTCATTAACTTCCTCTCTGGACTCATTTTCCTTCTCCATACAATGAGTTGTATCAAAAGTTACAGTAAAAAAGGGGGGATGCAAAAAATAGTTTTGTCATATCATATAAGGGGAAAACGAGCAGAAAATTGGCTTTTTTATAGAATAGAGACCGACATAGTTCTTAGAAAAATATTTTTTTTAAATTTTATTTATTTATTCATGAGAGACACAGAGAGAGAGAGAGGCAGAGACAAAGGCAGAGGGAGAAATAGGCTCCCTATAGGGACCCCAGATCATAACCTGAGTCAAAGGCAGATGCTCAACCACTGAGCCACCCAGGTACCCCAAAAAAGATTATTTTTAGGTTGTGTCTACACAGTCTATATGTGTGCTAATTTAGTCGTTGCTATATTATTACCAAACTACAAATTAATTTTGGTAGTCCTTTTCTTTTAAGTGTTTTATTTATTATTATTTTTTCTTTTTGGTCTATGAGAAGAGGTCCAAATATCAAAAATTGATGTTTCAAAAAACTGATTCGTTACTTGATTTTTATTTCTTTTTTTAAAAAAAGATTTTATTTATTTATGAGAGACATAGAGAGAGAGAGGCATAGACACAGGCAGAGGAGGAGCAGGCTCCATGCAGGGAGCCCCATGTGGGACTCAATCCCGGGACTCCAGGATCAGGCCCTGGGCCGAAGGCAGGCACCAAACTGCTGAGCCACGCAGGGATCCCCTCTTTCTTTAAATCATATCAAAAACTGATAGAAAGAGTTAGTGTGTCCCAACTTAGAAGGCAAAAAGTGATCTGACCACATGGAAAATAGTGAGATTAATTAATGAATGATTCATTATTCTCTGACTTGCTTAGACTCTAAAAGTGGGCCCATTTTTCCCCTTCATTTTTCAATTGGCTCTGTCTGCTAATTTTAAGTTTGTACTTTTTTTTTTTTTTTTTTTTTTGTATGAGGAAAATGATCTTCATATAGCCCTTCAATGGCCCAAAGGAGAAACTGGAGTTGGCAATTTGGAAAAGTTAGTGCTTCAAATTGGTAACTGCATCTAACATTAGTAGCTATGATTAGAAGCAAACTCCTGCCAAAATGACCAATGGCACCAACAAAAGGCAGAGGGAAGCAGAAGCACCTGTGAAGAAAGACACCCTGTTCTAGGGGAGAGAAGAGTCCTGACAGTATTGGAGAACATGAAATTGCTATATCATGATTTTTATTTTTATTTTTTAAAAGATTTTACTTATTTATTCATGAGAGTCATAGAGAAAGAGGCAGAGACATAGGCAGAGGGAGAAGCAGGCTCCCTGCGTGGAGCCTGATTTGAGACTCGATCCCAGGATCCTGGGATCCTGCCCTGAGCCGACAGCAGACTCTCAATCACTGATCCACCCAGGTGCTCCTATATCATGATTTTTTTTAAATAGGAAAAATATTCATTCATACAAATGCAACTGCCAACAGGATTAAGGGACTATACAAAATTGCTTTCTGACCCAATGGTAATACATGATTCAACACATGAATATCACAGGGTCTTCTACTGGAAGCTCAGTCTGTGGGTCATTATATTCTGGGACATTTACTGATACAAATGGCTGCTTTTAAAATTGCACTTTAATATAAAAATAATAGGTGTTTATTGTAGAACATTTTAAAACTTGGAAGGAAATTTCAAAAAAAGAAAAATTCATAATTATACTTCCCTTATATTTAGGTATCTTGGTCCAGATATTTTTTTCTTATTTTTTTATTTTATACACATATGTGTTAATACTCTACATCCTATTTTAACCTACTCTTTTTATTCAACAACATATCAGGGACAGCTTACTAAGTCATCAACAGTGTTTTTATAACATGTCTCTTTTCATTCCACTGAATGGCTCTACCATTGGTTAGCCAACATATAATAGGATATTTGAATTATATGAATAGCCATTTTCTAACACTTTTTCAATTACAGATTTTTGTAAACTGAAAGCCATGTTTCTGAGAGTTTGGGAGTAGCATGTGGTAGTAATAACTAACTCATCTGCAATTTGAAAACCAAGACACCCATTATGATGTTTGCATCTAACAGCATCAACAATACTAAACCTGCCTAGTGGCCATCGACTGAATTATTAAAAGTAGAATTTACCAAAAGAAGCCTGACAAAATAGCAGCAGTTTTGATCCAGAGTAGCCAACCTTGGCCCAAACAGAAAAATCTGTATAACCTCTTTCCTATACAACGGTGCTGTTATTTTCTAATTTGCCAAAGAGAATAATAAGAGGGATACTTGGCATTTTATAATTAAACATCATTCCACAAATGTCCATCTGCAAATTCATGCTAATCATTGGAATTAATTGCTATCTACAGCAACTGTATGAAAGAGCTTTTTTGTTCCTGGGTTCTGTAAATGGAAAAAATAAAAAGATAAGACAATGCGACTTTCATACAACAACAGAGGAAATCACAAGCAAACAAAGCAGAAATCCTTACTTTTCCCCTTATTTCCCCATTTAGAAAAGAATTAACACTCAAAGCAGGAAACCACATTAAGAATGTTTTCTTGAATAAGACTTTTTCTTGTTTATATAGACTGAATGCTCTCCATTCTTATAGAGGAGTTTATGCTTTTTCTAAAGCATCTAGATGGTCAGGGTATCAAACTAAACAACGTATCTAGTGAACTTTACCAAAACATTAGCTAATTTTAACTGGATCATCAAACTAGCCATTAGTGATGATTAGAAGAAACTTCACAGAAAGAGGATGTATGTATGTTTATGTATTTACATTTTATTGAATTTTTTATTAAACCATTCAATATTTTTTAATGGAGCAAACCAAAAATATCAGTTAAATCTAACAGTATTATCAGATGGTCATAGGTGCCGATTAGGTAAAGTCCCCAGTAATGAGGATTACTATGTGCAAGTATGAGTCTGTGCTATATGTATATAGTATAATTGCTTTATCCACTTTAAATGCACATATATCTTCATGTTTGGAAGAAAAATGCTGATCTATCTATAGTGTTGCAGCAGACTATCCTCTTTCGTTTCCAAAATCCTTATGAACAAACTTCAGGCTCTTCTCCAGAGAATTCTTGATGAATAGTATTGCTAATACTGACCATTCAATTAAACCGGACAACTAGTAAACAAGTAGTAAATGTGTTAAAAAAAATCAAATTCCTTTTCTTTGATCAACATCATTGGTAAATTCAATTAAATCAATTGAGCCAAGATCCTCAAATAGACAATACCCTAAAAGTCTTCATAGGTTTTACAGAATGGAAACAATTTCATTTTATTTTATTTTTTATTTTATTTTATTTTTTTAACAATTTCATTTTAAAAGCATAATACACAGTGTAACTGAAAATATAAAAGTATCTTCACAACAACAACATTCTACTAAAAATAAGCAGCAGAGATTCAACCATGTGGAAGAGTTTCTACCTTACAAATTCCCAAAGGTTTAAATAAGAAAGCCTAGAATAATAGCTATGTGTGGTATAGTGGGAGAAAGCAGCCCTTCAGTAAAGCAGTGTGTGGTTGGATTAGGATATACCCAGTGAAGTTATTATTCCTTTCTTCTTTCAGAGAAACAGAATTTTTGAGCTATAAAAAGAATAAAGAAAGCTACATACATATCTGTGTAGTGCTTAATGTGCTAATTATTTTTTTGTTCTTAATATATGGAAGCACAATGTTTCTAAGCTTGGACTTTGGGATGAGATGCTCTGGGTGCAAATCTCAGCTTGTCAGCTGTGTGACCTTGGACTAGCAACTGAATTTCCCCCTCCTTTCTTCCTTCTCTGTAAAATACAGATAGTAATACCTGCCAACCTCTCAGGGCAAATATAAGCAGAAAATGACCCACTGAGAGGGAGAGAAAAACAACTTAGCATAGTACCAAGCACCATATTCAGCAAATGTTAGTTTTGCTTCTTCCTTTTATAATAATCTGCTGTAAATACTAACACTAGGGTATCTATATATAATATACTTCAGGATTTGGACATTTACAGTTTTACAAGGCAAGTTCAAAGTTTTCCTTTAGTTTATCTATTTTTTCTCATAGTTTTCCCTGTTTTATTTTACTTGATAGTGCTTATCATCATTTGATAAGATTTTATCTATTTTTTTTCTATTTTCTGTCATTAAACTACCAGCTATAGAAGGGCAGGAATTTTGTTCACTGGTGGATCTCCACCACCCAAAAATATTCCTTATATAATGGACATTTAACAAATATTTGTCAAAATAAAAAAAAATAATGGTTTATAAATTTACTTTATTAGAAGCTGTTTCCAGCATTTCTTACTGAAAGAGTTGGCAACAATACATAAATAATACATAAATAGTTATTTGTAAATAACTACGTACATGAATAAATAGTATCATAATTATAATTATATATTATAATTATATATTTTTACAGCTCCATATAAGATTAATAGTGCCCTGGTTATAGTCAACATTTAATCAATATTTGTTGAGCGTGTTAATATGAGCCTCTTACTCAACCAATATATATGCGTGAGTATGTCTTCTGATAGCAGAAAGGTATGATTTCTTATTTTTGTAACAGAGAAATCTGTGGGGGTTTTTTGGAGATAAAATACCATAATCAGGGGATCCCTGAGTGGCTCAGCAGTTTAGCACCGCCTTCGGCCCAGGGCATGATCCTGGAGTCCCGGGATCGAGTCCCGCTTGGGGCTCCCTGAAGGGAGTCTGCTTCTCCCTCTCTCCCTCTGCCTGTGTCTCTGCCTCTCTCTCTCTCTCTCTCTCTCTCATGAATAAATAAATAAGATCTTTTTAAAAACCCATAATCATATATTTCATAGATATATATATTTAAAATTTGCCATAGCAAGTACTTTAGGAGTTTTATTAAAAAAAACAATAATCATTCATTAAAAAAAGAAATAACAGTCTCAAAATAGAGTCACTTGTGCTAAGCTCCATGTCAGGCAAAGATGTAATACCTAATATAATTGCAGTTTCAACCTCTAGGAATGCAACTTTTAACCAATCTATCTGGAATTATTTGGTCAGCACCAGTGAGGTTCTCTGCCTGATAGAACCCTGTCTTCCTCCAAAGGGAGGTGACCTTGCCTGAGACAATCCACTCTCTGCTAGAAGATTCTTAAACGTTTCTGCAACTCCCCCCTTCTGCCTACAAAAAACTTTCATTTTGTACAGCCCTTCAGAGCTCCTTCCTATTTACTAGATGGGATCCTGTCTGATTTATGAATCAGTAACTAAATTTTAAAAAGACAATTGAATATTCATATTTACTCATATGAATTTTGTTTTTTTTTAAGATTTTATTTATTTATTCATGAGAGACAGAGAAAGAGGCAGAGACATAAGCAGAGGGAGAAGCAGGCTCCCCATGAGGAGCCTGATGAGGGACTCCATCCCAGGACCCCGGGATCACAACCTAAGCCAAAGGCAGACGCTCAATCACTGAGGCACCCAGGCACCCTGAATTTTGTTTTTTAACAGAACTTAGTGGTAGCAGAAAGACCAAAGGAGACTTTCAACAGCTTTTGGGACCATGAAAAACACAGGCATGATACCTGCCAAACATTTCTATTTCTGAAGGCCTTGAGTAAATCCTTCTTAGTTCTTGGTTTTTTGTCAGGCTCTCAATCTGCCTGACTTTCCTGTCTCAGGCAGGTCAACTTGAGCTAGCAGACAATTCTACATGGAATCCAAGTCTCTAAGCCAGTAGTTGAGGTCAGAATTCCCATTTAATTGTAAACTCCAATTCTTTTTCTGCTCCCAGATTTCACACTGGAGATTGCTGGTGGTTGTCTTTAGTCTCCAGTTCTCCATTTGCTTGTAATCAGTCCATAGTACCCATTCTGTGGGGTCTCTTGGTTTAGTCTTTCTTACAATCCCCCATTCTATGTTGGGAACTGCTGATAGTGCACCTAAGGTAGCAACGTCTCTTTGGTTGCTGCTGGCATCCATAGTACCATTTCTTCATTTACTGCTGGTTTCTGTTAACATACACATGAGGGATAATTTTTGCTAATAGGAATCTCAGGAGCCAAAAAGCCACAAAAATTGATAGACATGAAATGAACATTTAAAATCTGGGCAACCTGGGTGGCTCAGCAGTTTAGCGCCGCCTTCACCCCAGGGCCCTGGGGACCCAGGATAGAGTCCCACATCAGGCTTCCTGCATGGAGCCTGCTTCTCCCTCTGCCTGTGTCTGTGCCTCTGTGTGTGTGTGTGTGTGTGTGTGTGTGTGTGTGTGTCTGTCATGAATAAATAAATAAAATATTTTAAAAAAATAAAAAATAAAATAATATCTGTTAGAGCACCTGCCACTTAACCAAAAGTCTCCCCTGTAAGAATAAGTTGGTTACAGAATCAATTACATCAACACTAGGACACACTGGCCAACCTCAAGAAAATTTCCTTATACTGATGTGCATTGTAAAACATCACACAATTCCCAACCCAGTGAGTGGAACATACCTTTTAGGAATTAGTTTGGCTAATGAGAAATCCAAACTCTTAGCAAATAAATACATACATACATACATACATACATACATACATAAATACCTTTAAATTCCAAAGAGCTGAGCAAGTCATACCTTCTGCCACACCTGCTTATTTTATGGCTAAGAACTGCAAAAACAGAATCTGTAGATATCTACAAAAATGGCAAAGTCTCATAAAAAAAAAAAAAAAAACAAACCTAGAGCTATAATGACCATTATGGAGAATGTTCCAATTTGATAAAATCACTTTTTTAAGAACTGCACTTGAAAGTAAGTGTTCCAAAATCAAACAAACCAAATAGGACACATATTTTTATTAGTATACAGTAGTTTCCAAAAGTCTTCAAAATTCCAAAATAGCTTAATTTAAAAATTTGTTGTAAAACACTAATGAAAATTTAAAGATACAATTTATAAACAAAAGTCGGCCAAATCATTAGCTTTATACCTATGACAACTCCAATTCTAGGCACTTAAAATAACATCTGGGCCCCCACAACACACTCCTCTAGGAGTCCACCATAAAACACTGACCGCTGGGTTGATGTCTCAGTTGTAATAAACTAGGACACTGGAAAAGATTGTCTTCAAAGGGCCTATACACATTTTTCAACATTAACTTGAATGCTTTCATATCTGCACCCAAAGGAGAGCCCCTCTATAGAGTTCATGGGAATCTAAGCACTTCTCCAGGAAACTGCTACCAATTACTCCTTTAAAACAGCAAGTGGGAAACTAAAATTAAAATTAATAATAAAACAGGGGCAGCCCGGGTGGCTCAGTGGTTTAGCGCCACCTTCAGCCCAGGGCCTGATCCTGGAGATGTAGGATCCAGTCCCATGTCGGGCTCCCTGCATGGAGCCTGCTTCTTCCTCTGCCTGTGTCTCTGCCTCTCTCTCTGTGTCTCTCATGAATAAATGAATAAAATCCTTTAAAAAAATTAATAATAAAACAAAAACTGGCCAAATTGTATTAAAGCCTGAAGCTACACTCTACTTTAAACCTCTCAGAACCTATAGATGAAATCTTAGGAAAAACTGTCAGAAGCTAGCTGAAGGTAAATTCTCACCAGTCAGTTTTCCGAGATCTATTTCTATAGTACCTGGTCGAGAGAGAAAAATAAAATTTCACATTGTTCATTCCTTTCCCAATCTAGGCCATTGGTCGGGGCTTTAGATCTTAAGAAGACAGTAGATTTTGCATCCTCTTTGTGCATGCCTCATAGGGTCGTTCAATACTACAAGAAATATTTACTGTTTTCCGGGCTGAAGAAAAATAACAAAATGGTATTTGAAAGGATTTAATTACTGTATGATCAGACACTTGGCCAAATTGGAAGCTGATATTCAGAGCCCAATAGGAAATTTTATTAAAACTTCTCCCCTAAGCTAAATGTATCCAGAGAGAAAGAAAACATTCTAGTATAAGTAGATGGATGTATCAGTCCTTTGATATCATCCAAGCTGCAATCAAATTCTTTGAGGAACTAGAAGCAATTATCCTTATCCCACCTAAAATGCAGCTCTAGAAACAAGTCAAAATCTACCTAACCCTTTATAACAATGAACTTCACTTATTCATCTTGAACTTCTAGCCTTAGGGAACAAAGGTCCTTCTTAGAGAAATCTGTGTTCTTTCCCTGTGCCTTTAAGATGTAAATGTGCTACCTGGTCTTCCCCAAGAACTCTAATCTCCTCTCGGCCATCTCCTTAAAAAGTCAGCTTCAGGGAGGCAATTCCTAAGAAAGAAAACAAAAACAAAAACAAAAACAAAGGCAGGAGGTAAGAGGCTTTTTTAAAATAGCACCCTGGGAAAGTTGAAATCCAATTACATAAGATCACTGAGCAAGCCACTTGGCTTAAAAAGGTGAGTTCTTCAATATGGTTTTTCTTTGACTTACTTGATTTTGATTGGCTTAGGTTTTGGGGACCATGGCTCCAAAGTACCCTCCAGACATTGGGAATTACCCTGCTTATAATTATCTTAGTACTCTCCCAGTTGCACTGCATTTTTTCATAAGCTTTAAATGGATGTTCGCCATCACTAACCACCAAGCAGATGGTCCCCTTAAGACTGAAATGTCAAAAAAGGAATGAAGAGAATGATTGACCAAGGGAAAAAAAAAGAGTAAACTTGAAGTCATGGCTGGTGAATATCACAGAGATTCAGAAAAAAAAAATATATTGAGACCTATGATTAACACATAGTGGATCAGTAAAGGCTACAAGAACTACAGGTGGGAATGATGTTAACTCCTTAGATTTTGATCACATCTCTCTGTTAAGCTGAGAGCCTGATCAAAGGGGAGGATTATGAAAGAAAGAAGAAAGAAAGAAAGAAAGAAAGAAAGAAAGAAAGAAAGAAAGAAAGAAAGAAAGAAAGAGAAAGAAAAAAAAAAGGTCAAAAATGGAGTCACTTGTGCTAATCCTCATGTCAAACAAAGACTTAATGCCTAATCTAATTGCAGTTTCAACCACTCTCAGGAATGTAATCTTTAACCCATCAATCTGGAATTACCTGATCAGCCCTAGTAAGGTAATCTGCCTGTTAGACTCCTGCTTTCCCCCAAATAAAGTGACTTTGCCTGAAACAACCCATTCTCCCCTAGAAACTTCTTAAACTTTTTGCCACATCCTCCCAAACCACCCCCCCAATGGCCACCCACCAAAGTCTTCCATTTTGAACAGCTCCTTAGAGCTCCTTTCTATCTGCTAAGATGGGGTGCTGCCTGATTCATGAATCATTAAATAAAGTCAATTAGATCTTCAAATTTACTTTATCGAATTTTGCTTTTTAACAGATTGAGTTGTCATTCATACATGAACAAACCCACAAATATAATGTCATAAATGTTTAGGTGTGTTATGTGTGCATATGTGTATGTGCTTGTTAAGTAGATCCTGCCTATTTGTTGAATAATTCATTAATATATTCACATATGTGTATATAAAACAAGCTATAAAAAATGTTTAGACATTGGGGAATGATACCATAAATGTTGGGATAAATGGTAATTGCCAAATGTCACCGAATTGAATTGTGAAGGAAGAGGAATGCTGAAATTTGATTAAAATAAAAGATAAATGGTGTGATGTGAACTCGAGGGAAGAAGGGTTGTACATCATGTTTTTATTTACCATCCTATTAATGTATATATTTTTTTGCTGTAGGTGAGGGAGAGAGAAATGAAAATGTTTTCCATGGGTCTTTGGAAGAGAAGGGCACTGGAAATAAGGGAGTGAAAAGTTATGCTTGTACAAAGAATGTGGCCAACCTCCCTCCCCCACACCCTCCACACTTCAATTCCTGCCAGGCAGGCACTGGAATCTTTTGTAGAGCACCATTATAGTATCAGAAAGTAACACAATCACAAAGGAGAGAAGAAAGGCTTGATCTGCACGCGGTGACTCTAAAAAGCCCCCCTGTGAGGATGACTGTGGCAGCACTAAGTCAGAAGAAAAGACCTACCCAGCTAAACTGTCATGTCTAAGAGAAGCTCTGAAGCTGGCGAGGAAAAACATTTCTCCCCCGAATGGCTTTCATTTATTTTATTTTTTATAGTTAGTACAAGAGATAATGCAGCACATTTGTGTAATTTCGTCCTGAAGCTTGCCTCTTGAGCAAGGACTCTCAGATCTCACGCAAGCCTATCTGGCTTCTCATCCCACCCACTTCAGGGAAAACTCTCACGTTTCTCTTGTGAAATACGCTTGAGAGGTTATCATGAGCATTGGCAGGGGACGGCAGTATTGATAGATAATCCAGACCACGCGCGCAGATGCGCACACGCACATACACAAGCTTAGAAGCTTCTCTCTTCATTCACTTTGTGGGTCGGAATATTCTCATATTGCTCCCATAACACATCACCTCATCCCAGCCCCTTTATTCCTCCAAGAATAGCATGGGATCTCCCAAATTGGCGTGTTACTTTCTCAGTAAGGAAATAGGAAAAATCCAATAAAATATTATTTAACGGCCTCTAACACAGCCTCCCCCGCAGGCACCCCTACCCCCTCCACATCCCACTCCACACTTACACATACACAATGCGCACACGATTATTTCCCTCATCTTACAATGTAATTCTGGCGGTTTCATGGGCCTTTGCTGGTGCTAAGGCCTAGTATGTTTGGAATCTGAAAGCTGAAGGAAAAAATAAAAGCTAGGTGGGACCAGAGGAATTATTACCTTTTCCTGGATCAACATTCTCTTATGTGATTTCCTCTCTCCAGGGCTGCGAAAAGTATCCCTAAAATGGAGAGGTAGAAGAAGGAAAAGAAAAGGTTAAAGAAAAATGGACAACCATAAAAAGATTTATAATTTACTTTTCAAATAAATCAGCAAAGGGAGGCCCAATCTGCCATTTGCTCGGAGGGCTCTGGGATCCCACACTGAATAATGTGCCATGGCCCATTTTGATCGGCACTGAAATTAACAATCAGTCAGCCACTTTATGAAATATTATCTTTGTTAGCTTTACCACTAACAAAAATACACTTCCAATTTTTCACATCCACACACTACATCTATTAAAGCAATCTGGGAAATTAGTTTGAGATAAACTGTACAGCAATTTTATTCATAGCTTCCCTGTATCTCACACTGTTAATCTGCATCACAGCTCACTAAATAGTGCCTAATGTTTATTGCATTTAACTGAATGTATACGATTCTGAGGGTACGCCAGGGACCGATTATCATAATTATACATGTTTCTATGGTAACCCACAAGTCTATCAGTTTTGATTCATTATATTGTTATACCTTCTAGCACTTTCTAATTATTAGGTGCCCATAAAAAGTCTCAGTCTTGCTGTTACTATAGAAATGAGCTATAGACAGGCCTCAATTGTTAACCCTTAGAGGACCAAAATATATAGACGCAGACAGCTGGTAGCTACTCACGTAACTGAATAGCTAATAATTTCATCTATTACTTAAATTCATAATTGATTTGCTGTTATTAATTTCTGAAAATATTTCACTTAGACAACTCAAGAATGATCATCTCAGATTTTATAAAATTGCCCTGACTTTGAGATTCTCTATCCCTGATGTGTACCTTCAAGGTGGGATAAAAGATACAAAAACACTAATGCAGCACTGAATTAGCGAGCATAAAGTGCAAAATCAAAAGTCTTTCAGGACCGATTTCTTATTTCATATATAAAGACACAGTTGTTGGTGTAAACATAGAATTATATGTTAAGGGATAACTTAGATAAATCAGAAAATAATGGCGAAAACTGAAATGCACTGAGAGCCTTTAAATCAAGCGTCTAAAATTGCTTCACTGCAATATGGCTATTTAGGTATAATTTAATATTGCTACTTAAATTGCAATTTGTAATTTAATATTTTCATTTTACTTTTTCTTCTGTATTCACTAACAGAATCCTGTGAAAATTGAAAGGGACTGAGCAGTTTCATTGTCTCTCTAACCCTCCTGCTATTATAGTTTTCAATTAGAAGTGCCTTTTAATTTAGATCAGGAAAGCTCTCCTAAAGTGACAGCTCGCCCTTCACACTGCATATCTATTTATTTCGGAAGTCAACACACCATTCAATAACCTGAGAACAGCCCTGATTGCTATGCTAATAGTATTCAGAAATATGTCGACACCGATCGAAACAAGTAAACTAAGGCTAATTCATAAAGTGAATAATAAAAGGCAGAGGGAAGCCTTTCATACCTTCTACTACTTCAGCTGGAATCCTAAGCTTACAAATTTAATTTTTTCCCCTCCCTCAGGGAAATGAACACTATATGATAACCAAACTGAAATTAGATTTTACCTAATATTACAGCCTTGCCTATTTGACGCGGCTTGTTTTATTATATAAAGCTGCAGTGGGAAGCAGCGGAGACAATGACCGTGGATGTTAATGCTTGTGTGATCTAGGAGATGCTTGCTTCAGCCGCAGCTTTCTTCAGCTAAGAGCTAAATGCATTTTGCTTTTCGAGGTGGGGGGAGGAGAGGGAAAGCCATAAGAATTTTAAATGTATGCCCACATTAAAAAACAACAGCACATGTTGGGTAACCATTTTCTTCATATTACAAGCCCAAACCACCAATGTCCATAGGAGCTCCCCACCAATTAGGCATAAATCAGATTGTATAAGCAACAAAAGATATGGTCATTTGCATGTTGAAGTTCAAACTCTTTTAAAAAGACAGAGAACCGACCAAAGGCTTTTGTTCGCAATTCTTACATTGCCATTAGCATCAGAGAAAAGTAGATTTACCACTAAATAGAAATTTTAAAATAGACTAAGAATAAATTAAATCAGATAGTTTAAAAATCTATTCATCAATATACGCATATATTACTGCCTGTATGTATAGAGTCTGAAATTGATTATATCGAATTCACATTAAAATACGTCTCCTCCTATACCTAGGAATTGGTTATCTAGAATAATTGCACTATATCTGCATGATATTTATACTTACCCATAGAAATTAAACTAACCTTTAATAATAAACATCTTATTTTCCTCTTGTTTATACTTCCATTCCCATGATAATCAATTAGTCACTCCAAGACCCAATTCACTAGCGCCCTCCAAAAATCTACAGATCTTTTTCAGACATTTTAAACTAAGCAAATATGTACATACCTTCATAAAATCTAACAAAATATACAAACATGCAGAAAAATGTTACTATTTCTAGATGAGTCACAGAACTGTATGGGAAAAACAGTGATACAAGGGCCAAGATTTCATACACTTGATTAATAAGACTTAAAGCATCACTAAAAGCTTCTGAAAACAAGCATAATCTGGTGTGTGCTTCTTGAGAACACCTAAAAATCACTGTTAAATTAGCAAATCCTGGTTGTGGGGGTAGGGGGGGTGGGGGGGGCTGGGGGTCAGATGCCGAGGTCACCAGGGCGATTAGGCAAAGAACACAGAGAAAGTAAGTCGTTCAAGCAGCAAGCATATTACCACCTGGGATGTCATTTATTTCCTAGAGATAGAGTTGAGTTAGGTCTCTGCATGGTAAAACCATGAATTAATTATACTCTGCCCACCCCCAGTGAGCATAAAGTGCTCAAATTTTCTTTTTGGGTGATAGGGGGAAAGATGACTTATCATTCACGGTTGGATGTTAAAATCCCAGAGGAGAGAGCCAATAAAAGCAGCTCCCAGTGACAAAAATCCAGGAGCTGTACCATCACTATCCATCAAACTGAAATGTTTTAGGATTCATATTTATTTGCACCACTTTGCCACAGAGGAAAATGTCTAGTCAACTAGAGAATGTATAAATTCTTGTTTTTTGATGCTTCATAGAAAAGTGAAAAGACATTAGCGAGTTGTGATTTCCTTCAGCAGAGAACAGGTTCGTTTTGAGAAGGCTGGTCGGTGGTGAAGGGAGGCTCACAGACCCACACAGCGGGCCTCAGGCATTGTTCCCAACCCCCAAGTGGAGTGTCAGTTCCCCAGCAGAGCATCAGCCAGGCCCTTGACAGAGGGCCAGGCCAGGCTCCCCTCCTTGGAGTGTCAAGGGTGAAGTAGAAAGATAACGTCGTTTCTGTGGGTTTTCATTCAGGGGCCCCGGGGCGGTGGATCTTTTTCCAGTTTAATTACGAGAAATCAGAAAAGGATATAGATGGCTTGCTCCCAGATTAGGAAACAGCCAGGAAGGGTAACAGAGTGGGGCGAGATAAAAGAAAATGAATTCTGATCCAAGGGAAGGAAGATGTTCTGGGGAGAAAAGTGGAGGAAGAGAAAGAAGACCAGGGGAGACTCCGCTAAGCAGCTGCCATAAGCAAAAAGTACTCACCGACTCTATTCATACTAATACCCTTCCTTGCTGATTTTCTTTTATGGACATTTAACATAGGTAAATGTGTGCCTTTTAACTGTCAATTGCCTAACAAGCACTATGGTATATAATTGTCAACGCCTGTAGAAGCACTGTGGTTCTAGGCAGGACTGGGCTACAAAAATAAAGTGATAAAGGAGTCTCTCCTCCAGTAGATACAATGTGATCTCAAAATAAGAGGAGATCAAAGTATTTTACTGTATTTATTTTTCTCTGGGCCTATGTGTTATTTCAGTAAAATACTACATTGCTTATGCTTAAGGAACACACAAAAAAATTAAGTACTTTAGCTTCTCCTTTTAAGCATGTGAAGAAAGGAAAATAAAAGAATATAGTCCCCTCTCTCTCTCTCTCTCTCTCTCTCTCTCCTGTTTTTCTCTTTTTCCCTACAGTTTTCTCTCTTTCTTTTATTTTATCAGTGTATCAGCAAAACAGTCATTATTATTCACTCAGGAAAACAGTCATTTCAAGAGGCTAATCAGGAATACTCACAATTTATGTTTAGTTTTTACACTACTTGGAGTTTAAAAATGAAAAATCACCAGGATCAACAAATATCTGTTCGAGACTCACCATCTGGCTAATAGAAAGAACTAGGATATTTTACTCATAGCATATCTGGGCTCCCATGTGTTCCTTACCAGCAAGTAGCTTATATTCTATTCCATAGGCAAGACATATATATACTAAACCATTAAATAGACACCATGCTTACTGAAAACCAGTAAGTATCAACCAATAAGTACTCTGTGGCTCAGGTAAGGCTGGGGCGACTAGTGAGGGATGGGATGACCAAGGACTTGAACCTGGACTACAAGGAAGGGTGGGTATAACTCATGGACGGGAAGTGCAGAAATATATTTGGCAAACCTGGAAATAGGAACTCCTGAAGTGGATAGTTTATGAAGATAGAGAAAAAGCAGGTAGATTAGAGAATATTAACTGATTGGTTAACCAGTATGAGTATTATGACATTGTAACAGAAAAATCATTAACAGTGTTTTTGAATGGAAGATATAGCTGTGTTTTGAGGAGGAATAAGTTGGAAATCATGTGCCGGAAGACTAAAATGAGCAAAGACTTTGGCTAAAAAGCCAGTTAGAGGCTCTTATACTACTCAGACAGATGTTTTACCAAAAAACTTATTGGGAGAGGAAAAAGAAGTGAAGATGATGAAAGAGAAATAAGATATACACATTATGTAAGGAGAGGAAGAGATCAAGAGTGAGTCCAAGTAACAAAGCAAGGAAACCAAGAGTATGTTGATGCAGTGGTATACATAGGTTGGGGGGGGCAAGAGAACCAGCTTGATGGTTAACATATTGTTGGAAACTGTGATGAAGTCCAGCAGTTCAGAAAATTACCTTAAGAAAGAGGTCATTAATTATCATTCTCAAGATCATGCATGTGTCTACCCTTTTGTGTTTCAAATGAGCTGGTAGGCAAATAGATATCAGTAAATGAAAGAAATTGAGCTGTACGTGTGATATGACATTTGGTATCATAAGAATGAATCAAATCTACAAGATGTGGAAAGAGAAAAATAAATAAGAATTGAATTATATGATTTTATTCCATCTGTGAACAAAAGAAGTAAGATAAGGAAGAGAGGAAATAGAAGGAATCACAAAGAGAAAGGAGTACAAAGACAATAAGATGTCAAGAAGAGTGAAAAATACAATAGCCTAAGGTTGGTGTTAAGGCTAAGAGAAGTTTTAGTGATCTTGAGTTCGTGTGTGTGTGTGTGTGTGTGTGTGTGTGTAAAGTAAGAAAAAAAGAAATACATCTGAAGGCACACACGAGGAGATGTTCATGAAACAGGAGATGAGATGTTCCACTGTGAAAAGCATTAGTTGCTTCCAGAGGTGAAGGCACAGGGGGCAAAGGTGAAAAAGGCCCAGAACTTTCCATTTAGACCTGGAAATGGGAACAGGGGACGTGCTCTTCTTCTGAAAAAGAAAGAAGAGAAAAAAGATGGTGATCCAGGAATATTCTGAGGTTTAAAGAGAATATGTACACCAGGATATAAGTAGAGAAGAAGAAGAATACATGCCAGATGGTTTCAAACTAGGAACAAAACTGGTGGGTAAACCAGGCTTTAAAAGAATGAACTGAATTAGGCCAAAAAGTACAATTAATATTGGAGAGTGAAGGGGCAGGGAGCTAGTATTGCTAATGTGAACAATAGCCACCTGGATTTTTACTGCTAAGTAAAGCTTTCATCTGCAAATCTTGGAAGACTACCAGGTGGGAACAGTGAGACAAACAAAACTGTCAGCAAAAAAGGACCATCTTAAAACTCAGTTCAATTAGACATATATTTCTTGAGCATTGATTACATGCCAGGCATGATATTAGCTATTAGCAGGGGAATTTTAATGGTATTCTGGGACCTGGAAGCATGCAAAAAGATGAAAATAAAATTTGTGCTAGTTTCCTAAAACTCTAAAAATGAGCATTCTTTAGCCAGGGAGACTCAAGATGACATGCAACAGGAATTCAGATGCTCTCTCCATTCTTTTCAATCTTCACTGATAAGAACTCTGCATTTCCAGCAAAGAAAATGAAACAAAATTTAAAAACTGAGGATTGGACAAACTAAGATCCTACTGATAATGCTATGGTGCCACCAAAAGCCAGGAAGAAACCATGTGAGCCCATTATTGTCCAACTTCCCACTCATCAATCCCAAGGCTGCCGGTTTCCTTATGACCTGCAACAAAGCGTGACCAGGGAACACATGGAAAGGATGCCTTGCAATTATTAAGTATTAAATGACCACTCTGTTAAGAATGGCGTCTCTGTCATCTCATAAAATCTTCACATCTTTATGAAGCAGATATTATCATCCCCATTCTACAGGTAAGGAAACTGACGCTAATAGACAATAAGTAACTGCCAAGGTGAGTAAATCAGTAGCAAGCAATTGCTGATTCAAACGTAGTGGCATCTTTTGTCAAAGGCTGTATCTTTTTCCCCCTTTGCCAGTGACACTCAAGCCTGGCTGCTTATCAGAATAATGTGAAGTTTCAAAACATATCAGACGCCTGGGCCTCATCACAGACCAATTAAATCGGAATGTGTGTGGGCGTGGAACTGGCATCTGTGTGCTGAACAGTCTTCCTGGGTGATGCTAACGAGCAGTCACCACTGAGAACCACTCTTCCCCACCAAGCTGCCGTAATTCAGGTGTCTTTCATCCTTCCGCCTTTCCCTGACTTCCTCAAAGTCAGTCTACCTTTTTATTAGTGTTTACGTTGGACAGTGAGAGCCAACAATATGTCAGTTAGCTTAGGTTTTCAAATTCCTGGTTTTCTCACCTGTAACTGGCTCTGCTAGCCAAGAGTTTATGATTCCGTGATTGTTACGTACAACATGGCTGTTTTTTTTTTAATCTAAATTTAGTTGCATATGTATCTATTTTACACATGATATTCACAATTTTTAGAAAACTGTTTTCCACTCTTTTTAGATTTTACTAATATATACCCACCATTTCTCAAGCACTATCCCGGGGGCTAGGAATATGGTAAGGAAAAGGTAAAGACAGCTAATTAGTAGAGGCAGGATTTGAATCCAGCCTTTCAACTCTGGGTTCAGTTCTCTTTCTGCTCCTTGCACTCCTACAGAGTATATTTATGTAGCTATAATTATTAGGGGGAAAGCTGTTATAAACTGTGGGTTGGGCAGCTAGAGTGGCTCAGCGGTTTAGTGTTGCCTTCAGCCCAGGGTGTGATCCTGGAGTCCCGGGATCAAGTCCCACATCAGGCTCCCTGCATGGAGCCTGCTTCTCCCTCTGCCTGTGCCTCTGCCTCTCTCTCTCTCTGTCTCTCATGATTAAATAAATAAAATCTTAAAAAAAAAATAAAGTAAAAATAAACCGTGGGTTGCCTAGGCAAACATGAAGTTTATACTTTATATGCTCTGTGTATGACTCAATCTGCCCCCAAACAGTTTCCTACTATTCTATCCTAATTCTCCTTCCAAAATAAAGTCTGAATTTCTCCATCTCTTTTTTTTTAATTTTTTTTAATTTTTATTTATTTATGATAGTCACAGAAAGAGAGAGAGAGCAAGAGAGAGAGAGATGCAGAGACACAGGCAGAGGGAGAAGCAGGCTCCATGCACCGGGAGCCCGACGTGGGATTCGATCCCGGGTCTCCAGGATCGCGCCCTGGGCCAAAGGCAGGCGCCAAACCGCTGCGCCACCCAGGGATCCCTCTCCATCTCTTTTGAACTAGATGGTAAAGATAAAAAGATGAGGCTTCAGGAATTATTATTATTACCTGCCACTTACAGAGCACCTGATTAAGAGAAGCTTAAACAAATCACTTCTTTCCCACCAAGAAGTCTGAACACTAGCGGCTATTAATACTGGTTCAATGGCTCACAGATGTCAAACCTAGTACATCTGTTATTCTCATGACCAGAGTGACAAGATGGTGATAAGATGGATGCCACAGTGCCATCTCTCACATCTACATCCAAGGCAGACTAAAAAAGAAAGGGACTGTGTCAGTTTGTCTGCCCCTCCCATCAAGAAAGCAAAAACATACCCTGATTTGCAGCTCCTTTGAGCTCACTACCCATGTCAACTGTGTTACCTGATCATCCCTAAGTACAAGGGAGACTTAGAAAATGTGTTCTTAGCTTTTCTTGCCTCTTTGGAAATAGTCTCTAGTCACACAGTCTTTAGAAGCCATATTTAAAACGTACTGCATTTGAGAGGAGATGTGAACCATAAGGAGCGCTAGCCTTTTCTCTTCTGTTCATTCAGATCTATTAACTAAGCTGAATGTTTTCTTGGAAAGCGCAGAGCTTCAAACCAAGGAAACCAGGCAGTTTTAGACAAGAAGGGGTCGAACGCCAATGATAGCTGTCTGCATCTGGAAACACCAAAGGGACTAAAGCCCTGGTGATGGGTAGTGGGTAAGACAGCTGCTCATAAACAACAGAGCTCCAAAGAAGAGGTCTGGGAAAGATCGTAGAAACATGAAGACACAGTTTCGATGAGAGTTGGCCCTCTCTCCAAGTAAACTGATTCTAATATTGTAAAAGTCATTTCATTTTTTAACAGCTTTATTGAGATATAATTTAAATATCATAAAATTCACACATTTAAAATGTACATTTCAATGGTTTTTAGCATATTCATAGATATGTGCAAACATCACCACAGCCAATTTTAGAACATTTTTATCCTCTCCAAAGAAATGCTATCACATCACCTTTCTATCCTCCAACCCTTCCAGCCCTAAGCAACCACTAATCTGCTTTGTATCTTCATAGAGGTGCTTATTCTGGACATCCATTCAAATAGAAGTATATGATATGTAAGTAGTCTTTTGTGACTGGCTTCTTTCACTTGGCACTATGGTTTCAAGATTCATCCATGCTGTAGAATACATCAAGTACCCCATGCCTTTTTATGACTGGATGATATCCCATTGCATGGATATACTACATTTTGTTTATCCATTCATTACTTGATGGACATCTGGATTGTTTCCACCTTCAGGCTGCTTCTGAATAATGCTGCCATAGACATTTGTGTGCAAGTTTTTGTGTAGACATATATATTTCCTTTTCTCTTGGGAATATACATGGGAATCAAATTTCTGGGTCATATGATAACTCTGTAATAACCATTTAAGGAATGCCGGAATGTCTTCCAAAATATCTGTATCATTTCAGATTTCCACAAATAGCATATAAAGTTTCTGATTTCTACACATTCTCACTGACATTTGTTATCTGATTTATTATTATTATTATTATTATTATTATTATTATTAATTCTAACCCTCCTGGTTGGTGTGAAGCGATATCTCATTGCCATTTTGATTTGCATTTCCCTTATTACTAATGCTGCCAAGCATCTCTTTCTGTGTGTATTCTCTATTTTTATATCTTCTTTGGAGAAGTATCTATTCAAGTCCTTTGCCCATTATTGATTGGGTTATGTCTTTATTGAGTTGTAGTTACTTGTATATTCTACACATAAGCCTAATGTTAGCTGTACGATTTGTAAATATTTCCTCCCATTTTTTGGATTCCCTTTTCATTTTGTTGATAATGTCCTTTGAAGCACAAATGATTTTCATTTGGATGTTGTCCAATTTATCTTTTTTTCTTTTGTTGTTCATGCTTTTAGTATCATGAATATTTAGTCCTATATTTCATTCTAAGATTTTTATAGTTTTAGTTCTTACATTTGGGTTTTTGATCTTTTATGAATTAATTTGAGCATATGGTGTGAGGTAAGGGTCTAACTTCACTCTTTCTCATGTAGCTATCCATTTGTTCAAAAGATTATATTTTGGCCATTATTTGATTTTGATGCCTTCGTTGAAAATCAGTTGACAATTGATGCATGAGTTACTTCTGGTCTCTCAACTATTCTATCAATTTATATGTCTGTCCTTGTAACAGCACACTATCTCTATTACTATTGCTTTGGAGTTAAGTTTGGAAATCAGGAAGTGAGAGTCCTTCCATTTCACTAATTTTCAAGATTGTTTTAGCTACTTTGAATCTTTTACAATTGTAAATCTCTTACGATTTAGAATCAGCTTGCCAATTTCTACAAAGAAGCCAACTGGGATTCCAATAGGGATGGCATTCTATCTATAAATCCAATTAGGGACCATTGCCATCTTAACAATATTAAGTTTTCTGATCCATAAACTGCTTCTAATATTGTAAAAGACATTTCCTACTATCACTTTGTTTGCCTTTGTTCCGTTTTTGGTTTTTTTTTTTTTTTTTTTTTTCAGTTTATTGGTCATGTGTAAAGGAGCATATAATAGGGAAACAGAGAATCAAAATACAGTGGTATGGACAAGGAACCATAATTAAGGAATAGAACATGGTTCCTGTGAATACACCCAGGTAGAACAGTTCCCTCCAAGGTCAATCTTTTCTGTTTGAGGGGAAATCCTAGGCATTCCATTCCAGAGCCTCATTTGGGTCATCTCTTTCTTCTACATGCTGCAGCCCCTGGGCTCCCTTCTTTTTTGTTTCTGTGGCTGCCATGGCAACAGTTCATATGGGCTGGAAAAGAAAAGCTGAGGCCTCTCTGGTGCCATCATTAGTGCTACTCTGGCCAGCAGGGGGTGCCAAGAAGAGCAGCCACTCCCACTTTCTGTTTGTAACAGTTCATACCCACCCCCAAGAAAGCTGAGGACCTGGAAGTGAAAAGGTGGCATGTGTACTTCTACAAAAAGAGATTGTGAACTCTCTGGAGAGGTTTTTAAGAATTTGTGAGGATTTAACTAAGAATTCATGTCAGAACAAAATTTATGAGTGATTAACTAGATCAGAAAATTGAAACTTTTAAATTCTAACTGCAAAATACGATCTTTCCAGAAATCAGAGATCATCTTATTTTTATTTACTGAATTTGCCACACAGATTTAATTTTACATTTCCTGCTCTTGAAAGATTCACACACACGTTAGCCTCTCTTCTTTTTATGCACAGTGCATTGAACATCCTAGGGAATTAATAAATGTTTATTAAGTTAAACTCAAATGCCTGGTCTCCAGATACTGAAGCAAATTCTATTTCCATTTAACATATAGCAGTGGATCACCCACCAATGCTTTCCCAGCACCATAGTGCGAATTTCAAGGGGACACAGGGTTTTTATTTTACAATTCCATTTCATGTATGCATCAGAATATTTTACCTCACACACATGGGCAGGCGAGCTGCTATTAAATTAAAATGTGATGCCAAATACACTTTAAAAGAACTGTGGAGAGCAAGGTAATGGCCTCCTCTCACCCTCCCAGAGTAGCATCATGTGGATAGTCATGGATTAATATTTCTGGATTTGTATTATGTGGAATAATTTCCACATCTCTGACCTGTGAGCTAGAAGTCTGGACATCTTTGATGCCTATGACCGGCAGTTTTTACCTTTGCAAATCTTTTGGTATGCAACCAGTGCTGCATGATACACGTAGTTGACTAAATATTTATCAAATATTCATACAGTTACTCAGCGGATTAATTATTGAACAAGCTTCCACTGAACTATCTTTCTTTTTGCTACAGCTAATTCTCTGTTGCTCAGTTGACATATGTTCTGGGGAAGCAGGGAAATAGCCAACTCAGCAAGTTTTATTACTTTCAAGGTTATGCATTTAAGTGTGGGAAAGCAAGACACACATGAAAGCCCACATCACTGATTTGGCTTGCTTAAAAGATTATTTAAAGATACACATGAACCTCCTAATGGGTTTGGCTTCTTTTTTCTTTTTGAACAAATTTAATTTTTAAAGTAAATTTTTTATAACCTATTAACTGACAAGGAAAGGGAACTCTTTAAATAGGTCAGAATAATTTTTATTTTTGTGGGGACTTATTACAAAATATTGTCTGGTGCATTGTTTCATTTACTTTTCCATAGGAAACCCAAGAGGTCTTCTCTAGTCCCATTTTACAGAGGAGGCAGATCAGGTTCTGGGTTATCCATTGATTTCCCCAAATTCCCACAGCTAATAAGTGGCCAAATTGGCACTGGAACTTGTGTCTTATTTTATCCAATATAGCATAATTGTGTATAACAAAGGGAAAAAATGGAAATAGTTGCTATTTGGATAAATAGATTTTTGTTTTAGCAATTTTTTAATTGTTCTCTGTATTTAGAATTGGAATTACATTATGCACAATTCTTCTCTTGTTCTTGATAAGCAATACCACAAAGCAGTTACTGTTCCCATAAACCAGAGAAGAAACAGGGGAGGAAATAGCCCTGGGATCTTGGCTGCTCACAGAGCAGCTGCTTTAGAGCCTTAGGATAGGTAGAAACACGATGAGCAGGTGTTTGGTGACAAAGCATTCATGTCATGACTCTTTTTTTTTTTTTTTTTTTGGTATGTTTAACTTAGAATTTGTACTCTTCAGGGGAATATCAATTTCTTTATGGAGTTTGGTTTCTACTTTCAGTTAGATCTAGAGGAGGAATAGATCTCAAACTACCATGTATCACGAATCTCAGTATTTCTAGGTTTAAATCCAATGCAGTGTTCTCATTTCCATTTTTTAAAAATTGTGTCATCAAGCTTTTTTCCGCATTAAACATTCTTAGCAAAACATAGTTTACTTCTAAATGCTACATTTCTTGATTTTTCTCTAAGGATATTACCATAATCTACCCATTTTGGCAGTCTGCTCAAAATCTTAACAATAGGAATTTAAACAATATTTTTGGCATCATGGTAAATAAATATGGTGAAATAAAACACTTGAACATGCCTTCAAATTATCCTTTTGTAAGAAATGTTTAAAAGAAAACTATTTTCTATACACATGACCATTAATATCTATTATAGATAGGCCAGGATTTCAAGGTTACTGACCAACCATTAATTTCTAATGTATTATCTCAAGTAAATAATAATACAAGTTACAACATTATCAGCAGATGTGTTCATGTTGTAAAACACGGATGGTATATTTAATTAGTGGTAAGTAATACAAATGCTTGACATAAACTCTTGAGACTTCAGATATGGAGATGTTTTGTGAAAAGCTTTGAAATCCACTGGCATACGCCATTCTTTCATTCAAGACAAATATGTGGGCGAATCAGCAGGAGTCCATTCTGGCTTCCAGGGAGTGCCCTGGAGCTGTCCACAGGAAGGTGCTGGAAAAGGCAGCCGCAGATGGTCCAGGTACACAATTATTTCAGCCCGAAATGCAGCAGAATAATCAGACTCATGTTAGAGTATTGGTACAATGTACATGACCTGGAAACTGCTTCATGAAGGTTGCAGGGCCATCTCCAATCTCCTTTGATAATTATTTTTAAAAAGATGATTTCTCTAAAAAATAGGGAGAAGAGTCAAATAAGACAAGGAATAGCTTATGTAGTCTCATAGATGTAAATGACATTACTAATATGTACCTGGCTGAATTGCTAAATAATTGGCATTTTATCCCAGAACATTTAAAGTTCTTTATTAAATAATATAAGTTCAGATTGTATAGATTTTCTTAGTGTTTCCAACTCCATGTTGGAAAATCGAACGTCATTTTAAAAATCGGCTATTTACCCCCAGTAGAATTGCCCTTCTAGTAAACTGAAAGGGAAGGGGACAAAAGGATTTGTAGTTCTAGCAATATACAAGGACTGACTTTCAGATCCATGGTAAAGGTCAGGTGTAATATTCAAAAACAAATTAAAAGGCAGCCATTCTATTGGACTCAGAAGATTCCAGCAAGCATTGGGCACCCATGGGCATTGGCTCAAAATGTGTTTATTGTGATCACACCCCAGATGATGCTGCAAGCACTATTAAGGACCCTATTCACCACCATCCTTCTTGCATTATGTATGCAGTTATTGTTTTGCATTATGCACTATCTAAAATGATACAAAAACATTTTGCTGAAAAATAAACCACTGGTTTTATGCTTAACACCAGGATTACAAAATGTGATGTCATGAATTATTCATATCATTCGATTTAATGTAATCATTTTCTCCCCAGCGCTAAGCCTCTGTGAATGGTGTCCTATGCAGCCACTGTTTTGAAGAACTTAATACTAGGGGGAGAAACACCTGGCATTAACTGACAGTGAATTAGGCTCATTGTCACTTTGGAAAAAAAATTGCAATTTAATCTTTGATCTTCTGTACATCCTAATTCCAAGGAGCATTTATCAACACCACAAAATGAACCAACCTTAGGAATTTATAGAAATATTGACCTCAACATTTAGGCATAGGCATATATAAAAGTACTCACATACATTTAAAATTTGAACTACAGAATGGAATTCACCTTTGTTTTTTTCGAAGCAATGATGGAATGTATTTGGAATGTGTTTATGCTAATATCAAATAGATTTTGATACACATTTATAATTTATTTAGATCAAATCTTTCAAAGGAGTATGGACCTTAGGACAAAGCATGTTGAGAAAGATAAATACATCAATGCAACTTAGCCTACAGATTAAAGTAATTTATCTTTAAGGCAGTCCAAAAAAAAAAAAATCAAAACCAAGAGTAGAGAGTGCTTCTAAATGCTTGAAACTTTATAGAGAAAGGACAGACATTGGCTTAAAACTGGTAGGAGCAACTTTTAAGAATCAGAATCCCCTTCTGGTAGCTTATCTTTGACTTTTAATCCATGCTTCAATATGGTGAAGTTATCCCAAAATATTTCCATTATCCTTAAATGAGCAGATGCTTCATTCTGGGATTGAATATAGAAACGTGTTATAGTGAGAAGAGTACAGAGCCAACAAACCTGACTCCTATTCCCAGCCTGTTTCCCTGCCCAACTCGTGAGCTTCTAAAAGTGCTAATATCACCTGCCCTACCACCCTCGGAATGATGGAGGAAGACCCAAATGACATAATGAGTGGTAAAACACACGAGGTGATTCACAAATATGAGGAGCTATTATTTAAAACCAAAAATGTCTATAATTTGTACACATTTGCAATATACATAAGTGTTCAAATGGATAAGTAAAGATACTTTATGGGCATCAGTAACAAAGAAAGATAAGTTTAAAAGAAAGGAATTCACTCAATAAGAAAAAAAGAACACCATACCAATTTAAGAATTAAATGGTACGCAAATCTATATAGAATAACTTACCCATATAATTAGCAAGAGGAAGAAAAGTTTGTACATAGTGTCAGGAAAGATCTCAATTACTATTCCAGAACAATTTTTATCTCTCACAGCACCTAGCATAGCATCTTGCACACAGTTGGGACTCAGCACTGTTGCCTGATTGATAATGAAGACAGTTACCGTGGTCAATCCAACAGTAATTGAACATTCGTTTTTTTATAAGGTCAATGTAAAATCTGTCAACTGCTCCTCTGTGATAATAAATGCCTGGAAAACTTGAAACTCGGTCTTTACCAAATAATAACAAATTGACAATATTTGCTACTTTCCAAAAAAAGCAGTGGGACATTTAAGGTGTTAAGGGAGGTAGTAAGGGAGGCAGAGCAGTGAATGGAAAACATTTCTTAAGCTAATGGCTTCTTCAATTTGCTTCTACAACATAGTTTCTTTTCTACTTAATAGCCTAGGTAAAGAAAAAATTTCTCTTTCCCCCAAACTATTAGGCATTTGTCTATTAATCTTAGAAGCATACTTCAACTAGTCTCATTAACATTGTGAACTGGGCCAGGAAGAAACCATGTCACATTATAAGAACTGCCTTCCTTTCATTTCAAGAGCACCTTGACCTTCTCCAGGAGTCACGTCATATGCTCCTATCATAGTTCTCACTGCTTCCCAGGGCAGCCACCCAGTCTCCCAAGAGCCCATCTCGGCACAGGGTGGTCCTCAGAGACGGTCTGCACAGGAAGCCTCTAAGGTTGGCTTTTCATTTGCTCACTCACACATTCACTCACAGTTTAAAAAAATTATCATGTACTCAAATCCAAAAAAATGTTTGTGCTTAAAAAAAAAAAAATCTGGAGAACTGAGAACCAGAGCCAGTGCTTTAAGCCTCTCGGTGAAGCTACAGCCTAATTACTGCCTGCTGCGTGGCGCAGTTAAACACAATCAGTCAGAAAGCCTTAAAGATACAATATCCCTTTTCACAAACTGTCTGCTTGTCAATTCCAAGTCACCCCCCTGCTTTAAATCAACCAACCACAGAGCTGTTATGAACAGCAACTGATTTTCCATGCAGTGCTGCAAAACAAAATCACACCGTATCCTATTTTTAATGGCCACAGTTTTTCAACTGCATAACAAGAGTTAGCTGGCACTGCTGAGCTGAACGGTATCAAAAAAATGGGTTCAAGTAGAAATAGCATGGAACCCTTGAAGTGAACAAGTACAGACCCAATTACAAGTGCATTGTGATGCTCAGTACCAATTACATCCAAATAACAGTGGAGCAAATTTCCCCTTAATAGTTATATTGTAGACATCAACTTCTTTTATTTTTGTTCCTCCAGGATATAGCTTGATACTTAAAAGTGGGGAAAAAAGGCTGAATCATAAATATTGTTTTATTAGCATACAGTTTATTTATGCACAAAGGCTCTTCTATGGTGTCAGCTTGTAGGGACATGATATCTTGGTCATCACAGAGAGATGTTCTTTCCATAGAGTTCATGGTTTGTCAGGAATTTCACTTGGGAAAACCAGATTTTCTTTCTTGTGTATTGCTCACTAGAAACTATCTTTCCTCAAACAATATGCTTTTTAATTATTTGAGCCTTAGGGATATAAACAGGCAGTAACAGGGATTCTTTTTTTCTTTTTTAAAGAATCCTAGCCCCATCTCCAAAGAGGCGGGCAAAATTAGGCATTCCGTGAATTGAAGGAGCTGCCACTTGGGCCTTTGGGGGCTGACATATGACAGATTCCTTAATAGCTAGAAGACGAAAGAAAGAGAAATGGGAAAACAAATGAGCTGAATGGAAGTTGAAAAGATGGAAAAGAAGGTGCATACAACAAATTGATCCTTAAAACACAGAGCCAAGATAAGGGAACAGAAGAGGCAAGGGAGACCAGACTAAACAAAGCAAACAAGAAAATGTCGCTATCAAGTGTGTGTTGTGTTTTGTTGACAATCAGAGAATCACAGAGACAAGGGCTCTTCAATGTCAGCCAGTCTAACCTTGGCCCACAGACTATCCCAGCAGTCACCCTTGCTCTGCTGGAACATTCTGCCACAGACAGGCAGCTTTCATTTGTTCCTTGGGTATTAACTTCACTTTCAATTTCTTGTAGGCCAATATGGGCCCTAGAGTAGTAACAGAGTGCCACATCTTTTCAAGGCTGGCCACTCAGGCTTGAGGAAAGTAGCAAGAGAAATTAATGATGTCTCCAGGGCTTTATCAACATGTTTCAGAGGATGGGAGTACAATGTGAGCAAATAGATCTTTCGTTATTTGCCCCTTTGCTCTGCCCATTTTCTCTTTATTTGGAACTGGGAACTAGAGCACGTGGCCCAGGATTTCCCGCCAGCTTTGTATCCTTTGCTCTTTCCTCATCTCTGATTTAGCATGAGCTTCAACCTGAAACAAAATAAAGCAAAATGGGTTATCTATGGTGTGAGCTAAAATTTAAGTTCTTTAAAAGTTCTCACTTTGCATAAAAAGTAAGCTAAAGACATGCCACAGATTACAAGTAAGTGTTAGAAAACTACCAACCCATCTCTCATTCTAGAGATGAGGAAACTGAGGCCTCAGAAGAACATGATTCTAGAATACATTCGTCATCAGCAGGCAGGGCATCAACGGCCGCCACACCTGGCACTGATTCCAAGACACGCGGTAGCACTGGGAATGCTATTTATTGTACATAGTGACTCACAAATCTAGGTTATGTGAACTATAAAAAGCCTGACTCAGAGCTCCAGAGGAAGGAGCTAATACTATTGAAATATAGGACACAGATTGCAGTATTAGGATGCTTGTAGGATTATTTTCCAAGGCAGCTTTATCCAAAGCAGAACTGAATAGAGTCATACGTCCACTAACGAATATACGTCCAATTTCATAAGATAACCCAAAATACCTTTAATGACAATCAGCATACGTACTTCTGGGCATTTTTGGTGAGAGGGAGGGGGAATCAGAGGGATGGCTGAGGTGGGGGTGGAAGGGAGCCGGGAAAGGAGGCTGGGCTCTGTGAAGGGAGAAGGCCTGGGGGAAGCAGGAGAAGGCAGGAGCACCTGAGGTCCCAGGCCCACCAGCAACTGAGGACCATGACCAAGTCTTTGTCAACCTTTGCTCACTGTCTCTTTTTACCCTAGGGGAAGGCCTCCTCAGGAGACCAGGGAGAAAGGTTATAAACCTTTCCACTACCTAATCCAGACATCACCCAAAAATGTTAAGTCAAGTTTACCTTCAGGACCTTTGAATGATTTCAGTCCTTCCTGCCTTGGATCAGATTTCCCCACCCTCTGTCAATAGCTGACATTAACTTTAGTCACTGAGAGCCGAAATGACCCAAAATGCAAATGCTTGGATGAGGTAACGGTTAATCAGTGAATTAAGAAATAGAACCTATCCATCAAATGGAAAAGACTGATGTGTGATCTTTTCCTGTTTTGACGGAGGAGAGAGTCTGAAAACAGAAGGAGGGTACCAGCCACATCATGGCGAGGGAAGTGAGTTTTAAAGAACAGGGAGCCGAAGACACAGAAAGATAACTTGAGCGACATCACAACCCAGCGGGGGCGTGGAAAGAGGCTTAGCATCAAGTGTATTTTAATCTGCAGCTAGGAAAATGGAGTTTTATCCTCAAATGATTTAGGAATATTTTTGTGGGGGTGTTTGGTGGATGTTATTGAGAGTCTTATTGTTTGTTGCTTCTGTTGTTTTTAACATCTCTTGCTTCCTATAAAGAAATTTTTCCCCCAGGGGATCCTATCCCTGTAACTATACAGACTTAATTCTGGAGCACCAGTGCAATTAAAAGACGGTTCTAATTAATAGGCAATAGAATGGTTGTATGTAAAAGATTTAAGCAGTTTATGCTTGGTGTACTAAACGAATCCAAGCAAAGTCACAAAAGGCATCAGAGCCCCATTAGAATTTATCAGCTGAGATGCTTGGAATATTTTTCACACTGGATAGTCACATTGCTCTCTGCAATTGGGATTGTACTAAGAGGGGGGGGAAAGAGGGTCAACGTATTTTTCTTTACTGGTGGCAGTAAAATGGCTTCTCATTTCAGCTAAGTGGCAACCACCAGAGCAAAAGCACCCTTACTGCAGGAATGCTACTTCTGATCCACCTTAGAGAAACCGGAGAGAAACACCGTGTCCAATTTTCTAACAGTCGGCTGCGCTGAGTGGGTCAGACTGTGGGCTTTGGAGTCAGTCGCCCTGGCTTCCAGCCTGGCCTTGGCCATGTATGAAATGGGGAATCCTGGGTAGGTAACTACTCTTTCTTGTTTCAATGTCCTCACGTGTCAAATGTGCTAACATCCCCTTCTCCGAGGGCAGTTGCAAAGATTGCTTGAGTTAATTCACATAAAGTGCTCAGAATGTTGCCTTGAAACCCACTGAGCACTAGATGAATTTTGCATTATGACTGTTATCTGGGTCTATCATTACAAATCTGTGATGCTGTTGTAGAGAAACAGCACGACCAGGTATATCCCATATTTCTTATGATTATTTTGGCCAGTGGGTCTCATCATGCATGTTCAGGAGATGAGAAGAAGTTTGGAACTCTGGCATCCGAAATAAATACAGTTCTGCAATGTAATGCTGGGCAAACCATTATAAATCCACCTTCTCTTTTGTTAATGCCAATGATTTCTGAGCACTTGGGGGAAAAAAAAAGGTTGACTTCCAGTTCTTCACAGAGGCTAAACACAGTCAGTCTCAAATACTGTGTTGCTGCTGTCACTTTCTCATTTTTGAAAATTATGTCCTTGATATTCTTACTCCTACTCCTAACTCCCTACCCATCATAGAGCACCTTGGAAAAGTAACAGATTTAGAGGACTGGGCTTTGCTTGAGTTTAAGAGTGAGAAGGCAGGGAGTAAGGAGTTAAGGGGGACGCCAGTGATCACTTTGCTACTCTTGTCAACTCCCCAATTTCTGAACTCTCTGCCTACAGTTTGAGAATCATCCCTTGGTTGGCACAGTGTGCCGTCCTCACAGCCACAGCACAGATGGTGCACTGGCCATACTCAGGGCTTGAATGGGGGGAATTGGGTAGCCACCATGCAGCATCCAGGCAGTGGTGGTTGTGTTTTAGGGGCAGCTTCGGGCTCCCAGTTCTGTGCTATCAGAAGTAAGTCTCAGGATTTAGTGCCCAGCGGCAGTGATCTCTCCACCAGGCTCCATTCCTGGCTATATAAGCAGCTAAGCGTAGTTCTCTGGCTGGTGAAGTTTTTGTAAGTTACCTCATATCTTCTTTCCATACATCAGTCACAGTGTCTGAGAACACTGACTGACTAGTACAGTGGACACACGACGGGGTTTTTGAGCCAGACATTTTCATAAATGTTAAAAAGGCTTCCATAATCCAATATAATCCTCATAAGCATTACCTTTCCTGAAGGAACTACTTTCAGGGATTTCAGCATGGTTTACGTCTAAGATTCCTTCCCACTACAAGATGTTATTCATGCATGGGAAGACCTAAGTTGCGAAGCACTAACATCCATCAATGATGACTTGTGGTCATCAGTACCACTAACTAAAATTAAAAAAACAGAATATTTGATACCACAGGTAAAATTTCATGTGTATTCACCAATTTTTCTTTCTCTGTTTTTCAAAGTTATGGATGGACTACATTCAACACCTAGTAGGAACTCAATCAATACTGCACCGAATTGAACTGAATTATGTCCATGGCTCCATTCAGCCAAGGACACCTTTTCCAATTTCTCAGCTTATCACCCACACTGGTCCCCTAACTGTGTTCACCTTCTTCCTGACCCCAAGTTCACTGGCATTGCTTTAATCACTTATCACTCCGTCTTCTTGGTCTATTCCCTGCAGACAAGCTCATTTCAGCTTCATCCTGACCCTAGATCACCAGTTTCTTTGCCAACTTTGTTTTCTTCCTTTTCAATCCATCTATTCCAACAAGCCTGTAGTCTCCTATAGCTGCCCAATCACCTTTCTCAGGATAGAGGCTCAGGAAATGTTTGATGGAAGAAATGAATAATTCGCTATCTCATAATGACTTTTTAAAACACCCTTGGCTTAATTAAAAAAAAAAGTTTATCATTTTTCTGGTATTTCCTGTAGGCTAATAAGTACATATATTACACTTTTCTTTAAAAAGAGAAAAAAATTACAATTAAAAGCTTTCAAACATCACTTACACGTGTGCATATTTTTATTTTTGGTTTAAAAACTTGTTTCGAAATAAGGCTTTTAAGGCTACCTGTGGTAAACGTTCTGTAAACTTTGAAAAGGGTGGCTCATTTTCAAAGCTCTTGCTCGTATCATCTCATACGGCCAAAATTATGTGATATAATGGCAATAATTAGCATTGCTATAGGCAAAGCTCGTGAAGAAATGCCCCTTTTCATAACACTAAATAAATGTAGAGGAGTGTGCCCTTTATTTAGCAAGACAGGGCCACTTTGACCTCACAGAAAAAGGTACTGGTATTAAGTGATTCGGTCTGAGACTTTCCCAGTTTGCACTGGATCACTGGAAGTACTAGTTAAGTGTTGCATAAGTCTTTCATTTTAAACATTCCATCACAACATTTGCAAATACAATGCTACTTCTGCCTTCCTCACAACTGCCCAGTTGTTTGCTAGGACACAAAGAGCTGGATTCATCAAAAGGATGACAGCAGGTAGCCGCTAAAAATTTCAGCCACTAAAAAAGCATTTCTATTAATTTTTATCTTCCTTTAAATATTAATGAATAGTTCCAGTGATAATTAGCAATTTTCTCTAATTACAGAAAATTGGCACTTCACAAATAACAAACTCTGATATTATCTAGTATTGTGCCAGTTTTCCTATTAATTTGGAAATTCAGCAATTATCACCAGAACTATGTAGGTTAAAGTGTGTCAGATTCTAGATAAACAACTTAAAATACCCTGCAATATGAGGTTCAATGTCAAGGAAGTTCAATCTTGGCATTTAAAGAAAAAAAAAAAATGCTAGTGACCACCACTGGCTATTGCAGCATTGTGGGAAGACTTTCCAAGTTTTGTTTTATTTCAGCCTGGCCCTAACAGATGACATGGATTGCAGGACCCTGGATAGCATGCCTCATTATTGATTTGAAGAAGACAAAACAAAAATGCAAATTCTCAAATTGGAAACCAGCATATACAAAAATGCTGTATCAGATCCTAAGTGGATGCTATTATTAATTTTCTTCTAAACCCAACAAAATTTAGAGAGACAGAAATTCTCCAGTCTCTTTGTTGGGTGAGAAATAACTGACACTTTCATGCACTTATCAATCCCTGACGTGCAAACGCCTCCCCGAATGCAAACCAATCCATATACGGACTGTGTTCTTGAGGATTACCTTGATGTTAAGAAGTCAGGAGTTGGAGGAATGCATTATAACTCAGTTCACTTTGGAAGAGCTTGTTTAATGCTGACCAATCACAAGCCCATAATTAACTGTGGTAACAGCAGGAATCATAAGATTGACGATTATTTTTCATCTTAATGCGTGTCAGGATCACTCTCAACACAATGTCACTTAGTTTTATCTGGAACAGATCCTCATAAGTGCAACAGCTAAAAGCAAATGCTTGACTAGGTCTTTCAGAAGTCTTTCCCAAACTCAGCAGTTCTGAGACCAAAATTCAGACTGCATTTGCATGTCACCAAAATAACTGGTTTCTGAAATGTATAAAATTCAGCCAACTGAATCAATCCACAGGAAGCTTAATCAGTTTGACAGATTTTTTTTCATTAAAATGATACGTGGTGTGTTTGTTGCTCAACCCCCCCTCAAAAAGGAAAGTGTGGTAAGGTGACAGGGGTGGTTAGATTTCTATTACAAGATAAATAAAACTAGTTTCCAATGATACCATTCAGAAATTAAGAATAGATTAAAATATCGAACTAGGACTGTATTGAAAAATAGTGAAATTGATTTTCCACCTTCTTGGAGGAAAGACAAGAGAGCAAATGGACTGGAATTCCAATAAAAGAGATTGAAGTCAAAGAAAAACAAAATCTTGTCTTCAGGGGTTAGGAAACAAAGAAATGTATTAGGGTGAGATGGCAGAGAATGTTCTTTTTCAGTGATGCTGTTTCCAGTACAGAATTTAGAGGCCAGGGAGATTATTGTTTCTATTATTCCCATAGGGGTGAAAGAAAACCATGACAGTTCTCCATCTTTCCTCAGAACAAATCGGAACCAAGACTATGACGCCCCCTAACCTATTCAAATGTCCTTCCCTTAGCACTCACTACCTCATCCGATCTCCTTCCCATTCCACAGATGCCCTAGTTATTCCTACCATTGCCCCTTTAGCCTAAGGATGGTCGTCACATTTTTTCTCTACTTTGGCAGATCCTGCCATGTTTCAGCCTACCTGCTAAAGTTATACAGGATATAAGTAGCAATGCTTCATTCAGTTGGACAGTCCAGCTGAACGTATTTCCTCTATTTATCTGAATCCTATCAGTATTTACAGTTTTATTTCAAATCTCACATCTTTCTAGAAACTTTTTTCTAATAGCTGCAGATAGCCATGACTTTTCCTCTTTGACAGTCTTGCAATATCACATGCTTTGTACCAGATATTTTGACATATGAATTTCAGGTTGGAATTTTATTATTTCACTAAGTAGTACCATTTTCTAATTATTTTAGTACATGAAACATATGTCCCTAATGAAATTACAATATCCTTGAAAGCAAGAACAAATCTCACCTTTCTTTTGTGTCATCTGCAGAGTCTAGCAAGGACTTGACAGAAAAGGCTCCTCAGAATTAGGTGCAATTTTAAGCCTTTATCACTGACCAGGTAGGTGATGTTATACAAGTTGTTAAGTCTCATCTATAAAAGGGATATAATAATTCCTACCTCACTTATTTGTTAAGAGGACTGAATACTCTTTTTTTAAAGGATGTATTTATTTATTTTGGAGACAGAGCATTTGAGCAGGGGGTGGGGCAAGGGGAGAGAGACAAGCAAACTCCCTGCTGAACAGGGAGCCCTGGGGCTTGGTCTCAGGATTCTGAGATTATGACCTGAGCCAAAATCAAGAGTCTGCCACTCAGGACGCCTGGGTGGCTCAGCAGTTGAGTGTCTGCCTTTGGCTCAGGGTGTGATCATGGGGCCCTGGGATGGAGTCCCATATCGGGCTCCCTGCAGGGGGCCTGGTCCTCTGCCTGTGTCTCTGCCTCTCATGAATAAATAAATAAAATTTTAAAAAAACGAGTCTGCTGCTCAACTGACTATGCCATCTAGGTACCCCTTGAATACAATAATCTTTAGAAGTTCTTACATTCAACGGAATATGATGTATATTAGGAAGCGATTATTATTTTTTCATAGTCTATGTCATACATTATCACTTACATTTATATTATAAATATTTGTGGTCTTATCCGAAAGCAGAGGACTCTACTTGAAGCCTATTTTTATTGTTTGTAAAAAATACTAGAAGTTCTATTTTATTGCATTTTTTAGAAATAAACAGTTGATTCTTCTCTTTCCCCATAAGTCACCTTTTTCCTCCAGTCAGCCTCTGGTTTTCCTTCCTCAGGCTGTCTGATCACCCTGCTTTGTCTGGAGTAGTGGGATATGTCAACATCATTAACAAGTTTGGTCTACCTATACTCAACAAGTAAGGAATTCATATTTCCTCAAGAAAACTTGACACATTTATAAAAATTAATTACTAAGACTATAAACCAATATCCAAAAATCAAAGAATCATTAATACTCCAATCATATATTCCAATCACAATTCTATTAAGTCAATAACAAAAAGATAGATTTTAAAACATCATATATTCTGAAATTTAAAAAAAAATCACTGTATTAAATAACTTAAGGGTCAAAGTGAAAAATAATGATGAAATATAAATTAAATTATAGTAAATTTCATAACTGAAAGGTAATAAATTTTGATATAATAATAAACATATCAAAAATTATGCCATATAGTAAAAGAAGTTTCTACAGGAAAGTTTAGAATTTTAAAATTCTCACATAAGAAAAGAGAAAAGGCTGAAAATGATGTAAGTATCCAATTTTAGAAGTATTAAGTATTATAAAATAAGCTCAGATAAAAGAAGAAAAAATAACGTTAAAGTATCAATCAGTAAAAAAAAATAAATCAGTGAATATACAAAAACAAAGATTCAAGAGAGAGAATCAAAACGATATTTTAAAAAAAGACTGATAAAGTACAAAAAGCTTTAGTGAGGTTGTTTAAGTGGGAAAAAAAGAAAAAATAATGATATAAATTAGGGTTGCAATAGTATATGTAGAACAGGAATTACAAAAGTAGCAATCCATCAGAGAAAATTCAAAGTTTGGTGTTTTGTTTTCCTGGTAAATTTGAAACTTTCTGTACAAAGAACAGAGTTCTAGACATATATGATATGTAACTGATTTAGGAAGAATCAGAAAACCTGAAAAATCCCATAACTATTAAAGAAGTTGAAATAGTTGTTTAAAATCTTCATACAAAAAAGTAAAGACAGTTTTATAGATTAATTCTACCAAAGTTTAAAGGTGAATAGCCTTCATATTGTGTTTACTCTCCCAGAACATAGCAAAGAGGAATATGTCCCACTCCATTAATGAAGTGACTGTAACCTTAACATCAGCATGAGAAATGCAAATTACCTGCCAACCTCCCAATGCCATCTAGGTAGTTTATGTGAGTTAAGTCTTTATCTTGCAGAGTGTGGCATCATAGGGGAGTGTAATATTTAAGCTCAAGAAATAAAAATATAACAATATTATTTTTAATTATAAACATCACAACCAATAAAATTACTAACGGACACAAAAGAAGATCACCTCTGAGAATAAGAAAGTTGGTGAATGGGAAATGTTTTCAGAAGTACTTTTGAACTGTTTGACCTGCAACCAAGTGATAAATTAAAATGTGTATTTTCCCAAAAGCAAAAGTAGAGCAGGATGTGCGAATTAGAAGTAAAGATAAGCAATTGGAATATAACAGATGTTCAAAAAGAGGAACAGGTCAAGAAGCGTTTGAAAGTTTAGGTCTTATTTTCTTCCTCCATCACCAGACAGCCTGTTTCACAGTTGGCAGGGACTGAACTGACCACAGAGCCAGGGCCCATAGTCAAAGCATCATGTTGGTCAGTATTCAGATCTATCATCTTTTTTTCAAAAAGCTATCAAGGCTCTGTCTTGAATTACATTATCTCCTTTCCCCATTTTGTTTCGTGGTTCTTTTTTTTTTTTTTTAATAAAATAATTTTTATTGGTGTTCAATTTACCAACATACAGAACAACACCCAGTGCTCATCCCGTCAAGTGTCCCCCTCAGTGCCCGTCACCCACTCACCCCCACCCCTCACCTTCCTCCCCTTCCACCACCCCCAGTTCGTTTCCCAGAGTTAGGAGTCTTTATGTTCTGTCTCCCTTTCTGATATTTCCCACACACTTCTTCTCCCTTCCCTTATATTCCCTTTCACTATTATTTATATTCCCCAAATGAATGAGAACATATAATGTTTGTCCTTCTCCGATTGACTTATTTCACTCAGCATAATACCCTCCAGTTCCATCCACATTGAAGCAAATGGTGGGTATTTGTCATTTCTAATAGCTGAGGAATATTCCATTGTATACATAGACCACATCTTCTTTATCCATTCATCTTTTGATGGACACCGAGGCTCCTTCCACAGTTTGGCTATTGTGGACATTGCTGCTATAGACATCGGGGTGCAGGTATCCCAGTGTTTCATTGCATCTGAATCTTTGGGGTAAATCCCCAGCAGTGCAATTGCTGGGTCATAGGGCAGGTCTATTTTTAACTGTTTGAGGAACCTCCACACAGTTTTCCAGAGTGGCTGCACCAGTTCACATTCCCACCAACAGTGTAAGAGGGTTCCCTTTTCTCCGCATCCTCTCCAACATTTGTGGTTTCCTGCCTTGTTAATTTTCCCCATTCTCACTGGTGTGAGGTGGTATCTCATTGTGGTTTTGATTTGTATTTCCCTGATGGCAAGTGATGCGGAGTATTTTCTCATGTGCATGTTGGCCATGTCTATGTCTTCCTCTGTGAGATTTCTCTTCATGTCTTTTGTCCATTTCATGATTGGATCGTTTGTTTCTTTGGTGTTGAGTTTAATAAGTTCTTTATAGATCTTGGAAACTAGCCCTTTATCTGATATGTCATTTGCAAATATCTTCTCCCATTCTGTAGGTTGTCTTTTAGTTTTCTTGATTGTATCCTTTGCTGTGCAAAAGCTTCTTATCTTGATGAAGTCCCAATAGTTCATTTTTGCTTTTGTTTCTTTTGCCTTCGTGGATGTATCTTCCAAGAAGTTACTGTGGCCGAGTTCAAAAAGGGTGTTGCCTGTGTTCTCCTCTAGGATTTTGATGGAATCTGGTCTCACATTTAGATCTTTCATCCATTTTGAGTTTATCTTTGTGTATGGTGAAAGAGAGTGGTCTAGTTTCATTCTTCTGCATGTGGATGTCCAATTTTCCCAGCACCATTTATTGAGGAGACTGTCTTTCTTCCAGTGGATAGTCTTTCCTCCTTTATCGAATATTAGTTGCTCATAAAGTTCAGAGTCCACTTCTGGATTCTCTATTCTGTTCCATTGATCTATGTGTCTGCTTTTGTGCCAGTACCACACTGTCTTGATGACCACAGCTTTGTAGTACAACCTGAAATCTGGCATTGTGATGCCCCCAGATACGGTTTTCTTTTTTAAAATTTCCCTGGCTATTCAGGGTCTTTTCTGATTCCACACAAATCTTAAAATAATTTGTTCTAACTCTCTGAAGAAAGTCCATGGTATTTTGATAGGGATTGCATTAAACGTGTAAATTGCCCTGGGTAACGTTGACATTTTCACAATATTAATTCTGCCAATCCATGAGCATGGAATATTTTTCCATCTCTTTGTGTCTTCCTCAATTTCTTTCAGAAGTGTTCTATAGTTTTTAGCATATAGATCCTTTACCTCTTTGGTGAGGTTTATTCCTAGGTATCTTATGCTTTTGGGTGCAATTGTAAATGGGATTGACTCCTTAATTTCTCTTTCTTCAGTCTCATTGTTAGTGTATAGAAATGCCGTTGATTTCTGGGCATTGATTTTGAATCCTGCCACGCTACCAAATTGCTGTATGAGTTCTAGCAATCTTGGCGTGGAGGCTTTTGGGTTTTCTATGTAGAGTATCATGTCATCGGGAAAGAGGGAGAGTTTGACTTCTTCTTTGCCAATTTGAATGCCTTTAATGTCTTTTTGTTGCCTGATTACTGAGGCTAGGACTTCTAGTACTATATTGAATAGCAGTGGTGAGAGTGGACATCCCTGTCTTGTTCCTGATCTTAGGGGAAAGGCTCCCAGTGCTTCCCCATTGAGAATGATATTTGCTGTGGGCTTTTCGTAGATGGCTTTTAAGATGTCGAGGAAAGTTCCCTCTATCCCTACACTCTGAAGAGTTTTGATCAGGAATGGATGCTGTATTTTGTCAAATGCTTTCTCTGCATTTAATGAGAGGATCATATGGTTCTTGGTTTTTCTCTTGTTGATATGATGAATCACATTGATTGTTTTACGAGTGTTGAACCAGCCTTGTGTCCCGGGGATAAATCCTACTTTGTCGTGGTGAATAATTTTCTTATGTGCTGTTGGATCCTATTGGCTAGTATCGTGTTGAGAATTTTTGCATCCATGTTCATCAGGGATATTGGTCTGTAATTCTCCTTTTTGGTGGGGTCTTTGTCTGGTTTTGGAATTAAGGTGATGCTGACCTCATAGAACGATTTTGGAAGTACTCCATCTCTTTCTATCTTTCCAAACAGCTTTAGGAGAATAGGTATGGTTCCTTCTTTAAACGTTTGATAGAATTCCCCTGGCAAGCCATCTGGCCCTGGACTCTTGTGTCTTGGGAGGTTTTTGATGACTGCTTCAATTTCCTCCCTGGTTATTGGCCTGTTCAGGTTTTCTATTTCTTCCTGTTCCAGTTTTGGTAGTTTGTGGCTTTCCAGGAATGCGTCCATTTCTCCTAGATTGCCTAATTTATTGGCGTACAGCTGTTCATTATATGTTTTTAAAATCTTTTGTATTTCCACCAGTTGGTACTGATCTCTCCTTTCTCATTCATGATTTTATTAATTTGAGTCTCCTCTCTTTTCTTTTTAATAAAGTTGGCTAATGGTTTATCTATCTTATTAATTCTTTCAAAGAACCAACTCCTGGTTCTGTTGATCTGTTCCACAGTTCTTCTGGTCTTGATTTCATTGAGTTCTGCTCGAATTTTAATTAATTCTTTTCTTCTGCTGGGCGTGGGGTCCATCTGCTGTTTTTTCTCTAGCTCCTTTATGCGTAAGGTTAGCTTTTGTATTTGAGTTCTTTCCAGTTTTTGAATGGATGCTTGTATTGCGATGTATTTCCCCGTTAGGACTGCTTTTGCTGCATCTCAAAGATTTTGAACGGTTGTATCTTCATTCTCATTAGTTTCCATGAATCTTTTTAATTCTTCCTTAATTTCCTGATTGACCCTTTCATCTTTTAGCAGGATGGTCCTTAACCTCCACGTGTTTGAGGTCCTTCCAAACTTCTTGTTGAGATTTAGTTCTAATTTCAAGGCATTATGGTCTGAGAATATGCAGGGTATGATCCCAATCTTTTGGTATCGGTTCAGACCCAATTTTTGACCCAGTATGTGGTCTATTCTGGAGAAAGTTCCATGTGCGCTTGAGAAGAATGTGTATTCAGTTGAGTTTGGATGTAAAGTTCTGTAGATATCTGTGAAATCCATCTGGTCCAGTGCATCATTTAAAGCTCTCGTTTCTTTGGAGATGTTGTGCTTAGAAGACCTATCGAGGGTAGAAAGAGCTAGATTGAAGTCACCAAGTATAAGTGTATTATTATCTAAGTATTTCTTCACTTTGGTTATTAATTGGTTTAAATATTTGGCAGCTCCCACATTCGGGGCATATATATTGAGGATTGTTAAGTCCTCTTGTTGGATAGATCCTTTAAGTATGATATAGTGTCCCTCTTCATCTCTTACTACAGTCTTCGGGGTAAATTTTAGTTTATCTGATATGAGGATGGCTACCCCTGCTTTCTTTTGAGGACCATTCGAATGGTAAATGGTTCTCCAACCTTTTATTTTCAGGCTGTAGGTGTCCTTCTGTCTAAAATGAGTCTCTTGTAGACAGCAAATAGATGGGTCCTGCTTTTTTATCCAGTCTGAAACCCTGCGCCTTTTGATGGGGTCATTAAGCCCGTTCACGTTCAGAGTTACTATTGAAAGATATGAGTTTAGTGTCATCATGGTATCTATTCAGTCCTTGTTTTTGTGGATTGTTCCACTGAACTTCTTCTTAAAGGGGAATTTTAAGAGTCCCCCTTAAAATTTCTTGCAGAGCTGGTTTGGAGGTCACATATTCTTTCAGTTCCTGCCTGTCTTGGAAGCTCTTTATCTCTCCTTCCATTTTGAATGAGAGCCTTGCTGGATAAAGTATTCTTGGTTGCATGTTCTTCTCATTTAGGACCCTGAATATATCCTGCCAGCCCTTTCTGGCCTGCCAGGTCTCTGTGGAGAGGTCTGCTGTTACCCTAATACTCTTCCCCATAAAGGTCAGGGATTTCTTGTCTCTTGCTGCTTTGAGGATCTTCTCTTTATCTTTGGAATTTGCAAGCTTAACTATTAGATGTCGAGGTGTTGAACGGTTTTTGTTGATTTTAGGGGGGGATCTCTCTATTTCCTGGATCTGAATGCCTGTTTCCCTTCCCAGATTAGGAAAGTTTTCAGCTATGATTTGTTCAAATACATATTCTGGCCCTCTGTCCCTTTTGGCGCCCTCGGGAGCCCCAATTACACGTAGGTTTTTCTTCCTCAGGCTGTCGTTTATTTCCCTTAATCTAACCTCATGGTCTTTTAATTGTTTGTCTCTTTTTTCCTCAGTTTCCCTCTTTGCCATCAACTTGTCTTCTATGTCACTCACTCATTCTTCCACCTCGTTAACCCCCCGTCGTTAGGACTTTTAGTTTGGATTGCATCTCATTCAATTGATTTTTAATTTCTAGTTGGTTGGATCTAAATTCTGCAGTCATGAAGTCTCTTGAGTCCTTTATGCTTTTTTCTAGAGCCATCAGTAGCTGTATAATAGTGCTTCTGAATTGGCTTTCTGACATTGAATTGTAATCCAGATTTTGTAACTCTGTGGGAGAGAGGACTGTTTCTGATTCTTTCTTTTGAGGTGAGGTTTTCCTTCTAGTCATTTTGCTCAGTGCAGAGTGGCCAAAAACAAGTTGTATTGGGAAAGGAGAAAAAGAGAGAGAGAGAAGGAAAGAAAAGAGAAAAAGAAAAAAGAAAAAAGGAAGAAAAAAAGGAAAAAAAGAGAAGAAAAAGAGAAAGAAAAAGAAAGAAAGGTGAAAAAAAAGGGTGGGGGAAGCAATCAGAAATCAAAAAGAAAAAAAGACAAAAAAAAAACAAACACGGGGGAGTATCTTCTGATTCTGTATACTTAAGTCCCTTGACTTCCCCTGGAACTGGTCCGTCTAGCTGGTCTTCTGTGGGAGGGGCCTGTTGTGCTGATTTTCAGGTGTTAGCACTTGGGGGAGCTACTCTGCCCCTGCCTGGTGCAGGGCTCAGTGGGGGTTGTTGACCCCGTGAGGCCCCAGGAGGAACAACCGCAGTGGCGGGGCCAGCTCTGGAGCCCTGGAGTCAGCTCCCGCAGTCACCACGGAGCTCTCGGTCTGCAGGGCCTGGAGTCTCCGGGGCGGGGTCGCTGCTCTGCTCAGCTGGGGCAGGAGCGTCCTCGCTGTCCTGGGCCCTCCCGGCCTCTGCCTGTCCCGGGGGGAGGCCAGGTCCTGGGCTGTGTCCCGGCGCCCTGGGCTCCGGAGCCTGCGCTGTTGGATCCGCGCTCCCACCCTGCAGCCCCTCCGCGGAGCCGCCCCCGAGCCCCTCTGAGCTGCTCCCACCCCGCAGCCCCCTCCACGGAGCCGCCCCCGAGCCCCTCTGAGCTGCTCCCACCCCGCAGCCCCCTCCGCGGAGCCGCCCCCGAGCCCCCACGAGCTGCTCCGGGTCCCGCCGTGCGCGCTGCAGCCCTTAGGGAGCTCGGCGCACTCTCCCGGGGCGCAGGTGTCTGTTAATGTCCCCGGGAGCCCGAGGCATCCCCGCCCTCCTGGGTCCTGCTCGAACTCCCTGCGGGCCCCTTTCTGCCCGGGAAGGTTGGTGCAGCTCCTGCTTCTCCGGGACGGGGCTCTCCTGTCCTGGGGACACTCGCCCCGGCCTTAGCCCGGCTCCTCGTGGGGCCCCTCCCCCTTGGAGGCCTTTTGTTTTTTTATTTCTTTTTCCCGGTCTTCCTACCTTGATAGAAGCGCAAACTCTTCCACTGTAGCGTTTCAGCTGTTCTCTCTTTAAATCTCAGGCCGAATTCGTAGATTTTCAGGATGATTTGAAGGTTATCTAGGCAATCTGGTGGGGACAGGTGACTTGGGGACCCTACTCTTCCACCGTCTTGCCCCTCCTCCTGTTTCGTGTTTCTTGAATTACTAGATTTATTTGGATTAATGCACACAGTTCCCTCATTGGGTTTTATAGTGATAAATAGAAATAGAAATGCCATAATATATGCAAAGTATTCGGAACATGATAGACATTCAATTAAATATAGATTTTCCTTTCTCTGCTTGAGATCCTGAACCCACATGCTACTTTTCAATGGAAGGTTTAAAGAGGTACCTATTTTGTAGACTATAATTATGCACTGCCATTTTCTTAAAACTGTTGCCTTTTTTTGATAGAGCACACATGCAGTGGAAGGAAAAGGGAGTGCAGAGAGAGAGAATCTTAAGCAGTCTCCCCACTCAGCACAGAGAGAAGGAAGGATTCCATCTCAACCCTGAGATCATGACCTGAGCCAAAATCATGAGTTGGTCACCTAACTGACTAAGCCACCCAGGCATCCCAAAGGACATCCCTGATGTCCTTTTATTAATACAGCCCATGACTAAAATTTGTCATTCCAGAATTTTTATTAACACATAATGAATATCCCATTTTGTTTGTATGTCATGAAGCAACCTATATGTTGAAATAATTTTCAACTGGAATGTGCATTCAGTAGTTTTTGTGGAGTATTTAAGTGAATACCAAGACTGAGGAGGATCTAAATAGTTTCCATCTACCAAGTATGAAAGTTATCATTAGTATTTTAGGGCAATTTGAGAAAATAAGGGGTAGGAATTCAGAGTTCTTCAATAACTTCATTCAATTGCTTTCACTGTATGCAGTGAAAAAAAAAATCCTCTTGTGACCCAAACTTAATAAAACATTCTATATAGCTTTCAATGTCTTTAATTATGTATATTCCTGAAAATATTAAGTTATCATCACTATTTTTCTAGCTATAGGCAACTCATCTTTAGCTATCACAACTAACAATACTTTATTTTTTTCCTTAAGTGGTAAAGTAAGTCCAAATGGGTCCTAGGGCTTAAATGATTCCATCAAATATTTCCTAAAATCAGAAATATACCTCTCTTGCTCATTTATCCTTATAGTAGCAAAGTAATCTTAATTTTCTTTCCTTTGCTTGGAAAGGAAGAAAGAGAAAGAAGAAAGAAGAAAGAAAGAAAGAAAGAAAGAAAGAAAGAAAGAAAGAAAGAAAGAAGAAAGAAAGAAAGAAGAAAAGAAAGAAAGAAAAGAAAGAAGGAAAGAAAGAAAGAAAGAAAAAAAGAAGAAAGAAAGAAAGAGAAGAAAGAAGGAAAGAAAGAAAGAAAGAAAAGAAAGAAAGAAGAAAGAAAGAAAGAAAGAAAGAAAGAAAGAAAGAAAGAAAGAAAGAAAGAAACCCAAGTAGAGGCTCAATCAAGGAAGAAAAAGAAGTATGTCCAAATGTAATACTGTATCTCAAAATAAATATAAAAGTGAGAATCTTGGAGCCAATACCCATTAGGTCATATTAATGAGAGCTGAAGAGCAAGAGTGATACTCTCCTTTTTTGCTAAAATATTGCTATGGCACAAAGCTTGGAATTGGGATATTAAATTATTGCTATATCTGTGGCTGCTCTATTGCATTCTAGATATCCCCTTGTGAAGAAAGCTCATGAAAATAAAATAGGGAGAGAGAGGTAGAAATGTTTAAACTCTTCACTTGAAGTGTTTAGATCAGTGGCCAGAGAAGAGATTACAAACTATCTAAAGATCATTCCAGCCTTATGATTCAATGAGTAAAGACATACAGACAAAAATCTATATGTTACTAAGGTATTAGCTGACAAGTGAACAAGACATCAAGACACTTGACTGAATCTTTTTCATCTTATCAGGATTTCTGGAATCATGCAGATGTTGAAATAACCACTTTGAATCAAATTTATTCTATTCTCTGATAAATGGTGGGTGAACACCTGATTAAGAAGTTTACTTGAAATGAATATAAAAAAAGATTGGAAGTCTTGATCATCTCCTACCTCATTCACCCTATGTACATTTGGCAATTGATAGTAAAGTAGGCTCTTCACAGAGCATGAATCAAACATCTGTACTTTTTTTTCACACTTACCTAAAATCTGAGCCCTCTGAAAGATAGGAGTTTAAACTAACTGCATGAAAAACTTAACTCAGTAGTCCAGAATATAAAATATATTGGGCTGTAGATATAATATATAAAATATAATAAAAAAAAGAAAGAAAGAAAGAAAGAAAGAGAAGAAAGAGGGAGGGAGGGAAGGAAGAAAGGAAAGAAAGGAAAGAAGGAAAGGAAAGGAAAGGAAAGGAAAGGAAAGGAAAGGAAAGGAAAGGAAAGGAAAGGAAAGGAAAGGAAAGGAAAAAGAAACAAAATGAAATGAAAAGACACTCCCCAGAGATATGAACATTGTACTTGATTTTCTTCAATGTCATATGTCATAATTTATAGTGTGGAGTATCTCTGCTTTCACAGAGCAGAGATAAAATCATTGAAATTCAGAGTGTGAACCTCACTGGTGACTACCTTATGGAATTTTTATATTTATATATTCCTCCACAAAGGAGCTTTATCTGTGGATTGAATGAGTGCTGCCTATTTGTCAAGTCCCAAATGGGTCTTCCAGTGCCAATCCCTATTATGCTACCATTACAATTCCATGTCTTTGAGTCCTGAAAACTTTTTGTATTCAGAAGTTCCCTATTATACTTGGACACACAGCTCCTCAAGCTTGTGTTTCTAAAATTGTGGTAGATGTACCACCTGGCACATGCAGAATTATGTCAAGAGAATGAGAAACTATATAACAAATATGACATCTCTGCCTGGAAAATAAATTTTACTTGAAAGTTTTGAGGCAGAAATTTAAGTAATTTAAATAAAAATTTAAACATGTTTTGTATTTTTAAATTATATATTTATATCATGGAATAGAATGCAAAGTGTGTGTGTGAAACTGAAAACTTCAAATTAATTTAAGGAGATAGGGTTGGTGTTAGCAAATCAGTAAGAATTTTTTTATTTGTATCAAATAGCAGAAAGAACTCCATGTGACTTTAACATGAAAGGTATATATTTGCTTGTATAAATGAAAAGTTGATGGGTGGAACTGGCTTTGGATATAGCCTGCCCAGAAGCTCAAGAGATGCTTCTTAGATTTTGTCTTTTAATCCATCTTACAATCTTCTCTCTTCCATACTGACTTCACTCTTATACCCAAAAGATGAGAGCCAAAGCTTCAGTTTTTATATTTTCTCTTTTTCAAATCACAGGGGGGAAAAGCAGTAGCGTCTCTTCTAAAAAGTCCCAGGAAAAGAAAAAGTCTTTGCTGGCTTCAACTGTGTCCCTAGAGAATCACTGTAGCCAGCTACAGAATGTTCTGATTGGCTAAATTTCACACCCCCTCAGGAACTTCAACAAAACTCTATAACTTGAGAGTGGAAGAATCCATTCCCTCCTCACTATGTAAATTGTGGTATGTTTTCTAGAATAAAAGTGAATAATTCCAGGTGGCATGCTTTATACACACAAAGGCTGGTGGAAAAAAATCTGAGAAACACTGATTTAACTTATTCACTAGAACTTTACAAGGGATTAAAAGTTAGTAGAATCTAGCAATGTTCACTGACAATAAGGAGAAAGTCCCTAGAAGAGAGGTTTCAGTGGTGGGCAAGTGCTTCAAGGATGATAGCAGGCGTACCAGAGATTCTTGTCTATATTTCCCTGATTCCTGATTTCATTTAGAACCTACCTCACCTAATGAGTTACTGAATGGAGGTAAACCTAGCTGACTTAATCAGCGCAGACAGAGCTGGAGAAGTGTTTGTAGGTTGGGAGGGTTTTTGAAATCATCTTCAAGGTTGGCCAAGACAGTTGCAAACAGTATAATGAACCATTGTAATGACACTGCGGAGACCCACAAAATGCAGGATGATCAGTGCTGAGCCTGGAAAGCATCTGATCTTCTGAGCAAACCACACAACTGGGAAATTCCTTGCCAATGGGAGGAACTTTGTTTCTCTTTCAACTTCAACAGCATTGGGTTTTGTTCCTCACACTATAGCTTTGCATTGTTTTTTTCCCATACTCCTTCTTTCCAGAGAGCTGAAATCCTGTTTACCTCAAGAGATTATATTGAGAATTGTTTATTCAATTCATTAGTTATTATGTAAGTATTAGCCAGGTGGTAGATTTTGCCAGTTGCCTATCCATTTGCCTCTTCTTCCTTAGAGAGAATCAGATTTTTGTTTAAGGTGACAATGTGTCCCCCAAAATAAACCCTTAATATGCCAAACTTGATCACAGACAAGGGTGGGTTTTGGACACATCTGGATAATGATATATATTATTCATTAGAAGTCTTCTGTAGATTTGTGGAAATAGTTTTGATTTTTTTAATAGCACCACCTCTACATTTCTCCATGTCCATGACCCGGCCACAACAACATGAAGGTGAGGTGAAGGAGCTACTCTCTGACCATGCAGTGATGAACATAAGGATGATACAGGGGATGGAGAGAACCTGGAATAGTAACAGAATGTGCTGGACCACCTTAGTTTCAAGGTGCCTGCAAGGCAGCCAAACAGACTCTTAACCAATAAAGAACCAGTTTTTCAAAATTATGCAGTCTATTGATTTCTCATAACAACAGCAGAAAATTAGTCCAAAATAATTTATTCCACTGGAAGGTTAGCCTGGAAAATTCTATACATTTTTCAGGGCTATATAAACAGTGATATCTTGGACAAGTCACTTAACCATTCTAATACTCACTTTCTCCATCTCTAAAGTGAGATTAACATATCATCTACTTCATAAAATTGTTATGAGGATTAACTAAGACATTCTGTAAATAGTTCCTGGCAAAAGATAAGCACTAAAAATTGAATCCATTATTACTAATTATCATTTAAATTATATAATCTTGACTGGAAAGGAACATTTCGAAGAGCACATAGTAAAATCCTAATAGACATTAATGAATGAGTAGTTAACAGTGGTTGCCCAGTTGTTGGGAGTAAGAGTTGGTAGTTTTTTTTTCCTATTTTTCTGCATTTTCTAGTTTGTATTGACTAAATATATATGGTATTCATAATGAAAATCACTTTTATAAAAAAAAAAAAAAAAAGAAATACCTGAGTGAGAGCTGGTGCTATACGTTTAATATGAGAAAACTCTTATAATTAAAAGCCAAATCCGGGATCCCTGGGTGGCACAGCGGTTTGGCGCCTGCCTTTGGCCCAGGGCGCGATCCTGGAGACCCAGGATCGAATCCCACATCGGGCTCCCAGTGCATGGAGCCTGCTTCTCCCTCTGCCTGTGTCTCTGCCTCTCTCTCTCTCTCTCTCTCTCTGTGACTATCATAAATAAATAAAAAAATTTAAAAAAAATAAAAATAAAAGCCAAATCCTATAAGGCACATCTTCCCAGGTGTTTCCTGACACTTGACACTTGTATATTGCTGGCTTTTTTGCAAGTACTATTACCAGTACTTCACATGTAATTAGCTTCTTTAACTCACACAACACCATTATGATGTGGATACTATTAAAGCCCCTTTTAATAGTTAAGGAGACTGAGGCCTTATGAGGTAAGATAACTTGTGCATGGCTTTGTAATAGCTGAGATCTTGACAATTTTTAACTCTATGTTTTAAACTCTTCACATGTGAGCTGTAAATAATAATAGTACCTACCTCATGGAACCACTGGAAGAATTAAACAAGTAGAACTGTATATAGAACTTAATAATAGTTTATTATTCTTATTATCTTCCTTGAAATAGTACCCAAAATTTTACACCATTTTAAGCTTTACCTATTTTAAGCCTAATTAAGAAACAGCTGGGTGCCTGGTTGGCTCGGTCAGTCAGGCATCTGCCTTCGACTCAGGTCATGTCCTGATTCCAAGGTTCTAGGATCAGCCACATAGGGCTCCTTGCTCAACGGGAGCCTGCTTCTCCCTCTCCCTCTGCCTGCCACTCCTGCTGTTTGTGCTCAGTCTCTGTCTCAAATAAATTAATTAATTAAATATTTCTTTAAAAAAGAAATATTCGACTTTAATCTGTTTGTAGCACTTGACCAACAACTAATTGAGAGTATAATAGGTATTAGAGAAAAGGTTAAACAGTGCGGCTTCAGTAAAAGGGCAAGTGCTCTCCCAAACTGAAAATTTACCACTAGAAATATTTACCACTATTCTCTGCCACCTACTTTCCCTACTCAAAAAAAGCATTTCTTTTCATTTTTTAATTTATAGAAGAAACATTGAATATCATTTTTATTTTTTTCCATCTCTTATAGACTGATAGTGGTATTTCTAGTAATATATTTATTTCATTACACAATTATTTTTCCTATGCATATGAATGGCCATGCATCTAATTATTAGTATAAATATCCATTTTTAAGATCATTGAACTCTTAACTATGATTTTTTAAACATTGCTTATAGTTTAATCTTGTTATTCAAACTATTTCAGTATGTTGGTTTTTTTTTAATATATATATAAAGATTTATTTATTTACTTTAGGAGAGAAGGGTTAGAGGGGGAGGGAAAGGAAGAGGGAAAGAATCCCAAGCCAAGCCAATTCCTTGCTGAGTGTGGAGTCTGACAAGGACTCCATTGAGGATTCCATCACAAAGCTAGATCTCAGGACCCCGAACTGAAACCAAGAGTCAGATGATCTCAGGGTCCTGGGATCAAGCCCCTAATTGAGCTCCCCACTCAGTGGGAAGTCTGCTTGTCTTCTTCTCCCTCTGCCTCACCATCCCTGCTAGCTCGCTCTCTCTCTCTCCTAAATAAATCGATCTTTAAAAAAGTAAATAAAAAGTGAGAATGTTAGAAATGCAATTGTGTCTATGTGGAAACAAACACATATGTGCTCTCTATTAGAGACATACAAAATTTTAAGGATAAACTATTTTAAAAAGACACATCTAAACCATAGCACCAAAAGTTTAAATATAAAGATGTGTTCTATAAATAAAGAAAGCAACTGTAACAATAGTATTATCTGACATAAAAAATCAAGATGACAAACATTAAACAGGAAAAAGATGAATATTTCATATTGTCAAATTGCATCATCCATTATAAATAAATCACAGTTTTGAACTTTTATAAACCTCATAGCACAGCTTTGAAATAGAAAATAGAAAAACAATATAAAAGAGCATGGAAAATTTTACAATCATAGTTGAAGATTTACTGCACCTCTTTCAAAAGTTAACAAATCAACTAAGGATACAAAAAGCTTGAATTATATAATTAATAATGAGATACATTTTATGTAGTAGAATATAACAAACATGGAATTTTGGCTATTAGAAGGAGTTAAGAATGACAGTATATAAAATAAGGTATAAAAACAAAATGAAATAGCAAACACTTGTAATATTAAATTTGAATTGCAAATAACATTAAATTATGACCTTTTCTTTTAAAACATGTATTTCCTAGTTATGTCCATTTAAAGGGCCTAAAAGCAATGACTGCTCAGCAGCAGTGAGCACTCCTATATGCAGACTGTACTCCATAAATACCAAGGTTCATTGGGGAAGCATCTGGTTACAAGTCTGAAGTATAAAATATAGATTTGTCTGAGACATCTTGTTCCAGAACTCGAGGACTCTATCACAAACTAATGGAGTTAGGTCCAAATGACAGGAACCATCATGGAGAAGGATGGAACACATAAACACCAAAGAGAACAAAGTCCACAACTTTTGAAATCTATTGACTAGAAAAACCATGAGTTAAAAGAAAAGAAGATGAAAACAGTAATTTATAATAATATTTAATAAAGAGAAAGCTAAAATTAAAAAAAAACCTCAAGTTTTGAAATTGAAAAGAATTATTACAACAAAAGAAAGCTAGTTAATAAATGTGAAGGAAAAGATAGAACTTAAAAAAGAAGTAGACTCTTATTTCCAGTTTTATATGTATAAGATGGAAATCACCATTACATACTAACAGAGTGATAAATTTATTTATTTATTTATTTATTTATTTATTTATTTATTTATTTATTTATTTTCTTATTCAGCTAAAATGCTGAACAGACTGAAAAATCAACAATTCTTCATGGATCTATAAGGTTACAGGACAAACCACTGCCTCAAAGTTAAAGAGGCAGAAAGCTGAATACAGGGAGTCACAGCATACTGAAACAGAGTGAAGAACAGAAACTGCCACAGAACCAGGGCAGGGTAGGAAAACCTAAGCTATTCATTAACAAATGGCTGGAAGTCCATTGTGGACAAGTCTGAGAGTTAAAAACTCCAGTGTGACCCAGTTATAGAGGAACCCCCACACTTTTATGAATTTTACCTCCAGGAGCTTGACCAAAGTCTTACAGTAAATATCGGAGAAAAATCTCACGTCTCTAGCAGAGGGAAGAGAGGAAACACCAACTGAAGATACACCATAGCACTCTTCTTTCTAACAAGGCCTGCCTTGAAGAGAAACTACTTACCCAGAGCTTAACCTGCTGCAGTATCATTAGAGCCTAACTGACCTGGGGAAGGAAATAATCAAGTTCAGCCTTCCATGTAGGGAAAAGGGAAACACCCAAATCCAGCCTTTTCTAGTCATCCTGTCCCATCTAAAGAGAGAGAAACACTGTAAAACACTTGTGAATTTCACAGCCTAGGCTCACTAAACACTGAGACCTAATCATAGGACTGTATAACTATTGTCTTCCTCCCAGGCATTACCACAACATCACTAAAGACCTATTTATAGCAGTTACTTTTACCCAGTACATGTCTATCAAGAAAATAAATTGTAAGGCATACTAAAAGATGAAAATGAAAATTGAAGAGAAAGAGCAAGCATCAGAACCAGATGTGGTAGGGAAGCTGAAATTATCAGACCAGGAATTTACAAATAGAATTAATATACTAAACGCTCTAATGAATAAAGTAGGCAGCATGCAAGAATAGATAGGCAATGAAAACAGAGAGAGCTAGAAATCCTAAAAAAGAGCCAAAAAGAAATGCTAAAGATAAAAATACTTTAATAGAAATAATGTATTTGATGGAAGTATAGTAGACTGGACAAGCTAAGGAAAGAATCACTGAGCTTGAGAATATCTCCATGGAAACCTCCATTACCGAAAATAAAAAAGAACAAAAAGTAAAAGCCAACAACAACAACAAAATCCCACCAAATCTAGTGACTGTGAGACAACTACAAAGGATGTAACATACACATAATGAGAATACCAGGAGAAGAAAGAGAAAAAGGAACAGAAAAAAAAAACCAAAAAACGAAAAACATTTGAAACAGTAATGACTTAGAATTTTCCCGAATTAATGTCGAACACCAAAGCATAAATCCAGGAAGCTCTGAGAACACCAAATAAGATAAATGCCAAAACCCCTCAACATAGGTATATCATTTTCATATTACAAGAAATCAAAGAAAACTATGAAAGAAGCCAGAGGAAAAAAATACTTTACCCATAGAAAAATTAAGAAAAGAATTACATTCCACTTCGGCTCAGGAAACATGCACACAAGAAGAGAGTGGAATAAAATATTTAAAGTGTTGAGAGGGGAAAAAACCACACCCATCTAGAATTCTGTACCCTTAAAAATATTTTCAGAAAAGTGAAAGAGAAATAAAGACCTTATTAGGCAAACAAAAAATGATGAATTTTTTTTTGCCAGTAGACCTGTCTTGCAAGAAATTTTAAAAGAAGTTCTTTACAAGGAAGAAAAATAATACAGGTAATAAAATTCAGATCTACATAAAAAAGGAAGAGTATTGAAGAGATAAGTGAAGGTAAAATAAAAACTTTTATTTTTCTTATTTTTAATTGATCTAATTAATAGCATTTTTCAAAATGATAATAGCAACAATGTATTCAATTGTGTATGTGTGTATATACACACACACACATATATGCTTATATATAAGTGAAATGAATGAAAACAACAATATAGGGGATTAGAGGGAGGAGGAATTAGGATTATTTTGTTATTGTAAGTGTTTGACAATACCAATGAAATGGCATAATGTTATTTGAAAGCAAATTTGGATTAGTTGTAAATATATATTGCAAACTCTAGAGTTTGCAAACTAAATAGGGAAAAGTGAATTATAACTGATATGCTAAAAAGGGATAGAAAATGGAATGCTCAATTAAAATCAAAGGCAGAAAAAGAACAGAAGACAAAAATAGAAACAAAACATAAAAGCAACAAATAGATAACAGTAATAAATATGGTAGATATTAATCTAAATATATCAAGAATCACTCTGAACATTAATGGTCTAAAACCACCAATTAAAAAACAGAGATAATCAAAATGGATCAAAAAACAGGATCTAGGTATGTGTTGTCTACGAGGAACACACTACATAGACAAAGAAATATACAGATTAAAAGTAAGTGGATTGAAAAAATACCATATTAATAATAATCAAAAGGAAACAGAAGTAGCTGTATTAATTCCTGACAGAGCAGACTTCAAAGAAAGGAAAGTTATAAGGGATGAAGAAGAATATTATATGATGATAAAGAGGTTGATTCTCCAAGAAGATATAACAATCCTTAATGTACATATACCCAATAGCAGAGTATCAAAGTATGTGAGACAAAATAGACATATTGCAAGAAGAAATAGAAGAATCCACTGCCATAGTTGGAGATTTCAACATCCCCCATTACAAATGGAAAGATTTAGCAGAAAAAAATCAATGAGGACTTAGTTGAACCAACACCATCAATCAAGCAGATGTAATTGACATCTATTGACTACTTCATCCAACAACAGCAGAATATACATTATTCTCAAGCTCACATAGAACAATCACCAAGAGAAACCACATTATGCGTCAAAAAACACCTTTTAACAAATTTAAAAAAATAGAAATCATACAGTGTCTATTCTCAGACCACAATGAAATTAAGCTAGAAGTCAGTAACAAAAAGATAACCCAAAGGATATGGAGATTAAATAACACACTTCTAAATAACATGTGGATCAAAGAATAAATCTCAAGAGAATTTAAAAATATTTTGGATTAAATAAAAATGAACACAACATATAAAAATTAGTGGGATGCAGTGAATGCAGTGCTTAGAGGAAAGTTTATAGCATTGAATGCATATATTGGAAAGGAAGAGATGAGGGATGGAGGAGTGGGTATTGGAGGAAGGTGGTTGAAGGTACAAACATCCACTTATGAGATAAACAAGTAATGGAGATGTGATGTACAACATGATGACTATAGTTACCACTCCATATGATATATCAGAAAGTTGTTAACAGTATATCCTAAGAGTTCTCATTACAGAGAACATTTTTTTTAACTTTTCTATTTATTTTTATTGTAACTGTATCAGATGGATGTTTACTAAATTTATTGTGACAATCATTTCACAACATATGTAAGTCAAGGCATGATGCTGTACACCTTATATGGTGCTTTAAGGCAATTGCATCTCAATAACACTGGGACGAAAGATGAAAGATCTTATATCAATTACCTAAGTAATTCCAAGTAAGCAGAAGAAAATTAATAATAATAATTAAGTCAGAAACCAATCAAATTGAAAACAGGGGTGCCTGGATGGTTCAGTGGTTGAGAGTCTGCCTTTGGCTCAGGGTGTGATCTCAGAATCCCGGGATCGAGTGCCATATTGGGCTCCCTCAGGGAGCCTACCTCTCCCTCTGCCTCTCTCTCTCTCTGTCGCTCATGAATAAAGAAATAAAGAAATAATTGAAAACAGGTAATCAATACAGAAGAATTAATGAAACCAAAAGTTGGTTCTTTGAAAAGATCAATAAAATATATAAATCTCTAACCAGGATGACTAATGAAAAAAGAGAGTAGATACAAGTTACTTATATCAGAAATGAAAGAAAGAACATCATTACATATCCCTTCAATGGACATTACAAGGTTAATAAAGGAATGCTCTGAACATCTCTATCCTCATAAATATGATAACCTAGATGAAATGGACCAATTCTTTGGAAAATACAATCTGACAAAACCCACACAAAAAGAAATAAACTATCTGAATAGATATATGTCTATTAAGGAAATTGAATCAACAATTAACAAACTTCCCAAACAGAAAGCACCAAGCCCAGATGGATTCATTGGTGAATTCTACCATTTGTTTAAGAAAAAAATTATAACAATTCTCCACAATTTCTTTCAGAGGGCAAATGCAGAGGGAATGCTTCCTCACTCATTCTATGAGGCCAGAATTACCCTAATAACAAAACCAGACAAAGATATAATAAGAAAAGAAAACTACAGACCTATATTTCTAATGAACATAGATGCAAAAATTCTCAACAAAATGTTGAATTGAATCTAATAATTTATTTATGAGAACTATATACCATACTCAAGAATTATACACCATACTTGGGATTTTCCCCAGGTATGCAAGGCTAGCTCTACATTTGAAAGCAATTAATGTAACCCATCACATTAGCAGTCTACAGAAGTTTATATGGAGAGGCAACGACCTAGAATCGTCAACACAATATTGAAGGATAAGAACAAAATTAAAGAACTGACATTACCTGACTTCCAAAAAGCTACAGTATGCAAGACTGTGAGTTAGGGAAAAAAAATAAACAAATGGATCAGTGAAACAAAAATGGTTTAATAGAACGGAGACCAGAAATAGACCTACATAAATAGAGCCAACTGATTTTTGACAAAGGAACAAAAAATAATACAGTGGAACAAAGTTTATTAATTGTGTTAAGTGAGATAATGTCACTGTGATTATGTAAAAAAAGTCTATATATTTTAGACATAATCTCTGAAGTATGTGGAAATTAACATTTTATATATTATTTCCTTTTTTAAAAAAATCAGCATAAGAAAGGTGCTTGGATGGCTCAGTCAGTTAAACATCTGACTCTTGGTTTCAACTAAGGGCATGATCTCATATGTCTTGAGATTGGGCCTCAAGTCAGGCTCTGCACTCAGCAGGAAGTCTGCTTAAAGATTCTCTCCCTCTGTCTCTCCCCCTGCTCATACACACACACTCTCACAAACAAATATATAACCCCTTTTAAACAATTCTGCAAAGAAAAAATGGCATAAAATGGAAGAATGGAAGGAAGGAAAAAGGAATAAATAAAACACATTTGGCAAATCTTTATTCAGAATATGATGATGACTTTTCTGAGGTTCATTTTACTATCTTTTTTGTGTATAACTGAACATGTTCTCAGATCTAGCAGCCATCTTGTGAGAGGAGTGTCAAGTAGTTCTGTGCCTGTATTAGGGCTTCTAGTGGTCCAGCAATTGGCTGAGATCTGATGCATCTGCTTTTGTTCTAAGTAGCCACTTCTTTTCTATGAAGTTAATTAATGTTTGGCTAAATAGAAGTGTGATAAAATTTGCATCAGGAGTGAGGGTGCAGTCAGTAGAGAGAATCATGTCTATAACTAAATCTATAATACATTCAAAACACTGTCAAAGCCCAATAAATCCGGACTAAATTATGTCTTTACATACACAGATTAGAAACTAAGAAAGAGTGAACATAAATGACTTAAATGTACAACTTGAGAATCTATTTTGTTTAATCAATAAACAAGCTTGAAAAAGAATGTAAATTCTTACAAGTTTGGTGAAGAAAAAAATGGAAAGAGAATATAAACAGGCAACATTAAAAACTTAAAAGGGGACACGAGACAGGGGAAATTTTTAAAATTATAAAAGAATACTATAAATATATGCCAATCTTTGATGTTAGAAAATAATGATTTTTAAAAATATGTATATTACAAAATTGACATACAAAGAGGTAGAAAGCCATAATAGTCCAATGATATTACATAAGTTTTAAAAACTAGTGTAACATCTTACTTTTAAAAAGGCAAATGGCTCATGTATTTTTACATAATGACCAGGTACAATTTAACCAAGAATACAAGGTTATTTTATGAACTGGTTAGCTGGAGTTGCCTTATAGCAGCACATGAAAAATGTGCTGTAACATAATCAGTAATTCCGTGAGCCAATTGATAGCTTGAAACCAGCTATTAAGGAAGTATGCACAACACAGAAATTGGCAAATGCAACAAATCAAGGAATTTTTTTTTTCATACAGAGGGTCAGTTTACTAGCACACCAGTGTTGTGTTAAAAAAAAAAAAAACTGTCAAAGGCATTCATTTCTTAGAATAAAGAAAAATATTTATTATCTCAACAGATGCCAAAAATGATGAAGATCAATACTCATCTTTCCCAAAGGTCCTTAGTAAGTGTAAATTAGAAAAGCATCCCCAACTTTTTAAAGGATTTCTTTCATAAACTTTCAGAAAATTATGTTTAATAAATCTTACTGAAAATTAGAAGACAATATGTTTATCTATTACCACTACCCTCTAATATTTATTAGCAGTCTTAGACAATGTGTTCAAAAAAGTAAAGAAGGAAGATAAAGAAAAGAACGTGTATAATCTTCAGACAATTAGGAAATTAACTGATAGCACATTACTATAAGTAATGGAGTTCAGCAAGGTGGCAAATATAAAGTCATCATAGATTTTAGCTAGAAAATGTAGTTGACAAAAGTTTCAATAAGATTTTAATAATGAGATACTACAAATAAATTTAATAAAAGTACTCAAGCTCTAAATAAAGAAATTATAATATTTTTGTGAAACTAAAACAGTGAAGTTATATACTATGTTCTGAGTAGGAAGACAATCTAAATAAATGAGGGCATTAATGCAAAGCATTGCTCTCAAGCATCATTTGCTTTCTCTGTATTACTAAGGAAAGGCAAAGCTAAAAATGGAAAAGGCTATTCAATTCTCCTCATTTTCCAACTAAGTATCTCTGTGAGGCCAGATTTTCTTCAGGTACTTCAACACAACATATTACAATAGGTTAAATGCAGAAGCAGATATGCAAATCTAGTTGTCTTTTATTAATCCAAACATATAAGAGATTTGCAAAAATGCAGAGAAAAAAAGAACCATTCTTCTCAACGTTTTTTGAAAAGAAATTTATTATACATATTTATACACACACACAAAGATGTAATGTTGTTCTTATTATTTTAAATGTAGCAATAAATATATTTAATTTTTTTCTTTTTAGATTTTAATAGACTAAATATCAATAGATGTAAATCCACATAAACAAAATCATGATAAGAATACAAGTCGGTCATGTGACCAGAAAGCTTGAGAACTACTAGTCTAAACACTCAAGTTAAAAGGGAGGTAATATAAAAAAAAGGGGGGGGGAGGTAATAGCAAATACAAGTAGAACCTACCTCTATGTTGTCTATAAGAAACTCCCTTTAAATGCAAAGACCTAAGGACACCTGGGAGACTCAGTGGTTGAGCATCTGCCTTCGGCTCAGGTGGTGATCCTGGGGTCATGGAATTGAGTCCCACATTGGGCTCCCTGCATGGAGCCTGCTTCTCCCTCTGCCTCTCTCTCTCTCTCATGAATAAATAAATAAAATCTTTAAAAATAAACAAAGACATAAATAAACAGTAGGATTATAGAAAAAGGTATACATGAAAAAATTAAAGAAAGCTAGAGTTGCTATGTTAATATCGGATAGTCTAGATTTCAGAACAAGGAATATTATCACAGAGACAAATGTTTTATAATTAATAAAGTAATTGTTGCATCATGAAGACACACAGTACTAAATGTGTTTGTACCTACCAACGAAGCTTCAAAATATAAGAAGCAAAGCTGGTAGAATTGAAAGGCAAAATAGAAAAATCCAAATTATAATTGAATATTTAAACATTAATCTCTCAGTAATTGATAGAATGTATATAAATCAGTAAGAATGGGAAACTTGAAAAACATTATCAACCAATCTTACCCAAGAAAAGAATACCTATTCTTTTCAAATGCACATGAAACACTAAGAGCATATTCTGAGCACAATAAATTTAAAAGAATTAAAATCATATAAAAAAATTTCTGCAAACACACCAAAAATTTCTGTAAAATCATACAAAGAATTAACCTAGAAATAAGTAATAGTGAAATATCTGGAATACTTCCAAATATTTAGAAATTAAACAACATGATCTAAATAACACATAAGTTAACAAATCATACAAGAAATTAGAAAATATTTGAATTGCTTGAAAACTTAAACATCACAAATTTTTGTGGATGTAGCTAAAGCATTGTTTAGTGGTTACTTTATAGAATTAAACATTCATATTAGAAAAGAAAAAAGACCTCAAATTGATGACCTAAGATTCCACCCTAAGGTATTAGGAAAACAGAATTAAACCTAAACTAACCTGAAGAAATTAATAAACATAGGGCAGAAATTAATGTGATAAAGGTCAAAACAAAATATGGAAAATCAAAAGTTGCTTCACTGAAAAGATCAACAAAATTGATAAAACTCAATAGTTAAAAAAATCCCAAACAGCGACACAAAACAGTCTGGTTAAAAAATGAGCAGATCTGAATAAAAATTTTTCCAAAGAAGACATACAAATGTTCAGCAGGTACACGAAAAGATGTTCAACATCATTAATCATCAGGGAAATGCAAATCAATCACAATGAGATATGACTTTACACCTTTCAAAATGGCTATTATCTAAAAGTCAAAAAACAACAAGTGTTGCCAAGGTAGCAGGAAAAAAGGAACCCTTGTACAGTGGTGGTAGGAAAGTAAATTGGTGCTGCCATTATGGAAAACATTATGGAAGTTCCTCAAGAAATTAGAAATAGTACCACTGTATGATCCAGTACTTGTAAGTCTTTATTATTTCCACTTGTGAGTCTTTATTTAAAAAAAAAGAAAAAAAACTTATTCAAACAGATATATGTGCCCCCATGTTTATTTCAATACCATTTACAATAGCCATGATATAGAAAAAGACCTAAGTGTCCATTGATGAATAAATGGACAAATGGAATATTATTCAGTCATAAAAAGGATGAAATCTTGCCATTTGCAACAATACAAGCAGACCTTGAGGGCATTACACTAACTAAAATAACAGACAAAGAAAGACAAATACCATGTGATCTTCTTACACCTGGAATTTTAAAAAAAAGCTAGCAGATACAGGAAACATATTGGTGATTGCCAGTGGTAGGAGTTGGGTGTGGGAGAAAGGATTTTTTATATGTATGTATGTATGTATGTATATTTTTTAGGTAGGGGGAGGGTGAGAGGAACAGAAGGAGGTGAAGAGAGAATCCCAAGCAGGCTCCATACCCAATGTAGAGTCCAATGCAGGGCCCTGTCCCACGACCCTGAGATCATGACCTGAGCTGAAATCAAGGGTCAGACACTTAACCAACTGAGCCACTTGGCATCCCTCGGTTTTTGTTTTTGTTTTTGTTTTTGTTTTTGTTTTCAGTTTAAATAAATAGAATAGAACAAATTTGAAAAAAAAAAAAAAAAAGACCCAGGAAGCAGGAGAAGGAAGGACCTCTCACATTTAGCCCAAGTCACACTCTCTCCTCCTTGTCCAACACCTTACAGAGTCTTGATTTGGGTGTTATTACTGCTTTCTTGGAGCCCAAGAGTCTTTGCTCAAGAGCTAGTGTTCAGGGTCAGGCATGCCCAATGCACAGTGTAGCCATTTCCCTTCAAGATACCAGGGTTAGAGTCTTGAGACCTCATGACCCCACAAGGAAGCTTTCCCACAGAACTATCTTGTGCCAGGTGCAGGTTACATCTCTGTTCACTCTCCCCTGTTTTCCTTCCTCTCTTCCTCTTTCCTTCCTCTCTCCACTGAAGAGAGGAAGGAAGCACCTCAGAGATACCTGACATCATCTCTCCAAAGAGCTAAGCCTTTGATAGAAGACAGAAAAGAGAAAGAAAGAGAACAAAGGAAAGGAAGGAAGTGATAAAATTATGCTATGAGTAAAATCGAATCCTCTTGACTGTTCATCCAGTGCTCTATCTGCTAAGGTGATTTCTGCCTGAGCAGGAAATGCAAGTTACTGACTTATGAGACAGATGCCTTTAGTATCCAGTAGCTGGATTGCAGGGTCTGCCCCTTTACCATGGCCTTTGCACATCATTATAAAATCTATAGGTTTCCAGGCATCTGTATATAGGACATGTCCCATATTTAATGCTGTTTGTCCTCAGATACTGTATTAACTTTGTCAAGATACCCTAAATGTCAATATTCAGCCTTCTTTTTATCAATAAATTATAAAAATTCAAAAAACAAAATTCTAATGAAACTGTTCAAGAGAAAAGAAAATGCAATTGGTAATTTCAAGAATGAAGGAGAAGATATCACTACAGGATCAGCCTTACATTAAGGAGATAATAAGGAAATACTATGAATAACTATATGGCAATAGATTTGGCCATTTGGGTGAAATGGACAAACTTTTTGAAAGATGTGAATTACAGACGCTAACTCAAGAAGTAATAGATCATCTGAATAGTCTTTTATCTTTTAAGGAAATTGAATTTGCAGCTAATAGAAATCCTTTTCCACAGTAAAAACTCCATACTCAAAGACTTTACTACTGAAGTTTGCTGCCTCCAAAAAATAGAAAAGAAAGGCACTCACCCCAACTCATCTTATGAGGTCAATATTTCCATTATACAAAAACTGAAACAAAAAAAAAAAGAAAGAAAAACAAAAACAAAACCACAGGCCCATATCCTCCTATTTTATATGCCAAAACCCTTAACAAAAATTATAAAAAGTACATCTAGCAATGTAGATATACAAAGCACAAAATATTATGACCTATTTGGGCTTATCCAAAGAAGGCAAAGTTGGTTTTATGTCTAAACCCAATGTCAATCAATTAATTAATATGCTAAAACAAGTCAGATAATCATCTCAATATGTGCTTAGAAAACATTTGACAAAATTCAGCAACGATCCATGGTAAAAACTCACAGCAAAGCCCGAATAGAAAAGAAATTCTTCAAACTGACAAAGGGTATTTATAAAAAACCTACTGCCAACAACATATTTAATATTGAAAATCTGAAAGCTTTCCTAAGATTGAGAGCAAAGAAAAAATGTTTATTCTTACCATATCTATTAATCATTATCCTAGTGGCCCTAGACCATGCAATAAAGAAAAATAATTAAAAAAAGACATAGAGATAGATAGGAAGCAGTATAACTGTTTTTATGTGCATGTGACATGGCCATCTATATAGGAAATCCTAAAGAATCTACACAAAGCAAGTAAACAAATAAGTTGATAAGGAATAACAATAATAAGGAATGTATTAGAGTTCTCCAGAGAAACATGATGAATAGAAAATATAGAGATTTGTAGAAGGTGGATAAAGGTTAATATACAAAAATCATTTATATTTCTATCTGCTAGTATAAACAACTAAAAATTGAAGTATTAATAAAAATATCACTTATAATAGAATTTTTTAAAGATTTTATTTATTTATTCATGAGAGACACAGAAAGAGAGAGGCAGAGACACAGGCAGAGGGTGAAGCAAGCTCCATGTAAGGAGCCCGATGTGGGACTCAATCCCAGAACTCCAAGATCATCCCCTGAGCCGAAGGCAGTTGCTCAACCGCTGAGCCACCCAGGCATCCCATTTAAATAGAATTTAAAGACATAAAATACGTAGGGGCAAATTTAACGAAGGGTATGCAAAACTTGTACTGAAAACTATTACTGAGAAAAATTAAAGAATGTCTGAATAAATGGGGAAAAGTGGCATATTCATGGATTGGATTCTGTTCTGTTTTGTCAAAACATTCAAATTTGTATTGTGATTCAACAAAATATAAGTCAAAATCCCACCAGATTTTGGGAATAGAATTTATAAAGTGATTCTAAAATGTATTAAGTTGTGAAAGTTTAGACTACTAAAGAAGCATTTTTGAAGAACAAAGTTGGATAACTTATGCTACCTGACTCTAGGATTTACAATAAAGCTAGTACAGTAAAGATAAAGAGGTGTTGGCAAAGGATAATGGATCATATGGATCAATGAACTAGAATAGAGAGTCTAGCCTTGGACGATTTTTTACAATGTGCCAATGTAATCCAGTGAGGATAAAATAATCATTTAAATAGTGTTAGAACAATTTCATATACACTCAAGAAAAAGTTAACCTTGACTCTTATTTAATATAAAATCCAGAAATTAGCTCAAACAGATTATAAATCAAAGTGCAAAGACATGGAGAAAATCTTTGTAACTTTGCAACAAAAAGCACAAAAACACATACCATTTAAAATTTATGAATTTATTCAAATTAAAAATGTTTGCTATTCAAATAAACATTAAAAAAAATAAAAGGCAAGCCATAGACTGGAAAAAATATTTAAAAATATATATCTGAGAGGTGCCTGGGTGGCTCAGTGGGTTAAACGTTTGCTCAGGTCATGATCCCAGGGTTTTAAGACTGAGCTCCACTTCAGGCTTCCTGCTCAGCAGGGAGTCTACTTCTCCCTCTCCCACCTCACGACTATTCTCATTCTCTCTCTCTTTCTCTTTCTACTCTTCCTCTCAAATAAATTTAAAAAAATTTTTTTAAAAAGAAAACACATATCTGATAAAGAACCAGAATACAAAAATATATGAGACTATATAAGGAATATTTATGGACACAGATCAATTGTTAAAGATGAGCAAAATAGTTGAGCAGATACTTCACTAAAGATGGTATATGAATAGCAAATGATGACATGACAAGTATATTTAACATTCCTAGTAATTAGAAGAGTGCAAATTCAAGCCATAATGAGATACCATTGCACACTCACTATAATAGCTAAAATTTAAGATTGAATGAGTGATGGGCATTAAGTAGGGCATATGATGTGATGAGTACTGGAGTTATACGCAACTGATAAATTATTGAACACTAGATCTGAAACTAATGATATACTATACGTTGGCTAATTGAATTTAAATTTAAAAAATAAAATAAGAAATTTAAGACTGACAATATCAAGTATTGGAAAGGATAAGGAATGTATCCGAATTTTTCCAGAGAAACATAACCAATAGGTTACATATAGGCATATCGAAAGAGAGATTATGCATCATTGGCTCTCTAAATTATGGAGGATAAATTCCACAATCTGCCATCTGCAAACTGGAGGCCCAGCAAAGTCATGGTGTAGTTCTAGTCCAAGTCCAAAGACCTAAGAATCAAAAGCAGTGATATCTGAGGGCATGAGAAAGTGAATGTCCCAGCTGAAACAGAGAGTAAATTTGCCCTTCCCCTTCTTTTTTCTACTTAGGCCCTCAAGGGATGATACCCACCAGATTTTGTGAGGGTGATTTTCTTTACTTAGTCTACTAATTGAAATGTTAACCTCTTCCAGAAACACTCTCATAGACATGCCCCAAAATAATAGTTTACCTTAGCCAAGTCAAGTTGACATGTGAAATTAAATATCACATGGAACAACTAAAACTCTCATATGTTGCTGGTGGAAATGAAAAATGCTATAGCTTTTTTAGAAATATGTTTGGCAATTTTTTACAGTTAAACCTACACTTTGCATTCAACTCAGAAACTCCACTGCTAGAAATTTAAAGAAGAAAAATGAAAACATATGTCCACAAAAAAGACCTGCCAGATGTCCATTAACTAGTGAACCCATTTACAGTTGTGGTATATCCATACAATGGATTAGTCCCCAACTATATATAATAAACAAAAAAGGAATTAGTGTCACATGTAACAATATAGATATTGGAGGCATTTTTTTAAATGGAAAATTCATACACAAAAGACTACATATTTTATGATACCACTTGAATGGCATTCTGTAACAGTCACAGTTGTCCCCCAGCACTTTTCCAATCTTCATTAGGAAATGCACCAGTTTTCCTCCTACCCTTGCAAGTTCTACTCATTATCCATTGTACAAGCTTCCACCAAAGTGTATCAATCATTTGTTTCCTGTGCAACTTTTCTGAAGCTTAGGAAGTACTGTATTTTAGAGGGTTGTCTTCCTCTGTTTTTCCAAGTAAATGGGAAGTCTTCAAGGACAAAGTCTCTATCTCCTTTGTATCTGTAGTATTTGACAATGACTGATACATGGTAAGACTTCAATACATGTTGAACAATACTTTCAGTTTTCTGTGTCTCAGATCTCCTTTTAGCTAGCATGTCTATAATGAAAAATAATTTGACTACAATTAACTTATTGCTATTTTAATTTATTGGTATTGTTTAATTATACAGATTAATCAAAAGAACCAGAGAACATCTTAGCTTAAAGATGTACACTAGAGTTTTATTATAACCAAATGTTATTTTTCATATAAAAATGTAGTTTTTAATAGATTTTCTGTTGGTCATTTGATAGCAGAAATGAACAGCCCTGTCTTCCTCTTTTTACTTCTTTCCTTCATTTTTTTTCCTTTGTCAGTGTTTCCAGCTAAGGAAATAAAATGAAGTCACATTTAAATAGAGATGGAAGAGATATAAAAATCTATTTAGTGGACGCTGAGATTCCACTCATGTATGATGAGGCTGTTGATAATTATATTTTCACAGACACATTGCCACTGATATTTAAGCAAAACACACGGAGAGGAAATGCATATAGAAACATGGCATTTGGGGGATCCCTGGGTGGCTCAGCGGTTTAGCGCCTGCCTTTGGCCCAGGGCGCGATCCTGGAGTCCCGCGTCGGGCTCCCTGCATGGAGCCAGCTTCTCCCTCCTCCTGTGTCTCTGCCTTTCTCTCTCTCTCTCTCTCTCTCTCTCATAAATAAATAAATAAATTTTTTAAAAAAAGAAAGAAGAAGAAACATGGTATTTCATTCCCATTTCCAAGCAAATTCCAAAAACCTCCAGAATAGATCAACATGAATTCTTATTCATTTGCATTCTCATTGCTCCTGAGAAAACAGTTAAAGGTTCTTGTTTTATTTTTTAAAATATAAACATGAGAAAAAAATAAAATAAAATATGAACATGTGTCTACCTATACAGACATAATTAAGAGAGTATACATAGTTAAAATGACTTTTATGGCTTAATAAAAGATACTTTTATTTAAGGGCCTTAAGGTAGAAGTACAATAAAACATAGAGCTAATGACAACGTTTAAAATAACCAAGAGCAACAACAACAAAAAAGGAAAAACAGAGAAAGAAGATCAAATAAATATGCAAGCAATACATACACACACATATACACACACACACTTTCAGGGGAAATCTATTTTAAAGATTAATTTAAAAAAACTAAATAGCACACATTTAACAAAATAATATTTTCATGGTAAGAATAAGGAAGGAGATCCTAAAATATGGGCTGTCCATAAGTTTTGTTTTGTTTAAACTAGTCTCCATTCAATCCATTTGCAGAGTCTTGGACAGTAGTCTCATGGTAAGAATGGCAAGGCCCCTTACATGAAGAAGAGATTGATTGAAAAATCTACGAACTTCAGATCAGAATCTAGCATTGCTATCCTTTTGCCAGGACTCTCCCTGTTTTCAAGGACCTCCTCTTCAGATTGCTCTTTACTTCCTGCCCGAAACACATCTAAAATATCACTGAGTTTTTCTTCTATGCTTTAGAATGGGCTATTTTTATCTGTTTTGTTTAACTTAACTCAAAATCCGGAATCCCTGTGTGGGACAACCTTGAAGGGAAGGCAAATCAGACAGAAAGTCTGTAATACTTGACTCAACAGCAAGAGTTAGACTTCATATTTCTCTAGGAAGTAAGAAGTGCACATCCCCTACTTTATTCATCCAGCTTTCCCAGGAAGAAATCCTAAGGAACACATTGGCCAAAATCAGCAAAAATCAACACATTGGCATTCTATAGGAAGGCTGAGGAGGGCAAAACAAATGCCGTACATAATGATAGGAAAAAATCCAAAGGAGGTAGAAATACTGGCAGGGATAGTCACAAACATCCCTGCATGTCTTAGAACATACTCTTTCTCCACTTTAACTTCCTGCAAAAAAATATTTTTCGATGTGAAGACATTTCACAGTAGCCCAAAGGGGCCCTTGAGATGTTTGTGTGTTTGAAAGATTTGAACTTCGAAGGTTTATGGAAGGAGTTTCTACTCTTGGGGTTTCTGAGTCTCCTGAGACCATTGTGTTAAGGGGATGGGGAGGCTTTTCTATGGCACTGAATTCCAGTCAACATAGTCCATACTGGACAAGGAAAAGCTGCAGCTAACTACTTAGGTTTTACTCCACGAAAGGTATAGAAGATATCTGAGTTCTTTTTTATGCTGTTCCTGCTTATCAGGAGCCATAATTTCAAGGCAATAGTCATGTCTTGAAGACTTGAGGAGGAGCATGTAAGATTTTAAATGAGATAATACAGTCCCTGGCACATAAAGAATGCCAAATAAATGGTTTTTGTTTTTCTATTAATGTCTATTCTCCATCACCCTGACTTCTTTTTGTACATGCTGCCTTAACGTCCCCCTAAATTCCTGTTTCCATCACAAACCAATGTCAGAAAGACTCACCACTGGGTCTTTAGAGATGGTGGCTTCTACATTGCCCTTAATGTTGTGGATGTGGGATGTAAATCAGCTGCAGTTACATTTTAATAGAAATGGAGATTCAGAGCACAGATTTAATAGCAAGTCAAGGAACGTCTACAAGAGCAGCTCGCTAATTACATGTACCAAACACTATAATAACATAGCATCTATCCATCCGGGAAACGTTCCTTTACTTGCTGTTTGAAAGCAATGATTTCCATAGTTGACTTGTGTACAATTATTCCTTCAGTGACTTGAATGTCTGCTTAAAGTAGTTCAAGAGCTCAAAAGATTCTCTCTGATGTGACTATAAGGCAGGCATGGTACTTAGGATATTATAAAATTGCCTCTAGAATTCAGGTTAGCAAATATTTAACAAGTGCCCTATACAGTATCAGGCACCTGGGTACTAAAAAAGTAAAGACAAATGAAACAGTGTTGAGTCCTCCTTCAAGGAGCTCAGTGAGACAGACAAATAGGCAGATGACTTCAGTACCTGGGAAATCCAGTGTTATGATGGAGAAAGGGTACCTGCTCCAGCCATCCTGGAAGCAAGAGGCTAGAGAGAGGACTGTCTGTAGAGGGCAATGAATGAGGAGAGACTTAGACAGTGAGAAACATGACCCAAGCAGAACAGTCTGGAGTGGAGTGTTTGGGATGAAAGCAGGGAAGAATGGAAATCAGCGAGGTTCGGGAGTGAGTGTCAGGGCATGGAGAACCTTGCTTAGAACTCACACTAGGATGGGGAGGAAGCTGCTGAGGAGCTCATTCAGAGGAACGTCACGGTTAAACTGGTCTTTTAGATAAATGTCCAGTAATCCATCCAAACAGATTTGGCACTATGGTTAGAAGGTTATTGCAGTGGCCCAGACAAAGGAGAGGCCAAATCTAGCATAGCAGATAAGACTTGAGGGAGAGAAGCTGAGTTCAAATCATATAGAAGTAAAATCTACAATACTGGCTATGCATTATACATGGAAGGGGAGGTAGAGAATAAGTCAGGTTCTTTACTTCAGTGAATAATGATACCAACAAACATGACAGGAGTAGATGACAATTCTCTCAACCAATAGCAGCCACATAGTACTGAGGGACACTTCACCACACTGATGAAGACAATGAACTTTTTTTTTTTTTTTTTTTTTTGACTATGAACTTTTGAGCCAGAGAGGCTGGGTTCAAATTCTATCTTCATTTTTCAGAATTTAGGTTAACTTAGGAGAGTGTATGAATTTTTCTAGTTTTCTCATCTATAGAAAGAAGATGATAATGATAGTACCAATTTCATAAGGCTATCATGAGGATTATATAAGTAATTATATTTAATATGCTTAGAATAGTTTCTGGGTTACAACAAGAGACAGATGACAACTGTACAATATATATATGTATACACACACACACACACACATACACTCAAGGTGAGGAGATAAGTGGTACAGAACCCAAATGGCAGGAACACCCACCCTCAAGAATTAGAGCTTAAGTGGAGCATGAAATAGATCAAGAAAGAGAAAAGAATGAAACGTAATGTGGGATCAGAAAACCCAAAGGAGTAGTGAATAAGTGTTAGATGCAGTTGAGAGATCAAGCAAAATAAAGACTATAAAGGATTTTAAGGTAGCAGGTAGGTGTACAGTAAAATATCACTTCTCATACTCTTCTTCAGATGAGGCTCTACTGTGTTTGGAGCCAAAAATTATGACTACTTCTCCCTCAGATGTTGTCAGTTCCATTTCACCAAATAAACAAAAGGCATAAGAGTATACACAACTAAACTGGATCCCTTCAACATTCCTAACATCAGAATAAATCCCAGATGTGTCAAAGATAGGTATGTAAAATATGAGGCCAAAATATACAAGAAATAAATTCATGAACATTTTGTAATCTAGGTGTAAAGAAAGTACTATCTTTAAACATGAAAAATTATTCAGACAGTGTGGGGAAAGTAACTTACAACAACTTATCTATAGAAAAAAAAAACATTAAAACTCTGAAAAAACCCCACGATGATATAAATATTTGTTAAGATTTTTGGAGCAATCCTAAGGCCAAGAGCTCTAATACGTGAAGAATTTAACAAATTTATCAGAGAAGTTCAATATCCTAGTAGAAAAATGGACAAAGAACATGAATGATCAATTCATAAGAAATGAAAAACAAATGATAAGTCTTTGAAAATATTCTCAATCTACACATCAATTAAATCCATGAAATAATTCTATTTATCACCAGCCAGGAGGCAAAGTTTAACAAGAGATAAATATCTTCCAATGTCAAGGTTATTAGAAAAAAATAGTCACTAACATTCACTGGTATAATAGATTAATAAAACATCTTGGGGATTAAATTTTAAGTGCAAATATCAATCAATCCCTCCTACAAAATACCTGGCCAGTACTCTTCAGAACTGTCAGGGTGATGGGCAACATGTGAAGAGTGAAAATAATCACAGCCCCAAAGAAACAGAAAACATAACTGAATGCATTTATTCTGGATTGGATCCTCAAACAATAACAAAATACATTAGTAAAAACATCCTACTGAAATCTGGAGTCCGGTGAATAGAAATGTACCAATATTGGCTTCTTAGTTTTCACAGCTAAACATAGTTTATGATATTATCATGGTAATATAAGATGTTAATTTTAGAGGAAACTGGATGAGGCGTGTATTATCTTCCCAACTAGTTTATAAATCTAAAATAATTTCAAAATAAAGGGTTTGTTAGAAAAAATTTCACTTAACCTGCTGGTTAATTCTGTTTTTGAGAAATGTATCCTATAGAAATATTTTAAGTACGAAAAAAATGTATATAAGGATATTCATTACATATTAACTATAATTGGAAAAAATCCAAATGTAGTACAAAAGGAGATTTGATAATTAAGTGAGGCTATAACTATAAGATGGAATGTTATGCATCCATTAGAAAGGATGTTTATTAGACTTATAAACACTGGCCAGAAAGTCATTTATGGTATATCATATTTTTATTTTTTTTAAGATTTTATTTATTTATTCATGAGAATACACAGAGGAGAGAGAGGGAGGCAGAGACAAAGGCAGAGGGAGAAGCAGGCTCCATGCAGGGAGCCTGATGTGGGACTCGATCCTGGGTCTCCAGGATCACGCCCTGGGCCAAAGGTGGCGCTAAACCCCTGAGCCACCAGGGCTGCCCACAAATTATCTTTTAGCTGATGGAGGAGGACCTATGGGATTAAAAAAAAAATGAGATATATTAACTCACTCACGGAAGTTTATGAAAGCATTGTGGGATTCTTGTATCCAACTCACAATGAACACAGCTGGTTTGTTGGAAATACATTAGGCTACTTGGTACATTCATCTTTTAGAAACTGGTTTTGACCAAATTACTGGACAACATCAGCCTGAGAAACTATATACGCTCTCAGAGGTTAATGGACGTTTCAAAGACACCATGATTTCAAACTTTCTTTAAACTCTTTTATGCACTTTAATGAGTTGCTCCTAGTCAACCCTGGGCGCACTCATTACTAAGAGAATTCAAACACAGTCTTTCCATTCCTTACAATTATATATTTTTCTAAAATCTATTCAGTTATTGTAGGCAGGGTAGGTTTATCAATTACCTCTCCAAGCTGTCCATTATCTATTTTGAGAGTATAATTTGTTTCCCGCATAGAGTATGTGTTAACAGCATGATGCGTTTTACATTTGTAATTAATTTTGAACTGACAAAGAAGGTAGGAAAAATTCTCCCATAAATAAAAGTAATGAATGCAAGTATTTAAACAAAAGGTCCTAGTAATTTCCAGCAACTTAAAAGAAAAGAAAAGAAAAAGACGCAACTTGCTCTATCTCTTAAACTAAAAATACCAAGATATCTTTTGTTCCTCCTTCATGATACTCTAGAGATTCTGAAATTTCAATATTAAATAGGATAATAAATAACAGATAGGCACACTACATTGAAACTGTGAATGAGAAATTGTTTACTTCTCAATAGCATTAACGACATCAGTTTTACTGTACGTGACTAATTGGCTAGAGCACAAAGTTTTATCAAAAAATCAGTGTTGTAGACATAAATTCCTACCCATGATGAAACTAAATATTTTGCTACTCATAGCACTTTTAAAATGATAGAGAGCTTGAAATTAAATTACACTAAATGCCTTTATATTTATTCGACATTAAACCTTATTTTCCTTACTGTCATTCTGCCAGCGTGATATCATCGGAGTTGAAGAGGGATGCTAATGCTATTTATATTACACTGCACTGTCCTCTAATTGACCTTGTTTGTGCAACGGAATGGCTGCTTTTCTCAAGCTGCCAGCCCTTTATTGCAGCATTTTGACCATGCACTAGTGGCTCTTTGTGCTGCTGCTGAGTTCAAGAATCAATACTGCATTCCCCACAGCCAATAAAGGCAGCTGACAGCATGAATTAACTGAGTGTGGCCAGTTGCATGGAGGGCCATTGTCTTTAAGGAAAATCTGGATGTGATTACCAGCCTCCATCTCCGAGTGAAGGTTTTAATGCAAAGTGCGAGGTTGCTGTAATTTAATTTTGGCCTGCTGCTCTGACACACTCCCCTTTGCCACTGCTTCATGGAATCTAAGCTATTAATGGCCGCAAACCAAAACACATACAGAGACAAAGGCAAATACTCACAGTCATACGATAGCGGTTTCACCTGACTTGGCCATTCTTTTCTGATAGTACTTCTATAACAGGTTCTATTTCTTTGAGCTGGGCCTTCTGCCATAGTAATAAGTCAAGTCAAAGTTAAAAATCAAACTTGTTATGATGTCTGTATCTAAACGAAGTTTTCATATGTGGTAGGGTTAAAAATTCCCCATAGAGAATTCACTGCCTTTGATTCAACTGTCAAAATTATGGAAAACTTTGTCTATGCTCCTCAACGTCCACCCATCGCAAGATGATTTCCATCCCCTCTATTGCACTGAACCTATTTTCCCTTACAACAAAATCAAATGAATTCTTTTCCATCTTTATCTTCTCAGTAGAATTTACTGTCAACTACTTCCTCCTTCATAAAACATCCTCACCTCTGGGGTTCTACTCCCTTTAATCCTATCTTCTCAGTGTGGGTGTTCCTCTCATTTTATCCTGGGCTTCCTCTTCTCACTTTAATGTGGGGCCCTCCATGCAAGTCCCCATCTTTCTTTATGCCCACAAATACTTTTCTCTACCAAGTATTATTCCCAAATAATCTGCACTCCACACCTCTTAATAAATTTGGTTGTCCCATCTGTATTTTGAAATTCACATATCTCAACATGAATGTATCATCTCCTGCTGGGTTTTCCCAATAAATGACCATCTGTTACGTATGCAAGAATATGGACCTCATCTTTGAATCCTTTATTTCCTTCACTCCCTACCCGCAATCAGTTAGCAAGTTCTCCTACTCAACTCCTTAATTTCTCAACCTAGCCACCCCCCAATCTGACATTTCCCTTACCCTTCTACCACTCAGGCTGCACTCCAAGGTTTTTCTAACCACTCTCCTCCCACCCAGAATGGTCCCCACCCCTCGGCCCCCCAGCTAAAATCCCTACTCTGCAACTAATCTTATCTTCCCCCAAACTAAATCTGTTCACATTACTTCACCACTTAAAATATTTCAGAGATTTCCCACTAAGACTTTATTTATCTCTTTAGCTTCGAGTTTTACAGTATTTTGTCTTTTGCTTCTCCCCAATGGCATCTATTGTGGCTCGAGCACTACTAAGTCAGTGATTTAAATACAAGGACATGGACCATGGCAGAGACTTAGTTTGAAACCAGAACAAAGGAAAACACCTATTAGACACTTGACTGCAATCATTATGCTCCATGGCTGCAGGTATTGCCTAAGCTCCTACAAGTGTGTTAGACAAAGGAAAAATCCACAGAATAACAAAGTGGGATTTATGTAAGCCTTTAAAAGGGGAAATGACATGTCATTTTTTTTGCTTTATCAAAAGACCTATATTTCTGAGAGAATTTTGGTATTGAAAACATCAGTTCTGTTTATAACAGGCAATGCTCTTGGTTGAAATTAATTCAAGCAGAGTTATTCAAGGGACAGTGTATTATATACAAACCATTTAACTTGAGCTTTAAAACGATTTTTCATGTCTGAGAATTATTAAGAAGATACCAGTTTGGATCAACACTTTCCAGAAACTGGAATAAAACCTGTGGTTTCAAAGCCTTTTATTTTCAACACAAACATTTGTGAGACTCTTAAAGGCACAGTATCTGTTCTATTCCTACTCAAAATTTTTGTTGCCGTCATTAATTTTTTCAGGAGAGTTTTATTTTACCAGCATTGTCCCCAAACCGCCTAACCATCACACACACACACACACACACACACACACACACACACACATTAAAATATATAATTCCTACATCCCCCCTTCCAAGGCTGAAATGAAGAAGGTGATGCCACATTTGCCTCTGCTGCCTCATTCTCCCTGAATAGGTAGCAATGAAGTAAGAAATAGGCATATTGAGGGGGGTTGGGTGGCTCAGAAGGTTAAGCATCAGACTTGATTTTGGCTTGAGTCATGATCCCAGGGTTGTGGTATGGTGCCCCACATAAGGCTCAGTGCTCATTGCAGAGTCTGCTTGAGATTCTCTCTCCCTCTGCCCCCCTAAATAAATAAATACATAAGTGAATGAATGAATGAATGAATGAAGAATAGAAATAGGTGTATTGAACTTCAGATCAGTACGTGATGCTCTGCCCAAGACAGCTGAAGGAAAGATGTTTGCTGTTTCCCTACCCTTCCACCTATCAGTTTTCATCTTCAATATTATGCACTTCCCTAGCCAAGGAATAAATCTTCAAGGGTTTTTGGGTTGGCAGCTCAACACCATTTGATTGTGTGTGAGAAAACAAGAGGCAGATAAAAGGAAATCATGAAGAACTCTCTACCCTACTCCATGTCTCTCAAGGTTATATCATGGAAAGAGACACAGGCTACCTCCACAGAGACAAGGTTGCTGCTCTTTGTAATATATGATGAGCTCTTGGGCAGGAGTGGGAGGGACGTTTTGTGATACATAGATACATTCACTCTGCCATTAAGAGAAGAGGAAAAATGGTCCAAGGTGCTCAAGGAGGAATGAAAAAGTACACATCTCTTGCTCATTCTCCTTTAAAATATTTCATCAGGAGCTTCCTGGCATAGAAGCATAGGTACTAGCTTTCTTGAAAAGAAAGTGGACACAAAGAAGGAGAGAATGTCTGGTCCCCTCTATACTTGGGAAAGTACACTTGTATAGCTGCTCCCATGACTTCAGCGTGACTAATTGAACCCATTAAATATCTTTGCTCTTGATTTATTTTACCTAAAATGATTTTTCTGAGCAGCAAGATGATTTTTACCAAGTTTCCTTAATCAAAGGCATCATTCTCCAGATTAGATCTGTCTAAAAATATATTTCATAGGATTTAGCATACTTTACACCTTCCTGAAATAGCCCTACATTTTTAACGATGATTGTGGTTGCCTGGCCTCTCAACCTGACAGAAGAACGATAGCAGGCCTGTTCTTCAACAGCATGCAAGTCTGGATGAGGAGTGGGAAGGTGGGGAGCTATCCATCAAAGTCCTTGCTACGGGCATGTCCACACAAATGGCTGTACGTCAAAGCCTGAAAACATAAGGACTTTTGCTCTCTCTTTGGTAACATGCAAAAGCCAAGTTTTACGTGTTATTCTCTTTCCTGTTCCTCATCCTCAACCAAAAAGTTATGTTTCCATTAATAGGAAAATGTGGCCACTTTTTGTTTTTCAATCCAAGCCTCTGAATGAATTATCTGGCCAAAGCAAAAGGCCAGGGGGCCTTCTGCATGCTCTTGATGATATACGGGAAGGCTATATGGCATCAGCTGGGAAAACCGCAGCCAACATTGGAATAATCAAAAGTGACCTACATGCAATAATAGCCTGTGTGACAGTCAAGACGGGACACCAGGAAGCAGGTGGTCTATATGACAGAGGATCGATACTCCCATAGCAGGGATAAAATAGATTCCAAATGGAAAATAAACTCGTGGAGAATACGTACAGGAAGACAAGAGAAGGGGAGGGAAAAATAAGCCAAACCTGCAGGAAACAACACAACAAAGAGAATGTGAGGGTGAGTGCAGGGGCCCACAGCTGATGTGATGATGAAAACTGAATGAGAAAGGGGAGAAGACAGTCAATATGAATTTGCTTCCACCGCAAAGAAAGGGCACAACACAAGCCCTCAGAAGCTTAAGCTACCCAAATTAGCCAGGATCTTCTCTATTCTAATTTAACATGCTTACAAAAAAATGTCATCATTTGTAAGAAGTGTTGACAGCCTCAAAAACTTGGTTTTGTTTAGGGAGGCCTAGTTTTTAGCAAGAAAACAAGGACAACCCATATTTCATTTCTTTGAAAATATATTCCAATGAAAAGGGAGATGGATCGAGGTAAACCTAATTTGCATTATTTAGTTCAAAAGAAATGTTGCTTTGATGCCACTGTGTATATTTGCAGTGCTTCCTTGCTCTCTTGGGAGCTGGTGTGCATTAACATTCCATTCCTCTTTTTCATTATTGCTATCACATATATTAAAACATGCGCGTGCACACATACACGTGCAGTATTAGCTGATAAAGCTGTAATGGCAACCTCCAATATGAGAACTTTCTCCAGAATTCAATCCCAGACATCAATAAAACTAAATATTCTGACAAATGTTAGCAAAATTCCCTTACATTAAAAAACAACAACAACATTGGAATTTCATGACTCTGTGTTCCTACCATGGGTTGTGTGAATCTGTGCTTTTAGGGAGTCACACTAGGCTTGTAGACAGGCCTGAAGAATATTTCAAATCTCATCCAAATGGTGGAACGTGGCATTATCTACTGCATCATCTTGATTTCTTCCTTTTATTTTTTATAACTGAAACTTGCGATGCATTATTGCTCCTGTGCCAGGGGAGTAGCAGGGCATCTCATTTCCTGACTGCTTGCTGACACACCAGGAGGATTTTGCTCCCAATGCTGAAAGTCTATGTGGAAATCAGAAGTCAAGGACTGTGATCTTCCTAAAGAAACAGCTTTAGAAATCTCAAGCTCTTCCTGCAATGCAGCAGATGTGCTGGTTGCTGCCAAGCTCCGGCTAGCTCTCAAAAATGCTGACACCAAGCCTGAGACTCTGCAAGGAACCAAAGTGATGTTTACACAATGCTGTCAGGGTCCATGAGACGCCCTTCTTGGAGTGCCCTTCAAGCACACCATTTTGTTCCTGCATCCCCCACGGGGCTTAAATTGGTCTTGCTTTCCCCGTGCCTCTGCTTACTCAGCCTGGGCCAGAAGCTCCTTGAGGGCAGCTCTGTGTGCACCCCTCGCCTCCAGCATAGAGCCTGGCACACAGCAGGTGCTCTACAGTTACTTCCTGGGTGAATATACAAATAGCATAGCCTCAAAGAAGCCTCCTAAAAGCTGAGTCACTTCTGAATCTGGCAGGTAGCTCTATGTTCCTAAGGGAAGATATGTAATTGAGGACAGCCGACTCCCCTTCCACCTGGAAGGGAAGAGAAGCCAAATGTGCCCCTGAGGCGGACGGCATGCCTCTTCTTTCCCCTCTCTATGAAGTGGTTTCTCAACACAGCCCTCAGTTCGATGCTGCCCTGTGCTGGTCTTTGTTCCCTGGCTAGAATTCCTTTGCTCCTAGGGATGAAGCTCAGCAGTGGTCTGAGGCACTTCCCTGTGTCTGACCCAACAAGTGAGTGAGATGCTGCTTACCAAGTCAAAATTGGGATTGAGCTTTTTCCTCTTGACCCTCACTCATATTTTCATTTTGGGTAAGTAATAAAAAGTAGAGATACCTGGATTATGACAGCTCCCCCTCAGCTCCAGCTCCAGCTCCAAGCTTATTGCAGAGCTACCCCCCATGCCTGATTTAAGGACAGAAAGAAAAAAAAAAAAAGGCCCAAAGGCCCAGAGAGACTGGAGAGCCGGTGAGCCCCTCCTGCTCCTGCCTTCTTCCCGAGTGCCCAGCCCTGCTGGCCAAGCCGCCCTGCTGAAGTGTGACAGTGCGTGATTCATGGCTGTCTGCGTTCAAGCGAGCAGGGCTTTCGCTGGAGTCTGCACATCTGCTGTATCCTAAGAAGAGCCCACGTTTTATCAAGTCTTTCCCTTAGGAAGATCACAAACCACTTTATGCACAATCATCTCTTCATCCAGCCCTGTCACTTGGGAAGTGAAGACTACAGGGAGCCGTAGATAAAGAGGCTGTAATAACTCTAACTAAAATTTGGCTGGGATGTTGAGGGTTACTCTGTCCTCCAACAGAACGTGCCATATGTTCTTCTGTAAGCACAAGTGACTGAATCTTTGAATTTATTCTTTATCTGAAAGATAGTTAAAATGAGTTGTCAAACACTCCAGTTCAGTACCATATTCAAGAATCCTTTTTTTTTTTTTTTCCACATGGCTCTTTGGGTAATTAGGACATTCTTAAATATATTTTAAAAGGTCTTTAGTCTATGTACCTATTTAATAATTTTCAAATTTGACTGTCAGAGCCAAGCAAGGAAGATATTTAATATAGAAATGGTTTCCATATTATTAAACCATGCATTTCATCTCCAGCACATTTAGATTAAGATAAAGATTTTAGTCTAAAGTGAGTGGCCAGTGATAGCAACCCTCCCCACAATACACAGACATACATGCATGTAGATGTATATGTGCACACCTACACATGCACACACACAAACACACATACACTTTTATCTTTCTGAGAACTGCTACACCTCTTCTTTTATGCCACAGGATACATATAAGTGAGAATTAAAGTCCTTTGTGGCTTAATAAGGAGTTAAATGAAAAGAATCAGAGTTTTCATTTTGCACGAACTCCAACCTCTATTTGTTCATCCTCTATGAGTTTTAAATGACCCCACTTCCCTAAGATTTAATTATGTTATCTCATTCTCCGTGAACCCCCTGTGAGGACCTCACTGTGGGGACTCGAAGACTTTGTGGGAAGTGTCAAACGTGTTTCATAAGGAAAACTATGTTTTACTCTTTTGAGGCTAGTGAAGATAGAAAGGAGTATTTCTCTGTGTCTCTTTAATGTATGAACTTAGGGATAATTCACTTAGCCAAATAAGGGAGCTCTTCTGCCTTAATTTGTGTGCATGTTTGATGTTCATTTGAACCCATCCACTTGCTGCTGTATACGAATAGGTAACTTGGAAGATGCTTTCTGCCCTTTAATTAGTTGAACTCCAATCTGGTACCTGAAAAAAAATAAATATTCTAAGGAAAAATTTTGGAGCATACCTGCTTATCTCCTCTTTTTCAATAGAGACCAACAAAGACTTAGCATGAACAAGGAACTTACAAAATAAAAATGTGGCTTTATAACAAGTTATTCACAGTCTGAGTAACAAAACTCATCCCAGGTGAAATCTGTTCATTGGAGAAGTGGATGATTTCACTGACGCCTTGAACTCAAATTGTATGAAAACATTCAGGCTCTTTGTCTAGCCACCAGGGCTGCCTTTTGGATTCTGCAAAATTCACTTTTTTTCCCTCCTAAAATATAATTTATTTTCTCCAGTTAGATATTTAAAGGGAAAAAAGAAAGAGATAAAAATAAAAATTACTGAAGAGGGAACATAACAAATCATTCCCTACACAGTGGTGGCTATGGAAAGCAGCCTTTCACAACCACTAACTTTTCATTCTCTGAGTGAAAAACAAAAACAAATTGGAGACATGTTCCCTTGAAAGCTGCAAAATGATTTGTCTTCTTAGAATTATCAAAGCGATGTCGTGTTCTCAGAAGTATCAAACAATTGAGGAAAACCACAGTAGGAAAAACCATAACTACTCACCTACTAGTAATGATATCTTAAAAAGTAAAGTAGAGACAACTAAGGAGAGAGTTTTTCTAAAAATGTCAGTGTGAGAGAAGCAGGAGATTCAAAATGACCTGTCAATCTTAGAGCAAGATCTTTGAAATAATAACTTAGTAACCCTGATCTCTAGAGTTTTACCTCTTCAATGCTAAATGTATTGTGTCTATTTTCACTTAATCTTCCTTTTTCATATGGTTTAAAAGATAAATTTTCTGATATAAAATTGCTGAATTAGACAAATGCCATTTGTTTGATTAATGTCTCTCATAAGCAAGAACTGCATGACCTCTGCATATTTCTGTCAGGTGTCATTTGGGCTACATTTAAATTTGAGCAGGATCAAGGAAGAACTAATTTCACTGTGATGATGTGCCTTTCTTGAATGCAGATAATTAGCGTGAAAAATTTTTTCATATATATAAAATGCCATGATAAAAAAAAAGAGGGAAGGAACAGTGTCAACTCAGAGCATATTTAATTTCAAAAAATAAAAGAATAAATTTGAAATGAGTTTCCCAAGACTTGGTAGTAGCTTTCACTCACCTATTTGTTATCTATTTACTTGCATTTAGTTATCATATTTTTATCACTGTGTGACCCATATTAAACCCATTTAGGTTTGGGGGTGGATGAACTGTTCATTTAGATTAGCGCAAATATTAATACTTTTAATCATTTGCTCGTTTAAACGGCTGTAGTTGATATTATAGGTATAATCTCTCCTTTACCAGTTAGGAATGTACTTAGCTGCAAGTAACGAAGTAGTAAAATATAGTATCTTAACAGAATAGTGTTGAGTTTTTTCCACAAACAAAAGAAAACAAAAAACAAGTTGAAAGGCAGGCTATTTCTGATGTGTGTTCAACAGCAGCACAATCGCAGGCTGGACATTTCTGTCCTTTTATAGTTAAGATGGCTACACATCTGCATTCAAAAGAGGAAAAGAGGTGAAAAGTGGTGTCAATGATGTCTGTCTTTATTTTTTTTGAAGAAAAGGAAAACCTTTCCAGGAACAATCTGAACAGATTTTTCTTAGATTCCATTGGCAGAACTGACTCTCGGGGCTGCCCCGTATGCTGCAGACACTGGGAAAGCAAGGAAGATGATGGTTATGATTGGTTCTGATGGATTATAGTCTACGTCAGATTCAGGGTGGCAAAATACATCGCCATGCTGAACAAATGTGGAGTTCTGTTAGAAAGGAGGAAAGGAGGAGGGATGTTAAGCAGGTGATAACATTGTCCATCCTACATCCATAAATATAGATCAATGGTTCTCTTGTTTATTGCCAAAATATGCCACCCGCTATGTGAGCTTCGATCTTCAAACTCAAAGTCGTCGTTGTCAACTGCAAGTCACTCACATTATCTTGGTATGGAAAGAAGCATACTTCCTCCTGATGTCCATAGGGTCCTTAATCTCTATGATTAGAACTGATCCTATGACAGCAGAACTTCACTGAAGTATGAATAAAATTTTTCATTTCCCTGTCATTATTTGGAAAGGGAAATGGGCCCATCTGTTTTCACATCCATTTTCTCCACATTTGCTCTCTCAGCAGTAAGGAGCAGGTTGTTTGGTTTATTGTATGGCACTCAGATCCTCATTAATGGTTATTGATTTGAAAGAACTTAAGGTTCATAGACATTGGCATAAGACAGATCTGGGCTTACATCTAAGTTTTTTCTCTAACTTGCCACCCAAGCTTTAATATGTTACCTACTCTCTTCAGACCTCAGTTTCCTCATCGGTCCACGAGCATAACCATCCCTAGTTCATGGGTGGCCACAAGGATGGGATGGATGTTGACAGATGTAGAGGACACACTCTGGTGTGCTTCTCTCTCTCTCTTAAAAGTGAACCTATCATGGAAGCCAACCCTGTACTAAGGAAGAAAACCTTAAAGGTTTCAGTATGGGTTTTCAATTTTGTCCTTAAGAGCACACAGAAAATCTTTCAGTCACTCCTGGTTAGTAGAGCACAGACTACAATTCATGGAGGTTGGAGTGTGGAGTCCTATGAAGACAGATATCCAGGTTGCCAGGAGTGAGGGAGGAGAACTGAGCTGCCGTAGGACAGTGAGTGGGCTTGAGAGTTGCAGTCATCGGTCAAGGCTTGCTTAAAATCTCTTTCCTGACATCTTCAACCCTCATTAAAGAAGTTGTTCTTCCCCTGTCGAAAGTCTTTCTTTCTCTCAGTTTGTTTCATATTCAACCTAACTCATCAATTTTATAATTATTTTATGCTGTTATCTGCCCTCTCAACTGTAAAAATAGGATAACAATAATGATACCTTTTTCAGTGGAATAATGTGGAGATTAAATGAGATACTTACTGTAGGTGAAAGCGCCTAGCACAATGCCTGACTCATTTTTCTTCCTGCAGATACAGTCTTTGGGTGCATGTTCATCTGTGTGTGTCTGTGTGTACTTTCTAGCTACTTACTCATCAGAACTTTACGAAAGTAATTTTCATCATTCTTGTAATAGTTTTGGGGTTTCCATAAATTTCCGACTTTCTCCATTTTGTTCATCGTAGTCTTTCGGAAATCTTCCCGAGGGATAGAAGGTACTAACAGATGCTTTGCCTACACTGAATAAACATTTCCAAACCATTAAATTTATATGAAAAACCCTTTCTCATCTATTTGGAAAATCTTGTCTACAGCAAAGATTGCTAAAGCTACATCAGTGGAGAATGGACTTGATGTGACTTTTGTCTGGAAATATTCTCTAAAAACAGCAAAAACCACTTCTCTAAAGGAAAGTTTTGATGAAGAGGCTTGCAGGGCCAAAACGAATTCTCCTATTAAAAAACTAACACCCTGCATGCACCAGTAATTCCTTCCCAAACATTCATTTTATGATGGGTAGGCATAGCCTTAATGGAAGTTAAAACTGTATTTGAGGGATTGTTTGTGAAAATTGGAGGCACATTAGGCATGAATCTCATTTATGGAGAACTAGAGAGAGCAGCCATGCTACTTACAAAGCATTAGAACAAAATCCTTATCATAAATAAAATAAAAAGTCAGACATAGTGTTTTATAGCTAAATTGATTATGTTGATTTGGGTACCTTTCCTTTCCTGGTCCCCAAACTATTTAAGTAATAAAGTTTTAATTGCTATATGTAACAATTAAGAGTCCTTGGCAAAATGTTTGCAAGCAAATAATAAATGATTCAAACCTATAAATAAAATGAAAATATGCTAAAACAGTAATGATAGACTGTACATACAAATGAACACACTGGGGGCTTCCCTGCAGGAGAAAAGAAAAACCTCCCTCTTGTCAGCATTGCCTTTTTTTTTTAATGTAGCAAGGGAAAAGGCAACGTTAGCAAACAAAAATTGCCTTTCACTTTGCCAACAAGATAAATAGAATGAAATTTCAATGAAAATGACTGGAAAATGTACATGATTGATGCTAAATTTGCAAAAATTCCAAAGATATGGGTGCAGTTTGTCATCAAAAATGATGTAGAAATCTTTTTGTTTTGTCAGAAAAATTATGCAAAGAAAAAATTGCCAATTTTCCTCCTCCAGCTCTTGTCCTTGCCTATTCTAGAATCTGTTTGCTTTTTGAAGAAAAGAGACAGGAATATTTTTACTTTTAAATCTTTTATTTGGCTAATCACTAAGAATATGTGGCAGACATGTTTCCGTGGGAGCTTTCATGAAGATAATGGGCCCACATCTGTCCCTCAGAGCGTCAGAGGAGGACCAAAGGAGGAGCTGTACATGAAAGGCCTTTGCAAACTTCAAAATGCCCCCAAAATGTTCATTTTCCTTATTAGCTAAATGCCAACTTAGATACATTTAAATACTGCTTGTAGGGGGAAAAATTAGATTCTAAACTCTAAATCAAAGGGAAATTAGATAGCCTTAAAAGTGGAGATAGAACAAACAAAACATACTTTTACTAAGATTTAGAGATCAGGCTTATATCAATCCTCATCTTTTGTAACAACAGCAACTCACTTGTTTTTCCCCTACAGATCAGTAGAGCATAGACTCTTGTATAGCTGAGTCTTCTCTTAATGTCCAGCCCTTAAAGCATAGGAGGTCCATAAACATATACTCAGCGAATGAATGAAAGGTCACTAGTGAACTAGGTACAGAGTTGAGTGTTTTTACTTGCAATAGTTTGTTTAATCCTTATATTATACATATGAAATAGGCTTATCCTCAATTTTTGATAAGAAAAATGAAACTTGAAAAGTTACTTGTCATTTATATGTACTGTGGTAAAAATTTCACATAATTAAATTGTTTAAACTTTATTGCAAGCCTGTGGGGTAAGCTCTGTTATCCCCACTTAAAGATAAAAAAACTGACACAGAAAGAAGTCAAGTTGCTTGCCCAACAAACCGGTCCCACTAAACATGATTCTAATCCTAGAAGTCTGACCCCAGAGATAATACATTTGTTTTTTAAAGATTGATTGATTGATTTTTTTAAGATTTTATTTATTTATTCATGAGAGACACAGAGAGAGAGAGAGGCAGAGACACAGGCAGAGGGAGAAGCAGGCTCCACGCAGGGATCCTGATGTGGGACTTGATCCTGGGATTCTAGGATCACACTCTGAGCTGAAAGCAGACACTTAACCACTTAGCCACCCAGGCGTCCCAGATTGATTTTGGAGAGAGAGAGAGAGAGAGAGAGAGAGAATTAGAGCATGAGTGGGAGGGGCAGAAAGCCAGGGAGACAGAATCTCAAGCAGACTCCTCCCTAAGTGATCCACACAGGGCTGGATCTCACAAGAGATCATGACCTGAACCAAAACCAAGAGTCAGCTGTTTAACCAGCTCCACCATCCAGGTGCACCCCACCCCCCACCCCCAGAGATGCACTTTTAATGTGAATACTATTCTGTCTTTCCTGAGGGCACACAGGAAGAATGTGGTACAGAGCAGATTTTGTATCCATCTCTGCTTGACTCCAAAATTCCAAAATGATCTCTTTCCATTCCATATTCAGAAAAGAATTTTCAAAGTTGCCAAAACAGAAAGTTGAAGCAAAAAAAGAGTTGGAAGATTGGGAAGATTTTGGTAGTAAAAAACTGAAGTTGGTTTTGGCAGTTTTGCTGAAGGTGCTCAGGAGCCAAAGAGGAAGAAATCACTGACATCAAGGCAATTCACCAGACCCAGGAGAGAGTCTGAATTCCATCATTTATAAGTGGGTGACATTGAACTCTTTCATCCAATTGACCTAAGACTTGGTCTCTCAGATGAGAAAACCAAGTAAAGTGGTAAAACAGGTGCTATGCAACTCCAATTTCATGTCAATGTGGCTAGACATATGAACTTAGCATCATTATTAGTGGCAGCATGATTTCACTCTTTTATAGGAACTATTGACTGAATTTGGACAGAAATAAATCATGTCTGGTTTGGTGGGAAGGAGCATGTGATATTCAATTTTGTTTCATTTGAAGGCTTTTCTGAAAATCAGCCATACTCTTCAGTTAGACCAGAGGGTCAGCTTCTTATACTTTTTTTTTTTAAATAAATACAGACTGCTCTAGAGTAAAGATCATTAAAAATTCAATCCTTTGCTTTCTAAATCAAATACAAGGAATTATTTAAATAACCAAAAGATTATAACAATTAAAGAGATTTCAGAAGCATATTTAGTCCAATCCTGTGTCTTTTTTCTAAATGTCTTTGAGCTGATTCAACCATGAATCCTTTCGATCAACTAGCATCTACTGAATACTCATTGTATCCCAATAACACTTACTGAACGATATCATTTGTCATGTACATTGCTAAACTTCATTTGGACTACCTCATCAAATCTATATAATAACACTTAGGACGCATGCTTTTATTATGACCATTTCACAGATAAAGAGATAGAATCATAAAAATGTTAAGGGACTATCCAAGATGGGTGACGGGCACTGGGTGTTATTCTGTATGTTAGTAAATTGAACACCAATAAAAAATAAATTAAAAAAAAAAAAAAAAAGGGACTATCCAAGAACACAGAAGTCATTAGTAATCAGGCCAAGCTTAGAAGCAGGTGAATATAATTCCAGAGCCCATGAGGCTAATCCCAAGCCAAACAAAAGCTATCCCTAGTGCTATGTTAACTTGTAAAAATTCATTATTTAGACATAATATTAATTTTATAGAAAACTTGAAAGAATAAGAATAGTACAAAGAATACCATTATACCATATATGTGATTCATCTATTAAAATTTGACTCAATTGCTTTGTTATTTGCACAACAGAGAGAGGAATAGATGACATATTGTTGAATCAACTAATCTATAGATTGATCAAGAATAGATACAATAGGTAGGGAGATGGGTAAGTAATGGATAGATGGGTGGGTTGATGGATGGATATAAATTTATATATATGGATATATATCATTTTTTTCTGACTCTAGAGGATAAGCTGAATACATTAGGGCCCATTATCCCCATATATTTCAGCATCTAATTCTTAAGAAGAGGATATTTTCTCATACAAACTATAGTATAGTTATGAACCTCAGTAAAATTAACATTGATAGGATACTTTTTTCTAATCTACTGTCTGTACTTCAATTTTTTCAAGTGACCCAATAATGTCCTTCATAGCATTTTTCCCCTCCAGTGCAAGATTCAGTCTAGAGTCAAGTAATGCATTTTATTATTATGTCTCTTTAGCTTATTTTAATCTAAAACATTTCCATAACCTTTCTTTGTCTTTTATGACATTGACAAGTTTGAAGGAAACAGTCCTTTTTTTTACATTGAGATATTCTTCATTTTGGGTTTATGTTTCCTTATGATTAAATTCACAAATGCATTCCAGGCTGGAATAATACATAAGTGATGCTGTGTCCTTCTCAAGTTATCACATCTAGAGGCACACGATGTCCATCTGCCCTTTCTTGATGTTAATTTGCATCATCCAGTCAAGGTTTGTCTGATTTCACCATTCTATTATATATTGCTACTATGTAGTTACTTATTATATAGAAACTAAATTGTGTGTGTGTGTGTGTGTGTGTGTGTGTAGCTATAATATAGTTAGTACTATGTTGGTACTGTTTTTCCCCTTACAACTACAAGCAATCTGTGCAGAAATACTTAATACCATACAAACATCTTGCTTCATCAAAATTTCCCTCTGCATCAATGACTCTTGTCTGATCTGATCTTTAGCAAGTTGGTTGTAAAATAGTGATTATCTAACTCCAGCACTTCCTCCATTTTTGAGTAGACACTTGACATTCTCCTGTAAGAACGCTGCCTTTTCCTCTATTTGTTTATTTACTTTTATTTTTGACATGGACTTATAATTTTTTTTCATTTCCCAATGATTTATTACTATACTAATTGTTTTGGTGCTCTGATTGTCTTAGGAGTCAGTAGTAGGGATCACTTAGAGTTGTTCCCATGTCCTTGTAATATGCCCTACCAGTTTATTTATTTGGAGCAGGGGGTGGGCACTTTCTTATTTTATAGATAACAAGATAGTCCCAATTCATCCTGTAGCTACTGTGTCCCAGCCCTGAAAAGAGTCATTTCTTTCAGGAATCGCAATTCCTTTTCATAGAGAATGGTACAGGGCACAAGACACTTGTATGATAGGCTTTTTTGTTTACTCTTTCATCATTCCTTCAGGTAGAATTTCTAAAAAAAAAAATTTAAACTATCAGGCATCTCCCACTAGTTAGAACTCTTCTTCACGTATGCAGGTCTTGAAGGAGTCCTAGGACAATAGTGGAGAAAAGAAAGTAATGAAGAGCTTTCTTATTTCCATTCCTAAAATTTTCAAGTGTGAAATCCTCAACCCTGAACATCAAGAAGTTATGTTTTAGAATTCTTAAGCTAAATGTATCATGAAGAAATTTCAAAATTTGTTCAGTGGAAACTAGTTTTATAAGATATTTGAAAAAGGCACAGTGGTCAAGTTTAGGTAATGATGCTTACCAACCTCTCCACCCCAATTAACAACACATATTAGTAAGTTAAAGACACCATTAAGTACCGCATTAGACGCAACTTGTTAATATTAAGCCAGTATTGCCACATTCACTTGAGGCCCCCAGTTACACCTGTTATCATCATTCAAAACATTATTTGAGAATGTTAATTTGCATATTTGAAGTGGATATTAAGTTGCCTTTAAGGTCTGTCTGCTTCTCCTCCATAGTCTTCTATATAGCTCTTAGAAATTGCTTTGCAGGGACCTGGGTGACTCAGTGGTTAAGTGTCTGCCTTTGGCTCAGGTCATGATCCTAGGGTCCTGGGACTGAGTCTTGCATCAGGCTTCCTGTAGGGAGTCTGCTTCTCCTTCCGCCTATGTCTCTGCCTCTCTCTCTGTGTCTCTCTGAATAAATAAATAAAATCTTTAAAAAAAAAAAAAAGAAAGGAAAAAAAGAAATTGCTTTGCAACCAGTTATTTGCTTATCAGACAGTTCCTTCTGACAAATAGGTCCTAGAGGACAGAAAATTGTTTTCAATATTTGCCATTTCTGCTACAGTACCTGGTACTTAACAGGTATTAAAAAGGTGTTAAATTGAAGTATTGAATTGCCTGAGAGATATCAAATTCACTTGAAATTTTATCTTAGTTCAGAAGCTGTTCTTCCCTCACCTCTACCCCCATTCAGTGAATTATTTTTAAATTAATTTTACCTTGGAACCATGACAATTACTCTCCTTTATCCTAGAATAGATGCCCAGGTGAAAAACAAAGCAAAGCATGAACAGTGCGTGTTGAGAGTACTTTAGATGCTTGAAACAGTGAAGTTTTAAGTAAGGTGGGTGGACTCCTAGGGCATCTCCCCAGTGACTAAGTTGAGCCTGTGTGCAGAGCAATTTGTCCCTCACTTCCGAGTCTTCTCACCTTCTTCTGGGTGTTGGGAGTTTCCTGGTAAACAAGACAGGCAACCCCCTTCTCTCCTGGAGCTAGTATTCTAGTGGATGAAGACAAATGAAAACAAAGTGAGCAAATAAACAAATAAGAAAAACTCCTCGAGCCTTAAGCACTTTGAAGACAATAAAACAACATAAGATATAGGGTAAAGCAAGTAGGGTTAAAACTTCAAGGAGGAGAAGCAGCCAACCCTTTGAAAATCCAGGAGCTGAGAATCTTAGGAAGAGGGGGACCAGCAAGCGCAAAGGCCTTGAGACAGGAAGTGGTTTGAAGGGCTGAGCACCAGAAGTGGCCTGGTGACAATGAAGCCCAGGCATCACGTGACACTCCACTGCTGTGGCAGGAGACTATTCTTAGCAGCATCTTGTGAAGGAGGAGTGCGATGAGGGAGTAAATGATAAAGAAAGGTCTGAGAGCTGTGAACAGCAATAAATAAAGGAGGCAAGGTTTTAAAGTTAAGTGATGGATGATAATGTACAGAATCTAAGTGAGCAACATGATGGGAAAATAGTGCTGCTGCCTTAGCTGCTTATACCTCAAATCTCCTGGCTTCCTCTCCTTTGGCTTCTCGCTTTCTTTGTCTTCTGCTATCAATGCTGTACCTTATGTGGCTGTCTCCCCCAGCCTGCCAGCTGATCGGGTCTCTCTCCTCTGATTTTTGCTCTCCCTCTTCTCCCTTCGCCTTTGCTTATCCCTCCTGTGTGTCATAGCTTCCCCTCTCTGCTCACGTTTCTCATTCATACTAATTTATTTGACAAGCCTTCACCAAATCACTTCTATAGCCAGTCACTCTCCTTGGTACCTGGAGGAGATACTAAAATGAATTAGCTTCAGTGCTCCCTGCCCTCAAGGAACTTGTGGGCTTCTAGGGGAGGCAGATGAACACATTGTTCCAATGCAGTGTGTGCTATATAAAGGAAGAGACATAGATGGCCCTGCACTGCCTTAGTCCTTCTCTGCCTTAAGCAATGGTAATATAGCAAGAGTCTCCTGACATTCCTGCTTTTAGCTCTCTGCCCTAAAATCTATTTCACATGCTGCCTTACAATTAATCTCCCTGAAACACTGCTCTTGTGAATTTTGTAGTAAGACAGAAATGGGTTCAAAATATGTCTCCCCAAATAAAACTAAGTGCATTGTGGGATCCTGGAACAGAAAAAGGACATCATTGAAGAAACTGATGAAAGCCAAAAAGGCCCACAGATTAGTTAATAATAACCTACCAACGTTAATTTCCTGGTTGATAATTGTGGTATGATAAAGTAAGATGCTAATGCCAGGAGAAGCCATGTGAGACGTCTGTGGGAATTCTATGATTTTTGCAACTCTCCTGTAAGCTTAATGCTTATTAAAACTATTAGTTCAATATTAGTTAACATTAGTTAGCTAATATGAGTTAATATTAGTTTTTTTTTCTTAAAGAAAGAATACACATCACTGAAAATGTCTAGGGACAGGAAAAAACAATAGAGTATTTTTAGTGACTTGTCTTAATAGCCACTAGATGATAACCACAAAAGTCAGGGCATGCTGCCTCGGATGAAGAAAGGGGAAACATGATCAGAGAGGAGCCATGCTCTCCACCTGGTTATGTGCACATGTGTGTTTGTTTCGTGATAATTCTTAAATTGTGCATATACATTCTATTGTCTTTCTGAATGAGTATTGTACCTGATAGTGTTAAGCAAACATACAAATCATGTATCATTCAAAAATAAATATATGCCCCCATACTAGCAAGCTGTGTGACTCTGGGCAAATTACTTTGTCACTCAATTGCTGGTCATAAGGATTCAATGAGATAATGTGTAAAACACTTAACATGAGCTTGGCCAATAATAAACAATAAATGCTAGTTTGCATATAGAGATATATATTTTATTATATTACACAATAGTAACAAAACTAAATATAAAAAGAGAAGAAATGTTCTTCTCAAACCAGAAGTAAACCACTTAATTATCATCATTATTACTGTTGTTGTTATTATAGTGTTAAAGTAATAATAACTAAGAATTATTGAACTAATACTATGCTTTAGAAGCAGAGATAATTCTAAGGGGTCCCAGGAATCTGGGTGTTTAATTTTGTAAGTGATTCTCCACATTTTTAAGTGATCAGTGGATCACACTTGGAGAAAACAGAGTTCTCGCAGCACTAGCCCATAGAAATAATATGCAAGTGTTTTCACATGTAGGTTTTATTATTATTCCAGTATGGCAAGGCCAACAAATCAGAAAATTACTGCCATTGAAAAGGTAGTTTGTTGTAGTCACAGATCCCAAGAAGATGAGACATTCCATTTGCAAGAGGGCCACATGGGAAGTGCCAAGGTCAGTTAGGAGGCTGAGAGAAGGGTGCAAAACATGGGCAAGGGCCTTTATTGTGGTTTGCACAGGGAAATAGAAGAAGCAGGAGAAGCAGTCTTAAATTCGACTAATTTGAACAATTTCCGTGGGCTCTGGGCCATAGGGTCTATCTTAGCTATCTGGTATCTGGCTCTGGGATGATTAGAACAGGTGAATAGTGGCTTAGAGTATGAAAGCCCAATACAAAAGGTGGCTGGAGGTATGGGCTCTGGATTGGTTGCTTTGCATGTGGCTGGGGCTCTCATATGCAAGTCCTTTTGCTATCTCTAGAAATTAGCTAGCCCTGGAGGAGGCAGTCCCTTTAGAGTCAGCAAGGCGCAGATGTCCAGCATCAAACACAGAAACTAGATAATGTGATTATTAAAGTGAGTCATATGTAATTTTAAATTTCCTAGTAGCTATTTTTAAAGTATATTTTAAAAAAGGAAAGAAATGCCTTAAATGCTATCATTTCAACATATAATTGATACAAAAATTATCAATGATATCTTACGTTTTTAGTATTAGATCATGAAATCCAGTATGTATGCTGAATTTAAGGCATGTGTCGATTTTGACTAGACACATTTCAAGTGCTCAATAGCCACACATGGTTAGTGGCTACTCTATTGGACAGTGCAGCTCTAGACAATTCATCGAAGAATTCATTGAGGTTGATGGAGACTTAAGAGAATTTCTGAGCATCTGTTTGGCAGTGGCAGCCATGTGACTCTTTAAAGTGACCTCTACCCTCTGACCCCCGACCCCGCATATTATCAACACTGCTCTTGTCTTTTGCTAGCCCACTCCCCTGTCCCCCCTCCCTTATTACCATGTGCCCCATCACCGCTGTCACTTCCTCACTCCCTGTCTCTCCCTATTAGTGCTCTGTACTGGGCTAGACAAAGGAAAAATACTACTATTTCTTTTTTCAGGTTACTAGCATAGAAATCACTGCTCTTTGGGGAAGGGGCTGGGAGCGATCTTGGTGGAGAGATGGGTGCCAGCAGAGCTTCCTGAACAGGTTTAAGGTGCCAAAAAATAAAAATAAAAGAAAGGCAACCACAAGTCCTGTATTCACTGCTGTAAGGACAAACAACACTTACCCAACAATAAAACTTCTTATTTGGTGATTTGAATAGAAAGAAAATGGGTGGGAGGATTGTTTTTGTTATTTGAATCTATATGTCAGTTAAACGATCACAATAGAAAAGACATGAAAAATAACAATTGATATTATTTAAAGAGTAAAAATGTTTAAAAGCAAATAAACAAGTAGTTTGTTAGTCTAGAAAAGCCATAACTTTATCATCATGTCTGCTTTTTATTTTCATGAGATACTTTTGCCCATGATCATTTGGAAGTTTTATCAGTTCTCTTTAGAAAATCTAATACAGTTCTAATACAGTTCTAGCAGTTTTAATGCCCAAATCAGCAAAGTCCATGTAGCATTTCCCAACCTAGACACCATATGACAAACTAAGTTCTCCTAGACAATATTCCCTGGTTTCAAGCTCACTCATCCTTGATCTCTATTTTTAAGGTGTAAATCTGGCACACAGGAAAGCGAGAAATATGTAGCTTTGTCCTGAGCCAGGAATCCTGCGAATATGCCTCAGGCAAGATAATCCACAGAGCTCAGCACACGCCCTGCGACCTGAGAGATGCTCCTGTCTTCACCGTTTCCTATAAATAGTGGTTGACTACTGAACTTCACAGAAAATGTCAGCTACAGCGACATTTTCCAGGGCAAGAATTTAGGTCTATCTATTTCTTCTTGAAGTTTCCTAAAAGATTACTTAAAATAAAGCTACACATGGTAATGGGCCCTATAACTTTGGTTAGCACGTTGCAAAAAAAAAAAAAAAAAAATCTGGTTTACATTGTTATTTTCAATCAAGTTATTCCTCATGAAACCCTCTGGCACAATTCCCCGAAAGGATAGAATGAACTTGTATTTTAAATGGTCCTCAAAAACACACATTGCTTCTTCTCATAGAATATTAACGGAAGTGCACTTTGTTAATATGACAGTGGGAAACAAAAAAAGTCCAGCTAGGTTCTCATTCTCAATTACTCAAGTGGTAAAGAAGGACAGGATGTTTCAAAAGATTTCTCAGAAATTCTGCACATCCATGATTTCAACTAAAATTGCTAATTTGTCTTCAAAACACCAGTTTGCACTGATGGAATATCTGTCTAATAAAAGGCCACAACCCCGTACAAGGTAATCATTAGGGAGACATTATTATTATTTTGCTAATTAGTCAAAAATCATTGGCTTTCCCGTGGCTTCTTCCTGCTGAGCAATCATTTGATCTTGCTTATGTTGACAAACACACACGTCACCAATTCTGCCTCATTTATCGTTTGACAGGGACAGTGTTTGCTTCTTCGTGTGTAAAGAAAGGAAAACTAAGTGTAAGCAGATACCTCAGACTCATTTTCTTGCAAATAAATAAATAAATAAATAAATAAATAAATAAATAAATAAAATACTGCAACGTGTTGTTTTCTAACAAACTGGCTTTTGTGTGCGCTGGTAAATGACAACATGGATTTTATATCCCTTATGAACAAACCAAATCAGAATGTAAGCAAAATTGGTATACTTCATAATGAGAGAGGAAGCAACTGATAACCTAGCAAAAGACTGAAAAATCTTATTAAATAGTCAGAGACGTGGAATGTTCTTTTTTCTATTTGAATTAATAATATTGAACATACATTTGGCTAGAAAAAGAGAAAAAGGACTTTCTTGTCTCTATTTGGTTAAAATATAAGAAAAATGTTACATTCTGTGTAAGACAGACTTTCAAATTCAGTGTGACGATCATTTGAAATTCCAATCAGGCTGCTTAGATTCTGTTGCTAAAAAAAAGAAGAAGAAGAAGGCAGTATCTAAAATAAAGTATCTAATAACTACTTGGGGAAAAATATATTTGCTTCTATAGAAGAATGCATCAGATAGAGCTTAGCAAAATTTTGTGGTTTTGGTAGCCCTGGCCAGTTAATAGGATCAAATGCTTGGTTGACTGATTATTTATGCAGAAATCACCATTATGATAAGAAAAAAGAAGTCGCCTCAAAGGTTCCAAGTAAGAGGGTGTCTGTATGTGACTAAGGGGGGAGGACAAGTCAAGAGTGGGGCAGAGGGGGTAACTGAGTACATTCTGGTTAGAATAAACTGGTGAGATAGCTGGATTTTTCAAGGGAAGAGCTGCAATGGGAGCCTGGTATTCCCAAACGGTTTTTCTGTTCTATGTTGTCTGTAATCTCAGGGGCATTAAAAATTACTGTCTTCCCATGCAAATGAAGTAACATTGCCATCCACCCACATATTGTGACTTTAGCTTTAGGCAGACCCCCAAATTCTTATAAATGCCTGGGCAGTGGCTTCTACGTGAATAATGAAAAAAACCCTAGATTAAGTTGCTGAGATGTGAGAAACACAAGTCAAGGAAAACTCATTCTGTGTCTTTAAGTTTGTTTTTAAGGTATAGTTCAGTGATATGGATGCTATGCATCCATGAAATTCTCTGGTATTTTTTATTAGCCATGAAAACCCTACTTATGGAAATTCCTTTTAATTTTTCCTGAATTTTGCTCGTGATTTTCATTTGTGAATGTCATTGTATTATGGAAACAGTACCAAACTCCATTTTAAAACACCTTTCCTCCTATTCAGAATTAATATTTTACAGCTCACTGTGTGTATTTATTAAGAAGCATTCAAAATTCAATAGCTTAGCCCCCTTTTTTTACTAGCACCCCAGCATTTATTAGATTTTTCATCAAATAAAGAAAACATTATAAAAGAAAAAATAATGATAGCCCACTTGTAAATGGTTTGGCAACTTTCAAGAGGTTAAGTCTGCTGCCTTTTTATACAGGAATTATAAAAGGTAAGACCATTTTCTAATTCATACGGTGTTGACATCCGTGGAATCAAGGTGGCCTGCATGTCATGTTTGAAGTCAGAGAACAGTTATTAGCTAGAAGGGAAAAAAAAGTTAAATTATGGTGCTATATTAACTTTATCTCAAGTACTTCTCTAAGCTGGTTTAATAAACAAAGGCAAAGTAATGTAAGATTAAGCAAAAAAAAAAAAAAAAAAGAAAGAAAGAAAGAAAAAAAATCTTCCTTTTGTTCACACATCTCCAGAAGATACGAAGTATAAGTTGTTTAGGTACAATTTAAGTGCTATCTCAAACGTTTTCGATTCTTGTTAAATAATCAAGGTTGGCTTACTATCCGGTTTGTTTATATATTTATTCCCATCCAAAAAATTTTGCAAGAAAACCAAATCCCAGGCCCTTATCTCCCTAATTGACCCTGCAGGACACATTTTGTTTTACCATGCTTTTAGAGATAAAATTAACTCTTCAAAAATAAAATGCTTTCTTCAGAATGTTTGACAACTTTACAAAGAAAAAAATCAGTATTTTATTCATTATTTGCAAATAAAATATTACAATAAAAGGCTTGTCCTCATTTTAAATGGATGCACTATATTAACAAACAGAATATTCAAGGCTTAACTCAAATGATTAAAAACTGTAGCTGTCTCATTAATATAGGATTTTAAGGTAATGGCGTACGGCTCATTGGTTCTTTGTGTGAATAATGTGATCAAATGAAGGGGGGAGGGGTGGATGGCTAAAAGAACATGGAATCATAAGAGCTTATTTCCATTGCCCATGAGGAAAATATATAGAATAGCATCCCTACCCCCTTTCCCCCCACCAAAGACAATTTTGAAATGTTGAAATACACCTTTTTGGGCTAGTGTTTTTCAGCGCTCATGGCTAAGATGTACCTGGAGGAAAAAGACAATGTGCTTATTGATTTGGATTATTAACAACTGACTACCTAAATTTCTCTTCCACTAGAATTATAAGGGTTATATTTTGATTTTGATTGTAACTCTTGTATGAGTCTCCTGGTATGATGAGACAGGGCACACACACACATATACACACACACATATACACACTTCCGACCTACCACCTTTGGTCTGCTACCCATTATCAACATATCATACATTTGCCCATTTGAACAGCATCTTTGTTCCAGATCTGTGAAATTTTATTTCACAAATTAGAGTAAGTCCCATAACAATCATTATTTTATTAGGATATAGTCCATTTCCAGATCCAAAAGTAAAATCACAGCGAAAAATGAATATTCCAAACAAGAACTAAAAGTGATTTATAAAATCTAACTCCTTATTCAAATTATTTTCTTAAGTTTTTAGACCTTTTCTTCTCTCTCTCAAGAGTGCTGAACATCTACACACATGCAATAAAGCCTTTAAACCATGTTCCATAAACACTGTGTCTACTATGTGAAAAAAATAGAAATCTCACACCACATTCATTTACAGTAATAATTTCATGCTTTGTCAGCGTGTCATCTATTATCAAAATTGTGGACAAATATCCAGATTAATTTGTTCAACAACAGGGTACCACTGCATTACAATAGAAGGATTTTCTTTTCTTTCTTTGTATTCCAAACCCTATAAGACAGAGCAAAAATAAACAAAAGAAACACACATGATATGTATACACAGTGTGCAATCTATGCATTTAAAGAGACAGAATTTTTATCACATAAAGGTAAACCAGTGCTTTCCCAGAAAAACTGACTCAAAGAAAAGTCAAATCAATTTTCAGTAGACAATGGAACAATTAAAAGGAGTAATTTCTGAACAAGTCTCTTGCACAGCAGCTTAGGTTGTATCTTTAGGGTTAAGGGGGCAGCAGTAGAGCCTCCTATAATCTCTGCATTCCGGAAGGCAGTTTTTGCTTCAGGGCCTCCACCGGCTCTTCCCTACGCTTGGTCTCTGCCACTGCTTTGCCCTGCCTCCCTGTGTCCAACGTCAAAATCACACACAGGCAATAGGAAGAAAGCCCTCTGCTTCTGCAGTCATTGTGAGTGATGGCAACGCACCAGCACGATGGCGAAAGTGCCCGGGCCACAGTGCTGCCTCCAATCACTGGCAATTATCAGAGGCTCCCTGAATTCCTCCCTCAGTCCCAGGTCCTGGGAGGGAGCTGCAGTGGGCAATGGAGGCATTCTCAAGTAACCATTTCATCTTAAGATTTCTATATCTTGCATTTTTAGCCTCTTTTTTCTTGAGGATTAGAAAAACACCACCTCACATCTATTCCCAGTGAATGTCACAAATCTGTTCTCAGACTAAAGAATATCCTTTTCAAGAGAAGATGCTAAAAATCCCAAAGCTGACAGCTAATATTTTTGTTCCGTTTTAATTAAATGCCTAAAACCCTAAAGGCATCCACAGTATTCATTCTAAGAGTTATTTATCTAGATAAACTGTGTATTAGTGTAGGTGAGAGATTATCATTTTATCACATTTTATAAATTACACGTGGCTACATGCCTGAGTATCTCGGTCTCTGCTTCCAGTAGACACTGTATTTCTTTAAAAACCAAAAACAACATTTTATTTTTACACCACAGTTTTCAGAAATATGCATTATCACATTTTATTTACAATATAGGTTATGTACATAATTCTGCTGTATTATCCTATGATGCATAGTTGGATAATTGTGCTATATCTAACTTACCTAAACAGTCTTAAAATGGCAAAAAGATGGACTTATGCTCAAAGTTCTTGATAAGGAACTAAATATATTTTCACAGCCTCCACACATTCCTAAAGACAGATCCTGCTGTGGCCTCCTGTATAAGCAATGCAGCAGGTGTTTGCATATCTGCATAAGATGCTGCAGTGTGGCGAAGTGCTTGAATCATTTCCAGAACGAGGGCGCATTCATGATTGGTCCAATTGATCACTGCAGTCACTTGATATTACATAAAAGGTTGGTGTTGAAGCATATGGATTGGATAATAATCAGAGTTGTTCTGACATGGTCTATTTAATAATTCAAAAAGGAAAATTTGAAAATGATTCTGCACAAAGCTGCAGCACCCGGTTGACACTTTATTTATATCAAATGTTCTTTGTGTAGTTTGTGAGCTGTGCGGATTGCCTGTTCGATGTAGTTCTTTTTTCTAAAGCATCAATATTCCAAATCACCGTCAGCAAACAATCACGCACATCAACTGTCACTATGGAAGGGTTGAAGTGTTCAGCTTCTCTGTACATGTAGGTAGCAGAAACCAACCCAAAGGAAAAAAAAAATCACCATTTGTGAATGTACCCAAAATGCAACGCAGGACAGGGTTAAAGACTCGGTGAACTTGATTAGACAACCTGGAGAGAAAATACTTATTGGTAACGTTCCCAACTGATCAAAGTGTTTCTATTTCATGTAGTCTTTTCATCATTTTGCTTGAGAGATACAGCAGGAATGCAGCTGGATTAGTGATGCTCACCTCCTCTCAGGTGAGCATGGACTGGAGCTTTTCCAGAGGGTGGAAAAAAAAGCCAGATGTTCATGGTTCCATAAGCTAAGCTCAAACCCTTAAAAAGGCTCTGAGCATGATGAGGGATAGGTAGGCAGATTTTCACACTCTGGAGGAGTGGCTCCCACCACAATCTTCTAAGACCCCCATAAGCCAGTGCCCTTGCTGGTCACCCTTTTGGCCCTCAGGGCACATCTGCTCCCTCACCATCTGTGGCCCTCATCTCCCACACCTGTGACATGGGAAGAGCACTGTGACGTATCTGGGGCTTTCCTTCTGACTACTCTAACCAAAGAGAGGCTTCAGATGGCCCTGTGGAACTTCTTAAAATCTGCTTTGTAAATACTAAATGGTGACAACTGAAGTTATCAAAAGCAAAGCGAATTGTTACTGAAGTTCAGGAAATGTCTTCCTGTCTTATGTTATATTTATGGTCTCAAAAGCTAATCCAGTGTATAGCTTCTTCACAAATATGCAGGTTCATAATACACAACAGCAACCCTGGCAAAAAAGGTTCCAACACCATAAACAAGTATGGATCACATGCTGCAATAATCACATGCTATTTTAAATGCTAGACTTGCCTCCTAATGTTTTTTCTCATTAAAAAATTATTGGAAAGATTTTAATCATGAAGAAAAGCTGAATCTTTAGTATGCCTTCTAATCTTTTGTATTTCATCCTAGTAAGAATTAACTCATGAAATGCTGACATCTATCCAGCCTCAGGATCAACTAATTTAATAGCCATGGCCCATACTTCTTAGCAGCAAATCAAAACGCACACATAAGACACCTGGATGTCAAAGGTAATATTTTCCAATATATAAAACAATTTTTAAAACATATTCTCTTTTCTGTAAAGAAACACAGATGACAATCAATATGAAAGAGACTTCTAAACTGAAAAGAAAACACTAAGCTGATATAGAAAGACAGTAAACGGTGATCACCCACAATTTAAAGGTCTATCTTTCTTGGCCTACATGTCCTTGATATCAATCCCCAAACTATTTATAATTCATCACCATTGTTCTCTGCTACAGTTGATATTTAAGATAAGATAATATGAGGCGGGATGCCATATAACATTTCCTAAAATTATCATCATTGGAAATGAATCAGTATATCAGTAGCTTCAGATCATCCTAGAGAGCTTCCAGGAAGAGGAGGTGAAATCTGTGCTCTTTAATAAAAACATTCACTTTTTCTTGCAAGTATTTCTTATCATGATGAAGCAGTTACATTGTGTTCACATGCAAAGTTGTACTCGTGGACTTTAATTTTCTGAAGAACACTCTCAGTGAATTTAATAAACAAAAAGGACACATGGTATTAAGATAAATTAAGAAGGCCTCGACTGAAATCATTGGTTCAACCTTCCATTTCTGGATCAAAACTTTTAACTCCTGCTAAAGAGAATGTAACCAAGTGGCAATGTGGGAAGCTCACAGATGAGGAGAAGCTCAGGACATCTGTATGCACGTGAACTTCATCCTGTGATCTGAGTCCAAATATCTAAATGCTAACCAAAGGACCTGATAGCATTCTTTCTTGGTCTAACCTCATCCATACCATTCCCTGGTCACTGATACCACCCCTGATCTGCTCTATTCATCTCCCATATAAATAAAACTAAGAGGCAAAAAGAAAAAAAAAAAGAAAACAAAAACCTGCATTACTTTATTTCATATTTATAATCTAATTTCATCCTGAAAAGTATTTTATAAACATCATTAACCCCATTTTCTTGATGATGAGCCTGAAGCCTTAGAAAGTTTAAATAACTGGTGTCAGGCCCCTGATAAAGTGGTGAAGCTGGGTTTTTAACTTTGAGCTTAGAGTCCGAGTTCAATGACTTGTCCCCGAATTAAACTACAAATAATCAATGATAATAAATGAGCAATGCACATGTCATAAACTTGGATAATCAGCATCTTCTACTTATATAAGGGGCAGTCCTCCACTCGATTATCTGTTATCTAATAATTGATTTAAATAATGATTAATAAGTACAATCATGCTGTCGATTGTTATTCATAGAACTGAGCCTCTGTCATAAAATATTAATCACAGAAATATGACGGAAGAGACAGAGGATTAGTCAAAGGCTTTCTAAACCACCCTCCCTCAAGACAAAAGTCAACAACATGATTATTTAATGACACCATAGTATTTCTCTGTAGGAGCGTGTCTCGGGGCAGGCTTTTGTCACTTTCCCCTATAATGCTGCTGCTATTTTTAGCCTGGCTTCTAAAGGCAGAAATTTAGAGATCCCCTGCCAATAAAGAGCCATCCCATCACTTGCTTCTTCCGGGCCAATAAGAAGTGTATGGGACAGTCAATCTGAAACCCTCTCCTATTCTCTAGCAGCCATGAGTACAGTCTCTAGAAGTAAACCACAACGTAGTATATATATATTTCTAGGAATATATATATATTCCTAGAAATTTAAATAAAATCTATGTTTTTTGAAAAAAAATTGAACACTTTTCTACTTATTGGTATCAACAACAATTTAAAGAAAAACCAACTGGCGAATGCTTTTACAACTTCAAATACTGTATTACAAAGTTAGTGGACAGAGCACAGTGTTTATAGGGAGAAGATATGGATTCAAGTTCTACCTTTGCCACTTACTATCTGTTACCTTTAGCAAGTCACTGTCTGAATGTTGGTGGTCTCACATAAGCTTTTTCACAAGATTGCTTTACAGGTTTATTGAAACAATTGAAACTATGAATTTCCTATGCAATCTAAATTATTATCAATATTTCCTAATTTAAGGGGCCCCTGGGTGGCTCAGTTGGTTAAGCATCTGCCTTCAGCTGGGGTCATGATCTCAGGGTCCTGGGGTCAAGTCTTGCATCATCTGGCTCTCTGCTCTTTGGGGAGTCTGCTTCTCCCTCTCCCTCTCCTGCTTCTCCTGCTTGTGCTCTCTCTCTCTGTAAAATAAATAAATAAAATCTTTTTTTTAAAAATTCCAAATTTAATATTTCTGTAAACTCAGAAAATTTTGCAATTATTTTCTCACAGAGAGATCTAACTCTTCCTAAATGAAATCAAGTATCCCCAAGATCTGAAAAAATCAAAAGGTCTTGTTTTGTCTTACCACTCTGCTCCAATCTAAACTAAAGCTCCTTTTGTATTCTTTCATGCTCTCTGTAATTTATCTTCACAGCACTTACTGAAGACTCTTTAAAAAAAAAAGGCTATGGACTATTGGCTTGAACCTCCAAATTCTTAGTATATAGGAATACAGAATATCCCCATACTTTCTGTGAATTGCAGAACATTTAATAAGCCACAGCTTGCTTTCTCTTTTTTGGTTCTCCCTCTACTAAGCATCTTCTTCCTCTCCTTCTATAGGATAATTAGTCAATCACTCCCTTGGTGTTCAGTGAATGGATCCATCCGTACCTAGGACCGTCAATATCCTCACTCCTCTCCACCAAACTCCTTTCAGTATGTTTCCAAATAATTAGATTCCATTCATAGGGATCCCTGGATGGCGCAGTGGTTTGGCACCTGCCTTTGGCCCAGGGCGCGATCCTGGAGACCCGGGATCGAGTCCCACGTCGGGCTCCCTGCATGGAGCCTGCTTCTCCCTCTGCCTGTGTCTCTGCCTCTCTCTCTCTGTGACTATCATAAATAAATAAATTAATTAATTAATTAATTAAAAAAAAAGATTCCATTCATAGAACAATTTCTTATGTCAGCTATTAATATAAACTGTTCCCTTCTTTTTATATTCAGCATTATTTGTATTCTTTGTTGACTGTCTCTCCATTTGAACTATCAGCACCATGAGGCACTGTATCTGTTTTTCTCATCACTGAATTTCTAGCACCTATATATAAGTTTTCAGTAAATATTTGTTGATCGAAATTAATAAAGAAGAATAGAAACTAAAGGGAAGATAGGAAAGCAGAACACAATACAAATAATTATAGATTTCCATCAATTTCTAATGAAGTTTTCTTTAGGTGTCTATGCTTCAGAAGTTCCCCCCTTTTTCACTCTACTTGAAGGAGGGGGATAGGGAAGAAAAGAAAGGGAAAGGGGAGGGGGAGGAGAAACAAAATAAGGAAACAGTCAATATTTAAATTGCATTGGATTTTTTAATGAAATATCTACTATTTTCCTCAGAAAATTATTAAATGTCTTTTCTATTTAACATATTTAGGTAGATGGTCTCTAAAGAGGCTTCATTATGGGTATAGGTTAGTACGAAAACCCTGAAAAAAAAAAAACAATAATTTTTTAAAGCACTAGAATTGCTGAAAAAAATATTCAGACGGTTTCAGCATTCTGTGTTAAGCTTTAACAAATAGGAATGTTATTTATTGATCTGAATGTGGAAATCAATAAAATCCCTTTGATCCCTGCTATGATTTAAAGAATTTCTCAATTTCTGGTTGGAATTAAATCAGAATCTGGAGTGGGTGATGTATGCCCTTTTTCTATATATGATTAAAAAAAAACCACCAAACGGCACAATAGACTTTAATATTATGGGGAAACGCATCTGCCATTTGGGCTACTTTCATTCTGATGAAATGGTTTGGGGTCAGCGCGCAGTTACAGCTCCTAAATGCAAATCACTGCGTGATCCTAGCACATGGAATTACATCAGCGCTTTTGATGAGAGGACAGAATCAATACAGAGGTCAAAAGTGCACAATTGGGAGGAGAGCCGCAATCAGGCACAGGGATTCCCCAAGATTACAATTCCCCTGACGAGACAGTGCCGTTGCAAGAGCGTTCCTAATGTAGGGAGGCTACCTACCGACCATGCAAAGGACTCGCTCATTAGGGTTTATCTCTACCCGCATTCATCTCTGCACCGACTTGATTGGATTATGTTGCAAAGTTTGCCAACAAAATGCTGACATATAAGACCAAACTTTCAGAAAATCAATACCAAATAATTGCCCAGGCCATGCTGGAAGATAAACTTATCCTGCACATTATGTACCTTCAGTTCTAGAGTGTGGTAAGCCACGGAGCCGAGAGAGCTAAGCTGTTCTTATTGTGCATAATATACCTTTATACATCAGCAGGCAGCACAAATCATCTCCTTCCCCGCTGCTCAATACCCAGTGATTCCATCTCTTCTATATTCATTTTTTTGTACCAGACTGATGCCCTTAAATGCTATGCTGCTGTCAGTTCTTGGATAACCCTTACCTGGCAGCCAAAGGGAATGCTTAGGAATGAATCTCTTGTCCCCATGGTAAATGTCTTCCGGTAGTGGGCTAGTTTGATAAGTTTAAGAAATAGACCACAATATCAACCATACTGTATTTTCCATAAGTTCTGTCCTACAGAATACACTTCTCAATTTATTTTTATACTGAATGGATAAGGGATGAGGTGAAACACGTACGTAAGGCCTTTGTTACTGCAATGTTTCAGTGAAATGATTTCTGTATCAAACAATATTAAAAGCCAAGATATAAAACCAATTATAAATGTACCGTATATATTTGTTTATGCTTCAGTGGCCAGAGCTGCTCTGTTACATAGATTAGAGCAGGAACTATACAATCCCTCTCATTCCTAAACTGAATTTTCCTTTCCCCCAATAAAAAGGAAAAAAAAAAAAAAGATTTATCTTTTGGGTCATAGCTATGAGTATTCCATATTATTGGTTCCAAAATGTGATTTCAAGCTTAGACAACAAAGCAATGACCTGGGAAAAAGCAGCTCAGTTGCCAAATGTATGAACTGGTAATTCCTACTCCAGACACTGTCTTTTTTATTATTGTGTTAAGAAAAATAGATAGCTGAAAATATTTCAATAAAAATAACAGACATGCCTATTCAAAACTCCTCGGATGCTAAATTTCTGCCAACCTTGTTCATCTCAAAGATATCATATTCCCATTTATAGAAAAATCTACCACATAATATAATTTGGAGATGCAGGCATAGAACAGGAAGAAGCGCCTGGAATAAAAAGAAACTATGTCAAGGTATTTTAGCATGAAATTGGCTTGAACAGGAGGGGGGAAAAATAGGAGGGAGTTTATAATAACTGACACTGGGATGCATAGTCACCTCCTTAGAAATATATTAATTTTACATGATTGTTCCTTTGCACTTTATGACAGAAAGAAAGACCCTGCTAACATTAGTCCAGCTTTGTCTTTAATCACATTAATTCAGTAACATGTTATAATTGGAAGATGAAAGACTAGTGCTTTATTTACATAAATATAAACGATAAATGAGCAATTTCTGAATTGAAGCAAATCAATACACACTGCATTGTCATGTTGACCTCGCCAGCATTGAGGTCAATACATGTGTGAATCCTCAGAATAATATCCCATCAAAACCAGAGGCGAATCTCCAAGTCTCCAGGGATGTTTCCATCACTCCTTGATCCTCTAGTCTGAGGTTAGCTGATGAACATGTGACAATGTTAGATAGATGGAATGTAATATTTGAAGTGGAGGGAAAAAAGACCAGGCTTGGTGATCCACTGGCTGATAAGTAGCACACATTGTTGGCTGCAGCAGGTAAGGGGTAGTTAGCTTGCTCTTACTCACCAAGTGAGGGAACCACAGATGGGAGTTCTCACGCTCACGTTTCAGCTGAGCATCTTGACTTGAGGACCAATGATGCAATTTATTGACAACTGGAAACCTGGCACAAAGATGCCATATCTACAGCAACTCACCAAAATTTACAGTTTTGCTCCTACATTGTTCCTCTCTGCCAGGGTATTACAACCATGAAGAATACATGTTTCTTGTCCTTAGTAACAACTCGCAACACAATCAATTGCTTAACATTATCTATAACTGCTTTAAGAAATTGGACGAGCCTAAGGTTATAAAGAGGGGGAAAAATTACAATAATTCTAGCAGCTTGTTGGAAAAGAAAGGCAAGATGACTCTTACATAGCTAAACCAAAATTAATCTTGTATAGCAACTCACAAATTACTATTGAAACTATGCTATCCCTAATAACCAAATATCAGAATAAAATAAAATCAACAAGTACTTATTGACTATCTATAAGTTCAGACTATTCATTAGGAAAGAGTTTCAGGATCATTTACTCTTTGAAGGCAATTTATCATCTGATGGCAGATTAACAAAATGAGAAGATCGAGAAAGATAAAAAGATTCATGAGAACCCCCCACCACAACCACCACCAAATGATAATGCATTAAAAAAAAAAACTGGCTATTTTATCCCTGAGTCAACTTGAAAAAGAGTTTACTTTAGAAAGCTAAAATATTATCCAAGTAAAAGGGAAAAAATATTATCTATTTCTGACCACATGGAACTTAAGAATTAAATGCTAATTTTTTTTAAAAAATGGGATGTGGAAGAGTATTCAAGAACAAATGTTTCAGATGAAAAAGATTTTTAACATACATTTTTGAAAACACCAGATATTTAAAATATTAAAGAATTATTGTTAATTTTAGGTGCAATAATGAAATTATGGTTGTTTTAATTTTTTAAGTACACATTAAAACTACAGAAAAAAATGTCTAGAATCTGCTTTAAGATATTTCAGACAGAGAGAGAAGTGAGGGGTTCTGTTTATAAACAAGATTAACCATGAGTTGATGACTGTTAAAGGTGGTTGATGGACCCACAGAAGGTATTGATTACCATCTTCTCTCTACTTTGAAAAGAATTGAAATTTTGTTTAATATTTACATGTATATATAAATATATACACACAGTTTTTAAATATGTGTAGATTATAAATGTGTATGTATGTGTATACATTTATAAATTTATAGGTATGTATCTATAGTTTATGTATATATAAAAATTTATATTTAGATAATAAACAATATTATTAGGGTCTTGACATTAGTTTATCTCCACCTAACACTGGATACTGGTTCTCCAGCTTTTTTTGATGAAAGTTGTAATGTCTGTTTTCTTGCTAAAATATTCATGAGTAATTCATTCTATATTCACTAAAGACCAGGCCTTCGGCTAGGTTTTGAAGGTCCAACAATCATGGAAAGCTCTCTGCCTTCATGGAGCTTACATTCCAGAGAAGTCAGGCACTTATCTAGTGGACACATGAATAAGAAAGAAAACTACAGATTGTCATCAGTGCTCTGAGGGAAATAAACAGAAACAAGAGAGGGAGACATTGGGCAAAGACACTTGAAGGAGGGTAGTCAGAGAATTTCACTTTATGAATGTGATATCAGAGCCAAATCTTGAAAGATGAGAAGAAGCCAACCATGGAGATGTTGGAAAACATTCAAGGCAGAGGGATTAGCTCAGCAATGATCCTAAAATGGGAATAAGCAGGGTGTGTTTAAAGAACCAAAAAAGATCATTTGATTAGAACATAGGACTGACCATGTCTGGTCTTGGATTACTTGTGGGGCATGAAAGAAAGAGAGGCTCTGTCTTTATTTCAAGTATATATCTTTATATGATTTTTATCCCTTACATATACATACATAAAATATCCTAAAAGAAATATTTCCATCTTAAATAAAAAATATATATGCTTTTAAATTTAATATACATTTTTATCATTACAAAGGCAATATGATTTCACAGAGAAAAAAATTAGACAATAAGCAAATGGGAGAAAATTAAAATAAAAGACCTATAATTTCCACATCCAGAGTGAGCCACAATTACCATAATATTCTTTCAATTCTTTTCCTTCCATATTTTTGGATAAAATAATGCAAAAAATAATATGCATACAAATTTTAATCTGATTTATTTCAGTTAACAATATAGTATGAATGGCTTCCCATCTCAACTATTCATTATACATTGCATTGGGTGGAGTGTTTAACCTGTTCTCCAACATTTGGTATGTGTGATATTTCTATTTTTTCACTGTTATCAGTAACACTGAGATGAACACTTACAGAAAACTCTGTGTAAATCTTTAATGATTTCCGTATAGTGCAATTCTAAAAGTGGAACGGCCAAGCAAAAAATCATGCACACTGTTCAAGGTAAAATGCTTACTTTTGCTGAAAGAAATACGCATCAAAAGAAAGGTAATTGTCTTCACAGTCCTCCAAACTCCTTCATTCTATTCCAGTTCTAGATCTTCAAACTTCTACTGTCTATTGGCTTAAATCATGGAAATGATTCCTGCAAGATGGCATTTAGGTACAAACTCATACAGACAGACCTTGATAACTCTTTCAATAAGGTCTATGGAATCCATCCTTCACACAAAGAGATATAGTGGAGTAGAGAGAGAAGGTGTTTGTTTTCTTTTCTTTTACTTAGGGACTATATTTAACCCATAGGATAAATACTAAATTAACTTAGACCTCAACAATTAGAATTGGAAGGAAACTTAGATCTTCCTTATTCTTATACTTCCCCTCTCTCTATTTAGTGGAATTTGTCAATGTCCCAGTTAAAAAATGGTGCTCAGCAATGAAGATGACTTTATTTCCCATGACCTGAATATTGTATTTCAATTAATGCTGCCTACAATTGGAATCTTTGTCTTCATTCTGCCCTCAAAAAATGAAAAATGATTTTTTTTAACTGTTGGCCTACAGTTTTCTCCTAGCAATTTCATTTTCTTAAGATTTCTACCTCTGGGTCTGTAGTACACACACACTAAGCTTACTGCCTTTTAAAAAATTTGAAACATTTTGAATCTCTTTCTACTGTTTTGTTCCTTTTTTCCCCCCTCTTTCTTTATTTCTTTTCCTTTTCTGCAGCTACTGTTTTCTTTCACTTGTGTTAGATAGATAGACTGGGGGCCATCCTCTTCTGGAAAGGCAGCATTGATATAATATTGGGCAGGAGGATGGGCAGCCTGGGTGGCTCAGCGGTTTAGCGCCGCCTTCAGCCCAGGGCATGATGCTGGAGACCCGGGATCAAGTCCCACGTCGGGCTCCCGGTGCATGGAGCCTGCTTCTCCCTCTGCCTGTGTCTCTGCCTCTCTCTCTCTCTCTCTCTCTCTCTCTCTGTGTGTGTGTGTGTCTCATGAATAAATAAATAAAATCTTTAAAAAATATATATATTGGGCAGGAGGAGAGGGAGCCATCCATTCCCAAGGCTTCTTCAGAAACCTTTTCTAGGACTTGCCTAGAGAAACTTGACCTTGTTCATCATGGGTGAAGTAGCCCTAGTACTCACTTAAAAGTAGGGTACACAAGGTTTGAACAAACCTTGAAAATGAATGGCTCACTCTCTTCCTGCCGAATTTCATATCGCCAGTGCCTTTCCAGAAGAGTGTAGCCCTAAATGCATCTATTTAACAAGTAAAACAAGAGAGTAGCTGCAGAAAAGGAAAAGAAACAAAGAAAGGGGGAAAAAAAAAGGAGAGAGAAACAAAGGAGTAACTACAGAAAGAGTTCCAAAATATTTCAAAATAGTTAAATGGTGGTAAATTTAGGACCTCTAAAACAAAATGTAACATTTTGTTAGGACCAAATTATCCTAATGTTTGTCATTTGAAACAAAGTTAATTGAACTCCTCAGGCATGGATGAAGGATTTAATTATGTATTTACACGTTCCCACTCTCAATAGACTGAGTTCCCCAAATCAGGGGCTGTATTTTATTGATTCTTCTTTCCCCGGCACTCTGAAAAGTGCCTGACACAGAGGGTTTACTAGAAATATTTGTTAAATGGATGATTAATACATAAATGGATGAGTACATTTTGTGGCACCAATCATTTGTAGTATTTATAGAGTATGAAGATTGGTTTTCAAATTTGTGATTTCAAATTACATGAATATATGTAAAAACTGCCCAACTCTACTTCTGTCACAGTGAGCAGATGACTTATTGGCACAAAAACATCCCCTCCCCCCCATAATTATACACTTACTTTTTTGAGACTCTCTAAAGTTCTCTATGAAATTATTAACCGTTGTTATACAAAATTAACATGTTCACAGTTGTCGCCTTATTCAACAATTTACTTTCCAAAAGCATCTTCTCAGTACCATTGCTATAAACCATTTGACCTTTTAAGCCTGAAGTAATTCTGATTTCTTATTTTCAAGTTGAAATTGTTTTGAATAGTAGAAGCATTCTCTCTTAGCTTATTTTTTCCCCAAAAAACTCTAGGTCATATTCAAAATGAAAATGAAAACAATCCAATTTGCTTTTGCAATTATTGTACTTTTAAGGACATTCTAATAATTCCATTTTTTCTTAGGTAAAATTGTCCATTTTGTTCATTGGGATGCCCTCTGCACTTTGAAAAAGTTTCACTTTGGTAGGTCCATCTGCCCACTCTCTGATCTTTCTTCCATATGCAGAAACTTGGTCTCTTATAAATTTAAAGCAAACTACTGATCCCTCTACCCTCTACCCTTCTCAGCTTATGAGAAGTGCTCCCCAAACAAATCTGCTGAGAATGTGATACTGCTTTTTCTGTTTCCCAACTGTGAAAGCTTACCTAGGTTTGCTCTTCCAAAATCAGTGCATTTCCCCATACCCACCCTCTTTTTAAAATTATAAAATCATCTCATTTTTAGTTCATATTCTCGAAGCTTCACAGCCCAATAATGAAGGATACAAAAGGGTATGTGGTATCATTCTTTGTAGTTACAGGTGTTATGATTATTTATTATTGTTTATTATTTTATTGTTATCTTCATAAATTTGGCTACAATTTGAAGCTTGGCCTTCTATCTCTTCCTTATTGAGCACAAGATGATAGGTTTACAGTTCAGTTATATCACTCTCACCAGGTATGTCACAATTCCAAATACTGCTTTAGGAGCTTAGTGAAATCCTACTCAACCTCTACGGTCCAGCTCATCATGAAGTTTCCTTTCATGGAACCTTCAGTTCCTGACTTCAAAGGAAATATTGGTTACTGATTCCTTGTGGCAATCAGGTGTGCATCTTTATAGCACTGCTTCTTTCTTATGAAGACGGCATCCTGGATGAGCATTCTCTTCCCCCTGTTTCCAGTCTACGTGGTTCTGCTGAACTCATCATGTTCCCTTAGTAGTTTGTGACCTGGGCCCAAGCAATCAGTGTAGTCTCTCCCCATAGCCTCAGAGATTGTTTCAGAAAGGGGCACAAGATCGAAACCAGGCCAATGTGAATTATTTCAGGAAATGTTATTAGACATGGTGGGAAAGATGTGCATTTTCCAAGGGGATTGCTAAATTGAGGATGATCATACCCTGGAGCTGCCCAGAACTATGTTATGAAGAGTGCCAGCTGGATAAAGAAGCCAAGACAGAGGGAAGATGACAGACAGAGACAGAGAAAAATAGAGAGTGAGACAGAGACCAGAAGTGACTTGTTCAGCAGCCCTGATGCTGTTACACTTACCTATTTTATTGTTAATGCTATTTGTTAGCAGGTCTGTATTAGACACAGCTCTGTGAGCTTCTCAGGACTATCAGGGAAGTCCTGATAGTCAGGGCTTTGAATTTGGGTTTCCTTTCACATTCATCCTAAGTAGGGTTTTTTATATGAATCACAAAACCCACACACCAAATGAGTTGACTCGTTTTTCAGTTCACCTAAAGTTGGCATGATGGTTAATTTTACATGTCAACTTGACTGGATTATGGGATGCTCAAACATTTGGCTAAACATTATTTCTGGGTGTTATCTGGGAGGATGTTTTTGAATGAAATTAGCATTTGAATTGGTGGATGCAGTGAAGCAGCTTTCCCTTCCCAGTGTGGGTGGGCATCATCCAATCCATTGAGGGACTGAATGGAACAACAAGGCAAAGAAAATTCATCCCTTCCAGCCTGATTCCTTGAGTTGGAACATCAATCTTCTCCTGCACTTAACACTCCTCGTTCTCAGGTTTTGGGACTCAGTTTGAGTTACACTACTGGCTTTCTTGGGTCTCCCACATACAGATGGCAGATCATGGGACTTCTCTGACTCCATAATGATGTGAGCCAATTCCTTATAATAAACCCTCCCCATATATATATCTTATTGGTTCTGTTTCTCTGGAGAATCTTGACTAATACAGGTTTTATATAACTAATACCGTTCTAGATGCAAAGGAATAAAATTAATTCATTACATACAATGAATGCCTGAGGGCATTCAGGCTTAATTACCTCACAGACCCTTCCCCCTTGAAAAGGTCTTAATTTTTTTGCTATGGTTTCTAGTGACTTCTATTTTCATACATGAAAATGTTCGTTTTTCTCTGTATTACCCAGATCTTGTTTCTATACTGCAGACCTCAGTAAATATGTCCAGTTGTCTTTCAAACCCTGTATGTGCAATGTGAAATCATCATTCTTTTCCTCAGAAGGGCTCCTCTCCCTGGATTTTCTCTTCAGTCAATGTCTTCAGAAAGCGGGCAGTCTTGACTACTTCTTCATCCCACAAACCTCAACAATTCCTATGGATTCTAACTCTCTAAATGTATTTTTTTTTAAATCTGCACTCCCAATTCAATCTCTATTGTCAGTGCCTGAGTTGGGCTCATTATTTTATATTCAGATGATTTCAAAAATCTCCTAAATGTTGTTTTTCTTGCTTCCAGACTTTATTCCTTTCAACCCATCCTTCATAACAAAAGACTATCTTTCTAAAATATTACTTTTCGCATACCTTCCTTGTCTTCGCCTACTCTCTCAGAGCCAGAGCTGGGATTCAAACTAGGTTTGCTTGTTTCAAAATTTATCTTCCTTTATATGTTTTATTACACTTCCTGAGTTCATCAGAACAAGAGGTTCTCTGCTTGTTGTTTTAGCTATCTATGGTGTGCCTTTGGTTTAAAAAACAAATCACATGCAAATCACAAATTAGAAAACACAAATTGGAGTTATTCTGGTTAAAGCAAGGGAGAAAATACCTAGGACCCATGCCTATCATCCTCTTCATGGCATCCTCACATTGCCAGAATGTTTTTTGCAAGTTACTGACCCGTTTTATAGATGAGCAAACTAAGTCCTGCTCTCTTCCCACTCTACCAATCTGCTTCCCTGAAAGATAACATATAAACTATTATTTTGAAGAGCTCATATGTTGATAAACAAGGGTAACTAACTTTTTTATTGAAGCTACTGAAAGCCCTTTAATAAAGTACATCATTCTTTGGTAATCCCAAATAGTCATCCTTTTGATTCATTTGTTTTGGAAGTTTGGTTGGCACTTATCAAATTTTCCCAAGTCCTAGATTTCATTATCACTTGATCTACCTAGAGCTTGCTGCTATATTACACCCTTCTGTGACAGCCTGCTTATTTGCGATGAGCTTATTGGGCCTCTGTCTATATTATTTCTTATGGATAAGTACCTCTGAAAAAGTAGAATTTGTTGTTGGCCTTTATCCCTAAATCTCCTTTGAATAATTGTGATTTTATTGTTGTTGTTGTTGTTGAGATAGAATTGACATATAACATTATATTAGTTTTAGGTGTACAACATAATGATATAATATTTGTGTATATTGTAAAATAATCTCCAAAACCAATCTGTAATTGTGATGATTTTTAGAGCTTTCCAGACCTTTCAGTACACTCAATTAATTCTGCCTGATGGTTATATTCTATCGCACATGCCTTTAAGACCAAAAGTCTGAATCAAGTATAGTAGCTTATAAGACTTGGAATAGATTATGATTGTGTAGAAGGATCTACTTCCTACCACGCTCCCTCTGCTCCCCAAATCCATTTTATATACAGAGCTCTTCTATGTTTAAAATGATCCTTGTGGTGCAGCCTGGGTGGCTCAGCAGTTTAGCGCTGCCTTCGGCCCAGAGCATGATCCTGGGGATGCGGGATCAAGTCCCACGTTGGGCTCCCTGCCTGGGGCCTGCTTCTCTCTCTCTGCCTCTCTCTCTCGCTGTGTCTCTTGTGAATAAATAAATAAAATCTTTAAAAAAATAAAATAAATAAAATGATCCTTGTGAAGTAAAAATATAGAGCCCAAAAAAAAGCAGATAGTCATAGATTGTTTGGAGGACTGAAGAATGGAAGACAAGCTCCCAGACACACAGGACCCAGGAGTGGAAGAAGAAGATGAAGACAGTAGGCCAGGAAGATTAGGGGCAGACTGCCTAGAAGGCAGGGAAGGTGTCCAGGAACCTTCAATCTAAAGGGACAGAGCAAATGAGGACTATAGAATGTAGAGTCAGATGAAGGTGAAGACAGGAGAAGGACCTTGGCAATGAGGACATGATTGCGAGTGGTCTCTGCTGTGTATTAAGTACTCTCTGCTGGGTCACCTGAGCAGGTTTTGCACAGTATGAATGGCTAAGCATTTGTATCCTCGTCTGCCTTATTCCTCTAGGGCTATCCCTCAAAAGCTGTGGGCTGGGTCAGGTAGGACCATTCCCTCAGACTTGGCTACGATCGCAGTAATAACATTCTTAGGTGAAATGATTACATTTTTAGATAGACTCTAAAGCAGCCTTCCATTAAAATGATGCTTCATTCCAATCCTGGGTTCTAAAGAAATTTTGCGGAGTTCCTTTTCTGACAAAAAAAAAAAAAAAAAGAACAATTTGGCAAATATTTTTTGTTCCTGTCAAAAAAGTGCTATATATGACCTTATTATTTTTTCCTTCCCATGGTGAGCAATATAGATCTTCTTTTTATAATGTGAGGTAGAAGATTATCATAACACATTTTCCTCCATTATCAATATTAGCCATAAAACCCCTGAAGTTAAGCGTGTGGGAGGTGCCAAGGTAAACAATTCAAAAAACTAGATATAAAAAAATAAGTAAATAAAAAAAATTTAAAATGCAAAACAAACAAACAAAAATCTCACACACAAAAAAGAAAACAGTTCAAACACTTTATTTTAGTAACTACCCAGCCACAGTCCTGGAGAAATAGCTTGTCATCTCACCTATTCTAAACCTCCAGGGGGTGGGTGAGGGGTCAATACAGAATAATGAGGGGAGAGGAATTCATGATAACGCTGGATAGCATACTGTCCTGTATTTCCTATACGAAGCTCTCACGCCCAAAATTAAACTGAAAACCCATTGAAGGAAAGCCAAGTCTTCACAGACTTTGCACAGCACAAGAAATCAATATATACTTTTCATACCAAAATTTAAATTAATTCACCTTTTTTTTTAGAGACCTAGCAAAATCAAATGAGAGAGAAACCCAAGCTATAATTTAATCCAAGAGGAAGTATTCAACTTTTTTAAACCAACAAAAAGAGCATTTCAGAAAGAGGCTTGTTACTAATTATATTTTGCTGACATATGCCAATTATATTCAGCAATATTGTTCTCCCAGCCTGTTGGGTCACGTAACAGCCTGAGAGAACAATGATGCTGAATTAACAATTGCAGTGAAAGCTTTCAAGAATCTCTTACTCAATTAGATGCTGACAAATTTACCTGTAAGTCATAAAAATTTTATGAAATTTAAATAGTTTCATAAAGTGCATGTACTTCACACAGTTAACACAATAGCTCTGAGATATGGAGTCCATTTTTATATATTTATAATGTTCCTTTCTTACATTTAAGTGACTTAGTAATTATGTATTTTTTAGCCATTTTATCACATAATGTATATATTAAGTTGTCTCTGCAAGTCATTTGAAACTAACTAAGGAAATGTAATCCAATGATTCAATGACTTTCCAGTAATGTCCGGCTGTTTTATGGTTACGAACAAATCATTTAACCTTTAGAGGTTCAGTGCTGATAGATACTGAAGCAAAGGTTAGTCACAAATACCAAAATGAAGCCAAAAGATAGATATTTTTAAACATTCACAACTCATAGATATGTTAATAGTCTTATTGAGGTACTAGAAATACTACCAAATGCATTATGGTTTCATTAAGAATAAGTTTGCTTAAATGTGTGACAGAACTACTTTTAATTATATTATTTTAGAAAAATAGGAGAATGTTTCCAAAGCCATTGTACAGACAGAAAAGTAGAGGTACAGAAAAAGGATTGTGGGGCATCTGGGTGGCTCAGCGGTTTAGCATCTGCCTTTGGCTCAGGGCGTGATCCCAGGTCCGGGGATCTAGTCCCATATCGGGCTCCCTGCAAGGAGCCTGCTTCTCCCTGTCTGTGTCTCTGCCTCTCTCTCTCTCTTTCTCTCTGTGTCTCTCATGAATAAATAAATCCTTGAAAAAAAAAAAAAAAGAACTAGGATTACATGATGGAAATATCACACAGAAAGTCTCACGCAGACTGAAATGGGTTCCAAGAGTTTCTGTGGCTTCTATATTGATCTCCGCCCCCTTCAGTGAGGAGTTCAAAGATTACTCAGACTTTGAGAACACACAGTGACAAACATCGTAAAGAATATAAGATCGAGATCTTATTATGTATTCCAACCTATTCCTTTGATTGACTGAATAATCTAAGTATATATGTGTACATATATACACACACATATATATACCCACATATATAAATGACAAACTTCTTGAGAACAAGAATTGCATTTGGCTTCCTTTAAGTTACAGCAAAAATAGATCATCTCTAATTAAGCAAGCTTTACTAATTCCAAGTGAAAATGATGTTGGCAAACTTGTGGGAACTCAGCCTGTAGGCTAACTTCACTTAACGTGAAAACTATGTTGAGCAAGACAAATTCTGACCTTCCTTAAATCTTATCTTTTCATTATTTGTATTTAATGTTATCAAAATTAGCCACCTTCAAATAATTTTCATATAGTATAAGATATTATGTTCCCAACAAGAATTATTAGAATTATATTAGAAAGTCTTGAGAGTAGCATGGGTTTCCTTTCTAAAGCATTCTTGGGCTATACCAGGAGGAATAACTTAAGAGGAAGTTTGGGTAAATCCAAGATAGTGATATTGTTTCTCTTTAAAATAAGCATATCTGTACATCCCCCGTTTTATAAGCCCTTGTAAGTTTTCCTTGATACTTTCAGTTTATATACTTTCAGTTTACATATACATATATATACACACAATATATATATAAATATATACACACAAATATATGTATGTATATATGTATGTATACATATACGTGTATATCAGGATCAACAGATTTTCCTTCTATAATCATTTCTCAAAACACAGATTCTGGCTACTGGTTCAGAAGTCAATTAGAACATTTATTTATGTGGGTTGTGGGTACCCTATGCTTAGTCTCATTTACACAATCTCTTAGCACTCTGTTAGGTGGAGATGGCTGATGGAGCCTTTACTTGATTTTGCATATTGACCTTGACCACTGAGGTTTTAGAAAAATGCTCCTTGTGCTTGTGTAAGGCAGCTACTGTTCCAGCAGTTCTTCCTTTCAGCTTGAGAAGGCTTAAGGTCATGAGATATGGCCCCTTCTTTGACCCAATATCTTTGTTTGGCTTTTTCTCTTGAAATGATCCTGTGCTGACTTCCATATTTGCACTATCATTCATTCTTTTCTTTTCTTTTCTTTTTTTTTTTTTTTGCTTTTTCTTCTCTCATTCCCTCCCTCTTCCCCTTACTTGCACATACACGCGCACACATACGCACACAGAGGAAAATCTATATGTGTCAGACATTCAGCAAGGGAAAGACAAAGGCACTGAGTTAATTACCCATCATTTACTGCTGCTGAGAAGAGCAGATGGCAGCAGACGATATGTAAATGGCAAGGGGCAGTGAATTATTCGATTTTTTTAGATTAATCGTCGATGACAAAGGAAGTGATTACAGGCTGTGACATTTATACAAATGTATAAAGTACATCACACTAAAAAATAGAGCTTAATATTATTATGAGGATGTCAGGCATATGAACACTATTGTCACAATACAAAGCAACAAATTTTACAATAACCCAAGAATATGTTCTCCCTTTACCTTAAAACTTTAGGGAGTCCTAGACTGAAAAAAAGGAACTCGGGTCTGACAATTATGAAGTACTCACCCCCAGCCAAACCAAACGAAATAAGCACAAAATATAAGGAATGCATTACAGAGTAGAATAATATTTATTGGAACATGAAACAAAACCGTATTGTTTGCTCACAACAGATCTGGTGCCATATCAGTGAGTAGACTGTAAAACAGAAAAGGTGCTAATAAAATACAAGCTAGAAATAGACATTAAAATTAAGGGTGATGTTTGGCTGTGAGGCCCATTTATGTGGTGTGGAGAAAGAACAAATTAAAAGAGAAAAGAAAAAAACGAGGATTGTGTCCTATTATATCCAAATATTACTCTAACAGACACACAGACAGAGAAAATCTCCCAATAATTTTCAAGGTCAAAATGCAGAAATTTCTGGCCAAGTTTCTTTTCTAAGTAATATACACATATGTATAAACATGAGCCCAAGAGCACAGACACACACACACACACACACACACGCACGCACACACACACACTACCGCCTCTTGCAAGAGGGAAGCACACATAGTAGCCTGTACTTTCTGTTGCTTCAATAATTAATTGGTACACGAACAAATCAGATGCTTTCCTCTGCAGATCAGAGAAACTGCCCCATCATCGAAATGTTTTCGAACACCCCATTATTAAATCTATGTGGTGCTAATATTATTGAAAAGGGGGGAAGCCATCAAGCCACACATTTGCTCCCTGAAAGCATTCTGGTCACTGTGGTTCTGAGGCTGCCCCTTTGGATGAGAGCTTAGCTCCACACCTCGACATAGAGAAAGGGGGAGACTTTAGGGCACATTTATTTATACTCTTCAGAAATACTTTCAAAACATGCAAGGCGAAACATCACCAAAATTACTGCTGAGTACTTCACCATTATGCATTCTTTGTTGACAATAGGGCCACTGGTGCCTGAGTGTGTGTGTGTGTGTGTGTGTGAGAGAGAGAGAGAGAGAGAGAGAGGGAGAGATGGAGGGAGAGGGAGAGAGAATCATCCGAGTATGATGGGTGGGAGCCGGCTTGGGGGAGGGGCATTATTAGTCAGCAGCAGCAGCACTAGATAGACCATTTAAGTCTGCCAATCCATTCTGAATGAACGTGGGTTCAGGAATAAAATGCAGGCAGAACCAATCTGCCCTGAAGAAAAGAAAAGCATAAAATATTGCACAAAGAAAGGAGAATTTCCAGGGTGGCTTTAATAGCAACCCAAACTGGCAGGTGCGCGAAGCGAACCATTAGTTGTGCATTCGGGTTTTAGAAAAATATTCTTGTTTTTGGTTATTTTTTTTCATTTAGCCATACAAAGCAATACTCACACATGCAAATAACGCGGATTTATGCCTTGCTGTAAACACGGTGGGGCACACTACTCCTCCACTTCCTTATTAAATTTTACCTATATGCACGTGTTATTGACATTATATAGAGAATGCTTAAACGTGATTGTTACCTTTAGCTGAAATTGAGCCTAAGATGTAGCCACATTACCCTTACTCAGCATTTCATATGTGTTTTGAGATGATCATGTTTTAAATAAAAAGATTGAAATATTAGCAAAGGTTAACCACCACCTGGAAAAGTTATGTAAATATCTGGACCTATGACAAAAAACGAAAATTATTTTAGCAAATAATTCTAGATGCGCTCCATATTCACTCTGCCCTCTACACTTTCAGGGCATAGTACCTATGATGTTAAGTTCACTCTTGACAAGTAAAAATAAGCCAAACCAAATAATTCTCCCTACATGTAAGGAGGGAAATATTCTGGAAGAATTTATATGTAGGAAAGAATTCTGGAGATAAAGGTAAAATCCTACAATATTAAAATAGCAGCCCTATGAAGCCAAAGTTCTTTGCTGTTACTGAATCTTTATTAGGAAATCTCTTGAAAGTCGTCATTCATGCTCCTGACAGGCTCATTTTAAACAAAACAAAGCAAAAATTAGAAAACATACTTATCCACAGTGAAAATTATATCAAAAAAGCATCTCTACTTTTAAAAATACCTGAAACAACAATAAGTAATTTGGTTTGAATCTTCTTTGTATTTTATTAGAAGTCTCTGTTCCTCAATTCATAGGGAAAAAAAGACAAATGGAAATATAATTGCTAATCAAACTCTTCTAGATGAACAGTTAGGTTGCAATTGTATTTATTCTGTTTCAGCGAAATATTTTGTAAATTTAAAAAAAAAGCATTGAAAGTCCTTTTATAGAAAATCAAACTAAATTTTATTTGCTTGATAACAGACTATAGTAAGAATATAGGTTATGAACATATTATTCAAAATAAATGAGGATTTGTTTCTTAATATTATAGATCCAAGTATCACACATAGCAAAATCTTAGCAGGTCAAAGCCATTACAGTAAAAATAACCATATGTCTTTTGAAGAAATATAGATATAAAAATACAGGATATATTGAGAGAGTATCACGTAAGAATATAAATATAAAATAAATTCTTTTTACATACTTTATATACTAATGGTTTACCCAGAATATTAAATTATAATCTGCATGTGTATTCAAGGTCTAGAAGGAAACATTTTGGAAGTGAATATAGGCATTTATTAAGATGCTAGTATTTCTAAATGACATTTACAGAATATTTTAAAACAGCAATTTGGGAATTTGAGGTAGATATATTTTAGGAAATGTATCCAAACTTCAAAATTATTTCATTAAATTGAATATTAGTTTGCCATCAAAGCATCCCTATACCAAATGAAATAAACATTTTCAACGAAACATAATAAGATGAGTTAAAATTTTTTAAAGCTGTCTGCTCATAGAACATAATGAGCCTATGCATCTATGCATCTCAAAGAACACTGAAGGAGATCAGACAAAAATAAAATATTCCCTAAAATCAGAAGACAAGGATCTGTGGTCCAAAAGTAATTTGCTTTAGTTTATTCTTTTCTCCACTTTAATGCACATCTTGTAAGCTTCTCCGACCTGAAAATAGAATAAGAAGCTAGGCCTAACGTGAAAAAGTAGACTGCATAGTATGTATGCTTACGTAAAGAAATATATTTCACAGGCGCTTATTTTTATGCCTTTGTACTTCACCTTTCTAAACAGTATCACTTGTTTTTGTAAAACATTTTAGTAACATTGTGCATTTTGCGTGCATACAAACACATATTTTGTGTATTAAATATTTACAATGCATTTTACGTACATAATACATCGCCTTACGCCAACACTAAATTATTTGACAACAGTAAAGATAAAATGTCTCCAAAGAGAAAATGAATGCAGTAGCTCCTTTTTTCTTTTAAAATGTAACTGAAATGAGGTAATATTAATAGTATTTCAAAGCATCGAATATCTCTAATTTGCCTACTTTCTTATTTAGAGACGGTAAAATGTATTTTGCCTTTTGAAAAGAACATCAATTCAAAGAATTACGAAATTCTGCCTTGTAAGAGTAGACCTTACATTTAATCTTTGGATGATTCTTCCAGTTCAACTCAACTGACTCCATTTTTATCAGTTCTATTTTTAAGGATAATACAGAATTTACTATAGCAACCTAAACCCAAGTAGTTTTCTCTCACTTTCTTTCTTGATCTAAATCAAACCCATAGAGCCCTCTATTGGAAGGATATCAGATTGCATGGCACAGCTTTCCTTTGGAGCACAGGAAATGTTTGGAATGCTAATCTTTTTTATTTTATGCTAACAATTTTTATTTTAGAAGGCATCGGACACGAGTTTACATGTGGCTTCCCAACACAACAAAAACCACTTTGTGCCAAAATAACAAAATACATAAACACGAGATACCTTTACTCCAGAAACTCCAATCTGTGCTGCATTAGTTCGGGGAATGATGCTAAACTAGCAGGTTCTATCTACTTCACTACATTCATCAGTCAGTAAAACACTTGGATGCTGTCTTCGCAAAAGGGAATTAATACAGGCATCCTTTGGTTTAGCCTGTAGGACGATCTAGAGACAAAAGATATACCCATTTGACATGTAATCATTTAAATGGAGCTTTTAAAGTATTGAAATATTTATACACTCATTTGCAGCAACAAGATTTTCCTATATTTAAAAAAGATGTCATCCAAAGAGAAGATTCCTGAACTTTCAGGGATTTTTTTAAAATATGAGGCTTTTTGTTTAGCACATTTTTAACTATCAAATTGAGGAAGGGTGTTGGCATACCAGGGCACCACCTTTCCTGGACAGCTCTGGGCTCCTATATGTGGTAAACATCCCTTTGGGTCTCCTGCAGTTTTCTTCAACTTATCCAGACTCCCATTTGGTTGCAACAGTGGCAGATCTCTTATCACTTCCCACCATCCTTCTGGCTGCTACCCTGAGCTTCAGCCTCATCTCCTCGGAGAGCTATCCCTGCTAATCCAACACAGCACAGCTTCCTCTAACGGGAGCATAAGACATTAACTTCATCTCTTATAAAAATCAGTGTTGCTCTACATGCTAATGGAATGATTTCATGGATAACGTGGCTGACTTCTTGGCTGGGTCAAGAAGCATCTTAGTTGGCATCGAGTAACTAATTTTTTAATGCATTGTCTTCATGAGACTGCCCTCAGTGCATGTGGCAGACTGCCAGAGTTGGAGAACCCTAAAAGGTTACCCAACAATTTCTAGAATTCTCAATCATGCGAAAATGCATATGTTAATAATATTTTGGGTAAATTTTGGTGGGTCATTCATCTTTAAAAAAAGAAGAGAAAAGAAAGAAAAAAAGCATGTGTATATCAGCCTGTCTTCTCCCAAAGACCCTTGGCTTATATAATACAGATTTTTTTTAAAAAGGCAAACTACCTCATCTCCAAAAAAGGCTTTTTGCTAGCCTTAGGCAAAGGGCACTAGGTCTATTTTTTGAAAGACTCAATTATCCCAAATTATTTAAGAAGATCTCAAAAAGTAGGCTTTAGAAGCCTTCTCTACATGAAAGGAAATGTTGATCTTCTTACCCCTAAGCCAAATGGAAGCTTTTCTCTAATACTTATCCGAGCATACCTAGTCTGCAATAAAACTACTTGAAAGTTTATATAATACATATTTGTTTACATAATATATACAATATATATCAAATATACATACAATATATATACACACAAATATATATACGTATATATTTGAAAGCATGAAAAACGGAATATAAGCCAGGGGAGCACAATCTAGGTAGTCATAAAAGTAAGCAATGGCCCATAAGTCAAAATTTGGGAAGAACTTTGGAATGAGCTCAAAAAAATCAAGACTACTGCTCTGTTTATCCTTCTTGCTTTAGCTTTCATGAGAATCTGCATGGAGTAACTCTTGTGTGCATTTGCTAGAGGCATTTACGTACATTATCTCATTCTGTAAAGGGAAGGAGAATCAGGATTCAACATTGGTAATATGAGTAAAACCAATCCGAAGTTTTGAAACGATTAAATTGGGGTGAAGAAGGTCAAAAGAGTTAAGCAGCATTTCAAAAATAACTCCAAAACTAATCTATGGAATTTGAAACAGGATTTGAAGGGAAGGCCAGTTTTCCTAAACTCGAGTTCATTTGCATGATTCTCTAGAATATTCTTTAGTAACTGCAAGATAAGGATTCTAGCCATACAGAGAATGGTACTCACAATTCTAACCAAATGAAGGAGCAAAATCTTCAACCAAAATGAAACTCAAAGGATTAGTTTCTATCCAGCAGATGGTTCTGGCCACTTGGTCTCAAATTCCTGAGTTCCGAGCACAGCAACTGGGAAAGGTGTGTTTCCCTGGTGAGCAGATTCAACCCTGCTGTCACCTGGGTGATGAGAGGTGCATGTCCATAGCCAGCATTCAGCACGGGCAAGCCACTGCAGCAATTAGACCTGCATCAGCATCTTCACACACTTGGCTATTACTGTGATCTAGAGCTCATATTCTGAACTGATGGACCTAGATTAATCCTAGAAGATGAGTCTACATAGTCTGTATGCATTTTTTACTGATTAGATTTCTTGGTGGACTTTTAGCCTAAGAATTAAATAGAGATGCATTTCTGTCATCTGCATCTTTGCACCTGAACATCCTCATTTCGAGAAACAACACTGCCTTTGGAAGATAAAGTAAGCAGTTAAAGAATAATGTCTCTTTTGGGACACGCATTAAGTGTCTCTATGTGAGAAAACATCACATGCTAAAAACAATTTGCTTAATGCCACCCCAAACTTCGGATTCTAGGGAGCAAAGACTGCTTATCAATTACTAAAATAAGAGTCACCAGGTCATCTAAAAAAAAAAAAAAAAAGTGATTGCGAGGCATATGCACCCGATATCCTTATTAAAAAGTCTTGAGAATAAGATCTCAACTGACCATAGGATCAGAGCATCTGATATTAATATCTACTTGTCTTTGTGCCGGGTGACAAAGGTGAGCATTTGGATGATTATATAATTAATAGAATTCTGCAAATACATATTTTAACTTCTCACTTAATCAATGGAAAATGAAAGATTTTCATACACATGCATTATTTTCAGAATCTTCTAAATCAATTTCAGGGTTGGAAGAGTTACCTGGGTCTCTTCTCTTTCAGTGAAAATATTTAGTTAAATTGTTTGAGCAAATAATCAAACCATCAACAAGCTATATAATACTATTATTTTCAACAGGCTGAATTTCAGCAAATTAGATCAAATTTGATAAATTTTATAAAAGTGGATAAAAAGCAAAAAATCCATTTTGAAAATTGTCTTAAAATCATAACCTTAGAAATTCCGTTATCTCAAAACAAAAACCCTAAAGATTTGTTTACTCTGAGAGAGTAAAAAGGCTTTCAATATGAACACCTAATTTTTCATGGCAACCAGATAAATCTCTAAAAATGAAAAAATATTATGTGCTAGTGTTTTCTAAGTTTGTCTATAGAAATATCCGAGGCAAGCATTACAGTTTAAACTTCTTCCTTCTCTTCGTGGACTCGAAATCAAAACAAAGCAGTAGTGTTCCAGGAAACATGCTCATCACTAATAGTCACAGACAGAATTCTAGAAAGAGCTGGGGATGATGCCCCTCCACGGATGATATATGAGGAGTTCCTGTTGCCAGCTCTCTGTGGGTCGCATTAATAGTCCTTGGAGACTGGATTGATGTTAATTAGAAACCTCTCCCATGTTTAGCACTAAACTCTCATCCAGCATCCTCACCTTGCATAATTTTCTAAATTTCAGAAAAAAAAAAACGTCTTTGACTGTTAAGCTATTAGGAGAACTATGTGTATGTGTATGGGAGCAAGGGTTTAAAATGGCGAAGGATGCATAGGGCCAATCTTCCTGCATCTAAGCACTCCCTCTCTTTCTCTTTTTCTCTCTCTCTCCCTCCAAGCCATTCTGGCATTTTATCAAGTTTATTTCTGTTAAAATGCCTTTTTTATCCATTTACTCCTCTCTTTAAAACCTTCGGTGATGTGAGGTCAAGGGCAGGATCCTTGGCTTGGTGTTTGACATCGAATTGCCAGATAAAATGTGGGATGCCTAGATAAATTTGAATTTCAGATAAACAACAAACATCTTTTTTATAAGTGTGCAGTATCTGGGACATAGTTAGACTAAAAAAATATTTGTTGTCTATCTGAAATTCACATTTAACTGGGGATCCTAAATTTATATTTGCTAAATCAGGCACAGCCCCGGCCCCAACACTTCTTGTCAGCTAATTTTCCCACCGTAGCAGAGCTAACTCTATGATCCAACCCAAATAGGAACTCTATGTTCCCCACACACCTGCGCTTCCCCAACTCCCCACATTTGCTCAGCGTTGTTTCTACCCATCATGCCCTTCTCTCTCCTATTCAAACTCTACTTGAAGACCCGGTTCAGGTTGCCTCATTCCCATAAACTCTTACTTGATTATTACACAGTGCATTCTTACAACACCTCACCTTTCACATTAACTCATCAGTTCTCTCTACCTTGTGGTTTTTCTCTCATCGCAACATTTCAAACGTCATTTAAACCCTGGATGGGGTCGTAACTTTTCTCACACTTAGGCTCAAACCCTCAAATGGTTTATAAGCAGAGGCAGGGTTGCTGTTTATCTTGTACATTTGTGCACTGGTCCCAGAGCATTTACCTTGAGCAGAGTGTACTTTCAGGAAGGGAAGCAGAGCTGAATACTGATGCTAAGAGGGGCTTATTATGAGCTAGGAGTTGCACACATTATTGCAATTCATCCTTACAACAGACTGGCATCATCTTCTCTTTGAAGAAACCAAGGCTACCAGCAGAGTTTAAGCATCTTGCGTTAAGGTAACAATGAGAGGCAGAATTTGAACCCAGGTCTGACTCCTGAGTCAACGCCACACCACTGTTTCCATTAATCCCATAGTCGTTTGCTGCTGCTGCTGCTGCTGCTGCAGCTGCCAGCACTAAGTTATCAGTGCTGGTGTGGAAGGCTCAGGAAATGAAAACTCTAGGCAGGGAAGCTGAGGTCAAGGAGGCGGCTAAGGAACTTTGCAGGAAGCACAGATTGCAGCTGGGGCGGACTCTGCCACCCTGGGAAAAGCCAGAACAGCTGGGGCAGCAGAAGAGAAAAGCCCACTGCATGGGGTGAAGAAAATTGAGTGGAACAGAAGCAGAGCTGACTCCACGTTTGCTGGTAACTGAATGTTTGCAAGCAAACAGCAGTACGGAGCCAGCCCAGGCAGACAGGCGAGTCCCATGCTCTCCCTGTAGGCTGAAGCCCTTGCCATCTTGCTGCAGAACGTGGCTGCTTGGAGAAAGGGGGAAAGGAGAGAAACAGCAGGCAAAAGCCCAAAGTTGAATTCCCAGCAGAAACTAGGCATTTATGTGCAGTAATTGCCTGTAGGTCAGTAGATTCTTAAAAAGCATGAAAGCTCCCTAAAGGTCAGTGAACATTTTTAAAAATTTCAGTGCACATTTGTGCACCATTGCATGCTTTGCTGTTTTTCAGCTCCAAGCTCAGCAAGGGAGAAATGTGGTGATTCTAGGGTCTGGGAGCCTCACCCTGCCCTCTGGAAAATACCATCTACTAGATATACCATCGCCCTTATCTCGGAAGGCTTATCTAGTGATAAATTTCATTTCTGCCTCCCTGCTGTTCAGAGGCCTCTGCAGTCAGCATGTGTGAGATAAGAAGAGAGGAGCTGGATTCTCTCCCTCTTGCTTTTGTGGGTTTCTGACACGGAGGCCTAGCATTTTAACATATTTTGTGTAGTTAAATGTGAATCATTTGGAAGAACACATTCCAGAGAACATTCACCTGCCCACTTAATAGCCTCTGTAGCTAAAACTAAAAGCAAACTGTGCTTGTCAGGATAAGCAACGATTCCCCCACAATGCCAAAGACATTATTATAAACTCAGGATCAATAGACATTACAAAGCAGTGTTGCTTTTATTTTCAGCTTTAACCTTTGAAAAAATCAAGGCTTCAGAATATCGAATCGGATCAGCACATCAGTGATTGCAGACACAGATACAATTAGGGCATACAATTATGGTGCAGCCAAACAATTATAAATCTTCTTTGTAAGATGCCTTGGTTTCCTATCGTGTGGATTATCCACACAAATAAAGCATCTCATTGCGCAGACCTTATTTTTCTTAACGTATATCAAAGTGCATTTCCAGTTCACAGTTATGGGATACTCCATTTTACATATGGAAAAACTAAAGTCAGACAGTTTATAAACCCTGGATGTTGATTAACCTATCACTGGGCTAGCCAAGATGAGTGGCCAAAACAGAATTAAGTGCGTGGGGTATAATTAATGTCAGAGGATGTATAATATGTGAAATCTCAACCGGCTGAACAACGCTCTGTGATTGACAAAAGCTTGGTGAGCTACGGAACCTTGCTCAGCCATAATACTGCAATATTCCTACCGAAGACCACTGGATTTCTGAAGCATCTAAGATCTGGAGTACTTTCCTTCTTTTTTTTAAAGATTTTATTTATTTATTCATGAGAGACACTGAGAAAGAGACACAGAGACATAGGCAGAAGGAGAAGCAGCCCCTCTGGGGAGCCTGATGTGCGACTTAATCCCAGGACTCCAGGATCATGACCTGAGCCAAAGAGAGATGCTCAACCACTGAGGCACCCAGGTGCCCTGGAGTATTTTCCTTCTAAGGTTGTTTCTGCCCACTTGTCACTGTTTGTGATGGTCCAAAGGTTCAGGCTTGGGGGATGGACAAGGTGTTTTGGGAGCAAGACAAACTGAATAACAGTTATAGGAAGCCGAGCTCCTCCAATAAAGCTCCAGTTTGTTATCTGGTTAAGAAGCAAGACAAATCCTTCAGCCATTTCAAGGGCATACAGGTATACTGAATTATGAAATCGTGCTAACAAATGACTACAACCAGCCAACCACACTGGCTGGCAAGCAGCCACCAGGAGGGAAGTGATTCTCTTTGAGCTAAAGTGGGAGTCAGGTGCTTTCTTGTCTTCTCTCTCTCTCTCTCTCTCTCTCTCTCCTTTTCTCTCTCTCTGCCCCCTGCCTCCCTCTCTTCTCACTGCTAGCACGTGCTAGTGCACACACATACCCACACTAAGGTCAGGTCTATGACAGAACCTAAGAGCCAGAGAAATTCATTCTTTTGCCCCTTCTAGGTCAAGGTATGCCAGTGGATTATAAATGGTATAAAAAATATATCTGCCCGACTAGGGGGTAAGAAGACCTAGAGAGGCCCATACTTACTTAATATGCTATCTTCATACACGTGGAAAAGGTAAAATAGGGCCTTTAAGTGAAGATGAAAGGCAATAGCATTGTTCATCCTAAAGAAAACCAGGTTAAGAGGTGATCTGATTACTAGTTCCAAGTCCACAAAGGGCATTCTTATGAAAGTGATAGTGATTGATTGCTCTCCACATTGGCCAAGGACCTGACAGGACAAAATGGGCCTAAAGGTAGAGTCCAGTTAAACATGAAAAACGTGTCCGCCTTCAGGTTGATCAAACACAGGAACGGATGGCAGGGGGTATAGAGAGCTCATTCCTGGAGCTCTTCAGAAGAAAATAAGCCCTATCTTCCTGGTGTCTACAATTATGCCTGCCTGAAAGAACCTGTCCAACGGCCCTTGATTACTAATTCTAAGTGAATGGTTAGGAGACTAGAATGGGCTGGGGAAATTAAATAGTATGAGAAATTATATCAGTGTGCCTGTAGTATTTAGCATATAGTTGGCACTCATTTCACGACGCCAAAACCAATCCTGTGAAGGAACTCCACATTGTCACTCACCTGCCTTATCTGTTGCATTGGACACAGCTTTTCACTCCCTCCTTGATGTCTATCCCTCACTTGGCCGCTAGAACACCACCATCTTGGTCCTCCTTCCTACTGGTTCCTCTTTTTCACACCGGGCCCTGAGGCGGGTTTATTCAGGCTCAGTGCTTGAACTCTTTCTCTTCCCTAACTATACTCAACCCATAGCTGTTCTCATCAAGACCCATCTCTCTAAACACCACTTACCTTATGAAGACTGCCAAATTTATATCCTCAGCTGAACTTCTTCTGAATTCTAAACTCATATAACCCAAATGCCTTATCACAGAATTTTGTACTCCTGCCTCTTTACCATACTTTTATTTTTTATTTTTTGTTAGTTTGTTTTTTCTTTCTCAAGCTTCTATTTAAATTCTAGTTAGTTAGCATATAGTGCACTATTGGTTTCAGGAATAGAATTCAGTGGGTCAGGGGATCCCTGGGTGGCTCAGCGCTTTAGCGCCTGCCTTCGGCCCAGGGCGTGATCCTGGAGTCCCCGGATCAAGTCCCACATCAGGCTCCCTGCATGGAGCCTGCTTCTCCCTCTGCCTGTGTCTCTGCCTCTGTGTGCGTGTGTGTCTCATTAATAAATAAATAAAATCTTTGAAAAAAAAATCTGTGATTCATCACTTACATACAACACTCAGTGCTCATCACAATAAGCACCCTCCTTAATGCCCATCACCCATATAGCCCATCCCCCACTCACTTCCCTCCATCAACCCTCCATTTGTTATCAATCATTAAAAGTCTCTTATGGTTTGCTTCTCTCTCCTTTGTTGTTTCCTTCTTTCCATATGTTCATTTTTTTTCTTAAATTCTACATATGAGTGAAATCATGTGGCATTTGTCTTTCTCTGACTGACTTGTTTCCTTTAGTATTATATTCTCTAGCTCCATCCATGTTATTACAAATGGCAAGGTTTAATTCTTTTTGATGGTTGAGTAATATTCCATTGCGTGTGTGTGTGTGTGTGTGTGTGTGTGTGTGTGTACATCTCATCTTTATCCATTCATTGGTATACGGACTCTTGGGCTCTTTCCATAGTTTGGCTATTGTTGATAATACTTCTATAAAAATCAGGGCACATTTATCCCTTCAAATCAGTATTTTTGTATTCTTTCTCTCATCTCTTTAAATTTTTTTTTTTTTTTTTGTGATAGTCACACAGAGAGAGAGAGAGAGGCAGAGACATAGGCAGAGGGAGAAGCAGGCTCCATGCACTGGGAGCCCGACGTGGGATTCGATCCCGGGTCTCCAGGATCACACCCTGGGCCAAAGGCAGGCGCTAAACCGCTGCGCCACCCAGGGATCTCCTTCTCCCATCTCTTTAAATGGCAATTCTATTCTTCCAGTTGCTCAAGAGAAGAATCATGGAGTCTTTCTTACGTCTTCTCTCTTCTCCATCCACAATCAACCCATAGCAAATTTTGCCAGTTATATTCTCAAAATATGTGCATGTCTAACCATTTCCACTGCTACCACCCTACTTCCAACAACCATCATCTCTTCTCTCAAGTATTGCCACATTGTCCCAATTCACATCTTTGCTTCCACCTTTGCCATCCCATGCAGCACAGGTGATCCTTTAAAAATGAGTTAGTTCATGTGACTCTTCTGGTCAAATTTTGAAATGGCATCCAATCCACTCAGATGAAAGCCAAAGTCCTGAATGTATTTACTGTAGCCCACAAGGACACAGGCAATTGGGCCTCTGACCTCACTCATCTCCAGCCTTGCCAGCCTCCTTACTAGTCCTTGGTGATTCCAAGCATGCTTTCATTTCAGAGTCTTTGCCTCTGCCTGGAAATTTATTTTCTCAGGTATATACATGCTGCACTTCTTCCTTTCAGATCCCTGCTCAAAAGACACCAAAATAGTAAGACCCTCCCTGGCTAATTTTTAAAAAATGGTAATCCCCCCAGACCTGTACCAGCATTCCCTCTCCCCTTTGCTCTGCTTAGTTATTTATTCTGTCTGAAATGACCATATAATTTACTAGCTAAAGAGATGTTTATGCAGCTGAAAGGAGGTACTTTTTAAAACTTTTTTAAATTGAATTATAATTGACATATAACATTAAATCAGTTTTGAGTGTACAGAATAATGATTCAGTATATGTATATGCTGCAAAATAATTACCACAATAAATCCAGTTACCACGCATCACCTTACAAGACATTTTTTTCTTGTGAGGTGAACTTTCAAGATCTACTCTCTTAGCAGTTTTCAAATAGGCGTTATTGACTACAGTCACGATGCTGTACATAACATCCTCATGACTTACTTATTTTATAAATGGAAGTTTGTACCTATTGATCATTTTTACCCATTTTATACATACTCCTACCCCCTTCCCTCTGGCAACCACCAAAATGTACTCAGCATCTAAGTTTTGTTTTGTTTGAAAGGAGGCACTATTAATGACAAGTACAGGTGACATATAAACCATTTTTCCAGGCAGAGCAGGATATATGGTCCATAGTAACTCTCACCACCCAACATAGTATTTATTCATTCACCTGTTTATTGTTTGACTCTGCAGTGGAACATAACCTCTAAGAAGTCAGGAACTTTTTGTTCATGATTATATCTAAAGTAGGTGCTGAATAATTTATTGATTGGCTAGATGGCTAGATGAATAAATATTTCTTGTACTGAACTGAGCCTATCAAAACCTGTAGGTATACCACTAATGACAACAATTCTAGCTAAAATTTTAGAATGCCGGCCACTATAATGACTACTGTCTATGCATTCTCATTGAAAATTTATAGCCATTCTCTTAGAGGCTGAAGGAGGACACTCAGAGAGGTTAAGGACCTGCATCTATTCACACAGCTAGGAAGTACTAGTGGGGATTTTACACTCAACTCTCTTCTTCTCTGAAATGACCTGTTGACCAGTCTCTTTGCCTATAGTCTGTCTCAAATCCATCCTTCCCTCTGTCCTCAGACATCTTCCTAACACACACACACACACACACACACACACACACACACACACCTACTTAACTTTCCATGTCTTTCCATTGCATTCCAAATGAAGCCCAACCTCTTCCACCTGGCACTTAAAACCTTCTGAGGGAGAGCGAGCCCCACCTGCCATTTGCACCTCATCTGATGTTACTTCACTCCCCGTCTCCTCCCACCCTGCCTGAGAACCCCCCAAGTCTCCACAGCAGCTGCAACTCTTGTCTTTCTCAGGGTTCCCTGGACAGGGCTGGTTTTTCAGCCTCGTTCCTAATGCTAAAGCTCCTCCCCATCTTTCCTGTATCTGTCAAAGTCTGACCCCATTCTATCCTATTCATCCCATAGTATTTCCCAAATCCCCCTAGTAAACGTCAAGTTCTCTCTTCCCAGATCTGAGAATGCTTAGTTAAACTCATTCATTGTTTATTCCAATGTGCCTTATTGAAGATATCTATTTATATGTGGTTATTAGAGATTCACGAAGACAGGAGCTGTGCCTAATTCCTCATTGTATCCGAGCAGGGCCTAGCAGAGTGCTTGGCTCAGAGGAGGAGCTAAAATGGTATTGATTTTGCTGGATGTGCTGTGCGTGAATTGTTTAAGAAGCAGTTGGAGATGCAGAGCTGAAGCTCAAGATAGAAATTGCAGAACATTCACGTGTAAATGAAAAATACATGTGTAAGTGAAAATGAAAATTTTAAGAAAACAAGTGACGAGTGAGAAGCCTAAAGAAATGCCACATTTAAGGTAGAAGTATAAGAAGCATGAGTAATTTTTAAGAGTGATTTGCTATTCATAATCTTATATAATATGTAAATATATACAATATTACAGAGAATCGAATGAATAAGTTGCATAATGACAGAAATCTCTTCCCTTTTCCTGGCATACCTGGGACTGATTTCTGGGCCTTGATCATTTGGTCTCCCTGTGGAGTTAGATTTCAGAGCATACCCCATGCGGCATCTGAATTCATATGTAAGAACTATGTATGCTATTATATGTAACTCTATACCAGTGACTTCAGGGGAGATACTACATACTTGCTTAAGAGAGATCATTCCTTTAAGCTACTGTTCAAATTTGCTTGACCCACAGATCTGTTTTGGGGGAGAGGAAAAAGGCGGAGTCTAACATAAATTAAAAAATGAAAATGTAAATAAATTTGAAATGCAGCGCCACACCAAATAAATTGATTTCTGTGGTAAATTAGTAGTCATTGACACAACATGTCACATTATATACAGGTTTGAGATAAGTCATAAAAATCTTGTAAGTGAATATATCTTATTTGCCATTTATTTGCAGATCAAAAATAAGAATAATTTTCAGATTTTTGAAAACAGACCACACAAATCTCCATTACGCCAGGACACTAAGGCAAAATTTCCAAGGATGATAAACCACTTTTAGCCTGACTTGCACCAATACCTAAGCTATAAATTACTTCACAGGCAATTATATCACTGAGTTAGTCTGTCCTCCTGCAAGGTTACCAGGAAAGTATTGTCCCAGTGATCAAGCAAAGGTTTAGAGTTAGAAATGTGTGTGTTAGACCAGGTTGCTAAAAGGTATGTTCAGGTACGAGCGGCCTTCTCGCCATTATCATCACAAGCACAGCCGGTGCTTTTCTGGTGTCTCTATGAAGACCCCATAGCCTGCCTTTTGTTCTATGCACTGCTTTCATTAGGGAGCGTATGGCAGCATTTCCCAGGTGTGTTGCCTGTACAAAGGGCATTCATTCTACCGCTGCCCAGGCATTAAAGATAAAGGACCCAAATTACAGTCAGAGCTGTGTTCATGGATAAATGAGGCAGGAAAAAGATGATTTTACTGTGCTTCTTGGGTAATCCTACCATTAATTCCTGAGATGCTCCTATAGAAGTTTTAGCCAAGAGAGAAATAGATCGTTGTGTTTCTATGCCTTGGAGACAATGAGCGGCCCCATGAATGTTCTGCTTCCTTCTTTATATAGGAGAGCCCTTTAAAATGCTAATTTCCCAAGCCAAGGCAGCAGTGATACTATTTAGAAATATAACTATATGGTGGGTGTTATGGGGCAGGATGATCTACACTTTCCCACCCTGGAACATTCACTATCGTCCTTCCATTACAGCTTTGAAAGTAAGAGAGGCAAATTAACCAAAGCCAGGCTGTAGTGAAAGCTTTCAATCGTTCATGCACTGTTTGGAACACTTTGTATTTATTAATACACTGAGATCTAACTCAGCTATTATCTCCCATTTTATAGAAGATGAAACTGAGATACATCACACCGTAAATGACCCAGAATTATATAGAGAATGAGCGCAGAGATTTAAAATGCAGGTAGTGATGCCTGGGTGGTGCAGTTGGTTAAGTATTTAACCCTTGGTTTGGGCTCAGGTCGTGATCTCAGGGTCGTGGGATCGAGCCCTGCATCGGGCTCCACACCCAGTGTAGAGGCTGCTTAAACTCTCTCTCCCTCTGCACCTCCCCATGCTCTGTCTGTCTGTCTGTCTCTCTCTCTCTCTCTCAAATAAATATTCTAAAAAACAAAAAATAAAATGCAGGTAGTCTAACTCCAGAATGTACCTCCTTAGCAATTACGCTCTGAAGATAGCATGTCTCCCTACTTAATAAAGTTTCAATTAAAATGCAATATGTTAATCTATGGTAATAGTTATTGTCCCTTCCTTTAATAACCCATTTGAGCCTTCCTCCTTCCAAATAGGTTACTTGAACTCTTACCTGGATCTGTAGTGAGGCAACCTGATATTTTTAAAACCTATTTTACTCTTGAAAAAGGTGAAAGGACACAAAATTGGTCAGCAGTTTTCCAGATTATAGGATAATGGGTGGAAAAGGTGAAGGGAGAGGAGAACGAATAGATGTTAGTCTTTACTGAATGACTCTACAAATTTAAGTAAGATGTTCAATGCTGTAGTCATTCCCAAGGGCCGCCATAACACCGTACCACAGGCTGGGTGGCTTCAACAACAGAAATGTGCTATCTCTAAGATTGGAGGCTAGGAATCTGAGTTAGTTCCTTCTGAAGGCTGAAATGGTGAGATCTATTCCTGGCCTCCTTGCCTTGGAGATGGCCATCTGTCCCTGTGTGTCTTTTACATCATCTTCCCTTTTAGTAAGTCTTCACATTCAAATTTCCCCTTTTTATAAGGATGCTAATCAACTGGATTAGGGCCTACCCCAATGACCTCATTTTAATTGTATTGCTTCTGTAAAGACCCAATCTTCAAATAAGGTCCTAGCATGTGGTTCTGGAGGTCAGACTTCAATGTATCAATTTGAAGTAACACAATTCGGCCCATTACAAAGTCCATAGAGTGGCAGAGATAAGGCTGAGATTCTAATTCAGATTTATCTGATGCCAGGAGATGTTTTTCTGTTCTTTATCACACTACTTCGCATTTGTGGTCCATAAAGGAACTTTCAACACCAATTTCTGGGGCCCTCAGTAATTTGCATGAGGCTCTATACTGGTAAAAAATATCCAGAATATTTTCTTTTTGAAATTAGACATCTTCAATTTCTGTCTTTGCATCCATTTTCTCCCGCTGGAAAGAGCACCTTGGTACCTTCCATTGGAGAACTGATCTTCCTGCATCACCTGTCCTGGTTGGCTGCAAATCTTGCACCTTCTCCCACACCCAGACATACAGCAGACTCATAAACTCTCAGCAAATACCTCTTTCTCTTGGGTCCAAGAGTTGGAAAGATCTGATCCCTGATTTCCCAGAGTTACTATCTCTCACTCCACAGAGAAGCCTGAAATTTGTTACTTTGAGGTGCATGATAAAAGCAAGGTAAAGAGATTGAGAGATGAAAAAGCAGAACAAACCAACATATATATATATATATATATATATATATATATATATATATATATAGACAGGCTGAGGTCAGAAGCTCCTTCAGGCTCTGTTTTTTACCTTGAGACTAGATCCACTCCAGTCTGTACATGGACTGGTTATATGATTAAATTAATGATCCCCCCCTTTTCTTATTCTCAAGATAGTTTAGAGAATATTTCATTCACTTGCCACCAATCGTGGTTGGAAGTGAGTAAATCCTGAGTCTCATTTTTATATAAGCAATTGCAGCACAGAATTTATAATGTATGAGATACCATGATATGAAGAAACATTTCAGAAGTAGAATTCATATAGTTCTATATCAGAAACTAGTTTAAGTGTTTGGAAAGGCCATAAACTCTGTTTTCCACTTGTACCATAATCATTTTGACTTATAATTTCACACAGTAACCCCTAGAGCAAACCATCAAGATGGTTAATTCATTTTAAGATGAAAAAGTGAAAATTAATAAAAGTAAATATGTGGCCTCCTATCAAACTGCTGTTACTAATGGATACATTTTTCATCTCATCATTATAAACCATCTTTTAGACCAGAGATTCAAACTATTCTATATAACATTTTAAATTAAACTATATTGCATTCTCTGGAATAAAAAAATTTCAGAACACGTTGCCAAATACAATAAAACAACTGTTCATTACATAAACATCTTTATTACCTAGTCATATTTTTCTACATTAATCTTGAGCTTATTTACCAGATTCAGGCTTTAAAAATTAGTTGTATAATCTGCATCTTAGCAAGTAAAATCAACAATGTTTTCTAGAGGAATAACACCTTCCTCGATAATGAAAAGAAAACCAATGGCTAAAAACATCAATGGAAAAAAAAATTGAAAAGATTTCAGGTAAGAAATTTTATATCTTCAATACAAAATCACTTCCAATTATACAAAGTGTAATGTATCTTCTTCCAGGAGTATTCCTCCTGCTAATGTCATATAAAGAAAAAGTCATCAAATAATATGTGTGTACCACATGGAAGATGTTATAAAGATATTTTACATACTTTGAAGCAGCATATATTCTAATGGATGAGAGAAGAATAAGAGATAAAGGACAAGGATCATTTTAACTTGATTTTTTTATATTCCTATGACTGTGCACACTGTTGGAGTTCAAAAAATAGGTATCCAGTGGCTACATTCACCTAATGGATCATCCTTAACAGAAACATATTTTGAAGCGCTATAGAATAAATTACTCCTATACACATCAGTGAAGATACAGATAGAGACATGGTCAAATGTTGGAAACACAGTCAGGGACATTGACATTTGTAGAAATGCAAAGATGAAGATATTGGCATAAACAGAGATAGAGACCTACTTATAGATAAGTAGGTAAGATATAGGTACAGACATAGAGATATGGACATAGACATATAATGTACTAGGTATTTCTAGTTTTCTGCTCAGAGTAGACATCTGTTATTTCTATCTCTCCAGCATTCTCTTCCTCCCACTGGAAATAGCACCTCATTACCTTCCATTGGGGAACTGATCCTCCCCCACTTCATGTTCTGGTTGGCTGCAAATCTCAGCACTTCCTCCCACACACCAACAAATCGTAGACTCATAAACTCTCTTCAGCACCTCTTTCCCTTAGGTCTGTGAGTTGTAAAGACGTGATCCTAGATTTCCCAAAGTTAATATCCCTACCCACCCTGCCCCCCTAAAGAGAAGCCTGAAGGCTGAGATTTTGAGCACAACCCACAAAAGCCATATGGAGAGATTGAGAGATGGACAAACAGGCAGACCAAGGGACAGAAATACTTGAGTATTTCTTAAGTGTGACTTGAGTTCCATGGCATTCATTTGTTACACCTCCCACATTGTAGCAAAAGATAGGAAAGGCAAGGGAGAGGTGATGTTTGCAGTTGCCAAAAAGGAACCTGGGTCTTATACGAGAGGAAAGATGTTTTTCCCAAAATTTGGATTCAGGAGTCTGCTATGAAGCATGAAGTGTGTTAAACATTGAAATGGGAGACCATGGAATTTTTTTACCAAGAAGTCTTTAAAAATACACTCTCTTTTGTCTAGATGATTTATGTCTCAGTTTTCTCACGATTTATCTTTCTCAATCAGACTTTAGATAAAATAAAGAACAAGATGTGAAAACAGAACTTAAAGCTGTAATGACGGACTAGTAGGCTAGATATAGAGATCCCATCCACAATTTTTCCTTCAACGTGCTTGCTCTGAGATTCCATATCCACACCTACCACTCATGAATGCTGTTTCTCCTACAAGACACTAAGATATATACACAACTAATTTAAAAACCAGATAAATGGCCATGTGGGTATCTACCTTGCAAGACACAGAAGGCAGAACTGCTTTTTTAAACAAAGAATTGTCAGCATTTTATGTTGGCTAGATCTAAACAAAGAAAAAGAAAAGAACCTACCTAATTCACATAAATTCTCTGGGTTAACCCAAGTATTCAAGCAATTCAGAGGGAACTCTAGTCTGGGGACAGGGGAATCCAGATGCTCTCTGAGCCTCTTCAAATAGTACTCTTAGGGAGACTATGAGCCTTCATTTTAAGATTTAAGGGAATTCAAGAATGATGCTTGTGCCTATGCCTTTTCTATCAAATAACGCAACAGAAAAAAAAAATGTTGTTCAGAGTTTGTTTACATAAGTGCTTTCTCACCCCCAACTCTCTAACACTAAGTAAATTGACCAAGAGGGCAATCAGAACACAATTTAATTTTGCCAATAATTGCTGTACTTTGCTAAAGCCTCAAAGAGTTGGACATATTAAGGAAAACCAGAGATATGTATCTTCAAAATATTTAATTATGAGGCATAATTATCATATATATATATATATACATACACACACACAATGATTAGTATTTTTTAAAAATGTCTCTGCATGCTACATGGTTTAGAAAGGGAGCCATTTACTTATGTCCCTCTACAGCCGTGTCTATTGATTTATTCACTCAAAGGAGAGACCTCTAACCTATAAAGGTGAGTGCCAGGGATAACCACTCCTTAAACTCCCAACTTTTTTTTCCAATCACAATACAAAAATTACTGTCAAGTATAGATTTACATTGAGGGAGACACCAAAAGTATCAGTATGGGTAAAATACTCATTTATACCAGAAACCAATAACACTATTTTCATATGCTAAATTGCATTATCAAAAATTGGGACATTCTCCATAACCAAGATTATTTAGACTAGAACTTTAAGAACCTTATCTGTATATGAGAAACACACACAAATTCATGAGTATTTTGTTACCCTTCAAACTGCAGATGCCATGGAAATATCATTTTTAATGCCACCATATATTTTATAGTCTGATATGACACACAATGATCCTAGTCCCACTAATATTTTAGACACACTTTTGCTTATTTATATCACTATATTCTTTAAGATAAAAATATATGGAAAGATAAAATGAAATAATCTGTTAGATTTAAAGAGGTAGTACAAAATAGTCCCATCAAAGAGATAACCAAAGTCCCTTAAGAAATTGTCATAAAGTTGTTCCACCATGTTAATAAGCTTTCTTTCTAAACAATTTTTAAATCCCCTTCTAAAAGTCATGCCATCAGAATCATTTCCAAGCCTCCACTGAATTTTAATAAGATGCTTAAGTGTTTAAGAACACTTGGATGTTCTTAGGTAATTATTAGGATTTGAGGGAAGGTTTATCTTTGCTTTGGGGTCAAATGGAGACATATTTAAGCTCAAAATATGAATATCACATGTTGATGGCTAGAAATCTGGGAGTAACTTCTCCCTTGAAACAACCTCACTATCCCTGAGAGAGATGTCAAAAGCAGCATGCTGAATCTGCCTGTATACAATATGCCTGAGGAGAGTAACTGACAACACTGGAATGACTCCTGAAGTGACACCCAGGATCCTCAGACCTCACACAAGTCCCAGAGTATAGATCCCAGTCATGAATCCAACTCCAAAATTTCTGCAAGGACAAACCATTTAACAACACAACTTTGAACAATTGTGAAGGTCTCATTAAATCCAGTCTAGCTCTTTATAGAGTTTGAGATAAAGCTTAGCTAATGACCAAACTATCTGAGGCAAACCAAGTCCAGCAGAGGGTAGTTCAAGGCTGGTAGGTGAAAGTCCCATCTATCTTATTACTCTGCTGTTTGTCATCAGCATGTGATTTCACCTTATTGACTTCTAACCTGGGAGATGCAAGAAAGTAAAAAAAAGAAAATTAGTTTGACCCTTACTGACAAGACCGTTTGTAGAAGTCATATATGAGACTTCTGCTTATATCTTATTGGCCAACATGTAGTCCTTTGGCCACACCTGCCAAGTAGTCCTTCGAAGTGTAGTCTTTACAGAAGTTAGCCAACAAAAACTCAGGGGATCCCATTGCTAAATAGGAAGAAAAGAGCCAATATTGAGAGACGATTAGCTGTCTCTGTCTCCTTCTCTTAAAACCCTTTAGAACTAAAAAGAAATTAAAGGATATTATTACAAAATCAGAAAACCAGAACCAACTTAGAAAATACAAGGATGGGGATCCCTGGGTGGCGCAGCGGTTTAGCGCCTGCCTTTGGCCCAGGGCGTGATCCTGGAGACCCGGGATCAAATCCCATATCGGGCTCCTGGTGCATGGAGCCTGCTTCTCCCTCTGCCTATGTCTCCGCCTCTCTCTCTCTCTCTCTCTGTGTGACTATCATAAATAAATAAAAATTTAAAAAAAAAAAAAAAAAAGAAAATACAAGGATGGAGGAAGATCCCAAGTACAACCATTTCAAGTTTCTCACTTGGACATCACACTACACTGTAAAATTATCTCTAACTCAACAAACAAAACCTGTAATATTCTATTATGACTGATAACTTTAAAAAACAAGGAAGTCTTTGTGGAAAAAAAAACTCCACTGGGACTATGTGAGTAGGATAGATTTCTAAAAACTATATACTAGAAAATTATAAATTACATACCATTAGGAAAAAACCACAAGCACAAATAATTCTTTAACTGGGAACAAGAAATTTCTACAGACTCCTTAATGTTAGGAATTACATTTCTGTGAAAATAAGTACATTTGAATTTTATCTGTCTGGAGATCAATTTAAGATCTGAAGCAGAGAGCAGTATTGTGTTTAAATAGTGACTGTTTGACTTTCATTAAAAAAAAAAAAAAAAAGACTCTTCAGAAGTGAATCACCTGAGCAGAAATCTTCAAGGCCTATGACATAGTGAAATGGAACACAGTGTTGATAGTTTCACGAAAATTAATTTTGTCAATCCAGGTGCATTCTCAAACTCAGACTTTAAAAGCCAGAAATCAAAATACACATAAAGCAAAGCAAATAAATATTAATATGCTAGTATGATTTAAATATTAATAGCATCTGAAGTTAGGATCTTTCAAGATAAAACTTTCACTGAATATTCCCTAATTGATTTACCTCTACTAGATGTCCCAGTGAAATACACCCTCTCCCATTCTCCCTTCTATATCCCAACCCTCAATCCAACAAATAAACAAACACTCTTGGAAGCATGAATATAAGAACCCATAGAGAGAGTTAATCTGGAGATTTTGATCAAGAAGAGAAAAATGTGTGTGTGTGCACGCACACACATGTGTGTGTGTGATCATCTCTAATTTCTACACTTTCCTTTTTCTAAAAAGTAAAAGCAAAATTCATGGCGGCACCATAAATATCCAACCTCAAACCAGATCCAGGTCAGAGCAGGTCAAGGTCCTGCAAAAACCCTCAATAGAAGAGCTAACAAGCAAGAATCAGAAACCACAGTAACCACTCTATGAGCCCTTCTAAATGAAAGAAGAAAATGTGTAGGGACTCTGCTGTTGACATCAGTCCTTCAAGTGCTAGGATAACTGTGTTGAGGAGATTTTAATAACTGGCTGTCTAGCTAAGGCGATGCATTTTGTTTCTAAATTCCTATTCATCAATGAACATGTCTGGGTGACTGCTGCTAATGTTGATTCACTCACTCATTTATTCCTCCAACAAATATCTGCCATTGCAACATTTACAATTCAAGTCCCCAGAGAAACAACATGAATGAAACACACCATCCTCGCCTCGATGGAAATTACAGCGTGTGTGTGTGTGTGTGTGTGTGTGTGTACCAGAGTCTTAGAAAACTGACATGAATACTACCAATCCTATATAAGAGGACAATGTGGAAGCTCCACAGCCCAGCAAAGGAATTTCTGCTTCTATCTTGGCGGTGGTAGTGGAGCAGGGCAGCGGGATAGGAAAGACTTTGCAATGCCAGTGACATATAAGCTGGTATCAGGAAGGTGAATAGGAATAGTTAAGGAAAAGAAGAGTGTTTCAGGGACTCCTGGGTGGTTTGGTGGTTGATCATCGGCCTTTGGCTCAGGATGTGATCCCACGGTCCTGGGACCGAGTCCCACATCCAGGTCCTGCAGGGAGCCTGCTTCTCCCTCTGCCTGTGTCTCTGCTTCTCTCTGTGTCTCTCATGAATAAATAAATAAAATCTTTTTTTTTTTTTTTTTTTTTTGTAAAGAGTGTTTCAGTTTAAGTACGGAGGAGTTTGAAATAAATTTTTGGCCTGATGTTCCAGCCAGTCAATAGGATTATTTTTTTCCGCCACTGGTAATTAAACACCAGGAGGCATTATTTTCATTCGTTCAACAAATATTTTCCTGGACCTTCATTTGTACCAGGCACTGTTCTGGGCAGTGGGGTGTATGTAGAAGGGAGAAGAGAGGGTGAGATCCGAGAGGCGGTGGATTCTGTGTCTGAAACGTTTTTGTTGATTTTGAAAGTCTTAAATTAAAAAACATTAAACATTTATTTAAGGATGAAAGCATTCCATTACTATTCATTAGAGTCACTGCTTCATATTGGCACCACATTCCCCAAGAGGCAGTCGACTACGGTGGTTATGAATATGGACCTGGGAGCCAGATTGCCTCAGTTTAAATCTTCGCTCTGTCATTTATCAGTTATGTGAGCAAGACCAGGATAATTAACCTCTCTGGAATTCAGTTTCCCCATCTGTAAAATGAGGGTAATAATAATCGTTCCTACCGCATGCCGTGGTTTGAGGATTAAATGAGTTAATACATGTAAAGCACTTAGAACAGTGTCTGCTCCATTGTAAGCAGTTAGTAAGGGTTGCATATTATTAGAGGGAAAAAAATTCCGGTATAATCATCCCGGAGTTCAATTCACTCTAGGTTACTCTGAATAAATAACATTCTGTCAGTCTTGGTGCTTTTATATATAACCTTAGACAAGTCACTTAAACATCATTAGCCTGAGTTTCCTCCTCTGCAAAGTGAGGGCAATAATACCAGCCTCACAAGATTGTCTTGAGGGTTAAATGAGATAGCGGATTGAAGGGCTCGCGGGCTGCAAATTGCTATGCGCTTGTTGCTTGTTGTTATTATCCTGCTCTTTTTAACCCTCGTCCCCAAATTGGTAAGTGCTTCTCTCCTTAGGAGGGAGACAAAAATGAACACACGCGCGTGCCTTTGACATAATGCTTCCTGCTCTCCAGATAGGCGAGCGTGGATAAAAACGAATGCCTCCAAATTGAGCCTGGAAACCAACTTGACATCAATTTGTAAATTCAAACACCGATACCGCGTCAGAGAGGAAGGCTTCTTCGGTTCTGCTTCTGGCAAACGCCGCAGGTCGCCTGACCTACGTTGAGTTCTACGTGGTTCTACCTTCGGACGAGTCCATGCTCAGGCAGGCCCTGACCTGACCCCGCTCCCCGATCTGGGCGCCCTCTGCATGCGGGTACCCCGCGAGGCAGCCTCCCCGCCTTTCCTCTGACACCTGGTTCCAGAGGGACCCGGGAGGAGAGAAGGGGGTGGGCCTGGCGGGAATCGCTCAGGGTCACCTCACTGCCCCCTGCGTTTGCTGAACGCCAACAACGTACCAGCCTCCGCCGAGCTGGCAGAGATGAAGCGGGTGTAACTCCAGGCCCCAAGGGCCTCTGGTGGGAAAGATGGGCAAAAACCCAAAACATCAGTCAGCATGTGGGAGAGATGCTAAAAATAAAAGAATAAATGACCAAGTGAAAAGGCTCAGATGATAGGCAAGTAGTGATTTAATCTGACTGGATGGGTGAAGATGAGGCATTACAACTTGTTTCGGGCTTCCCAGGAGAAATGGCACCTCAGAGGGGACTTGGAGAAGGAGGAGGTTTCTCAAGCAGAGGAAGAGATAAGGGACGAGGTCAGGTTGAGGAGCAAGATAAGGTGGCGCAGAAACATGCCAGAGGAGCTTGGGTCCCTAAAACAGAGCGTAGAATAGGGGCCTGGCACTAGAAACGACAAATACCTACTATTTGCTTCGACATGGAGGGGCCTGGAGGGTATTATGCTGAGTGAAGTAAGTCAATCGGAGAAGGACAAATATTATATGGTCTCATTCATTTGGGGAATATAAAAATTAGTGAAAGGGAATAAAGGAAAGGAGAGAAAATGAGTGAAAATATCAGTGAGGGTGACAGAACATGAGAGACCCCTAACTCTGGGAAATGAACAAGGGGTAGTGGAAGGGGAGGTGGGCGGGGGGTTGGGGTGACTGGGTGATGGGCACTGAGGAGGGCACTTGGCAGGATGAGCACTGGGTGTTATGCTATATGTTGGCAAATTGAACTCTAATAAAAAAAAAAAATTTTTTTAAATAGAAGAATAGGGGCCTGGGACAGGATGTCTGTGGAAAGGGCGAGAAGGAAGAAGCATATATTGAGGTAAGGAAGTGTTAGGCCCAAATGGAGAAGAAACAGGTGCACTGTTTTCTGGGCAAATTTGGGGCAGGTGAATGGATCACACCCACATAAACAGAGGTCTGCATTTTATTTATTTATTTTTTTGAAGTTTTATTTGTTTATTTGAGAGAGAGAGTCAGTGAGAGAACGCGACCGGGGGGAGGGGCAGAGGGAGAAGCAGACTCCTGCTGAGCACACAGCCCTACACGGGGCTCCATCCCAGGACCCTGGGATCATGACCTGAGCCAAAGGCAGACGTTTAACTGACTGAGCCACCCAGGCACCCCTCGGGTCTGCATTTTAAAAGCTAAGTCCCTCCACTGTGGACAAGGGGCACCAGAGATTCTTTTGCTTTTAGAGACGAGTTACCAAGAGCAGATAAGATGCTTAAGCACATGGGCTTGTCGGTCACCTCCAGACAGGCTGCACCCGAATGCTATACCGTATAGTGCCCAGTATAGAGACGCTACAGGACTGGGGAACTGGGGTACACACAAGAGCATCCTGTTCACTCACCCATGACGGTGCCACTTCCTAGAAACACCTGTCAGTCATTCGACTAAACGCTGATATTGCTTGATTTCTCTGGTATGTACATATACGTGTTTCCATTCACATTCATATTTATAAGGAGGCCTAAGGTTACATTAGAGTATTTTATTCCTTTCATTTCAGATGAACTATTTGTATAAAATGGAAACAATTAATTTCAAATGCCTCAGTTCCCTAGGAGGAAGGCCAGCTTCCTCCAATTAGCCCCAAGGGAGTAGCTGGCTGCACTTTTGCATTTTATAGTTTCTATTGTGCTTTCCCGGCCTGTTCCCACCCCCTAAGAAGTTCTAGAATTTGCCTGTGATTTCCTGCCATCTATTCCCCAGGATTCCTTCCCAGAGGAACACACAGAGAGTGAGGCAAGATGATAGGCAAGAAACAGATTGCTGAACTGGCTCATTCCACAGCTGTCCTATTTTTTTTAAGTAGTTTAGACAAGGGAAAAGGAAGACAGTTACAAACTAAACCACCACACAGCTTTTTATAATCCTCTGTCACACTCTCTTCAAAAGCAGGCGAAAATTAAGGTCCCAGTGATTTCAGTTGAGCCCGAGTTAGATAGGCAGATGTTGCATGATCAATGTGGTTTAAGGATTCTGCTTTGAAGTTAGAGCCTCAGAATGAGGGCTGCCTCTCCCAATAATCGATGTTGTTTTCAAGCTTATCCTATTCATTTTTGAAATTTGGAGAGTAGAAATTGTCTTAATGCCTGTTTTAAAGACCAGAAAATTGTGGCCCTAGAAGATGGAGCCAGTCAGTAGAATAACAGGGACAATTGGTTTCTTCCTTTGCCCAAGAAATTGGCACAGATCCAGAGAAATAAAGATGTTGGCTTGGTCATAATCTGCTACGAGATCAATAAATATTTACTGAGTACCTATTATTAGGATCAGGAAGACATAAACCAGTATATTTAAAAGCCACTGTATTTCATGAACTTTTATTCTAGATCAAGAAACAACATAAATTTATGAAAACGTAAAAGTTAAATAGCATGTGAGCCAAAATGCCCATAGGGCCTTCGTTCAGGCTTTCCTAATCACTCACATGGAATATTTGAGAAGTCTCCAGAGTGGTCCCTCTGCTATCGATATGCCTCCAATGCATAATGCTGCCACACTGATACGGAGGGGTGGTCCCATAAAACAAATTGGACCATGCTGCTCCCACGGTCTTTCCCTTCCCCTACTCCCAGCCCTTCCCCTACTTCCTTAAGTATGGAGGCCAGACTGCTCAGCTTTGTGATAGGGCTCGTCACTCTGACTTCAGTTTACATCCATAACTTCATTTCTGTATTAGTTTTCTACTGCTGCTGTAAAATTACCAGACACAGTGACTTAAAACAACACAAATTCATGATCTCAGCATTCTTTCTTGAGGTCAGAAGTCTGAAATGGGTCTTGCTGGGATAAAATCAAGGTGTCAGCAGGGTTGCATTCCTTTCTGGATGCTCTAGGGGAGAATATATTTTCTTTCCAGCTTCTAGAAGCTGCCTGCATTCCTTGGTTCACAGCCCCCTTCCATGGTCAAAGCCAACAACAGTGGCCATGTCTTTCTCACATCACATCACCCTGACACTGACCCTTCTACCTCCTGCTTCCATACTCAAAGACCTTTAAAATTATTGGGTGAAAATGTTCCCCGATTTTATCAGGCAAGTTCTCTTTGAACAGTAATTCATCCCTACCACTTTTCATTCAGTCAACAAATATTTACTTTGCTCCTGCCATGTGGCAATAGATCTATTATATATTGAATAAACCTTTTTGAACAAAAAACAGACAAGATTTCTTTTTTCATGGAGTGGGGTGGAAGATACAGAAATTAAGCAAGGAATCACATATGTGAATATAGATTATAAGTTATAAGGATGCTCTAAGGAACAAGAAGAAGAGTATATGAAAAGAGAAGCTGAGGGGGTTCAGGGACACCCTCTGAGAAAGCAGCATCTGACCTGAAACAGGAAAGGGAGTGAGCTAGGCAAAGGGAAAGCAGCAAGTATGGCAGCCAGAAGCAGTGGACCTGGCTAGAGAGGAGCTAGGCTGTGAGCTAGACATATAGTCAGAGCCAGACCACATTGAGGAGTTTGCACTTTGTTCCAGTACAATGGGAACATTGGCTTAGTGGTTTCAGTGGGGACAAATGGGATCCATTGGGGATTTTTTAAAACTCACCTTGAATGCTGTGTGAGCAGTAAGTTGGATGGGTCCAGATAGGGAGCAGGAATACTGGGGAAGAAATATTAGGGGAAGAAGATGTAGATAAGATTGAAGAAAGAGGAAGAGATAAATGTGACCTTTTAGGGCAAGCTTACTAGACTAACATAGATTTCTGGACCATGTTACGTTCTCATGTGAAATAGTATCAACACATTTGAAGGAACACCCGTCTTCCCAGTTTATAATTTTCACCACTGACAATCAACTGCTCAGATGTAGCCATGGGGGAGACAGATGGTTGGATTTATCCCGGTTTGGGATTTTGCCAAGAAATATTGTGGATGGAAAATATGGTGGATGAAAACAGGGGCACGGCAGTGGAGGGCTTTTGCAAGGAAGTGATTACAATGATGTACCACTGAATCCTCACTGGATGAGAAGGCAAGTGTAGCTGGAAGAAAATGAGAGGAAAATAGAAGGTAGAAATCCATGGAATGATGCTGCCAGGGTAGACTTCAACAAGTGAATTAAGAGGAGGTTGATGGGGGGAGATGGGCCATTTTGTTTTGTGATTTTCAATGTAGTGGGAGTCCTGATATGTCAACATCCAGAATGCAAGTATGGGAGAAGATGGCTGAGATTGAAATCAGGAAAGAATCACTAAAGATAAATGAGGAAGGAATGGAGAGGTCATCTCTGCGGCTGTCCGTGGGATCCAGAACTCAGTGACAAACAAGGAGCTGGTTACCAGGAGATTACTGGCACACTGCACACTGAGGAGAGACAGGTGGTTTTGGCAGATGGCATAAGATTCAGAGGAGTAGGATGGACTTGGATTTTGTATAAGGTGGAGCATAAATAATAACCAGAATTGGCAATGGGGACTGAGAAGGACACTGATCCAAACCTCTGTGGTGAGTTATTGTCATTTGAGAAAATAAGCAATGAGCCCTTCCTAAGAAAATGATGTCCTTATGGACCAACTAGGTGCCAAAGAAGGATTCAGGAGATGGAGGCAGCTTTCAGAGGAGAGTTTGGGAATATAGAGAAGGTGGCTGAGTGTGGACAAGAACTCCCGAGAACAAGTGGTAAGATTTGGGGATAAAGGCGGAGACGACCCATTCAGATGAGAGAAGTTTAGGGTAGATGGGGAAACCCTTGAATGACGAGGTTTATCTGTTTCTATTACTTCCTTTCCCATGAGATAGTAGTGCTTACAGACCAAGGATTTTGTCTTACGTATTTTTATATTTTAGAATACTTGTAATGTTGGATGTTGAGTAAATGTTGAGAGAGTAAGGAGCAATTGCTAAAGAAGAACAGAGTATATCTTCACTGATAATCAGAGGACATCATCCTGTGGCTTAGAAAAGCTATAGAAGTCGTACATACATACTGCATGATTTTGAGCAAGAATGCAACTAACTGAAACACTATGAGAAAAACATTTGAGGGAGGAGTATCTAGAATCAAAGAGAACAGAAGTATTCTCTGGTCATCTAGAGCTAATTTCAGAAGCAAAGTTATTCAACAGTTATGCTAAAATTTCCACATATTTGATGAGAGGGGAAAAAAAAGACACTCAGCAAATGCCAAATCTAAAATCAAGTGAAATCATCTCTCACTCTGAAGAGACTGGGTGGGAAAGGCCTGGGGATTTATTTCCTTTTCTATCCTGGAAAGGCTGAGTGCAATTCCCTCTAGTTTATATCAGCATTACTTCTCAGATCATCACAGGGTTTAGGTGGAGGGGTGGGTGTTCTGCACTCCCAATGGCATATAGTTTGGCCAATGCCTTCCGGTCGTAGGCTGTAGTTTTCTCTTTCTCATAAGACCTAACACAACATTTTGCTCTTGATGACTGCTTCACAGTGACTCGCTGGCCTCAGGGATGAGTCATGCAAAAGATGAAAAAGAAAATATCACTTGTAGGTTAGTGCCAAGAAATTGGTGCCAACTGATAATTTGGTAAAAATGATACATGTTGTGGAGGTTACAAAAGGGATTGGCTTTAACACCACAACCTGCAACCTTCCATCCCAGTGCCCATTGACCTTTGCAGAGCCTAAAAGGGAAGAGGCACTGTTTCTCCCCTCAAGGAGTATGTGCTCCATTGTGGAATAGAACAAATGACAACAACAAGCTCTTCTATAGACAGGTGAGGGGAATGGGCTATGTGCTAGAGTGGAAAAAAAACAAAAAAACAAAATCTAGAATCACTGGGTACTGGTCTTGCTACCATATAAGCTCTTTGACCTTGGCTTTGACCAAGGCAGACTTGACTATCTCAAGTACTGGGTACTGGTCTTGCTACCATATAAGCTCTTTGACCTTGGCTTTGACCAAGGCAGACTTGACTATCTCACCTTGAAAATGAAGTGATTGCATGGAATACTTTCTAAGCTCTCTGTTATTTTGAATGTATACTAAGGAAATACCTTATTTATCAGGAATATTCAGAGAATCAGGGGTTATCAGAGCTGTGTGGAGGTCTTCAAGTGACAATTTTCAAGAATAGGAACTGATTAGAAGAAGCATCAGAGAATTTCACATGGGAGGTAAGGCATGAGGAAAGACTGGAAGCCAAAAAAAAAAAAAAAAAAATCACGTACAGAAACAGGTAGATAGATTGATGTCTGAAGAGTTATATGTGGCCCCCAGAACTCGTGGAAACAGAATGAGAAGAGAAAAAGAGTCACTTGCCTAGCAATTAATGCCACTGATGTGATTTAGAGTTTAAGTTGATTTCTCAAGCGATTGGGAGCCACGGGTCATTTCTGAGAAAGGGAGTGACATCATGTGGAAACAAATCCCTGAGGATGAGAAATATGAGCCCAATGGATAAGCCCTGGGGCCGGACAGCGAATCCTTCATGTGTCTGGCCTCATGTATGTCTCTCACCTCCTGCAGCCAGGCCACCTTCCTGGACGAGTAAGCAGAGGAAGGAGCAGTGACTTTGCACAAGGTCACAGGCTAGAATCCTAGCTTCCTGCCACCTGGACTGTAGCTCTTTTCCAGTAAACCCTGCCCCCTGCCACTTTCCTCACTGAGGCTTTTCCCCCCTTTGTTTCCATGTCTCCGAGAATAGAATGTGTCTAAATTTCATGGGTGCTGCATCGTAAGTGATCCAAATAAAGGGTTTGAAAACGGGTGCGTATCACAGCTGAAAAGTGTTGTGTGTCGCCGGAAATAATAAAGGAGAGAGGCAAGAAAGGTCCTATCTTCCCTCTTTCCCCCCGGAGCCTAACAGAAAACTAACAGGGATTTGGGGGAGGAGTGAGGGTGAAGTCTGCAGTCGTCTTGCTGTGCTCAATTAGTATTCTAGCCACACACTGTCCCATCAGGGGAAAATGCTTCCCGCACACACACGTGTTCAGGATATCAGTGTGATGGATCTGAGCGAGGGCCCCTCCAAACACAGTGACCATCTGCTAGGCAAAACATAGGGGTTTGACAAGCAGAAGCCATTCAGACCCGTTGTTGGGCCACATTATTACATATTTGACAAGGGTAATGAGGGGCTGTCATTAACCTTACATGACAGTCGCTACAATGACACACTAAAGCAAGGACAAAGAGCCGAACTCAGTAAAAAGGCACCTACTTCTCATTTAACCCTGGAATTATGTGACGCCATTATTCCTGACGGAGGCTGGCAGGCCTGGGGTTAATTTCCATTTCTGTGTCTGCTTGTTCTCTTTTTAAAATGTACCCCTCGTATGGCTAAGGCAACTGTTGGGAAGGCACTGCATTATTTATCACAACACACTGAGTTAGATGCAAGAACAGAAAGGGTCTCATGGAGAAATGAACAAACAGACAGATTGCGCGAACCCCAGCAATGGCCTGAAATAAACCTTCTGAACTCTGGGATATTTAAGGTAACTCCTACCTAAGTATGACATCGCTTGGAATCTTTTTTCCTGGACATTTATCACATTTAAAGGGAAAAGATTGTCTGAGACTATGAGTACATAGTCCCAACACCTTTTCTGAGCCACTGACAAGCCCAGGGGGCAGAGGCTAAGTCAAGATAATAATTTTGACGGTTAACCACGTAATTTTGGGATCTAATTTCACAGAACTTGTCATTAGAAGTATTCGAAGGAGCGCCCCATGCCTTTGTTTTATTTCACAGAAGGGGCAACCAAAGTCATGAGATGTTCAGGTACTTCTGTTCGCCACCAAACCCTGAGGCTGGAGAGGCGGTAATCACACAGTCCCTCCCGTTGTCCTGCTCTCCAGAGCCATGCTCTTCCCAGCTTCTTCTTTGAGGATTCAACTTTTATTATTAAAATGGATTTTTTTTCCGCTTAATTAGTTAAAGCTAGTTCTTCTCTGAAAGCATGCCTGCAGAGGTGCCAGTTTGTAGTGCTGCTGTTTGTGACAGTCCTACTTCATCATTTCAAAAGCTGGTTGTGCATAGTTTGGCCACCTGAAATGTGTCTCCCTAGTGCCTGACATCACAGAGCCTGACGTCACAGAGCCACCAGAGTGATGACAATTGAGAAGCGTTAAATTAAGAAACTGTAATCAAGATGGCCCCAGCCACGAAGAAGAAAACATTTAGTAGAAAACAAAAAGATCTAGTTTGGGTAAAAGGTCACATAGACTACATCTATTTGCACTTAGGTACCACCTGCCTGAATGACACCAACCTGTAACTGTCTCAGAGTCTGTGATACCCAGAGAGTCCAAATATATCTAATTATTTTGGTGTAAATTTCAATTTCTCCTTTCTGTCACCTGTGCAAAGTAGAAAGATTGATGATCTACTTTATATGCAAGGTGCCTGACTTTTATCTGGCTTGAACCTGAGGCAGTGCAATCATGTGGGCCTATGGCTATGACCAAGGGGTCTGGGGCCTTGCTCTGTCACTCAATAGCACATGGAATACCAGAAAAGTGTTGAATCTCTCTTGACCTAATTTTCCTCAGCTGTGGAGTAAGGAGATTGGATCTGATAGTACCAAAGGTCATAGTTCTGTTTTGACCAAAAACTTCCAAGTCCATAGCAAAGAAAAGGTTTTTGCTGATTTTCCAGAAAGTACTATCAGTTCCTTCTGAATATAATGAATTCAACACATAAATGAGTTTAGGTGATTTGGGACCTAGGAACAAAAGATAATGGAAAAAATAAAAGATGTCCAACACCTCTGAGATTCGTGTGCATCTGACATAAGAACATAAAAGCTCCTGAAAATTCAGGGGCACATGGTAGCTTATTTGATCAGTTAAGCATCTGCCTTCGGCTCAGGTCATGAGCTCGGGTCCTGGGATTGGGTCCTGGGATCAAGCCCTGCTTCAGGCACCCTGCTCAGCGGGGAGTTTGCTTCTCCCTGTCCACCTGCCCCTCCCTCCACTCATTCTCTCTTTCTCTGCTCTCTCTCCCTCTCTCTCTCTCAAATAAATAAATATAATATTTTTTAAAAAGCTCCTGAAAATTCATAAATAGACCAAGTTAGTCAAATGCAAGGGCAGTGGGAATGAATGGTTGTGGAAGTGTCACATCCTGGCTGAGATAGGACTGGAGTGGGAATAAGAAGAAGAAATCAATGCAGTGCTAAGGTAAAGGACATTCCTACATAGAGCCATGTCACAATCTTCATTATCCCCCACATAGAACTCAATAAATGGGTGAATGAATGTATGAAAATTTTAGCATAAAAATTACAAGGCCATAAAAAACAGAAACTTTCTCATTTTGATAGCAGTTCATCATCTCTTCCTTAAAAATTACCACTTAAAAGTAGGAAGATGTCTGAAAAAGGACAAGAGAAAGAAAAATCCCAAATGAGCCAACCTTCACAACAATAAAATAAAATATTTAGATTTGACCTGAAAAGTCTGTTGCTATATTAGTGCCCTTGTCTTCTGAAAGTAAGTTGTTGGTGATGTCTTGGTAAGAATGTTGGCTCAGTTAATTAACATGGTTACTGGCTTATCAGAATACCCATATGTGGGATCCTAACATACAACCACAATTTAAAAACCAAAAGGAAATTATTTGAAAACACCGTGAATCTAAAATCAGAACACTTTGAACATGTACTAGTTATAGTAAAAAAAAAATGTTAATTTTTACTATGAAGAACACTTGTTTATACTCTTGAGTATAATTTCACAGAGTCAATATAAAGAGGTGGCAACTTAAGAATGCACAGAGATAAAATCTCACATAGGAAACCGAACCAGTTAAGCATAACTTTTTTGTCCTTTATGTAGGTGTTTAAGTGTCCACAATTTAATGTTTTCCAGAATGAAACTGCCAGCTTAAAAGTGTTACCTGACAGCTTGTAAAACAAAGTAATTGTTTTCCAAGTAGCAGATTTATAAAGAAAAATTATAATACCCTAGGACAACATTATAATAAAGTTTAGCTGGCACACTTAAAGCATGTCTACACATATACTACACAATTAGACTCATATATTCCAATTATATGTGTATTACCTATGGTATAGAAGCAATTCATACATCAAATATCTTTTCACTGTATTTCACATGTTTAAATGGGACAAATGTCATTCTCATATTTAAAGAGTGTCAAATAAAAACAAATCCAGGCTTAGGTAAGGGGAGACTATTCTATTACAAGAGGTATTGAAAGGAGTTTGGGGAACTATTACAATAGTAAGAGCATCCCAAATTTAAGATCTAGAAGTCTCTCAAAGTTAAGGCAGAAAGAGTTTTTCTTATATAAGGGGGAATGAGCAAGGCTAGATCGAAATGGACATGGGGTAGGGGGACATGGAGAGCTGAGCAGGAAATATCTTTGTGGTCAGTCAATTTGGAGGAAGAGTCATTAAGGAGGCTCTGCTTCCCATTTCCAATGTTTGTTTAAGCTCAAGAGTACATCAAGATCTGAAACCTGTGAAGGGGGGTGGGGCGGGGGGGGTGGCTACAGTTTGATCCAGTCAAGTTGTTAGGTATTTTGTCCAAATTGATGAGTGGGGACAGACAGTTAGCTAATCAATATGAGGCTAAGAATAGAAATTTGGAAGATCTGTCTGGCCTTGTCATTGGTAAACTAGGGTGTCATCCCTTAGCTTCTTTAAGTCATATGAGAAAGGAGGGAATTCTTCGAAGTAACCCTGGAACACAAAAGAATAGAGGTGTTTCTTTTTCATCTTTTTAAAAAAATTTTTCATTGTGGTAAAATACACATAAAACTTACCATCTTAACCAATTTTATGTGCACAATTCAGTAGTGTTATTGGCATTGTTGTGCAACCAGCCTCCAAAACATTTTCATTGGGCAAAATGAAAACTTTATACCCATTAGACAACTTTCATTACCCCATTTCTCCAACCCCCTGGCAGTCATCATCCCACTTTTCTATCTCTGTGAATTTGACTACTCTAGGTATTTTAATGAGTGGAATTGTATAGTATTTGTTTGTTTGTAATTAGCTAATTTCACTTAGCAAAATGTCCTCAAGATTTATGCATGCTGTCGCATGTGTCAGAAATTTCTTAACTATGTAAGGCCAAATAATTTCCCATTGTATGTATGTATCACTTTTTGTTCAATGGACTTTTGTGTTGCAACTACCTTTTAACTATTGCAAATAACGCTGCTATGAACTTAGCTCTACGAATGTCTCTTTGAGACCCTGCCGTCATTTCCTTTGGCTATATACCCAGAAGTGAAATTCTTGGATCATATGGTAATTCTATTTTTAATTTTTTGAGGAACTGCCATATGTTTTCCACAACGGCTGCACCATTTTACATTCCCACCAACAGTGCACACAAGGGTTCTGTTAGAGAAAACCAGAATCTAATAGTTAACGTGGTAAAAACAGATTTTATTTGAGAACTTTTGCAATAGGGAAAAGAGACCTCAGTATAGAAGCAGGCTCAACTCCAAAAACAGCCTGGGCAAATAGATACTGATAGCTAAGAGGCAAGGTCATGGTCAGTGAATGGAAGATTACTAAAAGGAAACATCAGGGCAAGGAAGATTCTAACTAATATGACTTGACAAAATTCTCACTGAGATCAGGACAGGGTGATCAGATGTCATCTGAGGCGAACATCGGGGATGAGAAACTCAGATATCAAGGGTGAGGAATTTTAGCTAAACTGATTAGAAGGGATTCTTGCTGATACTGAGCAATACAAAGACATACACAGAAGTTCAAAGGTCAGGGCTTAGTTGAGTAGAGGATTCAGAAAATCCACCCAAGGTTTATTAGTCAAGGAGAGACTCTGTCAGTTACAATTTCTCCATATTCTCACCAATATTTATTATTTTCTGGTTTTTTATAGTAGCCTTCTTAATGGGTGTGATGTGGTATCTCACTGTGGTTTGGATTTCCATTTTACAAATGTTTAATGATGTTGAGCATCTTTTCACATGCTTATTGGTCATTTGTATTTCTTCTTTGGACAAATATCTATTCCAGTCTTTAATTCATTTCTTAATTGGGCTGTATTTTCATTGTTGAATTGTAGTTCTTTATATATTTTAGCTATTAACCTCATATCACGTATATGATTTGCAAATAATTTCTCTCATTCCATAGTTTTCCCTTTCAATATGTGGATTGTATCCTCTGATACAGGAAGTTTTAATTTTGATAGTCCAATTTATCTACTTTTACTTTTGCTGTCTGTGCTTTTGGTGTCATAAGGGATAAGAGGATTTCTTAACTATCGCTTCTTTCCAGGAGCACGGGATGGAGGTAAGGTTCAACACTATCAAAAATAATGCTCAATTTTAACCGTTATCATTTACCATGGGAAAAGATGTAGTAGAGAATCTGCAATCCCTTGCTATAACCTTAATATTCAAAGAGGAGGGTAACATGGTCTACTGCAATCCAACATGAAGAATCTAGCAGATTATGAAGGACGGTTCCGTTCAAATCCAGTTCAAGCACCTAATGCAAACCAAGAAGAGGACAAAATCCATGCGTCCTCTTCCTGCTACTCGTGTCCATACGTTAACTTTAGTTTATCCTTCTTCTCAGGATCCTCACTTCTCCAGAGAGTCTTTGCCTTGCTTTCCTCACCCATCTCCCACCCCAAGAACCCACCCATCCTCTCTTCTCTTTCCCAGTTTTTAAGCATTCTGTTTCACATGTCCCTGTCCTTCCCACACCTGGGGACTCTAGTGTGCTTTCTACACTTTCAGCAAAGCTCAAGAAAGAATGAATAAAAGCCCCTCTAACCCACTGGTCCTGAGGTTAAGGAAAACAATCAGACTTTTATATACTCTAAAGATTGACACCCTCTCCCTCCACTTTCTATTACCTGCTAAAAGTCTTTCTTTTATTGCCTGACTTTCTTTACACAACACTTCCTTTTATTATTCAAATTCCATCTATGTTCAACCCTAGGAGAAAGAATGCCATGTCCAGGAATAAGATGAGAGAATATGAGAATGAGAGAGCCAGAAAGAAACCAGTGAGTAAGCATTCCACATAAATCCACCGAAGAGAAAGAAAACATGTGATCAAGAACCGTGCAAGAGGTCAGGATAGAGATAAAATCTAGGTGGGAAGCCAGGAGGTCACAAAAATTGAAGAGCAAAAGAAGGCAGATGATATGGGACATTGTCCTATGGGTGGGAGCAAAATGAGTAAACCAAAGGAGAGCTTCTCAAATCTCCACTAGTTAGTTCATGTTTGAAGGAGACACCCAGAGAACCTCAAGGAGCTCTATACCCATAAAGTCATCTCTAGAGTCCCATCATCAAAGAGATGCCCAAATCTTTTCCCTTTTATTTTTCTATAATATCTTTCAAAATATTTACTTTTTCATCTAGAGAATTTAGTGATACAAAAATATGACTTTTTGAAAGGTTAGGCAGTACTAAAGATACTATACAAAGTAAATCAGTTTTCCATCTCTAATCCAATTTCTCTTTGTTGATTCAATCACTAGTAATAGAGTCTTGTGACTTCTTTCAGAAAAAATCTGGACTAAATATATCAGTATTTATACAAAGGATATATTTGATGTATTATCTTACATCTTGTTTTGCTCATTTAATAAAATTTCTTGGGGAATTTTTCTTCATCATCATAATAAATCTATCTCCTCCTTTAATCGGTTTCTCTGTATTCCATTACATTTATCTTATTTGTTCAGCCAGTCACTTACTGATCGATCATTACATTTTATCCACTCTTTCCTTACTGCTCCTGCTACTTGATACATAGTTTCTTAAAATTTGTCCCTAAAATTTAGTCTTAGAAATGAGATTTTCTTGTCAAAAATTTGGATAGTTCCAAATTGCTCTCACAAAAACCTTATATCAGGGGCACCTGGGTGGTTCAGTCAGTTAAGTACCTGTTAGGCTCAGGTCATGATCTCAGCGTCCTGAGATGGAGCCCTAGGTCAGGCTCCGGCTCTCTGTCCAGTGGGGAGCCTGCTTCTCCCTCTCCCTTGCTCCTCCCTTGCTTGTATGCATGTGCACCCTCTCTCTCTCTCTTTCTCTCTTTCTTTATCTCTCTCTTTCAAATAAATCAAGAAAATCTTAAAAAAAAAAAAAAAAAAAAGAAAACCTTACATCAGTTTACAGTTCCACTATAACTATGTGAGAGTGATCACTGCCCACCCTTTGTCCACACTGTGCAGTACTAATTTTGATCTTTGTATCAAAAAACAAAAATGCTTTGCATAAAAAGCATCTCCTAGATTTATTTTATTATGAATGATATATTTTCTGCCCATTTTGAAATTAGGTTTTGTATTATTAATTTGCAGGAATTATCACATATTAAGAAAGTCAAGCTTCGGAGTCTTATACGTGTTACAAATATATTTTCTAATCTGACTTTGTCTTGTCTAGAAAGAGAAAGCTTTTGATTCCACTGTTAAAGCATTCTTCCATTTTCTTCTAGTATTTTTACAGAATTGCTTTAGGGGATGCAGGGAGGAAAATGGGTTTAATTTTAACATTTGAATTCTTGACAAATCTGAAATTCATTTTAAGAATAAGTATTCAGATTTTTTCCCCCTCAATGGCACCTGATTGAAATTTCAGTAGTATCAGACTAACTTATCTTGTATATTTTTACCAATTCTGGACTCCAATACTATTCCTTGGGCCAGACTATTTTGTACACCAGTACAAAAAATATTGCACTAATACATTCTTGTATTTGGCAGATTTAATGTAGCCCCATTAATTTTGATTTTCTATTTTAAAATCCTATATTTTTTATTTATTTAATGGAGTTTAGAACTAGCTTAACCAGCTCCAACAATAGTCCAAAATTAATAAGTTTTATTAGTGTGATTCTATTAAATTTATAAATTAATTTAGGGAAGATTTACATCTTTATGATACTGAATCTTCTTATTCAAGAAACAGTTGCAGCTTTTTGTTTATTCAAGTTTTCATTTATATGCCTAAATAGGGTTTTTAAAAAATGTATATAGGTCCTATGTATTTCTTATTAAGCTTGTGACTAGGTATTTAGCTTTGTGCATGATATTATAAATGCAACGTTTTCTTTATATTGTCTTACTCAGTGGCTTGATTCTGGAAAGCTATTGGTTTTTATGTTAGAGAGTAGGTCACATTAGTAATTTCCCTCATTTTTTCTAATTGAATTTTGGATGACTAACCCAGGCTGTCCAGAATTACAGTAACATCACCTGTAGATAATTATAATTTCTCCTTGTTTACAATTTTTGTGCCTCTGATTCTTTCACCTCTACAACTTGTGTTGGTTGGTACTTCTTTTTTTTTTTTTAAAGATTTTATTTATTTATTTATGAGAGACACACAGAGAGAGGCAGAGACATAGCAGAGGGAGAAGCAGGCTCCCTGTGGGGAGCCCAATGTGGGACTCGATCCCAGGACTGCAGGATTATGCCCTGAGGCAAAGGCAGCCGCTCAACCACTGAGCCACCCAGGTGTCCCTTGGTTGGCACTTCTGAGAAATTTTAAATAAAAGCAATAATAGTGGGCACTAACCTATTAATGTGTTTCTGGATTCTATTTGCTAATATATTTTTTAAAGATTTTATTTATTTACTCATGAGAGACACAGAGAGAGAGAGTCAGAGACACAGGCAGAGGGAGAAGCAGGCTCCTTGCAGGGAGCCTGACACGGGACTCAATCCAAGGACTCCAGGATCACACCTTGAGCCGAAGGCAGGTGCTGAACCGCTGAGCCACCCAGGGATCCCCTATCTACTAACATTTTATATTAGACTTTTATATCAATACTTCTTTATAAGTGAGACTGGTGTGTTTTCCTTTCCTTCTCTATTTCTGCCAGTTTTTGTTTTACTCTTTGTTTTGGTGTTGTTGGGTTTTTTGTTTGTTTTTGTTTTTTTCCTAAATAGATCACTTTCTTTATGGTGGCTTAATAAACAGTCATATTTTAATGTAATTAATCTATCAATTCTTTTCTTTTAAGATTAGTGCTATCTGTGTCTACTTCTGAAATATTTCTTTGCCCCCCAAACATAAAAATAGTCTCCAACATTCTTTCCTAAAAGTTTTAGTTTCATCTTTCAGATTACATTTTTACTCTACCTAGGTTTGATTCTAGTGTATAGTTGAGACAGCTACGCAGGTTCTTTTTTTCCAAAAAAGATTTCCAAAAAGATAATTACTGATCATCTCACCATCCTTTATTAAGTGGTCTATCTTTTCCTTACTTCTGCTTTTGTCACATGTCCAAGATTTATGTATGTGCCTAGCTAGGTGTTCCAATACAATATTGAATAGAATCAGTGATAATAGGGAATCTTTGCCTTGTTCCTGATTTTAAAGGGAATGTTTTTAGTATCATATCATTAAAAATGATATCAGTCAACAGAATTTCTTAAAAGTAGAAGATTTGAATAAACATTTTACCAAAGAAGATATATGAGTGACAAATAATCACATGATAAGGCTACACCATCACAGATCATCAAGGAAAAACAAATTAATTCAAAATAAGATACCTTGTGTATCCACTAGAATGGCAAATATTTGTTATTCAAATTTGCTACATGATTGTATGGAACACTTAGCTTCTGTTATTATTTGTATTATTCTTGGACTTATTCTGAAAACAAGAGGGATCCAATAGAAGCTTCAGCTGAGATGTAACATGACCATAATTGTATTTTTAAAAGATAACCCTGACAGCAATGTGAAGCATTCTGGAATAAGTTTATCTTAGGGTTACAGAGGCTCCAGAGAAGGAAGCTATTAGAAAAACTGCAAAGAGGAGAAAGGAAAGCTTGAACCATGGCATTAAGAAGTAGGGGAACAGATTAAAAAGTCATTACTGAGAGAAAAATTAATAGCATCTGGTGTATAATTAGATATAATCAGTATTCCAGAATCAACCTATTGGTAGCATTGTCTTAAAATATCAGATATTGAAATATATATCTCAAAATGGCAAAATTGTATAAATCACAACAGTCTCATATTAGGAAAAAATATTAATGACTTTTAGCCCCAATCAGTTTGGAAAATCCTTAAAAGATCATCTTAAAGGTGTTTTGTTTTGTTTTATCCAATGTTCAGATAAACATAATTAAATCTATCAGCACTTTTTTTCCCATTTGTGGTACAGACACAATACACTTACAATCAAAATTGACATGTTGGCTCAGAATAAAATACATGAAGAATAAGAAATTACAAGTAGCAATTTTTCAGTTCAAACAGATATGTCAGCTGTGTGCAGATACCCTAAAAATGGAATAGAAATTTCATACATTTTGAGCAGGAGGACTGGGTTTGTTTAATGTGTTTAGCATATCTTGGCAAGTTGAAAAAATATATATATAACGTCTCTCCTTAAATTTAGTCTAAAAGACTAAGCATGTGTTTTCATGATGGGTAGCAGGGAATCATTTTTTTTTCCCTTTATCTTGGTCTTCATCTTTGGTTCAAAGTGTTTGTTTCTGCTGTTGAGGAGGATCTTCTAAACTGAAACAAACCTCCCCAAATGACTGGGTTTTGCTTTTTTCCTAGTGTCTTCTTTGGTTCTATAAAGACAAATATCAAAGTGAGGGGAAAAGTTAGGGCTAATATAGCTTAGCACATATTAAAAATGTTTACTTGTACAGCCTAACTTGAAATACCGTTGCCCTGATTTATGCACATAGGGAAAGGTATATTGAATTACAACTAGGATCACTCAACAAACTGCACATTAGATAAGTTTACCTTAATGGTAGCTATCTAGTGCCATTACCTAGAGATCATCAGCAAATTTGTCTCCAGTTTGTGTTTTTATTACTAGATAGCACCTGAGTCCTTTGGACCACTGTACTCCTTTCACCAGAATTAAGAAGCTTGGGGCACAGAACACCCTAGGTCAGCTTCTGGAAACCAGACAGACTTCCATCGTCCTGGAGGGGTCAAACCTGAGAACCATATCCCTATAAAAATACTTTCTAAGTGAGGATGCTGCTACCAGGCCCCAAAGTCAGCTATTACAGTGAGTGGTGTGTCACATATACTTTTGGCTATCCCGTTGACTCACTTCTTACTCTTTGATGCATAATTAATGCTGAAATCAGAGTTATCACATTCTCTTACTTCCTGTTTTGCAATTACCAGCTTTCCCAGTGGCAATTTAAAACTACTCCAGTGCAAAGTCCTAGCACCTAATTTGGAGGGAAGGGGAGATTTCTGTATCTAAAGAAAATGGGCCTAGAGGGCTAAGAGCTGAATTTCCAATACCAAGACCTGAATTTCAGCTGATTTTGACCTTAGGTTTCATAGTTATCTTTCCTGAGTCAAAGTTTCCTCTTTTAAATGAGAATTGTTTTACCCCCTTCCACCACACAGAGTACTTTTGTGAAAAACAAACAAATTAAAAATTGTGAAAGCATTTTGAAACTTGTAAACCTTACATAAAAGCAAGAAATCAGGAGCTTCTCCAAAAGCAGTGGTGCCTCTTCCACTTTCAGACTGCAAATGAGCAACTAGACTGGCTATCAGCATTTGATTCAAATGGATCTCCTCACTTTAGGAGAACCCTCGAAGGCTTATTTTCTGAGGGCTTTTGTTTCTAATTTCATCCTGTAAAATCATGTGACAAGATAGAATAATTTCACAAATAACCAGTCTGTACACATCCTGTATGTATACATCTTTAAACATGGGTTAAATTCACACCCACAAAATTCCAGATGGTCGTATTAGAATGAAAAAAGTCATTGTCGATAAAAAATTGGTCTAGATCATTTCCATGGAGAGTTCTACTTAGAAATCCAAAGGCTTTTTGTGTATGTGCTTGTGTCAAATGTCCTCAGGAGCTGGTGCTGTTGACCACCATCCCCAGATAAACAACAACTCCTTTTGCAAAACTTTCAGGTACAATATTATATTGCCCCATATGTACCACCCGATATAGAGCCCATACCGGGTGAATGGAGTTCTCCATCCAGGGTTATGAGATCCAAAGAAAGTACTGTCCAGTACTGATTTTATTTTCTAAAGAATTAACTTTGTCCATTTGAAAATTGCTAATATATGAATGTTGGCTTTGGAATTTAGCCAGGATAATGGTTTTTGCAATTTATCATCCTCCTCTTATGAAATCTGACACCTACTCTGGTAATGAATGAAATAGGTCAGAACCTAGGCATTAGCTCAGATCCAAATGCCGGAACTTCCAGTAACTCAGTGTGTTCTATATATTACTCAGGACTCTCCTGGAATTCTCACCATCAGGACATCAGAATATCCATCAAATCAGCACATGCCACTTTAACTGTAATAATTTGAGAAAGTAAAATCTCCAGGGATCATGGTCCCATGCCAAACCAGCAAAACCCATGAAGAGTGTAATATCAAGGTGCCCACGAAATCAATGTTCATGAATTGCTTGAAGATGTGAGTCTCAGTCTGAATTATGTAACTTACTTACTGTGTGACACTTGAAAACCCACTGACACCTCAGTCTCCAGATTTGTAAAGTGGAGATAACATTCTCCAACCATTCCACAGAATGAGGAATGTATCCAAAAGCCCTTTGTAAACAGTAAAGCCCTATGTCTCCACAAGGATAGCCTTATCATTAATGAAAAATCATGGTAAGAGGTGTTTTTGGCATCTATTCATGATCGTTGCAATGTTATTGCTTTGTAAAAAGCACGTTAGGAAGTGGTTTTTGTCTCCAAATTTCTAGATGTGATAATTTATCCACATCCTCATTCTTCACACTCTGTATGAACATTGCTCAATGTTTCTTCACATGCTTTGCAAGACAAACTTTAAGCTATAAATGTGAAAAAGAGTATAGGCTGGGGAGGTGGAGCACTCTCCTGACTAGCTTCCTCTGCTATAGGAAGTGCTCATATTAGGCGTATCAAACAACTGAATGCATGACCATTTCGCCACCAGCTCCAGGTTTTGTACACTGTTGTGTCTCCAGAATCTAGAACACTGCCTGGCACAGAGAAAGTAATAAAACTTTTCCAAGTTAGGAGGATCTGGGTGGCTCAGTCGGTTAAGTGTCTACCGTCATCTCAGGTCATGATCCCAGGGTCCTGGGATGAAGCGCCTCAATGGACTCCTTGCTCAGCAGGGAGCCTGCTTCAACCTCTCCCTCTGCCCCCTCCCTCTGCTTGTGCTCCCCCTCTGTCCAATAAATAAAATCTTTAAAAGAAAAAAAAACTTTCCCAGATCAATTAGTTAATGTTCCTTTAACTGGTGCCATTGATACACCCACCTCTAAAGGTCAACTATTTTTTACAAGCACCATCTTACAACAGTAACAATTACAAATAGATGCAACAAGCACAAAAACACCTCTTTCCATGATCGTCCATTAATCATAAGGCTGTCCTTGTGGAAAGATAGGGCTTTACTGTTTATGAAGGGCTCTTGAATATATTCCTCATTCTGTGGAGCTATTGGAAGATGTTATCTCCATTTTACAAATCTGGAGACTGAGGTTTCAGTGAGTTGACTTCAAAGGTCACCCAGTAGGCGAGTTGTATAATTAGGGCTTCTCAAGGGTGTTGAATATGTAATATTTCAAGTCTGCTGAAATCCAGGGTCTCCAAAGCAAGAGCACTGATCACCAATTGGTTTAATAAATGTTATATATGATATGTACACATTTTTATATAATCATATGTATTTTATGTATAGTCATGTTATCATTTGGTACTTAGTGGTACTTCGCAATAAAAATGTTCCTGGCATAGAATGTTGAGGTATCTGGCAGGTCTTTCTAACAATTACTAGACAAGAAGACCTGTTAATTTCAAGCTTTATTGAGATCCTCCTGATCTGAATTTTAGTTTATTTCTTCCATCTTTTTAAGGACATTATGCTATAAATATAATGAGATCTTTTGTGTTTGAAAAATCATACACTGCCTGAATATTGTCATCTTGAATATTACCTTTTATTGTGCAGCAGAATAAATAAGAATTCAGGTTGATTTTGTTTTGATCCCAGAATGTACACTACACTTGCTTTTCAGAATAAATGCCTTTTACTAGCTTGTTTCATGGTATTTTTATTTGGTTTTAATACTAAAGCTGTATGATACAAGAAAGAAAAACAAAAACCTTTCTTCATTATAGAGACTTCACTGAAATTATTTTAAGTACACATTCTACTCATTGCATTTTTTATGGCCCCGTAACAATTTTTGATTTCTCTGTACTCCATCTCCTCAGATTACAAACTACAGGGTAAAAAGATAGACCTCAAATCTCCCATCCTGTTACCACCTAACTGTTTAGAAGCTTCAGGTGTCTCTTACCAAATTAGTATTATTGTGGCATATTCACTGCACTGGGACAATCTGGATTCTTTATGAACATTCAGAAAAGACAATACAGTTTAGCAATGAAGTAAAAATTTGGAATATTAGCTTAAGGATTGCTGCACTTGAAGTAAAGGAGAGCAGAGCATGCCACCCCAAAATACGTTACTTTGGCATATTGATTATTTTGAATTAAAGTAATATAAGAAACAGCTAGTACAGAAGGATACACTGACTCTCTTTTGTCTCCCCAAAAGCAGGAAATCACCTTTCATGTGAGGGTGCCTTCCTGTACCAGAAAGGTAGAAGGCATTCTTGTCACCACAGATGGGAATTTAAGGCTCTAGGTCATTTATACTGCTAAGACTGTGGAGCCTCTAATGAGTGTGAGGGACCATAGGGACCCCAAAATCGTCAGACATAGTCATTGCTTCATGCCAATCATTGAACTAGAGGGAGAGGCGTATATGCCCAAGTATTTTTTGAACTGGATCTTGGAGAGAGAGAAGGTAGGACAAGAATTCCAGAAGAAGGATGCAAAATAAGCCAAAGTATTAAGGCAGGAAAGATGGGCTATGTTTGTAAACACTGTGGCCATGAGGACTTAACACCATCTCCAGTGATGGAGAGACCTTGCTTCTATCTGAAAATACCCAGCCATGCCTAGGGCTGGTGCCTTGCTACACAGAAAATCTTGCATAGGGATGCCTGGGTGGCTCAGTGGTTGAGTTCTGCCTTTGGTTCAGGTTGTGATCCCGGGGTCTTGGGATCAAATTCCACATCAGGCTCCACCTGCAGGGACCCTGCTTCTCCCTCTGCCGGTCTCTCTGCCTCTGTGTGTGTGTGTGTGTCTCTCATGAATAAAAAAATAAAATCTTTTTTTAAAAAATCTTGCATATAAAGAACCCAGAGCACTTGCTCAAAACTGAGTCATAGTAATCCAAATGCCCAGAACTACCTATGTCATCTATAATATTGGCTTTTTAATAAAATAAAGGTGGAGTTACCCAGCTGGGATATGGGGAATGTCTTCCACCTGCCCCGTGAAGCCATTTCTTGGGATGCGTGGGAAGTTTCATTTGCTGGGGAAAAGAGGAATAGCTCCACACTAGCTCCCCAGCTTTGGTCATCATTCTAGGACTCCTCAATCTTCTTGCTCCTTCTTTTATATAAAACATCTCCCTTTGCAGTGATTTTTTTTTTTTTTTTGGAATTGTATTTATGGCCTCATGACAAACATGAGCTGTCTAGATCAATTGTATTTCTTCCCATCCACCTTCTATCCCAGCAAAATTAACAGCTGTATCTTTTTCCTTTCTCTAACAGTTTAGTTAATGCTTAACAACCAAGATTATTAATTTGTTTATGAGTCTCTTGCCCTCTGATAAAATTTTGAGTGCTTCCAAACCAGGAGCCATGTCTCTTCATGTCTTTATCCCCAGAGAACAGTGCCTAGTCTGTGCGCAACACATTATTTAGTGTGACTAGTGTGTGGAACACATATTGGAATTTGGGGGTGGGAGGTTGGAAATCGGGCTTTATAAGGAATCAGATCCTGCAGGAACCTATAGGCTGTGCTAAGGATTTGTGTACCCAAGGAAAGTGACCTCAACTGTCTTTACACACATCACCTTATTTTATGTATCAGTAACACTTTTAAGGAAAGTATCATTATTATTCCTTTGTTATAAATGAAGAAGCTGAGCTTCATCAAAATTAACTTGCCCATGTTCTCACATTAAGTAAAGAGGGCTGGGATGTAGTTTTTTCAGACACCAAGTCCATGCCTTTTGATGATTACTTTATACTTCAACTCCAAGAATTTTAATGCACACCATGATGATGGCAAGCGGGTGAGTTAACTATCTTCACATGTCAACATGGACATCATTTTAGATCACACCAAGCACCTGACAGGAACAAAGATATAAAAGTACAAGTTTCCAAAGCCTTTCTCCTTACCCACCTTCTTTTTTCTTTTCTCTCTTTTTTTAAGATTTTATTTATTTATTCACAAGAGACACAGAGAGAGAGGCAGAGACACAGGCAGAGGGAGGTGCAGGCTCCTTGCAGGGAGCCCGATGCAGGACTCCATCTGAGGACTCCAGGACTACAGGCTGAGCTGAAGGCAGACGTTCAACCACCCAGACATCCCACCTTCTAAAGAAGTTCCTGTTTGTGCTGCCATGCTGACAGGTTGGGAGAAGGGGAAAAAAATGAGAGGAATTTGATTCACTAAAGAAGAAACTGCCTGATACAGAAGGAGAGGAAAGCAGAGGAGGGGGTGTGTATGAAATAACCAAGAGTTTTGAGGGAGACATGAAGAAGAGAGATTTGGGGAGAACAATTACTACAGCAAGTGAGTTTTTAGCAGTAGAGACGTCTAAAGAGTATATTGGAAAAATTTTGGTATTGTATTGAGAAGCATAATCCATCTCTTAGCCCCTCAAGGAGAAATTTACCATCTTTTGCAATATTTTGAAGGTGGAATATGTGTCCTTCATATGTATCACCACAGCAATATGGGACTTAAGACAGATGCAAGAATCCATGGTCTCCCTGGACCTCACTTATATCTGGCAGGAACTTAGGAATCTCTCATATTTTACATTTAAGGAACCAAGTATGGATAGGTAAAAAAAAATAAAAAGCAAAAACTAGTCCAAGTCATGCATATGGCCTGTTGTATTAGTTAGATATAAATATATGCATAAACAACTTCATTTCAAAAGGGAAGTAAGAAAACACACAAAATAATGTAGAAGACAGAATATAAAAGATAAGCCCATTTCCATTTCAGCATGGTGGATTAAGTACACTCCACAATCCCTCCCTCCCCAGACAAATCCTTAGAAGTAGTAGAAGAGATTTTAAAGCAAAAGTTAATTATGGGCAACAAAACTTAAATATGTATTTATTTATTTTTCTAAATTATAAATAAACTAAATATACGTGTGTTTGAAAGAAGAGCTCATAATGAGTAAGAAATTGAGAGGAAAAAAAAAGAAATTGAGAGGAATTCTGAAAAACAGGAAGATATAAAGCTGCAAAAAGACACAGCCACGCAGGAAAACTGCCATCCAGGATATGCCACAAAACAAAACAAAACAAAACAAAGTGAAACAAAGCAAATGTATCTACTACAAAGAGATAGGAAAAGCCCTAAGAATATTCTGTACTCAGGAGATATAAAAGCTCAAAGCAGGAAAGGTACCAGATGCGGGATTTGTTGGATTACTCTAGAGAACACAGTCATATAAGTCAACTTCAGGACACACATCACAAGACTGGCTGCCTCCAAGAAGAAACTGAGTGTTGGAGCTTGCGTTCAAGAGTCAGGGCAAAGTGTGCGTGGCATGGCCACATAAGGGAGAAATGGGAACACATGGTCAGAAGATCATCACAAGCCTAGAGTCATAACCCATGACTCTCTCCAGGTCCTGGAAGAGTACAAGAGCTCCAGCCCATCTTTCCAAGCCAGCTATGCAGCAAAGCCAGTAGGCAGCCCATAGGAATGCCAAACACCATATGGTGTACCCAGTAAGTATGGTAGCAGCAGGAGAGATGAAAAGGAGTAAATAAGGAAACAGGTAAAGAGCAAATAAGAAAAGGAAAAAGTAGAAAAAGTCAGAAGTAAGGGTAATACATAAAAAGACTGAGATTCAATCCTCTGCATTTATAGATGTGGTTCATGAGTAAAGCTTTGCAACAGCCAGTACAAAAGGTACTGAATTTGCTAGGCCTACCATAACAAGGTACTACAGATTGGGTGACTTAAACAACAGACATGCATTTCTTCACAATTCTGGTGGCTAAAGGTCCCAGCAGGAGTGATTTCTTCTGGGTTCCTCTTTTGGCTTGTAACTGGCTGTCTTCTCCCTCTGTCTTCATATAGTATTCCCTCTGTGCTTTCCTATGTCCTAATTTCCTCTTCTTATAAGGATACGAGTCATAATGGATTAAGGCCCATGCTAATTATCTCATTTTAACCTAATAATCTCTTTTAAGACCCTGTCTCCAAATATAGTCACATCCTAAGGTACTGAGAATTAGAACTTCAATATATGTTTCAGGGTGGGGAGAAGACAGAGCTGAGCCCATAATACAAAGGCAGAAGTGTGATTATATAGTTTTCCATGTCCACAAGACAAAAAGAAATCAGATGCTCAGGAAAAGCAAGCTTATTCCTGCTACCAATGACTGAAAAAAAAAAAAAAATCCTCATTCAGATTCTCAAAAAGAGGTTACCGAGTACCAGGGTGGGACATTTCTTTAGCAATATTCTTACAGTAAATACAGTGCATTTTGTAACACTGTTTCTTGTAACATTCGTCAATGTAGGTCAATGGCATAATGCTAAAATGCAGTTTATAAAAGTGTATCTACAAGCATGCAAATTCACATGATGCTCTGGCTTAATCCCAGAATAGATTTCAGAGTATCTAGCAGAATGAATAAATGGCTTTCTTTATGGAAAACCACTATAAATGTGTTTCTCATCCAACCTTTCAGAAGTCTTGAGAGAAAGGAGTTTTAAGGTTTTACTTCCAGAAAAGAACCGGTGGTGTATGTTGCTATTTCAGTGTGGACCCAAATACAGCTAGGTCACCAGGACTGTGGTGACTCATCCTTCTAAGAGGATAGTTTTGCTTAGTAGCTCTGATCTGCTATTTACTGGAACATGGAGCAGATATCCACACTGCCCCATCTGGGTTTTTCTATGCTATGAAATGGGGACAATAGCACATGAAGGCTAAAGGAGTTATTGTATCTAAACCACTTAGAACAGTATCTGCCCCATAGTAGCACTTTATTCAATATGAGTTTCCCTCATTAAGAAACCTAAAGATCTTTCAACAATAGACAGCTACCCGAAACACAGGCTTGATAGAACTTCTGTGCTTTTCTATATATAAGTAATGCCAAAGCAAAGATTAGAATTCAATCTTCCACCACTATATGTACTGTGGTGGTTCTCAAAGGTGAGCATTGTTGGTAGCGTCACACTACAACTCATATCATAGGGTCTCTTCCCAGAGTTTCTGGTATAGTAGGTCTGGGATGGATTCAAGATTGGACATTTCTAAAAATTCATATGCTCTACTCATGCCATGTTCCAAATTCAACCCTACTCAATAGCTGCTAGACCTTGTGGAAGTTATGCTGTTCCTTTAAGCTTTGTTTCCTTGTCTGTAAGATAGGGATAAAGATAGTTTGTACCTAACAGCATCCCTGGGAAGGTTATAGAGCACACAACCCAGCATGGCCACTTCTAGATTATTTCAGACAGCTCCAGCACACCACGCTGCTGACCTCAGTGTTTGTGTGAAACAGAATATTTTTAATAGGATGTTCTTTCTCCCTCAGTTTTGATTCAAGCTTAGCAAACTGAGCAGAGTGATAGATGCCAAGGACACCCGTCATTACAAAAGGGGTGAGGGATTAACGACTCACAATTCCTGAAGGAGATGATCAAGCACTCTGTCTCAGGTGACTCTGCACATCAACCCCCTGAAGGGTGTTAATAGCCTTGAGTCGAAAGACCAAAAGGCCCTGTGGCTGTGGGGGTATTTCTGAGGATTCCACAAAGCGACCTATGCAAGAAGGTAGGCATACCCATACTTCTCCCATTTAAGTATTCAAGAAGCTAAGAGAATGTCAACTGCAGATCACAGCAATACAAGTCAAGGAGGCCCTATCTCCACTCTCTCCAACTCTGGAAGAACCAGAGTCAGTCCCAAGTGGGGCTGGTTGCCACGGAGAAGAAGGCCAGACAGAAATCAAGAAGACGCCAGCCCAACCCACACGTCCTCACTGTAGCTTTCCTTCTGCAACACCTCACGCTGGAGGATGAAACAGCTTTAATCTCCAGTCAAATTCTGAGTTGTCATTATCACAATAGACTAGGTAATTCTGCTACTAAAATAAGGCTTCTTTTATGATGAGAAGTACCAGAGAACTTGCTATTATTTTAAAGAACCAGGAAAACTAATGGGCCTTCGCTGAATTTCATCAGGGGTTGCGGGGGTCAGAAAGGGTATGTTGGGCTGGGCCAAGGGAATGAAAAACAAGCTGCTTGGGAGTTGCACCCCTAAAGTTTCAGTATCTTAATATACCAAGTACATGCATACACCTATACATCCCAAGTCACTAAAGCATAGTTCTTAGTTCTGAGATTTTTGCTTCCTCTCAACATATACCAGATGAGGGAATATCTTTATTTAATGCCACTTTCAAAGAAAAGAGACATGATCATTTGGAGCAGCTCTCAGAAGCCCAAAAATAGTGTCTTTAAAAATACATATTCTTCAGTGGCTATTTGAAATATTATGCAGACATAAGGAAATAAGCAAAATATGTTCTGTGTATAGTCAATAAATATAAAAAGCCCTAGTTTTTTTTCAAGCTCTAAGAACTTAGCATAGTCCAGATCAGTCAACTACTGTTTTCAAGAAAAATGTTTTGCTGCCATTGGCTTGTTTCCCAGCCCAAATCATTACTTGTTTCTATTCGCAATCCTAGAAGATGCACATCTGCCAGAAAACATCTGAACTTTTCAATATACAGAGCAAGATTTATATTCTCCTTATGCTTTACAATCACTTTTCCTGCCCATGTGTGACATAGTATAGGTAGTATCATGAAGGATTAAGCTATGAGAAGCTAGAATTTAGGCAGTAGGATGTTCTTGGGAACTGATTGCTACCACATTTTTTCCTGCTTAAGAGCATTCTGCATTTTTTCACTTGTTTCTCAGACAATTTTGATTAAAAATCAAATGTTGGGCAGCCCGGGTGGCTCAGCAGTTTAGCACCACCTTCAGCCCAGGGCATGATCCTGGAGACCCGGGATCGAGTCCTACCTCAAGCTTCTTGCATGGAGCCTGCTTCTCCCTCTGCCTGTGTCTCTGCCTCTCTCTCTGTGTCTCTCATGAATAAATAAATAAAATCCGTAAAAAAAATCAAATGCTATTTGTTATTTTTAACAAAAACCATCCATTGTAGTTCCAATTCACCCCCAAACTAAGACACATCTGTGTGAAACAGCACATTTGTCTAATTTCATAATTAAAATAATAGTTTTTCCAGTGAAAAGTAGTTCACTTGGACTTCCAAAAGTAGTCCAATTAAATTAAAAAAAAAAACAAGACAAAAAAGTTATTCCTAAGCTCAATGTGTGATTTTGGCAAATAGATTTAATAAATACTTTATCACCTCGAGGAGACTATCACAGCTCTACATCAGGAGTTATCTGCTCATGAAAAAAATTCAAAAAATTTCTACTGCCTCTACATAAGTAAGACTCTTCCATCCTCATCCTTTCTTTTTAACTTGGACCTAACACAATGCTCTCCATCTACCTTGCCGTTGAAGCTCAATAAATATCACAGCCTCTTTACTTTATAAACAGCTAGAATAGAGGTTATGGGATAGAGATAAAAGTAAGGGAATTAAGACTAGAATTCTAGTCACTGCTAATGAATTTCAACTGCATAAATTTACTTTCATAATTATTGAATAGCATAAAATATACACAAATATTCTGTAACTGTATCTAGATTTCATTATAAAATTTTATGATATATGGTATATCAGGCCAAGTCCTAACCCTGACCCTACTGTCATCACCTGTAATACCTAAGATAGACTGCTTATCTCTGCTAAGCTTTAGAGTTAATAATAATAGCTTACCCACCAAGCAAAACCATTGAAAGAATCCAGCCAATTTAATTATGGAGTGGTTTAAAAACAAAACAAAAATCTGTCCTCAGAAACCAGGCTGTGACACTTCCAGGTCAGGACCTTGGGCAAGTCTTTTGACTTCCCTGTATTTTTATATCCTACTCTAAAAAACAGATCTGGTAGTAATTTAAAGTTTAGAGGGTACTTAAAGCGATTGAATGTCACAATATATGCTAAAGATATAATATATGACAGGTGCTCAATAAATGGCAGTTGAATTTATTACTCATCTATGTGAAAATGTTTGGGAAATAGGAAGGGACTTTATATGCAAGCCATTATTACCACATAATATATTCATGTAATTACACACCGAAGGACTCCACTCAGAGTAGCCACACTCCAGTACTACTTCTACTCTTATCTTTTCCCATAAACTCTTCCTAGAAGGGCCACTTCTTACAACCTATAAAAATCTGTGATTCCACTTAGTGTTGACCACTAAAACAATACTGTCTTCCACTAGCTTAACACCTCCTCTTACAAACAAGATAAGTATTAATTTAATACAGTGCATCATTATAGGCAAACATTTCCTCTACCGAACTGCTTTCCTCACGTTTCCAATTGAGGGAAACCTCATTTTCAGGCCACAGCGTTGCTCATACTGAACTATGTCTACATCTATATTGTGGGTAACATAGTTTCACAATCAAATGCTTCATTTCAAAGTGAATCAGAGACTTCTAGCCTCTAAACCAATCCTAAATAAGATGATGAGGGCAGCCAGGTGGCTCAGCGGTTTAGCGCTGCCTTCAGCCCAGGGCATGATCCTGGAGACCCGGGATCGAGTCCCACGTCGGGATCCCTGTATGGAGCCTGTTTCTCCCTCTGCTTGTGTCTCTGCCTCTCTCTCGCTCTCTCTCTGTCTCTGTCTCTGTCTCTCTCTCTCTCTCTCTCTCCCTCTCTCTCTCTATGTCTCTCGTGCATAAATAAATAAAATCTTTAAAAAAAAGAGGAAAAAAGGATGAATGATGATAAAACTCCTCCAAACATGCAAGAATTCTTTGCTGCCACTGATGTTTAGCAGGGACTGGAAAACACAGCCCCAGCCAGTATCCCTCTCTGTATCGCCTGTTACAGTACAGAGCATTTGCAGGTTTCCCTGTGCCGGTAAAACGTTGGAAGGAGGCAGCTTTTGTAATAGGATCATTGGCTAAAATGAAATGAGTCAATCTGATCAATAGAAATTGCACATGCAGCAAAGAGCTCTTAATGGATCTTAATCTCCATTAGGCTGAGTTGGAGGAAGTTGAAGGGGAAACTGCATCACATTTCAGCCATTGATAGTAGCATCATGGTCCATGAGCAGCTTTCAGGGAATGGAAGTATTCATCCTGGGGTGCTCTGGGACAACCATCAATGGGATGGGAAACTCTTGCATCATCGGTGTCCAGGAAATGCTCTGGGGGATACTCTGGAGAATAGTCTCCAAGGCTTATGAAAATTTTAGCAGAAATTCATGGTGGGTCAACCAAAAGAACATTAGCACATGAAGCTTTTCTGTCATGTGTAATTAAATGTGGTTTAGAATCCCTGAGACATGATTTATAAAACCAAAAGGAACAGTTCCAAGTTTATTACCAGAGGCCTATAACGTCTGTGCTGTGGGGAGAACAAGAAGGATCAAGTTTTTCAGGAGTAGGCATACTTTGCACATGATACATAGAAATATAAAAAAGCCTAATGTTTGGATGCCCAGAATGTGAAACTAACTGCCTCTCAATTTAATATATAATAGGGAAAGCTCCATGTGGAAATTCGAAAGAAAAGGAAAATTGCACACAATTTAGAAGACTACCCATTGTACATGCACTTGGAAATTACAGCACAATATCTCCTAATTAATGCTGATTGAGTACTTTGATTTCAAAAATTGAAAAGCATAATACATGGACACTGCATTACGCATTCACACATTCTCCTCACAAAGTCCTCGATGTCAGAGACCAAAATAGAAAAGCCAATAGCAGATTGCTTCATGCTTTTTTTCATACTCTAAGTAAAACTTCATGATTATAAATTCAAAAGTCTAGAATTAATAAAAATTAAACTGCTTTGTGCTATGGTACTAATAATGTATCCCAAACGTTTGGGCTACTTAATTGGAAAAGTGAGGGTTGTTTTCTATACCATATCAATAATCTCAAATGTAGATGCTTTCTTCCTCTGTGATTCTGTGACATGTCACTATTTATTCTATTATTATAGCACTTCATCACTGTAGACCATGCTCATTTTCATGTCTGACTCTCAACCTGTTTGTGCCTAGATGAATTGTGAATCCCTCGAAAACCAGAATGCATCCTTTTATCACGTTATGCTCTCTGCCTAAAACAATGCTAATATAAATGAACACAGTAGATTTTTATTAAATAAATGCAAAAATGGTAAGATTTTATATACCATAATCTTTCTGTGAGGCATTTAGAAAATACTACCTATTTCATAAAGGTCTGAGAGACCTTTGGAAATGTGTCAAGAGATTATCTTGACAAAATAGGAAAATAGCCAGATTTGTATATTTATCTGGGTACTTCAACAATAGAGAATACAATGACATCTGTGAACTTTTCAGGTATGCTCTTTCATTGTCTTCAGTTATGAATTTTAAAAAGTGTGTCACAGAGTTTTAATGTCTTAGATTTTCCCATTTGTAAATATGCTGAGAATGATTTTTTAAAAACCCACTAAGTAGCCAAATATGTTTCATTCTATTTTTGATTGAACACAGACAGGAAAGAAAGGTGCATTATGTAAATCAATTATTGATACCATAAAGATGAACAAATAATTTATACTCTTAATTATCTTATTATTACCTATTAATTGCTTCTACCCATGGCACTTTTAAAACAGACAATCTTGTATGAAGCACCTAGCACACACAGTAGGGACTCAATATATATTGTTAAAATAATAATGAGTGAATTTTGTTCCAAGAAAATAATAGAAGTATCCAGCTTCCCTATGGCACCATACCATAGTCTCCCAACACTTGAGACAACTTTCCTGTTTCAAAAATATCACTCTGACCTCCTTGGACTATCAGAATGCCTTTACCTGCCTCTAGCAACTTGAAAACATGTTTAATCATCTGGGAGTTGAGAGCAGACAGGAGAGAATGTGCTTTTAATAATGAAATTATTGATGCTATAATAATTTCTAATAATTTTCATTTTAAATTATCTTATTATTTATTACAAAAATATGAAGGCTGAGTCAAGTGAGAATTTTCCAACTCTTTAATTAATCTACTCTACTTGATTTGATAGTACTTAACTCATCCTGTCTTTTGGGAGAAGTTTCTTCTCTATATATAATCTCCATCATAGATAGGCTTAAATCAGCTTTATTATACCATTACTTGGAAGAAGGGAAGAGAGAATTTGCCAATGTATGTCTTGGTTTAATAAATATTGATTGTCTAAAACCTAGTAAATGTACATTCTATTTGGTATAGCCAAATGATTCTTTAACCAACAAATTCTTTCAGTTTAAAAAAAAAAAAAAAAAAAAAAGGTCCTAGAGTGCAATAATTACAATAGACCCCAGTGGGAGGTTTTGGGCTCAGCTGTAAGGAGCAATTAAGTGCAGGTTCTGAGACATTGCGTGACTTGTGAAAGGAGTCTGGAAATGCCTGTCTCTGTCGATGACTGGACAAGTCACTTCACTCAGCCATCATTGTCTCTGCATTTTGTAGGTTCCAGGAACTGGCCCAGCTGGGAGCCTGGAACTCCATCTACTCTGAAATATCTGATCAATCACTTACTATTAGAAAAGATGACCCCAGGAGAAGGTCTCTTATCAAAGAATCTTTTAAGAATTTATCTCAAGTAAACCCAATGTTTAAAAATTATGTACTCTAATTAGCTCCGGGGGCATAATCCCCTTAGGAAGAGTATAAAATTGAGTTTGCCTTGTTTTCCAAAAGAAAAATGCTTCATCTGTTTCAAACAATAGACTTATTGGGAAACTAGACACTCTTTTCAAATAACATGACAGATTGATTCTAAACAAACTTTAGGACCACATTTTTTTTTCCAAAGGGAATAACTTTATGAGGAATAAGAGAGTTTTATCCATAATTTTCTCACCATGATCAATTTTATAGAATGTTTTATCTCCATGAAATATCAGATCAAAGCAATTTAAAACCATTTATGAAATTCACCAATCTATGACTGCAGCAATATTATCTAGTGGTTATGAGCAGAGATTCAGAAGTCAGAGTGCCCTGGTTTGAATCCAGGATTCTTCAGTTACTAACTGTGTTAATATCTCCGTTTTTCAGTTTCCCACCTGTAATATGAGGATAACAGTAAAATATATACCTCTCAGGTTTAGGGTACATCAAATCAAGTAAATTCATATGTGCAAATCCCTTAACATGGTGCCTGGCAAATTACAACTATTATTCAAAATTAATTGCTATTGTTATTGTGAACAATAATGCCAATGTATACAAAATTTAGGATAGTTGTGATATTAGACTCTACTATATCTTGATATTAAAGCTAAAACCAGAATTAGCAGAAATATTTTCATAGTATATATAAATGTCCATGTAAATGATGTTAACCAAGTGATGTTAATTAACAAATGATGTCCTAATTCCCTTCTTGTTTTATTGATTTCCATCAAACAACTTGTTACTATAGATAACAGATACACTGGGTATATGGCCCACCCCTCCCCTGCCACACACATACACTACAGGACAATATACTTCTTTTTTTTAAACTCTGGTGATATGTTTTAATTATCGTGTAAAATCAATTCACTTCCTGGTTACTTTCAGGAAATGCAAATCAGTATCAAACATCGAGCCTAAAAGCAAACTCAGTGAATTGGAAGGTATTTCCCAACATTAATTACATTTCAATTAACTCCACCAGTTTCAAGTAACTCCACACAATGCATCAATTCTTTCAACTATAAGGAAATGCCTTTTACAATTGATTTCACTCTGTCTAGTTTATCAGGATGTAGTTCCTTCTCAGGCAAGACGGTCTGTTGATAACAAATGCCTTTAAAATTATTTCATGCTAAAATGACTTACTTCATGTATATCGAACTGCCCTCTAGGACCCCTGACAACTGATGGTATAAGTGTTTGAGAAGATTTAAAGCTCTTCTTTGAGAAAACCACTACCTTTACTGCAGGTAGCCCTGGAATCCTTGCCCATATTCAAGTGGGTAGGCCTTCTGCATAGGAGAAAACAAGAATTGGATTTTAAACCAAAAGAGAATACCCAGTTTCCTGCCAACATGTTTGGTACCTAACATATATGGCCCTAGGTTAGCCACAGAAGCACAGAACACCTGCTTTATTTTTAAAGAAATGGATCATGATCTAACTATAAGCTAGAAACTTAAGCAGTGGCTTATTCAAGACATCTGATGTTAGAGAGAATGTTCAAATGGGCATGCCAATCCTCCGCTCTACAGTCCCTGAACTCTACCCCTATATTAACATGGATTATCAGAAAAGAAAATTACTCAGCCCCTCATGATGAACTCATTATTCTGCTAAATCACAATTTCATGTCACTACTTAAGCTTTTATAGGTCAAAACAAGAAGCACTCTTTTGAAAAGTGTTCGTGGCTTTTGCAACACCATAATTGAAAAAAGTTTTCTGTATGTTATCAAAGGCTACAGAAAAGTACAACATAATAAAACCATCCCTCTAATTTAGCTCAGGAAAATGTTGCTTTCTACAAATCTTATATATATTTTCCTTGATCAGACAATCAATGAGAGTTATGTGCCTCAAGTGTTTCTCTGTGTGCCGTTAGGAAACAATGACATAATTCATGAAAAATGCCGGCTGGACATAGTAAGCACTCCATTACAGTTAACCCCTATTATTAGCTGTTATTAATAATTCTAATCTTATTTTAAATGCCAAGTGACATCTCCTTTGTCTATTGCTTTAAATGGTCTCTGTTCTAATTTTATTTTTTTATTTTTTTTAAAGATTTTATTTATTTATTCATGATAGACACAGAGAGAGAGAGGCAGAGACACAGGCAAGGGGAGAAGCAGGCTCCATGCCGGGAGCCCGACACAGGACCCGATCCCGGGACTCCAGCCAGGATCGCTCCCTGGGCCAAAGGCAGGCGCTAAACCACTGAGCCACCCAGGGATCCCCTCTAATTTTATGCTTAAATTGTAAAAGCTACCTTAAAATAGAAAAAGTATAAGTTCAGATTAAAAATTTTAAAACAAGTAGGACTTCAACACGGTATGTGTGTTTCCAGTTATGACAGAGGGGTTAGTTTAAATTTACAAATTAGGGCTGATGCTAGAAGTATAAATAAGACTGTGATCAAGAAGTATGTTAGTTTTTCTACCACAAAGAGAACATTTGCCCAAATTCAGCATGTAACTATAATTTTTGATTTATAGTTAAGCATGGTAAAGCCTCAGTAGGTCAAATTAATTGGGACTTGTGGAGAAAGGCTAATGTAATGAATGAAAAGTTTAAACCATGGAATATATAAATAACCTAGTTCTATTATTTTAGGAAACATGAAAGCAGAAGCCAAATAGGTCCAAGGAGAAGCTGATGGCAGGCTGAACCAAGGTTATGGCGTGTGAGAGAGCGCCGAGTGCAGAAGACAGTTCCAATAAGCAGGGCAGGGTGCGTGGGTACAGGAGGCTGAATGTCCTTGCTTTGAACTCTAGGAGACTGCAGGAAGACGCATGAGCACGGGCTGCTTGCAACAGAGATGAAGGCACTTCCAGGTTTCCAGCCTGGGCAAGATGAAATACAACCTTTAAGACATTTATAGGTAAAACAAAAAAGAACTCTTTTTTTGTTTGTTTTACTTCCATTCTAGACCTTGTAAATAGTCCTGAAATCATGGGCCATTGAAGCCAGAAGGAACCCCATGGACCATCCAGCCAGAGCTTTCCTTTCACAGTAACCGACTGTCCTGGAGAAAGGTTACTCAGGGCCATACATCTGGTCAATTAACAGTCCAATCTTAATATCAGGTCTTCTGCTTCTCAGTTCAGCTCTCTATATTCTTCTGTCTTCCTGTGATAGGATGATATTTGTCTGGTATTATTGTGGTTCTTTGTTTTTTTTTTTTTTAAGATTTTATTTATTTATTTACTTACTTATTTCAGAGAGAGTGGGAGTGTGGGAAATGGTGGGGGGAGAAGGAGAGAGAGATCTCAAGCCGACTTCACTCTGCGCACAGAGTCCCACACCAGGCTCAATCTCAAAACACTGAGATCACAACCTGAGTCAAAATCAAGAGTAGGCAGCTAAACCGACTGAGCCACCTGGGCACCCCTGATATTGTGGTGGTTTTAAAACGGAACATCTCTTATCCAAGAAAACCTCTCAGTCCCAAGCAAATGAGGATGGTCAGTCACCCTAATGAAGATAGGAATTATTATTCATAGTCCCATAATCTTAAAGAATAGTTTTTATGGCTCATCATGGCAAAAATTCATCATCCATTGGTGGGCCAAAACCACTCCAGAATAAAAGGGTGGCCTTAACATTGAGGAGTAGTGACTTTATGTCAACAGGTAGATGAGATGAGTAAGAACCTCTTCACTTTCCAATCTCACTTGTGACAAGAATACCATCATCAATTCCAAGTCATACGATCAAGACTCTATCTCCACCTCCTTACCCAATTATATTAGGACTAGCAGATCATCGGTAAAATTTGCAGAGGGTCTCTTGTTTCCAACACCAATTATAATCTAGAAAAATATTCCAAAAGTTAAAGACAGAGTGGAGTTTGGTACCAGCCAATTTTGCTCCCCACCATTACTCTGGAAAAACATGGATTGACCTAGAAGGCATCGAGCAAAGAGACATACAGGATTCAGAGAAATTAAACTCTGCTTCCTTGAGCATTCCAGCTGGAGCAAAATGGAAAGCCAACTGCAAGGTCAATTGGGGCTTTCTTTGGGGAGAAACAGCACAGACATCTACAAGAGGAAGCCTGTGTCACCTAGCAGCAAGAGGTATTCAAGCAAAGGACTGTGATTTCCACCCCAAAGGTCTTTCAGGGCCACTCTGCTTCAATTTGGCTATGCTCTTCCCCATGAGCCCTGATGGCAGGCACTGTCCCCAGGCCTCCCAGCCTCTTCTTCCTCAAAGTCACTACATCCATCAGAAACGCAGCCATGGCAACCTCATCCAGGGCAACCTCAAGGGCCTGAGCCCCCACTTCCAACCTTCATGCAGAAAGTATCGGGAATTTTAATTTCAGATTAAACTTCCCTGACTTTGTGAAAAAGAAATACCTACTGAGAAGATAGACAGTAAGAGAAATAGCATATTGTCCTTGCCCTTGGACTCATCATCTAATACAAATACCTCCCTCCTTTGGGGAGATGGATAGGTTGTTTTTCCTTTGCCCCTGTGTCCTCTTTGATTTTTAAAGGGAGCTTGTGAAAAAAGGGTGTGTTTTTTTTAAGATTTTATTTATTCATGAGAGACACAGAGAGAGAGAGAGAGAGAGAGAGAGGCAGAGAAAAAGGCAGAGGGAGAAGCAGGCTCCATGCAGGGAACCTGACATGGGATTTGATCTTGGGTCTCCAGGATCCTGGGCTGAAGGTGGCACCAAACCACTGAGCCACCCAGGCTGCCCCAAAAGGATGTTTTCTGAATCAATTCCGTTCACACTAATGAAACTTCAGTACCTTACTTTTTAACTTCATTTAAGAAAAAAAAAAAAACTCTTTTACTTAGTCTACATGAAGCTAAAGGGTATGGAATTGAGCCTTTTATGTAAAAGTTCCTTTTCTTAGAGAAGTTTGTAGTTCCTGGCCGTGTGTCAGTAAAGGTGCAGCACATACTATGTAGATACCTTTAAATTTCCTTTTCTGAAAGTCAGTGGGAGCCTGCAAAACACCAAAGGTGTGGATGAGCCTGGCTCAAAGTAACATAAATTATAGCTAATGCACTTTCTGTGGATTGGAAAAATGAAATTATAATTTCAATTGGAAGCAGCCTCTGGCTTCATACCCCCAGATCATAGTAAATCTCCCATTTGAACACTTGCACCTCTGAGGCTTCCTGATTGAATCAGAGCCCCAGAGGCTGCCTGCCTTCCCCTGCTTTTGCAGACTGACTTTTCCACTAAACACATACTGTGATACACTAACATATTCTCACCCCTATTGGTTTAGTTTTGTATAGTTGTTGGGTTTTTTGTTTCATTCTGTTTTGTTTTAGGAAGTCTCCCTGGAAACAATGCTTGACTTAGAATTTGAATTTGAACCCAGCATACTACTAATTGCCTTGAACTTGGTGCATCTAGAAAAATGGCAATAATGACTCAATTATATGGGTTTCTGGGACAATTGCCACAGCATAGGTAAAAGTGCCTACACACAGGACCTCAGATATTTATGCAATGCAGCAGAGGAACTATCACCTGAATAGTAAATATTCTGTATGCCTAGCACCATCACAGATCAGTAGAGCAGGGCTGAGAAACAAGACTTTGACTTTAAATAAATCACAATCTCTTGATAACTACCATCTATTGAGCACCTATTATATGCCACATGCTATGCTAGGTATTTTAATATGCATTGTCTTACTTACTTTTCATAACAACACTCTGAAGCAAATATTATTATAGCCATTTTGCAGATGAGAAAATGAAGCTTGGAAACATTAAATTTCCCAAAGTCACAAGATTAATACATGGCAGTGCTGGGATTAGAATGCAGGCCTGTTTGTCTCCTTACAGTCCTCCAATGCAAGCTAAGAGAGCATTAAACACACACACACACACACACACACAAACACACACACTCACACAAAGAGAGCTAATAATATTCCAGAATGTTCCTCACTCTCATTCAGGACTCAGAGGGTTAAAAAGAAGATGACAAAATAGCATAAACATCTGGTTCCAAGGTGCTAGTTGCTCTTCTGTGATACCATTTTGTTTGTGCTTTTGCAGCTGTACCAGAAAGTTTTTGTTCTCTGAAGAAAATACTGAACTGAAAAGATAATTGGTATTCAAGACACACATGTTTTCTACCAGCAAATAAGAAGAAAGCACAACAGTATTCTTGAAGGATGCTGATTTTTTTGTGTTTTGCAATTCTGCATTTTCAAAAATGACATCTGTTTTGTGAGTGACTAGAAACTCTGGAGGAAGAATTTGTAAAAGGAAATAAAATTGTGTTTCTGAGCATTTTCCTCCTTACTGCCTTCAAATGATGTTTAGTTGGCCCATTTTCCCAAAAACATTGTCAAGGCAGAAGTTTTCTATTTCCTGCCCACATTTCTGACAGGTTTGAAATGATGTTCCAGTGGCAAATGTTTTAAAAGTTTCTTTTAGCACTTTTTCCCCATGTATCAAATCATTCTTTCTTTTGAGCACTCGAAAAAAAAAATTGTGCCTTCTAGGAGCATAAATGAATATAATGCATCCCATTTATATCATGCATCTCTAGAAGGAACTCAAAAGTATTTTACTGTCTTCACTTTTCCAGGCTGTTTATTTTTTGCTGGTGCATCAACAAATACAAAAGTTTAAGAGAGCCATTTCTTATTCATTCCCATCTCTTTGATTTATCACTTCCTATTCCATAAATTTCCCATCTCTACTTCACACAAATAAAAAGATGCAGTAACTCATGTAGTTTGTCAGCCAAATCCAGTTTTATAAAAGAATGAATATTAACTAAGGTCATCTGAGGCCGTCCCCACTGTAAATGGTACAGTGTCAGGCTGAACCCCCATTCTCCCAAACCCATACACGGCCACTCTGCAAGAATCCACTTCCTCTTCCAAAAACGCATGGCCTCCAAGTGATAACTGGCAGAATCAGCACCCCTCAAGGTGGGCAGGAACTCCTGGAATGCAGGTGCAAGTCTTTCTCCTTCTCCCTTTGCCCAGAATTTATGGAGCTATACATCACAGAGAAATGAAATATAAATGAATCTTTGGGAACTCTCATGCAGCAGAAATTTTCCAAGTTGTCCTGACGATTTAGTTCACATTTATCTGGCCCCATAATTCACAAACCGTAAACCCTGTTTGTACAATGCTACTTTCTCAAAGCTTATCTATGTCATTTTTGTTGTGATATCTTAGTCATATGCACTTCAACTTTCTCTGGATTTTAGGCATTGACTAGGCAAGCACATCTGCCTCAGTGTTTGCTTTCTGGCACCATCCATCTGGCTCTTTGGAAGTACTTCTGCAGAAAGTCCAAGGCTGCTTCACATATAAGATGGCTCTATCATTACAAGCCTGGACAGCCCAAAGCTACAGATGAGTCTGCCAAGGGAAAAATCATATACCTCATCCATAGTGTCAAAGTTTTCATCAGCAAAAGCCAACCAGAATGAGACTCACAGGTAGAGAAATTTTTATACAAATAATAGAAGTAGCATATTGGTCGGGAAATTCATGTGGAACAAGAGTTCTACTATGCCTGGTTATTTGTGATTGGACCCTCGATTAGGCCTCATTCTCTGACTTTTGAATAGCTTCTGGTGTCACCAGTGAGACCCTTCACATTATAGGATAAACTTCACCAGCTCCCCACCACCAAAACATGCCTCCTCACAGAGTTGCTCTGTGGGAGGAACTCCTGAGACTGGAAGCCCGGGTACAACCTGAAAGACAGTCCCCACATGTCCAGCGTGGGGCAGATTTATAGGTCCCAGATTCATTTTTAAGTCACAGTAAAGCTTAAGAAAGGGTAAAATGGACAAAGTGGCCTTATTCATTGTGCAAACATGTCACGTTTTGCATGGCTTCCTTCCTTAGACAAGATGTGCTCGGGTTATTTAGACAAATTCATGATTTGGAATATTTTCATTTGGTTTTTATGGTTCCCGCTATTTACATCATATTTTTTCCATTTTGTATAACAAATGATTTTCTTAGATGTTGCCAGAGGTTTTCTTTATTTTCCTCCAATAATTACCTATCTATCTGTTCTTCCATACTTATAGATTGCTGCTCTTCAATTCACTCATCTTTTTTTCACCCTCAATTCTTATTTTGAAGTTGACTTCTTCCATATACATGTCTAATTCAGCATTGACTGTGAATAGCATGGTTTTTACTCATCCTTCTAAACTTTATTGGACACTCAAGCTCCATTTCAAATCCCAAATTCTTCACCTAGCTGTCTGAGATACTAACCAATGCTGATCTCTTCCACAGCATCACAAAATGAACCACAGCACATGCATTTCAACTAGATGTGTTATATTCCCCCAGCCAGAAACCTATGACCTTCCACTGGCAGTAAATAGATACTTAGGCACCAAAAAAGCATTCAATAAACACTTAAACACAAATAGCTAGGGAAAAATTAGAAATGTGGATGCATTCAAAAAACTTTCATCTATTTGTATATTTATCCAACAATGTTTACAAAGCCCCTAAACATCTATGGTAGGCAGAGAGAAAACAGAGACACATATGTCATAATCACTGTTCTCTAAAGATCTAGTGGGAAGAATACAAATATGAATAAAGATGTGCCTTAATGTGCCAGTATATTCTGTGTAGAAATAATTAAAGGGAATATTAGGAACACAATGGAAGGAATGGTCAACTCTATCCTGACTCAAGATTGAAGTGATCATTTAGCTGGATTTTGAAAAAAATGACTGAGATGGAAAGGGAGAAATCAAGTGTGTTCTGGATAAAGGAAACAGTTTGAACAAAATCAGGATAAAATATTAAATAATCTACAAGGATGTTAATTCGGCAAATATGAGATAGGATCTAGGTATTAGCTTCTTTAACAAGCATCCCTGTGTAGTTCTGATGCAGAACTACCATTTATGGACCTGGAGAAACAACGGTCCACATTCTAGTAATTGGCAAACTTGGTAAGAAACATTTGATGGTAGGTAAAACCCCTTATTTGAGTTGGTGAGAGAGAAGATCCACTCTGGTGTGGACAAATCTTTCCTCCAAACCCCTAATTGAGTGAACCATCCAAGATATGAACCTGGATATTAACTCTCAGTTTCTAATCCTTCAGTGATATCCCACTGACCAAAGAATACCCAAGGCTTTAGCGGAGCATCCCTGGCCTCACATGAATTGGCCCTCTTCCCTGGCCTCGCCTCTAGTCTCACTTCTCAAACTCTGCCCTACAATTATATCAAACATTATGCCTTCTACTGCTGCTTATCATCGTTATGAAGTTACTAAAATTTAAAATACATATAGAAGGATTTCCACTGAGAATATCCAATTAAATAAGGTTATTGTTCTTACAGAAACATAGGATCAATTTAAGTGTTAAGAGTGAAAGACTAGAGCACTTTCCTTTTGTCTGTGGAATGTTAAATTATCTCATAAATATAGTGACCAAAGGAGTTCAAAATTCCGAGAGAATGCTACTCTATCCCATGAAATAAGGAGAACATAGAAGCAAAAAGTATCCTAATCCCCTACTTCTAATAAGTCTATGTACACACACATACATATATGCGCGCACACACACACAGATGTCTCATACCACTGGAGGGCATCCTGGAATCTGTGCATCACCAAAATATTCAGTGATAAAGACATTTTCTTCCTGGCACATTAGAGAGAGAAACTGAGACCAGACAGCTAGTAAGATAAGACACACTCTCCCTTCAGGAGCACATGCTGCTTTGGCAAACACAAATATCACTCACTCACACACACATGTACTCAAGCCTGTGCATAATTCTCTTGACAACTCCAACTTATAACATTAGCATATGAATGCCGAGGCTTACAGTGATATTCGCCCACCAAATGGAATTTATAATATAAATGCAATAAAAAGTATCTGAAAGATTACTCCCCGGTCTGAATTGAGTCTGTCAGAACTTGTATGTAAAATACATGTAATATCTGTATAGAACCCAGTGTAAATATATTCTTCCTGCGTGCTTCCATGGAGAACAGCTGAGATGGTTAGGACAATACTAATTTCATACCTCCTTCCCAAATAATGCATAAAATAAATGGCTCCGATTCCCCAGCTTTATGTCTCTGTGTCTCCGCATTTTCAATATTTCACATGTATTAGGCCAAATGTGAGGTTTTTTTCAAGGCCTCTCTGTCTTCATTTTATTTTTGTTAGATGTCCTTTTCTCAGCTGCCAAGAATTATTCACAACTCCAGGAGAAAGATTTTGCAATTGTATCCATAATCTACTCAAACAAGAACCAGAGATTATTAGTATATGTGACATGTCTTTCCCAGTAGATTATAAGCTCCTTAAAGGGAATGACATTGACTTGTTTATTTTTAAAGTCATGTCATCTTTTAAGTCATGTGCCTGCAAAAGTAACAATTTATCATTTCATGTGATTCTGCATGTTGACTGGTGGTTCCTGTCATGCCTTTACCTGGGCTCACTCAACCATTCATCTAGAATGGTTGGCTGAGCTGAAAGTTTCTGGCTTCACTCACAGGTATGGCAGTAAGTGCCACCTGTCAGCTGGGCTTCCTTTGTCCTCTTCCATGTGCCCTCCTCCTGTCCTCTAGTTGACTCAACTTGCTCCTTATACTCTGCCTCTGGGCAATGCTGCAAGGCCTCATACAGCTTCCCACAGAGGTCACACAGCATAACTTCCACCAAGTTTTATTGGTCAAAACAAGTCAGAAGGTAGCCCAGGTACAGATGGGGGGAAATAGACACCACCTTGTGGTAAGAGGACTGGCAAAGTCACCTGGCCAAGGGGCAGGCGCCCAGGATCAGGGAAGCTTTGTAGCCACCCTTATAAACAATTCCCCACACCAACAGAGACCTAAGACACAAATAGTAGTCAAAATTTTTTTTGTTTAAATCATTCATTTATGTATTCATTCACCCACTTAACAAATATCAGGTGCCTGCAATGAGCTTTGGTGACTCTGGAAATAGAGTTGGAAGTAAGGAAGAACCAGTTCCTGATCTTGTGGAATTTATGAAGAGTAAATGAATGAGTGACAGAAAAGTGATAGACAGCTAGGTGGCGCTTGTAGAGGTAATGCCTTCGAATTCTAGGCTCCCTTCATAGTTAAAGGTTTATAAATGTTAAAGTGCCTGAATACCTTATTGGAAGTGGGGGCCTCAAGCCAGGATACTATCAAGGGACTAAAGTCAGAGTTGGATTCCAAAGGGTAGGGATTGGAGGAACACATCTCTATTGAAGGCAGAATAGGTTGCAAGAGCCAGAGGACCTGCCTGGTTTTCAATGTGAAAGACTCTAAGACCACTGATCAATAAAGGTCTGGTAGAAAACAGAAAGGAAACTCAGAGGGAATTTGGGGAGAATTAACAAAGGGACTATACATAGTCATAGGGTCAAAGTTGAAGGAAACAACAGGAGATACTTAGATATCCAAAGACAAGCAATGGGAGGAAGATATTACCTAGCCCTGAAACAACAGAAAGAGGAAACATTTTGATTTGGGGGCAATTTGGGGAGGGCTTTTTTTCTTTTTTTAGTGTGTGTGGGGGGGTAGATGCATTTCAATTGACCACTTCAAAAATACCTTGCAGATATTTGCACTATCAGCATCTTAAGAAATTCCACATTTTGCACATTTGTGTCAATTGCCAGACTTTTAAAATTTTATTTGTATCTCTTTGGAGATTTAGTTTTTATTTCTTCCACATTATGTGTGTGCATGTGTGTGTCTATATATACATTTGTTTATGTAGATGCTCACCATCTACTGGTGAGCATCCTGAAATCAAAGTACATTTTCCAAAAGTTAATCTGTCTCTTCACAAAGTTTAGCTCAGTAGGTACTAACACTAATTATATATTTACTTAAAGAAACGTGATTAGAAAAAGGTTGACCTTATCTTCACTTGTTCACTTTAAGAAAAAAAAAGATTATCTTTTGAGGAAACGCTTTTACCAAAACCAGGTGAGAGCTGGAGGTGTGGAAGAGAGTACTCTCAGCAAGAATAGCCATGGAAGAAGCCACTGCCAGAAGAGCAATTCCAAAACACAGATACAGCAGAGTAATCCAACCTTCACTCTACTGCCGGCTCCTCATTGGCCAGATCCAACCATATTCCAAGGGTATGGAGTCCTCCACCCCACTACATCTAATAAATCATGGGTAGGCCATGGTACCACTACACAAAACAGAGTACAATATATATAAGGAATTGGAACTTGAGAGTTGTGGAAGTGATAAATTTATTATTGAAGTTGTGAGTTTAAGATGTCTGCAGCCCATCTGATTATGGAACTCCTATAGGTAGTGAAAACACGAACCTGGAATTAAAGGGGACACAATATAACTTAAGATCAAGATTTGAAAATAATTGGCTTAAAATAGTTGCTAAATCCATATGAATGTGTAACATGGCCTAGGCAAAGTAAATAGATAAAGTTAAAATTTCATCTCTAACATAGTAGGGACATTTAAATACAGGGAGAATGGCAATAGAGAAAAGACAATGAGGTAGGTTAGAAGAGAACCAGAGAAGAGTGAAATCTAGAAATTCAAGTGAAAAGAGTGTTTCAAGAAGTTAATCACCAAACTCAAATGTAATAGATTAACCAGAAAAGAAATTACTGAATCTGGTAATTAGAAAGTCATTGGTAATCTGCACACATACAAAATGATGTCCTCCAAAAGGCTCCTGCAGCTGGTATTATCTGAATAAATAAAGTTTAGATTTGTGTTCATTATATCTGTAGATGACTCCATGTTGAACAGAATTACTAATAATTTAAATGATAACTCATAAAATGAAAGTAAAGAGGTTTTAAAATGACCAGCTTAAGGAGCACCTGGGCGGTTCAGTGGGTTAAAGTGTCTGACTTCGACTCAGATCATGATCTCAGGGTCCTGGGACCAAGCCCTCTGTGGAGCTTCACGCTTAATGGGGAATCTACTTGTTCCTTTCCCTCCCCTTTGCCCCTCCCTCTACTCAAGTTTTCTCTGTCTCTCTCCTAAATAAATAAATAAAAAGCTTTAAAAAAATAAAATCAAATGGCCAGCTTAAAAATATATGCATGCATACATACATATGAGACAGGTGCAAGATAAATATACATCTACCAGAAATAAATAAACATAAGCAAGGAAGAAAACTATTTGGATAACATATCATTTCATATCAAAAAGATTGTTTTGATCATAGCTACTGCTATCATATTTTATACCATATAGAACGATTTAGTAGGATACCAACATATGCCCCCCAAATCGAAATTTTTCTATGTTAATCAATGCACAGTGCATAAGGGAAAATAAAGTGGTTTAGCATCAGGGAACTGCTATTACTGTCTATGCAGATTCCTGCCTCACGTAGAGCACATTGGACCTTCCAGTTATGTCACTCCCTCCAGCTGTATATAATCTATTTCAGATTTTCCAAAAATTTCAAGTTTAAATCTCTTCTTTGAATTTCCCTCAAAGTAACTTGATCTTTACAAACTTTGAGAGCTGTTTTTCTCATACATTCTGAAGACTCTGCTGGAAAGGACAACGAGAATGGAGAAATGAAAAAGAAAAGAGGAGATGCCACAGAAATGTACTGGAAGTGTCAGATGTAGCCCCTTGCCTCTTGGAGACCGAGGCTTTACTTGGCTGGAAATCCAGCTTACTCCTCGACTGCTGGAAGTCTGACAATTATCCCATAATTCCTGCCCAACTCTAGGGATCAAACCAGCATCATTCTCATAGTCTGTCTTATTTCCTTTCCTATATTCCTCTGGGCATGCAGCTCAGGACTTGCACCAGTTTCCAGTGACATCTACTCATTTCTAAGCACTTCATCAGTTTTGGAAGAATTCATTCAAGCTGCATATGGTTGTCAGGATGGATCACATCACAACCTCCTGCCACCCTCTCCTTGCATGTTCTTGCTCCCTACCTTCTCACTCAGAAGCATGTACTTACCCCAACATCACCCTCTACATTCCTCCAGGCAAAGTTAGCTTTCCCTTTCTTCGGAAATCTTAATACTAAAAAAGGGGTAGTGATCAGCTTCTATCAAACTTGGTTACACAGACTCACTGAGGCTCTTAGCAGAACCCAGGCCTGAGCACTAACAGGACCAGAGAAGATAGAGATAACTTTTACATCCCACACAGCTTTTCACCATTACAGTACCTCACAGTTGTATGGTTACACAGCTAGCTTCAGATCAAACTCTGTCCCCTGAAATGGAACAAACTCCCCCAGTGAAAATCTAGCAAAAAGCAAGTTAGTCTTTATAAAAAAGCTTTAGACATATTCTCAACAAGCATCTTATATAAACATTCCAGTGCAATTTCTCCAAGAAAGAATACCTGAACTAGCAGGAAATGTTAGAAATCCAGGAAGGGAAATTAAAAAGCCATGTGTTTAATAAATTTATTTCCCTGAACCCTCCAGTATGTTAATGAGGCAAGAAGTGAAACACAGCAGGTCAGGTTCCCACTTCTTCTATTGAAATGTTATCACAATTTTATATACTAGAAAAGGGGCAGCCTGTGATATGCTAATGACTTCAAACTGGGAAACATGTGAGTTTCTAGACTTTGGGAAAAGCTCATTAAGCCTTTAGCCTAAGAAAAAAGTTCATCTTGGTCTCTCCTGAAAACTAGACCTTTCCTTATCCTTATCCATGTTCTGTTCTTATATGCTCCAAGAATCCTCCTTGCAGTTTATTATTTTCTCCTCTAAGCCAGGCTTGGTTTTGCTTCCCTGCTGGGCTTTTTTTTTTTTTTTTTTTCTCTAACTTTTGTCTGTTCAAATAGAGAGAACTGACTTCCAAGGTCACCTTGAATTCCTTATATTCTAACACTCTACCTATTAGGATTTGGGGAGAACTATGACATAAGATATGATTTTGTAAAGGCTTCTATAAAGTTAGAAATTGCTGCTTCAGCCACATTTTTTTAAACATCCCAGTATTATGGGGAAGAGTGAAATTATAACAGCTAATAAGTATCTATTTGCACAAAGGCCTATACTGTTTTTTGCAGCCCTAATCTCTTAGCTTTGTGGAAATAAAAAGTTCTTTCTTCGAATCTTTCATTGTGTTCTTAGTTGGATCCCTTTCTTCTTCCTAAACATTGGTGTTCCTAAGATTGCAACTATGGATAAGTGGGCTTCTCACACTATGCTCTATTCCTCTATAATCTTATCTAAAACTGTGTGTGTGTGTGTGTGTGAGAGAGAGAGAGAGAGAGAGAGAGAGACAGAGAGAGAGAATGAGAGAGAAAGAGAGATAAAGTCTAAAGCTCTAAGGAAGTAAAAAGCTTGAGAAATAAATTTAAAGAAAAAAATTATATTACAAATCAGTAACAATATATAATTTAAAAGTCTTCAAATTTTTGAAAAAATAAAACCATAAATCAAAGAAAAAATAAACAAATTCCTTGAAAATAAAACTTACTAAGATTTTCAGCAAAAAGGGGATGGAGAAATCTGCATAGTACTGCTCTTATTTTAAAAAATCAAATCTATAATTTGAAATCTTTCTACAAAGAAAACTTCAAGCCTAGGGACGCCTGGGTGGCTCAGCAGTCGAGCACCTGCCTTCGGCTCAGGATGTGATCCCAGTCCAGGGATCGAGTCCCACATCAGATTCCCTGCGAGAACCTGCCTCTCCTTCTTCCTATGTCTCTGCCTCTCTCTGTGTGTCTCTCATGAATAAATAAATAAAACCTAAAAGAGGAAGAAGAAGAAGAAGAAGAAGAAGAAGAAGAAGAAGAAGAAGAAGAAGAAAAAGAAGAAGAAGAAGAAGAAGAAGAAGAAGAAGAAGGAGGAGGAGGAGGAGGAGGAGGAGGAGGAGGAAACTTCAAGTCTAGATGGAGTAACTGGTACATTCTTCAAGATCTAAGGTAAAAAGCATCATCCTACACTGACCCCGAAGATAAAAAAATGAGGAAACACTATCAACTACAATATACAAAACCAGCATAAATTTAATACCATATTCTTCCAAAGATATTTTTAAAAAGGAATATTATAGACCAATCTCTCTTCTGAACACATGTGTAAAAATAATTTATATTAGCAAATAAACCACAGCTGTATTAAAAAAAAGATAATATATCATGGCAAAGTGGTACTTAAACCAATATTGCAAGGTTATTTTAACAGCATAAAATCAAGTAATTAGTTACTTCATTCTCAACAGAATAAAGAAAAAAAATTACAGTTATCTAAAAATGTGCATTAAAAACATATGGCAAAATTAAATTTCTCAGTAATTATATTAAATTTAAAAAATGAATTGAAGTAAATCAAAAGAAGTCCTAGAAACTAATGATAATATAATAATATAATAGAAACTAGTGATAATGTTATAATGTAATATATATAATATAATAGAAAACTGGTGAAACATTACTGTATTACATGTAAAGTACATTTCAAAAAAAAACAAAGATCATAATAATGGTAAAATATTGAAAGTGTTCTCAATGCAATAAAAATGAGACAATTATACCTTCTATCACTTCAGTTCAATCATTTGCTGGAAGAATTAACTAATGCAATATGACAAATATATATATACAAATAATGCTTTTATTTTTTATACAAATAATGACTTTAAAAGTAATAATAATGCACTAATTGTTTAAAGGCAAATTATTATATATGTGGATTATCCAAAAGAATATGCAGATAAACTATAAGAATTAATAAGTAAATTTAACAAGGTCATTGGATAGAAGTTCAATAAACAAAATACAATAATATGTCTAAATATAAATAATAGAAAATTATATTTTAAAAGTGATATCGTTTACATCAGCACCAAAAACATCAAGTACTTAGCAATAATTTTAGTAAAAGGTGTGTCAAAAACCTTCCCCGGAAACTAAACTTCACTGAGATAAATTGAAGAAAACTAGTAATGGTAGAACATACATAGATTAAAAGGTTCATTTTGGTAGAAATAGCAATTTCCTCAAATTAACCTATAGGTGTTATGTAGTCCATCAAAATCCCAAAAGAATTTCTGTGTGGAAATTGACAAGATGATTACAAATCTACATGAAAACCCAAATGGCTAACAACAGCAAAACCAATGTTGAATAAGAACAAAATTGGAGGACTTACCATATATTAAGACTCATTAAAAAGCTACCATAACTAAAATATTTGTGGTAATAACACAGAGATAAACAAACAGACCAACAGAAAAAACAGAAAATGTAGAATCCTATCCACATAGATATGGTCACTTGATTTATAATAAGCCCAATAAGTAACTCTAAATAAAATTAAAAGGATTGAAATCATACATAATGTGTCTCTGACCACAATGGTATGAAATGTAAAATCCAAAAGAGTAGAAAATTTGGCAAATTAACAAATATATGAAAATTAAACAGCACATGCCTAAATAATCAGTGGATCAGAGAAGAAATCATAAGGAAGATGAGGAAATACTTTGAGATGAATGAAAGCAATAAAACAACCTGCCAGAATTTATGAGATGCAGGTGAAGTAGTTATTAGAGGGAAATCTATAGCTGTAAATGCCTATATTTAAAAAAAAAAAAAGAAAAGAAAAAGAAAAAGAGAAAAGATCTCAGGGCACCTAAGTGGCACAGTTAGTTAAGCCTCCAACTTTGATTTCTACTTAGGTCATGATCTCGGGACTGGGAAATCGAGCCCTGGGTCAAGACCCTCATGGAGCCCTGCATCAGACTCAGCACTGGGCATGGAGCCTACTTAAGATTCTCTCTCTCTCTCTCCTTCTGCCCCTACCCTACACCCTCTCCCTCTCTCTAAAAAAAAAAAAAAAAAAAAAAAAAAAAAAATCTCAAATCAATAAACTAATTTTAACCTAGAGAAACTAGAAGAAGAAAAGCAATAAACCAAAATCAAGCAAAAGAAATACGTAATAGAGCATAAAAATAATGTAATAATACAAAAACAATTGAGACAATTAGAAAAGCCAAAAGTTGATTCTTTAAAACAATCAACAAAATTGACAAAATATGAAATAGGAATCAAGATAAACAATAGTAGATTAATAAGATTAATAATCTACTAATCACAGAATAAAAAGGACAATATGGGTCTGTTATAAGCAATTGTATGTCAGCAAGTTAGATAATCTAGATGAAATGTAAGTAATCTTAGAAAGATGCAAACTGCTGAAAGTGAAAACAGGATAGAAAATCTGAATAGACCTATAACAAGCAAATACACTAAATTAGTAATTTTTTAAAAATCCACAAAGGAAAGCCAAAACAAAAAGTCTTTGCAGGTGAATTCTACCAAACATGTAAAGAATTAATACCATCCTTTAAGAAACCTCCAAAATATAGAAAAGGAGTCCTTACTCATCTTGGGAGGCCAGTATGACCCTGACACTCAAACCAAAGACATCACAAGAAAAGAGAACTACAGAATATATTTTCATGAGTATAAATCCTCTATAAAATCTAAAGCCAGAAACATATAAATAGGATTATACACCATGACTAAGTGGGATTTATCCCAGGAATGCAAAGTTGGTTGAACATATGAAAATCAAGCAATGTATTACACTATATTAATAGAATAACGGGCCAAAATTACAGAAGCATCTCAGCAGACACATGTATGTGTGTGTGTCTGTGCGTGTATAACCTAAGGAATCTATAGGAAAAAAAGAAAAACAGCAGAAGTAATAAATGAGTTCAGCAAGGTTTCAGGATACAAAGATCAATATAGAAAAAATGTATTTTATTTCTATACATTAGCACTGAACAATTAAAAATATATTAAGAGGGCAGCCCAGGTGGCTCAGGGGTTTAGCGCCACCTTTGGCCCATGGAGTGATCCTGGAGTCCCAGGATGGAGTCCCACATCCGGCTCCCTGCCTGGAGCCTGCTTCTCCCTCTGCCTGTGTCTCTGCCTCTTTCTCTTTGTCAGTCATGAATAAATAAATAAAATCTTTAAAAAAATAAAATTATATTAAGAAAACAATTTCATTTACAGTTGCATCAAGCATCGAACATACCCAGGAATAAATTTAACAAAAGAAGTACAAGGTTTACACAATGAAAACTACAAACATTGAAAGAAAAGGTTGTTTTGAGAAAAATAATGAGATAGTGCATTAGGGAAGCTTCTGGGTTGCTTGTAAGTTTTTATAGTTTGCTATTAATGATTGTTACACAGGTATACTTAATTTGTAAAATTTCATTGAATTGTGCATGTAAGATCTGGGTACTTTATCATATGTATGTTATATTCAATTTTTAAAGGGTGCCAGAAAAACCTAATCAAATCATATCATACTTGGTTTCTATTCTCATTATTCAGCATAATACAGGCAACACAAGAAAGAAAGCTGCATTGTAATGAAGATATTGAGCTTGAAAACAGGGCTAATAAAAAAGTGTCCAACAGGGACACCTGGGTGGCTCAGCGGTTGAGCGTCGGTCTTTGGCTCAGGGCGTGATCCCGGAGCCCGGGGATCGAGTCCTGTATCCGGCTCCCTGCATGGATCTCCTGCTCCATCTCTCTGTCTGCTTTTCCCTCTGCCTGTGCCTCTGCCTCTCTCTGTGTGTCTCTCATGATTAATAAATAAAATCTTTAAAAAAGAAAAAGTATCCAACAATAGAAAATGAGTTCAAGTCACTGGATCAAAGTGAAACACATCTTCCAGTATAAAGGATGCTGTTAATATAATCTCTAAGAGAACAACAGTGATTATGAAGAAGTTGTAGGAGAACTGGATAAGGGAGATATTCTTGTTTTCAAAAGGAAAAGAGGTAGATTCCAGGAATAATTCATTTAGAAAAATGATATTGATCTCTATCAAAAATAAATAACATCTTGCTCTCTAATACTATTCTGTGCCAAATAGAAATAGTTCTTTTCAGAGTAATGACTGGCAGACCTGTACCATGAAGGGAACAAAATGAACCCAGGATATTTTATTATTCCCTCAAATAAGTAAATGTTAAAACAACTTGTAACAACAACAAACCAGTGAGTATTTGTCCCAAAGATATGAAGGAGCTCCTACCAGCCAAAACAGGGATAATTTAAATATCAAAATAATTAAGGTTGGTAATTAATTATAGACATTGCAAAAATAGGAATTCATGATTCCAAATTAATAATTAATTAATTAATTAATTAATAGGAAGAGAAAGCTCTTGCTTGCAGTATAATTTTGAGAGCCAAAGGGTAAATGTGATGGGAAAGGCAGAGTTAGAAAAATCACCATTTAGCACCTTTGGAGTAAAGATTGTTTCAGGTAAGAATTATCTATGGATTCTAAACACAGGGGAAATTTCGATGAGGACCATCAAATTTGCATCATCTTAGAGTGTCTGCTTATAGATTTCTAGCAGTTGCAATAAAAAAATAATAACTATACATTTTACCCAGTAATCAAAATCAATATACCAATGAGGAGCAGATAGCCATGATGTTCTTCCAGAAATGATACACGAAGACTATAACATCTCTTCTGGTCCATCCTGGAATGTATAAACTGATTTTAACCATGAGAAAACATTAGGCAATCTCAAAATAAGGAAAGTCACATTTTGAAAACAGGAAAAAAATGCTAAATTCTTCAAAAATACCAATGTCATAAAAACCAGTGGAAAAATTTTCAGAGTAAAGTCAAATAAGAAACATATCGATTAAATGAAATACCTGATCCTAAACTGGATTCTTTAATGATAGGGAAAAAATCATCAAAGGACATTATTGGGAGTGCCTGGGTGGCTCAGTCGGTTAAGCATCTGCCTTCAACCCAAATCATGATCTCTGAGTCCTGGAACCAAGCCCTACGTGGGCTCCCTGCTCAGCAGGGAGTCTGCTTCTCCCTCTCCCTTTGCCTCTCCCCCTGTTTGTACTCTCTCTCTCTCTCTCTCTCTCTTTCTATTTTGGTTGAAGAAATCAATTACATGTCTAAGATCAGAGAAACAAGTTGAAATTATACCTTTTTGAAAACAAAGAAACCTTACTTAACTATAAGCATATTAGGTGCTCATGATGTTCATTAAACCAATAATACCCATATCTACCATAAAATAATGATATAATCTTACATAGTATTTATAAAGTATTGCAGCAAGATCTAGAGAAGTAAAAATTCTCACTGTTACATGCCAGTTGTTGATTTCTGGGAGCCACATTTCAAGAAAGGCAATGCCAAGCTCTGGAGTGTACACAGGATAGGAGATGTCTAAAAACCATTTTCCTTTTAATTTTACAAATACCAAGTATTTACCCAGTGCTCAACATTTTTCTAGGAAGATTCAAGTGAACCCACAGTTCCTGCCATCAAAGAACATCACAAACAATTATCTGGCCTACTCCTCAATCATAGTGCCCTTCTCAGGGCTCTGACCACTCCACCCCTATTAGCAGAGTCAGTGCTCTCTGGTTATGCTCTTACCCATTCTAGCGTATGCAGAATGCAAAGTATCCAGATGGTAATCAAGTTAGCCCACTTGGTGCAGTAGCTGTAACTCATTGCTCTTCTGTTAGAAATTAGTGTTCTTCTGGGTACAGTGACTAAAACCCTAAGATTGTTGCTCGCTATGCATTTCTCTAAGGTTGATATCTGGCCTTGCATACTTTTGTCTTTTGGGAGATTGATTCTTGCCTCTAACTTTGAATTCTACTGGAGCCTTCATGAGTAGTGTTAAAAATCGACTTGATAAAGACCATCAGCTTGCTGTTTACGATAAGCCAAAGAGCTTCAGAGCTTCAGTGTCCCTGTGATTCACCTACCATCTAGCCTCTTTGACACCAGCAGCATTGTCTACCTGAAACCGTGCTCCTGGGTCTGTTCCTGGAAACCCAATGGGCTGCATCAATTTCCAGATCCCAGTGCCTTCCCTGCCAACCTTTTCTGCTTAAGACTTACATTTCTCCAACAATGAAGACAGGTGATAATACAAATAATGCAGGACACTCAGAAAAAAAAAAAAATGAAGCACATTTTAATAATGATTTTAAGGTGTTCAAACAAATCACTGTACAATTCTAAAGTAGCTCTTACCTAATTAGGGATTCAGGAAATAGTTTATAAAGGAAGTGACATTTGATCTAGGTTTTGAGTGATGAATAATTTTTATTAGCAGGATTGCTGAAAGCAAGAGTGGATTCAGATTTTGTGTGGCCTGAAACCTGTAGAAATGACAGAAGGAGGGACTCTTATAGAATGCAAAGTGACAACACAAAATTAAGTATTCACCATTCATTAAATATTGATTATTCATTAAGCAATCATTTAATGAGAATGAAAAAAGAAATGTCAATGAACTTTTAAAAACTGATAAGTACCAAAACATCACAACAACTAGAAAAATAACATAATATTTATATTAACTTACTACCTGACATTTTTGGCTACATGCTCTTTAAATCCTTCTTCATATGACACTAATTTTATAATATTTTTCTACAGAGACAAGAAAGATACTTTAATCTTTTATTGATTTGGTTGAACAAATTTTTTTTTATTATTTATAGTATAAAAGGGTTCCTTTGATTTCATAACTCATTACACTTAATGTCACATAAATTTTTAGGAGTATTGTCAAATTTGGGGAAATACCTGCCAAGTTATTTTCTTATAAAAGACCTATTTTGTAGTACTGCTATAAATTTGCATCCTAAAAGCACAGAAGTCTAATAAATTCTATTTTGTGTAAGCCCATCAAAAAAATATATAGTGATAATTTTACATATTATATTGCCATGTATACATCTGCCAAAAGAGAGTTTTTGTTTTAACTATGTCAATAAGGATACCTTTGTTCTTATTTATTACATTTGTACATTTACTACAATTGTACATGGATGATTAAAAGTTCTTGGGCAGCCCGGGTAGCTCAGCGGTTTAGTGTGACCTTCAGCCCAGGGCCTGATTCTGGAGACCCGGGATCGAGTCCCACGTCAGGCTCCCTGCATGGAGCCTGCTTCTTCCTCTACCTGTGTCTCTGCCTCTGTGTGTGTGTGTGTGTGTGTCTCTCATGAATAAATAAATAAAATCTTTTAAAAAAATAAAAAATAAAAGAACTTCTCACAGATTAGCTTCTATAGGATACACTAGGGTCTCTAGGATATAGTTATATTGATATAGAACCTCTGACCCTGCCATTGTATTTATTTTATTTTATTATTTTTAATATATATATTTTTTTTATTGAAGTTCAATTTGCCAACAAATAGTATACCACCCAGTGCTCATCCCGTCAAGTGCCCTCCTCAGTGCCTGTCACCCAGTCATCCCATCCTTCCACCCACCTCCCTTTCCACTACCCCATTTTTTCCCCAGAGTTAGGAGTCTCTCATGTTGTGTCACCCTCTCTGATTTTTCCCACTCATTTTCCCTCTTTTCCATTATAATCCCTTTCACTATTTCTTATATTCCCTGTATGAGTGAAACCTATAATGATTGTCCTTCTCTGATTGATTTACTTCACCTAGTATAATATCCTCCAGTTCCATCCACATCAAAGCAAATGGTGGGTATTTGTCGTTTCTAATAGCTGAGTAGTATTCCACTGTATGTATAGACCACATCTTTTTTTATCCATTCATCTTTCAAAGGACACTGAGGCTCCTTCCACACTTTGGCTATTGTGGACATTGCTGCTATAAACATTGGGGTGCAGGTGTCCTGCCATTTCACTGCATCTGTATCTTTGGGGTAAATTCCCAGCAGTGCAATTGCTGGGTCATGGGGAAGTTGTATTTTTAACTCTTGAGGAACCCCCACAGAGTTTTCCAGAGTGGCTGCTCCAGTTCACATTCCCACCAACAATGCAAGAAGGTTCCCCTTTCTCCACATCCTCTCCAACATTTGTTGTTTCCTGTGTTGTTAATTTTCACCATTCTCACTGGTCTGAGGTGGCATCTCATTGTGGTTTTGATTTGTATTTCCCTGATGGCAAGTGATGCGGAGCATTTTCTCATGTGCTTGTTGGCCATGTCTATGTCTTCTTTGGTGAAATTTCTGTTCATGCTTTCTGCCAATTTTATGATTGGATTGTTGGTTTTTTGCTGTTGAGTTTAATAAGTTCTTTATAGATCTTGGATACTAGCCCTTTATCTGATACGTCATTTGCAAATATCTTCTCCCATTCTGTAGGTTGTCTTTTAGTTTTATTGACTGTTTCTTTTACTGTGCAGAAGCTTTTTATCTTGATTAAGTTCCAATAGTTCATTTTTGCTTTTGTTTCCCTTGCCTGCCGTTGTATTTTGATGCTGGTGAGTAGGCCTAGGGGAAAGGAGGAAGATTTCTGGAACCCATTCCTACACTGGGTCAGCTTGAAACGACTACACATAAATGTGTCCAGTTGTAATAATTATACATGAAATGATCGCAAATTACATAGTTATCCTACTGTACCAGTTTAAATAAATGTATTCCCAATTCAGCCCCTCCTTAGCTCAATTCCAAAACTATCCACAGCCTTTCCAAACATGGGGAAGAAAGCAAGGTTAAATCAGAGTGGTAAAAGATAATAGGATATGTTACTTTTGTAAAATTTACAAAAAATATATATATATGACTATATGAAGGTATGGCTAAGGCCCAGAGGCTTGATGGGGACCAATCAAGAGAAGATCCTAAAACTAAAATTTCATCACTTCACAGTAAATACACCCTGGCTTCAATGCATTTTCAGGCAAAAGAAATTGACAGTTTCACCCTGAACCCTTTAACTGAGTCTACTATCTCAGCTAGTAAACTAGCAGTTTTATCTAATATTTTGTTGCACTAATAGAGGCATAAATTCAGAATAAGGAGGGGTGATGTCCAACATACTCATAAGACCAGTTTTGAGAATCAAACTTTATAAAGCCAATATTAAAATTGGAAGATGTCCAGAGGACAGTGATCAAGAAGATGTGAAGACTCAAAAGAAGAGTTACTAGAACTTGAATATTTAGAATGTCAAAAAGATGTCTGTCTTAGGGAGAAAATAGGATCTTTTGCAAAACATAGAAGAGATTGTCCTATGGATAAGTAATTCAATTTGCCCTACATTCTTTGGGGCAGAAGAAGGACCAGGAGTGGTTTGAAGACTTAGCACAAAAAATATATAAAATATATTATTAATAATGTTTCTATTGATTACATGTTAAAATTATAATATTTTGGATAACTTGGGGTTAAATAACATGAATCAATTTTACATGAATTTTTACTGTTTTAATTTGGCCACTAGAAATTTTTAAAGTACATGTATAGCTTTCATATATGTGGCTAACATTATATATTACAGTTTGGTAGCACTGGTCTGCTTCAGCCCGCTGAGATACTACCTAAGCCCTCAAAGCTATTGCAATTGTACCAAGAGCTGAGACATTGTACATTTAGGTAGTTTTTATTTGAAAATTTTTTTAATTTAATGTATTTACCTGTTTTATTGGTATCATTTGGCTTTTAATTTTTTTTATTGAGGTATAACTATAACTGACATACATTATATTGTTTTCAGGTATACCACATAATGACTTATATTTTTATCTATTATGAAATGATCACCCCAATCAGTCTAGTTGACAGTCATCACCACACATAGTTATAGAATATTCTCCACATCCTTGCCAACACTTGTTATTTCTTACCATTTTGATAGTAGCCAATCTAACAGGTGTGAGGCAATATCTTGCTTGTTTTGTTTTCTGTTTGGTTTTGGTTTTTGTAAAAGATTTTATTTATTTACTTGAGAGAGAGAGAGAGCATGCACATGAGCAGAGGGGAGGGGTTGGGGAGAAAGAAGCAGGCTCCCTGCTGAGCAGGGAGCCTAATGTGGGACTGGATCCCAGGACCCTGACTGAGCCACACAAGCACCCCAATATCTTACTGCTTTAATTTGCATTTCCCTTATGGTTAGTGATGCCAAGCATCTTTTCATATTCCTGTTGACCATCTGTATGTTATTTTTTAGAAAAATGTCTATTCAGATCCTCTGTCATTTTTTAATTGGATTTGTTTGCTATTAAGTTGCATGAGTTCTTTACGTATATTGGATATTAACTCTTTATCAGATATATGCTTTGCAAATATTGTCTTCCATTCAGTAGGTCACCTTTTCATTTCTTTAATGATTTCCTAATAACTAAAGCTGTGCAGAAACTTTTAGTTTGTTGGTGTCCTACTTGTTTATTATTGCTTTTTATTGTCTTCACTTTTGCTATCAAATCCAAAACATCATCTCCAAGACCTGTGTCAAAAAGCTTATTGCTTATGTTTTCTTCTAGGAGTTTTATGGTTTCAAGTCTTACTTCAAGTCTTTAATCCATTTTGAGTTCATTTTGGTGAACAGAGTAAGACACTGGTCTGTTTCATTCTTTTGCACGTGCCTGTCCAGCATCCCCAACATTTATTAAATAGATTTTCATTTCCCCTTTGTATATTATTGGCTCCCTTGTCACAAACCAATCAGACATACATGCATGGGTTTATTTCTGGGCTCTCTATTCTATCCTATCTATCTATGTGTCTGTTTTTATGTTAATACCACATTGTCTTGATTACTATAGCTTTCTGACATCATTTGAAATTAGGGAGCATGATACCTCCAGCTTTGCCCTTCTTTCTCAAGATTGCCTTGACTTGACTATTCAGGATCTCTTGTAGTTCCAGACAAATTTTAGGATTGCTTGTTCTATCTCTCTGAAAAATGCCAATGGAATTTTAGTAGGGTTTGCTTTGAACCTCTAGATTGCTTTGGATAGTAAGGACATGTTAATAATATTAATTCTTCTAATCCATGAGCACAGAATATCTTTTCATTTATCTGTATCTTCTTTCATGTCTTTCACCATCTTCTTTTCGAAGCTTTTGTAAATGGGACTATTTTCTTTATTTCTCTTTCTGATAGTTCATTATTAGGGTATCAAAACAAAACAGATTTCTGTATATTGAGTTTGTATCCTGAAATTTTACTGAATTTGTTAATTAGTTCTATGAGTGTTTTGGGGGAGTCTTTGGAGTTTTCAATATATACTATCCCATCATCTACAAGCAGTGACAATTTTATTTCTTTCTTCCAAACTGGGTGCCTTTCATTTCTTTTTCTTGTCTATTTATTCTGGCTAGAACTTCTGGTACTTTGTTGAATAAAAGTGGTAAAGTGGGCAGTCTTGTCTTAGAGGAAAAGATTTCAGTTTTTCATCATTGAGTGTGTGAGCTGTAGCCTTGTCGTTTATAGCCTTTAATGTGGTGCAGCATATTCTCTCTATACCCACTTTGCTGAGACTTTTTATCATAAATGGATGTTGAATTTTGTCATGTGCCTTTTCTACATCCATTGATATTACCATATGATTGTTTTTCTTCATTTTGTTAATGTAATGTGTCACATGGGTTGATTTTCAGATGTCAAACTATCTTTACATCCCTGGAATAAATTTCACTGGAACATGGTATATGATCCTTTGAATATATTGTTGAATTCAGTTTGCTAGTATTTTCTTGAGGATTTTTGCATCTGTGTTCATCAGGGATATTGATTGGCCTGTAAATTTCTTTTCTTGTGGTGCCCTTGTCTGGTTTGGGCATCAGGTAACACTGGCCTCATAAAATGAGTTTGGAAGTGTTCTAGTCTCTCTAGTTTTTGGAATAGTTTGAGAAGGATTGGTATTAATTCTTATTTGAATGTTTAGTAGAATTTCCTAGTGTAGTATCTTACGTACTGATTCAATCTCCTTACTCATCACCAGTTTGTTCAGATTTTCTATTTCTTCATGATTCAGTCTTGGAAAGTTGTATGTTCCTAGGAATTCATCTATTTCTTCTGAGTTGTCCACTTTGTTGGTATGTAATAATTCTGGTAGTTTCTTATGATTCTTTGTATTTCTATGGTGTCAGTTGCAATGTCTTCTCATTTCTGACATTACTTATTTGAGCCTTCTCTCTTTTCTTATGAGTTGAGTCTAGCTAAAGGTTTATCATTTTGTTTATTTTTTCAAAGAACCAGCTCTCAATTTTATTCTTTTTTATTGTCTTTTTAGTCTCTATTTTATTTATTTCTGCTCCACTCTTTGTTATTCTTCTGTTTACATTGAGCTTTGTTTGTTCTTCTTTTCTAGTCCCTTGAAGTGTAAAGTTAGGTCATTTGAAATGTTTCTTATTTCTTGAGGTAGCCATTTATCACTATAAACTTCCCTCACAGAACTGCTTTTTCTATATCCCATAAATTTTGGAATATTGTATTTCCATTTTTGTCTCAAGAAATTTCTTGCTTTTACTTTCAATTTCTTGACTTATTGGGTTGTTCAGTAGCATGTTGTTTAGTCTACATAATTTGTTCATTTTCCAGTTTTCTTTTTGCGATTGATTTCTAGTTTCATCCCATTGTGGTGGGAAAAGATGCTTGATATAATTTCATTTATCTTAAATTTGTTAAGACTTGTTTTGTGGCCTAACATATGATCTACCCTGGAGAATGTTCCATGTACACTTGAGAAGAATGTATATTCTATTGCATTTGGAAAGAATATTTTGTATATATCTATTAAGATAGTGCCTGCTCTATGAGGTCTCAGGACAGGTTTACAAGCAGCCCTTAGATGTGTGTTTAATTGGAAGCCTGCCCTTCAGGCTGCAGCTATGATGATAAGCTAATAGGCTTTTTTCCAGAAAGATTGAGCTCCTGAGTCTATTGTCTTTTGCTCCCTGCCTAGGGCAAGGGAGGGGGAAGAAGCCGCTGTTTAAGGACTATTTTTCCATTGGTTACAGCCCTGAGGGACCCACAAGCATAAGCCTCTCTGGTCACCAGAGCTAGATGATATAGAGGTGTCCCCTGACAGCAGCCACAAAAATCAGCACACTGGAGGAAAGCATAAGCTCCTTTCTGAAGATACTGGTGATCTGGAGTGAGGCAGAGAGGAGTACAAAGATTCCATTACTAGTTTCCATTTCTGGAGAGCCCCTACACAGGTCCCTACAAGTGTGCCAAACTGGAGCCTGCCCCTCAGAAAAACTGGGAGTGCTTTGGTCTTATGTCTGTGCAGTGAGCTGGGAGTGGCAGCCTGCCAAATACTGTCTCTCCAACTGTTACAGTCCCACGGGACCCAGGAACACAAACGCCCCCGGCCTCCAGAGGCAGGTGATCGAGGAGCATTCCTTAGTTGGCAACTTCAAAAACTGGGTCACCAAATACACACACTGGGGCCCAGTTTGTGTAAAAGATTGCCTCTAGGAGATAATGACATTTGGGAGCAATGAAAGGGACAGAGCATGAAGATGTCACCCACTGGCTAGAGTGAAGCAGAGGGGGGATGCAAAGATGGTACTTGCCACCAAAAAAAAAAAAAAGAGTGAAAAGAAAAGAAATAAAGAAAAAAGAAAAGAAAGGGGGGGGAGAGAAAAAGAAAAAAGACTAAAAAGAAGAAATGGTGATGCTATTAGCTTTAACAAGATAGAGGGAGAGCAGGAAGATGGTGCTCACCACCCTCCATCCCGGGATACTATCCCACCAGGCTCCCGCCCATACACCAATGCTTTAAAATTAGGAAATGAGTCTCTTTCACATAAAGTCTGGGCACTTTTCAAAGGCCTGCTTCTGTGCTGGGCCCTGGGTGGGGTGAGTCATATGCCCTTTGGTTTGCCACAGCCTGTGGGTCTCTTGTGCATGAGCCTCATGGGTCTCCACACTTGGCTTTTTCTTAAATAAGGAAAATGAGCTCCTATGGTGTTCAAAGAATAGTCCAATAAAGATATTTTACTGGCCCTTTATTCAATAGGAATTGATGGGTCATAACAGTATGTCTGACACTGGCAGGTTTATACTGTAATTTTTTTCTTATCAGCTACTTAATGAAATGAATTTCTATCATAGCATCTTTTAAATGTTAATACTCTTACAGCTGTCTTCAAAGACCTATTTTGAACTAAATATGTTATCAATCAAAATACTCATTAAAATTCGATGCAAGCTTATGTGGAGAGAGAGATTAAATCATTGAGGCATCTGGGCCTCTTATTCCACTAATGTGACCTCATTATATCGTAATTTGTTATTACAGAAATTTAATATTCTGATGCCATAGAATTACTAAGGGTCTTCACATTTCCCTGGTTTTCATCTACCCTAATTGCAAACTTTTGATCATTTACTGGTTGGGTTCTTGGATATTTCCAAGATTTGTATTTCTGGCAGACTACAATACGTAACCTAAGAAATCAGTACTCTCTGACACTGGAGATAGATGATGGCTCCAGTCCCTAAGGGAACTTGGAGACAGTGTTGTCTCTGATGAGATGAAGAAATATTTTTGAATCAGTGTTTCTCATTAGCCATTATTAATACAGGTAGACTCCTTCACATGTTGTATCTTTTCACTGAATGGCATCGCCTTTCCTAGATGTATGATGGAGTAAGAGCACAGAGGGTACTCCTTAGAGCATAAGCATTTTCTCTATCCACCTCACGAAGAGTCCTGAAAACCAAAGAAAATAATGTACAAAGCCCTAGTAAGTGACTCGCCAAATTCTTTTCCCAACCCACCACTTTAACCTAGCCATTCAACCAAACATGTTACTTGGCTCTCTCCTGCCATTACGTAGAACCCAAGAAAAGCCAAAGGAGGAGATAGAACATTCCAAGCGTCAGGAACCAAGAATAGAATATTTAAAATTTTAGTCCATTTTTCATATAAAGACAATTACCAAAATGCCATAATTTAGAAACAAACTCAGAATTAAATCTAAAAACCTTGTCATCTCTAACTCATACGTCTGTATCCAACACTTTACTCAATTACAACAAAATGATCATTCTTCCCATCTCTGATATTTTTTCCCCATTAATCGATCTCCTTAAAAAAAAGAAAAAGTCAACCTTTGTGGACCTAGTTGGCATGGGTGGGAATAAATTCTAACCATTTCCTAGAACCCAGAGATGCAGAATTAGTTCCATGTAGATTGTGATAGCAATAATTACGTAGCTTAATTCCTAGTGATCACAGAGGAAGAATCTATAAGAAGGACATGAGTTGCCCATCAGATCAACAGCTCCTAGTCTCAAGTTATTGTAACACTTATTTCTTATGACAGATGTGAGATGTCAGGAACTAGGTATTTTCATTAAATAAGCCCCAATTAGACCAGCTATCTCTTCTACTATTATTCTTCCCTTGCACCATATGCAGCTACACTGGCCTCTTTCTCCTGCTTCCACAGCCACCCACCCTAGGAGAGCCTTTGCCCATTCTGTTCCCAGAGACTACAGTGCTCTCCTCCCAGATTCCCACATGGCTGTCTCCCTCTTATTCTTAAGGCTTTGTTCAGTGATCACCTTTTCAATGTGGCTTTTCTCGTGACCTAATTGCAAACAGAAACTCTTTCTCTGCCCAGCTCCCCCATCTACTCTTCTGCTTGATCTTCCTGAATGGTGTCTACCACCACCTGACACAACACACCTCATACTTCACATGTTTGTCCATTACAGCCAGTCTCCCTGGCTCAAGTATGATGTCCACAGATAAGGATTTTGGATGGCTTCTTTGTTGCCACATCTCAAGCACCTATAAGAACATCTGGTACAAAGGATAATGAGTGAGTAAATGAAGAGAGCATATAGTAATGGATTTTTGTCATTTTGTTGGAGTGTTTCAAATAAGAGTTAGTCACCCAATGGAACATTATTTTAAAATCCATGCACTGCATAATTTTGGTGACTTGATTTATATGTATATGTCTATTTGTAAATATGAATACACTGCAGTCTAAATTGTTGGGGTTGTTGCTGTATGCATTCTTTAGTCACTGGAATAACAAATGGCTGTGAATTCACATAACCTTCAGCACGACTCTCAGTAACAGATGACAGACTACTTTCCCATTGTTTTATGTGAAATAATGAAAGAGAAATATGTAGGAGAAAAAGCCATTTTAGAGTGAAAAGAAATGCCCGAGTTGGCTTGGCACAACCACTATTCACAGCAGCAGGACCCCAGGAAAACAGAAACTTTAGATTGCTGCATGATGAACAGCTTTAAGTGCTTCCCAATCATCAATGCCTGGCTCTAGTTTCCCAAAACTTCATTTTTGGGAGATTCTACAGCCAACAGGCAACCGGCTTCAACACTACATAAAGAAAATTAAATCCCTTAAACCAAAAGCATGACATTTCTTCTCCACACCCTCTCGTTTGTCCTCTATTATTATTTGAGAGTAAGCCTTAGTGCAAAATGAAAAAAAAAAATAGCCAATTCTTTGCAGATAACTTGCAGTTCAATAACCTGATAATTATTCATTTCAGCTTAAAGCATGCTTGTAAATATCATTTCAAATGAAGCACTGACTTGATTTTTAATCAATGAAAACTGACATTTGTTGAAAAGCCTTTCTGAATAATTACCTTGCATTCTTATTACTAAAGCGGATTTAACGGAAAATCAAAACAAACGATATTAATTACATCGTATCCTCATTATATATTAATAGGTTCAGAAACCAAATGCTGAGTGTCTTATAGAACTGGGTGTAATATTTATATGAAGCTTTCTGATGGAAGCCAGCTTAATTCTAATGCATCCATTTTAGTGTTCTGACCTGTTCTCCGGAACCATGAGTTTTGGTCTTAGTTAGGAGCACACATATCTGGAATCCAGGTTTTAGGATCATCCCTGAGAACCCAGAATGTCATTGGATGTTGACTTTCTCATGCCAAGGGACATGAGTTAACTGATTGATCATACATCATCCACTTTTAACCTTATTATTGAAATACTTCACTGGGTGATGGATTGAGAATATCAAGTGAGGGGATCTCACTATGTAATTCTGGATGTATCATCTGTATGTTCAGCGAGCAACGGTGCAAGAACAAGCAGGAGCATGGAAACAAGAAGAATATCACAGGAGAAGGGATTTCCTTAGATCTTCCTCTCCTGGACTGGCCCCTGCACCATCAGGTCTTTTACACTCCTGTTCAGCTCTAGTTCTGGCTCCCTACTTGTAATTAGAAACCAGCAGGGGGGTTCCTATCTGTGGAAACTTTTTAAGTCATACAACACTTCTGAGCTTCGGGCTCCTCATTGGTAAATTAGAAATAAAAATAATATTTGGTTGTTGTTAGGGTTAAATTTTAAAGAGTGGTTATGAAGATTAAATGAATAATCCACATAAAGTACTAAGCAGAGTTTCTTATGTGTACTAGACTCTCAATAAATATTAGTTACTCAAATTGTTATGAAAGGCCCCTTCTCCTCCTGACATTATAGGACTATCTGAGGTACTGTGAATGTCTGATCAGACTTCTTACTTCTTTAACCTTTTACTCTGGCACACTTCTAGCCTCCAAACTTTTTGCAAAAGCAGAATGCGCAAGTACAAAGAATTAATTAAACTATAGGCACAGAAGTGCTCCCTACTGGAATACAGACCACACACAAAGCAGCAAAATTTCACCAAAGCAGGTAGTGTCCAGATAATACCATCATCCTTGGAGATGACATTTGCAAAATTGGAGTGATTCATTGAAACAAAAATTGACTGTGCCAGGAAGTGTTTTAGGTATGAAGACTCAGTGAGAACAAAAAGACAAGTGCATCTTGGGAAGAATATGTTCCAGTTGGAGGGAAAATGAGTGGATCAGAAGGGAATGAGTTGGTGATGCAGTGCCCTCCATCCTTTGCACAGGCTCCTGAGAGATTTCCTTGACTTCCCCATGACTCCACTGTACATATGAGTCAACGTTAAACTGCCATTGATTTAATTTCCTCATGTAAATCCTCAATCTCCCCCTTCTCTCCAATCTCATTGACCCTTCCCTCAGCCAGGTCTTAATTTTCTCTCACTTTGGTTACAACTGTATTCCATATATTCAAAAACCTAGAGGAATGGAGGGGTGGATGAAATAAAAACCATCCAATTAAAATTTCTAAAGATTAAAATGACAGTGACTGAGATGAAGAGTATAACTGGTGGGATTCACAGCAGGTTTGAAAATATTGGGAAAAGTGAATTGGAAGACACACCAATAGAAACAACCTAGAGTGAACACAGAGAGAAAAAAGACTGACCAAAATATGAGCAGAGTACAGTGAGGTGTGGAATACCTTCAAATGGCCTAATAGATGTGTAATTGGAGTTTTCAAGGGATAGGAAAGAGTGCAAAAAATATCTTTGAAGAGATGTTTAAAATTGTTGTACACTTGATGAAAATTATATACCCACTTTTGCAAGAAACTTAATGGAACCCAAGGGTAAGAACCATGAAGAATACTAATGATAAGAAAGCTAAAGCTCAGAGCATTTACCTAATTTTCTCTTTATTATATAACAAGCACTAGGTCCATCACAATGGGGATGGACTTTATGCATATCTTAAAGAAGTCACAGATATGGATCGGTAAGGACTAGATCAGAGGTGAAAGCAAGAAGAAAAAATATTACTGAGGCATGAAGGCAGAGATGCTGCCGAAGAATCTTTAATAAAATATATTAACATTTCATGCACGAAGCCAAGGTCAACAAGACCATGTCTCCTGGCAAGCAACGAGCTCTACCAACCACACTGAGCATGAAGCCAGTACCGAGGACCACAGTTTGTATTCCCTCTTCCTTATTCTGTGGCCTGACTTCTACATCTGCCTTCTTCCTCTCGGGCCTTAATATTCTGCTTCATGGGAGTATTGCCTCATTCTGTGTGGATTTTTATGTTTGCTTGTTTGTGTCACTAGATTTTCTCCTGTTCTAAAAAATAATAATAATAAAAAAAAGCTTGAGAACTGGGCTATGTATCATTTCCAAAGCTTGTAAGAAAAAGAGGTTTATCAATTATCTTTCCTTTTGCACTTTTTGTGCTTATAAAGTAGAAATTCCAGGTAGTCCTTCAGGACTAACCATTCATACACTTGAAAATGCTAGGGGGTTTTCATTATTTGCTAGATGAGCAGTCTTATTAATTTATTTTTCTTAAACAGTCTTTTACTTTCCTAATTTGACTTTGCCATTTTGTGATTTCATATATTTTCTCTGCTAGGTAATAATCAATAAATGGAACTACTGGTAAAAATCTGAAATTAAATTTATTATTGAGCTAAGCACACTTTTGGTCTTCCTATCTTCCCTCCCCACTCCACAACTTCTCAATATGGTTTTTTACTCAAGTCATTTATAATATGCTTGAGAGTTTATTCAACTAACAGTCATTCCACCGTATTGTGCACACACCATCTAGGCCTACTAGGGGGTGTAAAGATGAATGGCATTGGCAGGTCCCACAGGAGGTCTGTAACATAGGGACAGGGAGGCAAGATTACACTAAAAATCCAAGCCAAACAATGACAAGTGCTTTCATTATCAATGGGTATTCTTCTGAAGAGTTTGTTCAGATATAAAACACACGCACATACAGACACTGCAAGTTACAAAATCCTTGCTCTAAAGCAACTCAACATTAGTTGGAGCAGAATCCAGGCCTGGCCTCATGAAATCACGCATGTATGTACGTGCTTTCAAACAGTGTTTCTGAAGCTTTAGCTTTACCTAGCACTGCTGCATCTCAACTCTGTGACCATACACCAAAAGCCTAACACCCCAAAACACAAACAGCGAAACTTTCATCAGCACCACATTAAACCCACAAACATCAGAAAACTGGCAAAAGGCAGCAGGCCAAGAAAAACAAACAACTCATAGCCAAAAAGCTTCTAAAATTCTGGAAATAAACCTGATTTTAAGCAATACAGGTGATACTCATGCGTTTCTGTTTCTAAAAAAATTCGAAAGAATGGTGGTCTTTAAAAATACTCTAATCCTTGCCCCTAAATCTCTTACCATGTTTTGTGGCATTGAGATAGATGTAGCACTGAAGCAGGCCATCCAGGGAAAGCCAGGACAGCTTGCCTTAAAACCCCTTCTTGACCACCCCTCGCACTCCTGAAAATTGCACCGACCAAATAAATAGAGTGTGCATGAACCGAGCGTAGAAAAAGAGGCAGGTGCCAAGCAGGACTACTAAATTTATTTCCTGACTATTCATCCTTCCCATTTTTCTAGACAGTCCACAGGCAGATTGATCATGCAGCTAGGATGGCTGAACAATCAGGGCAGCACGGCTGCCTTTCCATTTGTCAGATGGAGCCAGAAAAAGACAAAGCCCGGAGAAGCAGGGGCAGAAGAGGGTGCATGAGTTCTGTGCTCTGGCCCTGGAATGGGAGACGTAATATCAGGGGGCAAATGGATGTCTGGGGGCAAAATGAGAGAGAAGGAGCCTGAGCCAGAGAAAAAGCCATGAACAATGGGGTAACTAGGAGGTGCCTGGGGGGAATGTACTAGTTATTCCCAGAAGTAAGGAGCAAACTGGTTGCAGGAAAACAGCTTTATTTCAGCTCCTGAATTGTCTTATGGGTGATTTCCCTAGAAAGATTTTCCTTTTCCTCTGAACAGGTGAGCATACACACTCCCCCAGGAGCATCTCATTTCTAGCCTAACGGGAGGGCTCGGATCCTAACACTCCTGCAGTTAAAAGCTCTCTCCTCTCCGCTCCAGCATCTAGGTCTGCTCTCTCTCCTTTGTTACAAATGCTCTGCCAGCCAGAGAAGGATTCTTTCTAGAAATAGCAAAGGGATGGAGATGGAGGGAGGGAGACATGGGAATCGAGACAGAGAGACAGAGACAGAGAGAGACAGACAGACAGAGACAGGAGAAGGTGGAAAGAGAGAGAAAGCAGAGCAGGAAAGCCCAGTCTGTTGTCGCCGTCCTGTCGCCTGTTCAGGTGACAGCCTGCTGCTTTGGCCGCTGCCACTGCTCTCTCTGCCCTTCAGACTCCCTTCACCATTGTGATGCAGTAATGAAGTAGAGCTGCCCTGTCAGACCTCATCAGCAGTCCCGGGAAGGCAGAATGAAATCACTTCTATTGACCCCCTGGCATATTTACAGGCTGTGTCTTTCTGCTGAGGCTGGTGGTTATCACCTTCCTGGCCCGTGATGCGTTTATTCAGCAGCACGCTACCTCACGCCCGGGTGCAGGGGAAGCACTCATCAGGAACCACAAACCCCTCTTTCAGGCTGCCAAACCTCTCCAATTACTGCAGCTGGAGGGGCCTCTAAAAACCCCTTGGACCAGGCAAGTTCTCTTGTTTGTACCCTCTAAAAATAATACCTTCTGAGCTCTGCACGTTTCCTCTGTCCAGCCTGCACGTTGACTTTGAACTAGCAGAGGCTCATTTATCCTTCATTGGCTGTGTCTCCAAGTTCCCCCCTTTGCTCCTGAAACAATGAGAAAGAGGCACTGCATTTCTTTCTGGAGAGGTAGCGGGGAGAGGATGCGGGGTGTGCCTGCTACTTCTCTCTCTGTCTTGGCTATCTCTTCAGATGTGCAAGTTATGCAGTCCTGTTCTCCTGAAGGGCAGCTAGCACTCTGGTCCCATGCTGCCCTCTATCTTTCCGTTTCTTGCTAAACAACTGATTTGGAAGAAACTATTAAAATAAGGGAAATTGTGTCATTTGGGTTTAAAGTCATGGAAACCAGATTTAGATATCCCTCTAAAATGTTGATAGATGAAGATGGTAAATTGTTTAAAGTACATGGCTCTTAACACAAATTAATTTAATTAGAGCTTTGGTTTGGGTTTTGGTGTTTTGTTTTGTTTTGTTTTTTACCAATACTTGTACATTTTCAATTTCTTTTATTGTATCTTATTTTTCAGGTTAGAAAGAGAAGCAAAGGTTAATATTATTAGACCTAGTATTTTTATCCTGTACCTGGCTATCTTTTCTGAATCTTATTACAATGGAACATTTATGACTTAGGATTTTTTACATTATGAGAGGCAGAGTTGAAGAACAGCAACAAAACCTACCTGGGACTTAGAAAACCTGGATTCTCTTCTAACTAGAATTTTAACCTTGTAAGTCATTAATCACTCTGAGCATTCGCTCCCTTATCTATAGTTCTGTCTAGAGCTAACATTTCCATACTTGCAAGCATGGCATTAAACAAAGGGAACGAAGCTAAATGACCACTTGATTAATAACCAAGCCATTTGTGAAACCTGGGGCAAAGGTTGATTGCTTCTCTTATCCACAGAGGCTAACGCATAATAGCGGTTGAGGGTGCAGCAGTAACATAAAAACATAATAAGAAAGACACCTAAACCAAGCATCAACCTTCTAGGGTGTGCTGGTAGAAACCTAACAACTAGTTCTTAAAACAAACAAACCAAACCACCGATAGGTAGCCTTTGCCAATTTCTGTGGTATAAATAACTCCTGCCATGGTCAATTTCAAGCTACCAACTTGATTTCACTGATAGAAGAGTCAGAAAGAAATGCTAAAAATTGGCTCTCCAGAGCCCTTCCAATGGTGCTCCAGCACACACAGCAAACTACTGTATGTTCAGCCCATCTACCTCCATCCACCACCTACTTCCATACCTCTCCACAGGTCAGCTGGGTTTTGAGGAGGGAATGGTGAGATTCCGAGAGCCTGAGACACACAAAATGAAAGTGGTAAGATTGTAAAGAAAAGCTTGCATTAACAGAGGGGTTTTGAATACTTCTCAAAAATGTCACAGAAGGGGCTCCTGGGCGGCTCAGTTGGTTATGTATTCCACTCTTGATTTTGGCTCAGGTCATGATCTGAGGGTTGTGGGATTGATTCTGGCATCATGGAACCTGCTTGAGATTCATTCTCTCTCTCTCTCTCTCTCTCTCTCTCTCTCTCTCTCTCCCCCTTCCATTCTTCCTCTCTCAAAAAAAAAAAAAAGTTACAGAAATATCCCTAATGTCGTAAAAAACAAAAGGAAGGGAGAGAGATCTTATACCTCTAGTCTTTCTGATATATAGTCCAAAGATAACTTAGAAGAAGATTTCTTTAAGGTTTCATGTGAATTTTGCATTCAATTTTGGAGCTATCTAAAACTATTTTAATACAAAAACAAGGAAATAATATGAACACTTTAAAACTAAAAAAAAAAAAAAAAAAAGATTTTAAATAACCCCTAACATACTAAAATGTAAGTCAATAAAAGATGCTAAAAAGAAATCACAACTTGAAGGATTTTGAATGGTTTTCTCCATGAAGGAAAGAAGAGAAGGATAAAAAGAGGGAAGAAAGAAAGGAAGAGAAAAAAGAAGGGAGAAAGGAAAAGACGGAGGCACGCAAAACAAGCTATACCAAAGCTCTACAACACGGAAGAAGATTTTTGAAAAGAGATACCACAGTTGTGACATCCTTCTCATGAATCAGCTCATCACCACTCTCCACAACAAGAGCTTTGGGTATACCACCAGAGCTCCAAATTTCTCTTCTCTTTAGCTCACTAGAAAAATGAACACTTTCTTATTTAGATGAATGCCTACTTAAGCAAAATGTGAATCAACAGAAGTGATGCTATAAAGACCACCAAGATGGAGGTGTCAAACAGGAATAAGTAGAAAGATATCACAATGATAGTGGTAATCAATGACAGACACATGGAATTATGAAGAGGTAATAGCCTTGGTCTTCACATCCTTAGAGGCAAAAAGTGAACAACAATCCAGAAGCTTCACTACCTCAATGGGAAATGGAATGTTTTGAAGAATTTGTGCCTATGGGTCAAAAAATTCCCAAATTGGTATCAGACCATTCAATTTAATTATGGTGCATCTGTGAGCACAAAATCCCAAGTGGAGCAGAAATTGGTGCAGGAAATTGGGGCAGGGCATAAAGAGTGTTCAAAGGTAAATAAAGACGTGATAAGCACCCTAAAGAAGCTAAGAATATAGCAGAGGTTGATGAACAGCTATATAAAGTACAAGGAAGGATGACAGGTATTATAAAGAGAGGTAAAACACAAGGTTGGGGTATTAACTCCCAGTGTGGAATAAGAAAACGCACCATAACCTGATTCTATGTCTATTCGTAAATTCGTAACTTTTTCCCCTACCAGTGGTATATTGTGCTTATGCAGAAATAAGGAAGTCATTTTTATTCCAACTGGATATACCCAGATTTGCCACGTTTCCTTTTCTCAAGTATCATTTAGCCATGAAAAAGGGACTTTTTACATATTGCCAGCTAAGACAAAGGAAGTTTACAAATAGCCTGCCCTTCTAAAGACCTTCCAGACCAAATCTCGGTGATGAGCTCATAGAGTTGTGCGCTTGGAAAACTGTTTCATGTACCTCACAGTGCTAAGGTGGAGGCTTTGCTTTCGGGTTCAGGCCATGAATCTAGAAATATCTAAGAGACATAATTCTGAACTTAACTTTAAAAAATCTGTTAATATCCTATAAAATTATCTGTCATTTTAACATTTATTAGGGCCACTTCATGTTTATTATGCAGGAATTAAGGAGCATATGGAGATTGTTAAAGAGAATACCATCTGGTCCACATACTGGATGACCTGGGAATTTTACATCCATTGTATATAACCATCTATGTCACTCAAAGCCCGCCACCTCATAGAAATCTAAAATATCCAGTCAGTGACATGTGCAGCAAGACATCTAGATATTTTGAAATTTCAGGTAGCTGAATTTTAATTTTCTTCATTTATAACATTTTAGGGGGAACCACCGCTAAGGGCCAAATTCCAACCACCCATAGCAGATGATTTAGCAAATTCATTAATTGTTCATCAAAACATATGTTTTAAACCAGCCTAGAAAGCTATCATAACAAAAAACATAGGCTGCAGGGCCAGACTTCTTGGATCCAAATTCTGGTTTCCCTCTTCTCAGACTAGAAAGCTTACTAACCTTCTCTGAACATTCCTACATGGTGAGGTTGTGATGATTAATAAGAAAACATCTGTAATACACAGAAACCATCCTTCAGCACTATGAAAGTATTAACTGTTACTATTGCCATAACTTTCTACTCCCCCAGTTGTATACATCCCTAAACATGGACTCTGCTATACTTAGGGTATTAATGAAAGATTTGCTTATGTTTGCAGGCCTTGCAAAATTCCTAAAAAACAAAATTTAACCAATATTTTAGATAATGACCTCTGTGATGACCTTTAAATAAGTTTTCCATGTTAACCCTCGGGCCCCAGGAAAAGGTGACAGAAGGGGGTCACTGGTGAAGTTTAGGGAACCTGTGACCCCCTCAAAAAATGTTTATGGCAAAATGATTATGTCTCAAAGGACATTTTTAGGAGGACATTGCCATGGCTTTCATCAGAATGGAGAAGAGATGCAAAAGTTGACTTAACCCCCTGCATTTAAGCCACAATACCACTGACCCTAGAATTCAAATAGAACCTAATTTAGGTATTCTCTAATTTCTCTTCTTTGCTCAGACCTAACCCCTAATCTTTATGTGCTGGCCAACATTTTATGGCAAGTGGCAATTATTACATTTATACCACTTGTTTCCTTTAATTTTCAGTTAAAACACAGACATGCAAACTATCATCAAGCCCCATTGTAAAATTTGGTTTTATTTATACTATTTTGAACTTAACATTTCCTTTCATTTTCATTTTGAATTCGTATTACTCCCCTTTCTCCATCAAATTTTTTTTAGAGAAGCATCCCATAAAGATATAGAGGATAGTAAGATAAACAGGCTTTGGTGCCTGGATTCCAACTTTCCGTCCAAGGGAAGATGAGAAACTGCCCCCAAAGAATGGCTCTGAGGAAGGTTGCAGAGGACACAACATGCAAAGTACATGCTTTGGAAACAGCAGACATGCCAAGATGGCTTTCTCCCCTTTTCTTCCTCTTCTAGCCCACTATCCCTTAAGACGAAGAATTAAAACTTTGAAAATGGCACTTACTGACTCCACAGACATCATCAAAATTTGCATAATCACCTCTAGTTTTATTCATTATATTCAGAAGCATATTTTCCACAGAAGAAGGAGAACTGGTAAAAAAAATAAATAAATAGCTTTTAATGTTTAACTGCAGCAATTTGTTCTATAATGAATTCATGTTAATAAAAAATTTAAAGTGTACATGGTGTAGTAAGTTAGAAATTATTAGTGTAATATTACTGAAAATGACCACATTCTCAGCCAATTATTTTGTGGGCCCTTGGTGAAAAGTTTATATTTATTTCCAAATTCTCTCTACATAAATTTCCTATGTTTCCCATCGGTGCCAATTTTTTTAGAAATAGACCTTTATTATTACACAATCATTTTCAAAAATATTTCTAATACTCCAGTGTTGGAAAAGACACGTGGAAAAGAATGCCAGTAGCTCAAAGACTTATTTCTTGTTTGAAACACAACTCCCGTCTCCATTGGAACACACTTTTAAAGTTGCCTCAAAACTTAACTCCAGAAAGAAAAACCAAATGAAAGATTTTCCAACTATTAACAGAATTTACTGTAATAAGACAAAGCATAAAAACCAGGTTCTAAATATCACGCTGACAACAATTTTGAGTTAGCCAAAAGGTAGGGTTCAGATAGTATCAGCAATTCAAGAGGAAGCATACAGGTTCAGAATGTCCAGGAATGATTCTCTGAAATCCAAAGCAGAATACACCTAATGCAGACAAATAAATGATTGTTGAAGCAAAACACGGGGGAAAAAAATGTCATTTGTTAGGACATAAGTAAACATGTAATAATGTTAGTTAGTTAGTGAGAAATCCAGCTCCTAATTTACACAGACATTAGATTTACCGTGGTTAAGAAAGAGCTTTCCTGTGTCATTTACATTTAGGGATCAGCAGTAATAGCATTTTATGGGTACCTAAGACAAGACCTGCACGTGCATGACTCTCTCATCTCACAATAAATACGGTTCTGAGTTAAGGCACCTGCGGAGCAAAGGAAAGGATGATAATGAGTCTTATGGGGGTCCTCAAGGGACTCATAACTCCAGGTGGTCTTAGAAATCATGGAGAATATCCCATCAGGAGCTCTTGGGAGGACGCCAGGGATATGCAGCTGGTACGGCGTTCAAGACCTCTTCACAAACTGCTTCAGTATGGGCCCTTGGCACTCCTCAGGGCAGCCCTTCAGCGAGCAATAATTACATCACATTCCATAGATTATCACCCCACGTATAATTTCTCAAAGGTTCTCACTAAGTGCTGTCTTGAAAGCAGCAGCTACCAGCTAGGAGGAGTGGATGCGAGGGGCGACTGGCATCAACAGAGGGCGCTGTCGGCCCCCCTCCCTGCCCTCGCAGTCCTTCCCTCCCCACTCCTGGCCTCCAAGGGAGGATTTAAAAAAAAAAAAAGGGGGGGGTGGGAGTGAATGGGTGACGGGCACTGGGTGTTATTCTGTATGTTAGTAAATTGAACACCAATAAAAAAATAAATTAAAAAAAAAAAAAAAGCCAGTGGCTGCTCTTAAAAACTCAGGTGCAGGAGGAATGCCAAGCCAGAGTTCTTTCAACTTCTTTGAATTCTGGTTCTGTCGCGTAACAATGATATGGCCTTTAATTGTTCTTCCTTCCGTCTCAGTTTTACCCTCTGTGAAATGGGGAGAGGAAGACCTGACTTCCTAAAGTTCTTGAGCCACTAAAGGCCCTCATGTGTATTAGGTGCCTGGGGCCAAATTCCTGTTCCTGGTACTCACTCAAGGAATGGTGGAAATGTGAGTATTTATAATTGATTAACTTCTCCAGGCTGGGCCTTCTGTTAACTTTCTCAGCCCGCTCACCGGGAGTTGGAGGACCTTTTGGTTAATGGCAGTGTCCTACATTCAGACTTCAGAACTCAAAAAATAAATATGCCAGCCCAGTCTTTCACTTATTCTCGAACAGATAATTAGTGAGAACTTTCTATGTGATGGGCTGCCTGTTGGTGGTGGGGATACAGAATTTTTAAAAAGAAATCCTTGTTCTCATATTTCATAATCTATTGTGGGAGGGGGGAATCTATATACTGATTGCCAAGAGAAATCATATGAATAGGAGAGGAAATTATTAAATAGGAATCTCATAAAAATTATCTCACATGTGATTGTTTTTTGTTTCTAAATGGATTTCCTCTCCATTTAGAAACTGTTTCTGTTCATTACTCTGCTGTTTACCACACGTTGTAAGTGGCTGCATCTTGCCAGCCCCATACATGGCATGAGCTTTGGAGCAAAGTGGGGGAAAAAAAAAAAAAAAAGCCATATCTATGCAGTTTTGACCAGTCCCTGACGCAGTGATGCATCCATTTCCAGCATTTCAAAAGACTGATAAGGTTCCTCAGTTTTTCTGTTGGACTAATGATGTGGGACTTGTAATGAGCAAGAAGAAGGAAAAGCCCCCCACCACACAGAGTGGTGTCTGTGGGAGATGTACTGCCCAGGACCCACTGCCCAGGGAGTGGAAAGGGAAGGGAAAAATTGGGAGTAGCTTAGCTGTGAGTATAGGAGATGAATGGGAAAGAGACCCCTGCAAGCCACATCCTCCTGGAGCACAGTCTAAGGAGCCTGCCTGAGATCTCACCTAGGGCTTCCCCAACTCTCCTCCAACCAGACTAAGGGCTTAGCCCAGAAGTTCTGCTGCAACCTCAAGCCCGTGCTTCTCTGAATGGCTTTGTAATGAGATACAGATCTAATGAGTAGCCATCTTTTAAAATCAAAAAGCACTTCAGCCTCATTAAACGCTTACAATTGTGTGTTATAAATGTTTACTCAGCACACAACTTTGGGTTGATCCTCAGGACAAGGCAATGACTTGCCAAGAATCACACGATTTACACTCTTTCTCAGTCCCGAGTACTGTTTGCAAAATGTTTTAGAGACTTCCTTATAAATATAAGCTGGAAAGCCAAGATAAGCCCTTGTTTATAGCATCCAAAATCTTTGCAAATATTCCAGCCTGTGAATTATGAATTAGCAACATTTCATTATTTTTCTGCAAGGAAAGGAGAAGCATGAGGTTCTGCAGAAAACCCAAACAAGTCCTTGGAACTGTGGCATTCAAAAGCCTCTCAGGAATTCTAGGGCTATATATGGAGAAAGGTCAAGGTCTTGAGGAAGCAATTTTCTCTGAAAAGTCTGATACTTGTTCTACACTTTGCCCCCCACCCCGCCCCCCCGCCCCATGAAGGAGCAATTATCTCCATCACATACAAGGTAGCAGTGTCCTACTTGCCCTTCTAGATAGAGGGAGAAAAGGTGCTTAAATATGAGGTTTTTCTTCAGCATCCTTTCCCGGCCCTATTTAGCACCCTTCTATCGCCTCTTGGAACCCTCTGAGTCTCTAGAACTACTTTGGTGCTCTATGACCAGATCTTTTTTCTCACCTCCCTCATCCCCACATCTTCTCCTGTCTCCTTCGGCTGAAGGAGCTTACGATACAGAGGAAGAGAAGCCTGGGACTCATGATCAGAGGTCCTGAGTTTGAGTGGTTTAACCAAAGATGGGGTCCAAGCATCAATATTTTTGAATGCTTCCCATGAACGTTGATATGCAGCTAGGATTGAGAATTAGCCTGATGTTAACTGATGGTGATAATACTCAGCTAGGACTTCAGCTAGAAAACAAGTACATAAACCCAATTTTCCCTCAATATGAGTTAACTGTGGTACCCAGTCTAAGGAATAAGTGTCCAAGGATGAATGTTAGTGCTTCATGGCAGGTCTTTGGGAAAGCTTCCTACACATTAGTGAGTCTTGTGAACATTCTCAAATCTGCTACTCCATCTACCCGGCAACTGGTCCTAATTTAGAAAACACTTGTACTACTCATCTCACCTATAGAAAGCTCAAAGCACCATTCGAGAAGTAACTAGTCACTATATAAATTTGCTGGTATTGTGTCTTAACAATAGGAACCAATCCAGGCAAATATATTACTGAGCCTCTCCTGGAGAACAACTGCTTTTTCCAAATAAAGGGTAAGCTTCCAGCCAATCATTTGGGTCATGTTCTTTAAGAAAAACAAAATTTTCTCACCTTCATCTGCAGACTGAGCCTCCTTGTTATAATTTAAAAATACGGCTGTACATCCCAATGGCCTAGGCCTTTCTTTTGGTGCCTCACCAAAATTTACTAAATTCTATTAAGAAATAATATTAATACTGATGTCTGAGTATGGCTTCTGGAAATCTATATTATTGAATAGTTATTTGTGCAAAAATGTATCATTCAGTAAATAGAATTTGGATAACTGAGAAACTCTGAGGAGAAAAAAAGTAAGTTGAGTCCATACTTCACATATTGAAACAGGTTGAAGTCAAATGGATCACAAACTAAAAAGTAAATAAATACAACCACAAATGCACAAGAAATAAGCTATGTAAGAATTCTTTTACCGTGTTAGAATTGAAACAGCTATTGATGGGATCCCTGGGTGGCACAGCGGTTTGGCGCCTGCCTTTGGCCCAGGGCTCGATCCTGGAGACCCGGGATCGAATCCCGCATCGGACTCCCAGTGCATGGAGCCTGCTTCTCCCTCTGCCTGTGTCTGCCTCTCTCTCTCTCTCTCTCTCTCTCTCTGTGACTATCATGAATAAATAAATAAAATCTTAAAAAAAAAGAAACAGCTATTGATTCAGCAATATGAAATATTTAAATATTATCATAAAAGCTGTTGAGAGAGAGAGAGAGAGAGAGAGAGAGAGAGATAAACAGACCATAAGAAAAGTCAAAGGATAACAAACTGGGGGAAAATGTTAATAGATGACATTTAAAAATCTGATCTTCCTAATAATGTAAAGTATTCCAAAAAATTATGAAGAAAAAGACCAACAACCCAATAGAAAAACAAGCAAAATATTAGAATAGATAGTTTATAGGACAATAGTCAATGGCTCATAAATCAAACATATGAACATATTTTTATTTTTCATAACAAAAACATAAATTAAAACTACACTGAAATGTCTTTTCACAGTTCAGAATGGAAAACATTCCAAAGTTTAATAGCACACTTTTATTGAACAAGGTGTTGTGAACTACCTTGTTCACTCATGTAAAGTGTAAATTACATATCTGTGGAAGACAAAGTAGCAATGCTATCAAAATTGCAAGTGACCATGTCATTTGACCTAACCACTCTCTACTTTTCTATAGACATACCTCCATGCATATGAAAAGACATGTACAATTATTTATCCAACATTGTTATAGTAAAATATTTTAAAATAATGTCTATCAAAAGAGGTTTGTTTAATTAAATTATGGCTTATCCACTCAGAAGAGTGCTTGGTTGCCATAAAATAAGGCCTAGGAAATTTCTTTCAGTACTGAAATTTATTGATGTCTAAGGGAACAAATGAAAACAGCACGGTCTGTTTTCATATTATATTATCGTACTATTTGACTTTTTTATAGGCCAGTGGCAGGAGCACTGATTGTCTTGCTATCTGATCTCTCAGTTTCATAAGAGTCACTGTAATGACTGCCAAAAAATTTATCCAATATTCCCTATCTAAATTGAAACCTTTCTAATGAATCCACATGCAAGTACCAATAAACATGGTGCCTGATTCCAGGCAAGACCAGAGGGAACTTCCATCATTTCTCAGGTGTTCTCCATATAAAACTGAGTCTCTGCCAATGTCCAATCGACTTCTGCATTATTATCATCATCTTCCCCAAACCTTAAGTAAAAATATCTCCTAAAATTGGAAAAGGAGAAAATAGGTGAACCCGACATAGGGAAATGCCCATACAGAAGAAAAAAGTTTGAGGTAAGCTTGATACCTGATAAAGTAAATTGAGAGAGGGTAACTCAGCCACAGGCAGATTCTGATTGACTAGATTTGGGTTTGGGTACGAGATTTGGCATTTCAAACAAGCTCTCAGGCTATGTGATGCTGCTAGTTCATGGATCATTTTTTTTTTAAGATTACTTATTTGAGAGAGAGCATGCACGCAAGTGAACTTGAGGTGGGAGGAGGGGCAGAGGAAGACACAGACTCCCCGATGAGTAGAGAGCCCAATGCAGGACTTGATCCCAGGACCCTGGGGTCATGACCTGAGCCCAAGGCAGACTCTCAACCAACTGAGCCACCCAGGCACCCTGCATCATATTTTGAGTAAACGTTATCACTGCGTAGTACACAGAAATATACTCATTAATGTGTTCATTGAGTATTAAACGTTTAGTTTCTTGTATGTTATTGTGCAGATATATTTGGGGAATTACTGTATAACAACTGGAGAAATTAGTTGGGAGTTTCTGATTGCCTGGGAACATATTGTTTTTTTCCTTTTTAAATAATAGATTATAAGTTCCAACGATGCAAAACTTGTAATCAAGCAGATTTTCAGAAATTCATATGTGTACTCATGCATATGTGAGTATCGGCTTCTATGTGCATAAAATAATTCTGAATGCCTCTGAAAGAATAAGAATTTTAACATTGAGTAGATTGGGAACATAAATAATGTTCATCAGTTCAATAGTGCTCAGACTTCATTATATCTGCTTTTGTGCCCTTTGAATTTGAATCAGATAAATACATTATTTATTATCAAATAATTTTTTTAATTCTCGTCCTAAAACTGATGACCTCTTGAAGTTGTATGGAAAGAAAGGAGAATTTATGCAGGTCTAAATACGCAGAAAGCTTTTCCAGGAAAGACATGGTGCTGAGCTCACCCTAACCAGCTTGAAAGAGCTTAAATCTACCCACAGAAGCAAATAAATGTGCAATGGTTATATCATCAGTGAATCAGAGTTTTCCATTCTTCTGATACCTTTTTAAAAATACTTACTAAAATTATACATAGACATGATTTTAAAACCACTTCATTTAGTAGGACATAATTTAAAAAAAATAGTATCTGATTTACTACTTACTCATCTAGTAGGGATCAACAGGGAAAAGTGTTTTTTTTTTTTAAGATTTTAATTATTTATTCATGAGAGACACAGAGAGAGAGAGAGAGACAGAGACACAGGCAGAGGGAGAAGCAAGCTTCATGCAGGGAGCTCCACGTGGGACTCGATCTCAGGTCCCCAGCATCACCCCCTGAGCTGAAGGCGGCGCTAAACCGCTGAGTCACCCGAGCTGCCCAGAAAAGTGTTTTTGATATTTTCATGATTGATGATTATGTTCATGCTGACAAATAGTATGTTTGTCACCTATTTATAAATTCTGGAATTTTATGCATTAACCATTCACTCTCTGCTATAATGGATAAAGATTTAGCTCACTGCCAACCCCGATCTTCACCTATCATCCATTGAAAATAGTTTTATCACTATCTGTTTAGGCTTTTCATAACTGTAAATAATTTCTTCTTTATTTCTTACATATCAACTAATAGGTGTCTCTTGACTCGTCACTCTGTATTATGAGAACATTCCTGTCCTTTCCCATCCTTTTAGTTCTCTATCCACTTTTGTCCTTTCAAACACTATAATACTGCCAAGGTGACAACATTTACATTTTGTTTTCTTTTTTTTTTTTTTTTTTTACATTTTGTTTTCAATCACAAATACATGGGTCATATCCTACATGTTGAAAATTTAAGGCAGTGTATATGTAATAATGACCACAATAAAACTATTGTTCATCCTACCCAAATAGTATGATATGATTCTTTTTCTTATGCAACTTATTACTTTTTCTGGAGGTCCTAATTGGTTTCTTATTTTCTTTCCATTATTTAACTTTTTCATCATTTTAAGAACTCAAGATTTTTCCCTAATATATTCATTTTTCCTTTGTAATATCAAGTCATATTTTTCCACTGTCTCTCCCTTCCCCAAGCATTCCATTTTCTGCTGCCATTTGTGTGGCAGTCTGGGCTTGCTAACAGAACTATCTTCCTAATCTTCCCTTCTTTACTGTCCTAGGTTGTATCCCTGCCACATTATTGGTCCTCTGACTGAGAAGCTCTTGGCCAACATACCCCTGCAGCAACCACCACAGTCTTCAGCTCAACAAGGAAATCATGAGGAAAAGGACTAATAGCAAAAGTCAAAACACTATATTCTACACTCCTCTTTTGCATGCCTCCAGAGTAGCAATCTGCCTTTTCAAGAAGTTCCCTAGACTGATGAATCAAATAAGGCAATTTGGAAGTTGATTTTAATTTGGTTTTTTAATTCATGCCAGTTATGATTCATTCTGTTTCATACTGAAATATTGTACTTTATTTTTCTTTCAAGAACTATTTGACAGACACTAAATAGAACCTCTTTTTTATAACAAAGAATGCTTAATTGTCAAAGGAGTTAAAATGCCATACATGGACTAATGATTAAGATTTTACTATATTTTACTAAGGTGCTCTGATTCTGTTTCCTTAATAATGACCTCTTCTTTTATAGTCTACTTGTGAGCCTATGAGATGGGATATGGAAGGAGGTCTATGATTACTCACCAACCTGATTAACTTTGTTCTCTTTTTGACAAAGTATTGTGTCATGGTTATGTACAGCTCCGATTCCATTTAAATATCTGTGTGACAAATATTCTGCAGAGGAAAAAGAATAGGACTTGAGTAATGTGACTAATTCAGCATACATAATTTGTTAATGCAGTTAGTGCTGAATCAGAACTATAAAATTCTTAGTGGAATGCATAAAAGATGGACAGTCTAACTTTTACTTTTCTTACGAGGGTTCAATTTACAAAAAATCCTAACCTTTTATACAGAGGTCAATATCTTGAAGACATGTAATGTGCAATTGACTTATTTTATTCATTTCCATTTTTCAAATCTGACCTAGGAAGTTTAATTTGTTTATCAAGCTCACTGCTGTTTCTTGTGCTTTTGAGCAAACATTTGCTCAATGTTTAGTATTTGTAGTTTCTTCCTATTTACCTGGCTCAGTGCTAGGCTCTTGAAGGAATCAGAATAATTAAAATACCAATACCTCACTCCAAGTATCTGGTAATATAGATACAGACATAAGAAACATATATATGAAGCAAAGAAGTATTCAAAACAGTATTCAAAAGCTATATCATGTGGCACAAAGAATTGGGTGGTATTTAGAGACATCTGAAGAGAAACAAAAATGGAGCACCCATAGAAGGCTTAGTAAATAGAGATAGGATTATACAGTTGCCTATGGGCTATTTTGATGCAACCATTTCAAGCCAATTTGTTGACTATGAAACAGAAATTTTCTGCTGCATCTGGAACATTATATAACTTCTTGGGTATGTTTTCTTTCTCTCTGTGTGATAGGAATAAGATAAAAAGATTAATGCTTGCTTGTGAAAGTTGACTCTAAATGTCAACATTTGTGCGTGTTTGAATAGAGCCTACCATTCTAACTAAAATTCATGCAAGGAAGATTCTTTATTCTTTGCAAGTAACTTGAACTCAGAATGTATTATCATTTTAGAAGATGTGTTAATACTACCCTATGACCAACCTTAATGCAATGGAGAAAACATCACCCACCTCAGTCTGGGCAAGTTTACTTTAAACACTAATTCTGTGGCCAAGAATATATGATACAGGGATACTTCATTTAAGGAAAGAGATATTTCCTTAAAACCATGGAAACTGAAAAGCAGAAATATTAAGTTAAACCATATGAAACTGCCAGTTGTGTAGATCAAAATAACAATAATTTTGTATGATCCGTTGTAGAGATGAGACTCTTTTCCATCCGGTTCTTCTGGTTGCCATTACCTATAACTAGCTCCCCCACCCCCAAATTAAACTTATAAAGGAAAGATTACTTTCAGGATTTCTAAAATCCTAATATTTAAAGTTGGAGGTAGATAAATCATCTCCAGCACAGTCAAAACAGATAACTGAGCTTCTCTAAATTCCAAGAAGTTTCTTTGAAGATTCCTTGGTTGATGTCTTAGAGCAGCTAAGAATAACTAGCATAACAATATGTGTATTTGGTTTTCAATAAATCAAATGATAATGCTTATTCTGGAACCCTTTTAGACTTTCATGTAGGAAATAAGGAAGAGAGGACAGAGAGAAATGCTTGTCAGCCTTGACCCAGAGCTCTTAAGACAAAGAGGGATAATATACTGAAGTCTATTCAAGGTTTGGCCTCTCCACAGATCATTACAACCAAGATGCCAATTAACACTAAATGTGACAGTGGCTTTTGTGACGTGGACAGCTGGCCACTCAAAGATACACAAGGACCACCTGCTCATATAACATAGGCCACCAAACAGGCACCAGATGGTAACAACATTTGAATGTTATTACTATAGTCACTTTCACCTCAGATCTATTTGAACTGGACATTAGGAGGCAGGGCTGTAAAATTCACATCTGATTTTTAGAACAATATGGTTCTCTATAAATCTCACATGTATGACTTACTTGAGGCCAAAGAATCATTCCTGGGCATTGGTGGCTCAGCAGAAGTTCTGCATCATGTGGCAACTAGAAGTAATTGGCTTAACCAAGATATACTACACCTGCTGAGATGCCCTTATGGAAAGCTTGGAGAGGAGAAATGTAGAAAAATCAACTACAGAAAAAGACTTGAATGAGGTGATGGGGTTGGGGGTTGGTAAAAAAAATAAAAAAAGAGTAAAAAATGGTTGTCAGAAGAGGCAAGTGCCAAAGTAGCAAGAGGAGCCAAGACATGCACATTTTTGGCTACATATACCAAGCCTTTGGAAATTGCTTCTGGCTATACAGATTTTTAAGAAAAAGCATTCTAAAAACTTTCAGACAGGCCTCTTGCCCATAAAAAAAGGTACAAATACAAAGGTATCAATAAATGTGCACCAGGAGGTTGAGAGAACATTCAAGAGTTTAAATCACTTCCTAAAACTGAGGTAATTGTTCTGTTAAATTGGCTGATGCCCCAAGCATGGCAAAAGAATTATAAAGTAGCTTAGTTAACAATTCTGAAAACATAGTTTGTACTTTGGACAAAGAGCCACCCATGGTTGTGTTTCATGGGGAGGAATGGACCTGAGATAACGCCTCCCAATCTTTAGTAAAGAAAATACATTGTCTAAGGAACTAGGGAGCATATGTAAATTGCCTAGCAAATTACACAATAATCAAAAGACCATACATATTTCACTAATGTTATTTATTCTGCATTATAAACTGAGGTAGTCTCTACCTATCTATAAAAAAAAAAATCCAATTTCCATTTCCCTAACAACTTAGATGAACCTTGTTGAAACAGCAGCCAGATGTCCAATATAATTTCCTGAATTTCAAAATGCAACTAACTTAGCAGGTGGTCCTAAGTCTCTAAATCAAACTGTTAGGGCTTTGAGGGGGAGGCTCCTAGCTTAGGAAAATGGGGTCAGTCTGAAAAGATTTAAAAAAAAAAAAAAAAGCTAGAAAAAAGGAAAGAGCAAAGAAAAATATTAGTAAAATTTGACAAATGTATTTCTTAGTATTATGTCAAACATGTTTACTGAGCTGCACAATTAATAAAAAATATTCTGTACTAGAGTCCCTAATTATTATTCCACACAGGACAGAACACCTCTTCATTATCCCTTTTTGAATTGATTGTGTACATCAAACAGTCGAGATATAAATAAAATATGCCTGCATGCATAATACCCTCACATTAAAGCTGGAGGCAATTAACCTATGATTTCTCATTAATTAAATTAAAATAACCTTCTAAAAAATGTCTAGAATCAAAACAGATTTCTTTTAGTGTAGATTTTCCTCACAATGATGCAGAGAGCTTGTTTACTAAATTTATCACACCAATAAAAAAATGCTATTTCTGTTTTTATCCCAGGCTGGTCTTGGATTTTCTCCTGAGGTTCCAGTCTCATTTAGCTAAATCCGATTACAGTGTCAGGGTTTTTTGGGTTTTGTTTTTGTTTTTCTCTCTGTCTTTAAAAATACTTTTCATCAAGGCTTCTTTTCTGTTAAATTGTCCAAGTACCTTCTTTCTGAGATGGATCACTATCATGTAGTGGAAAGCTGAAAACTATTTGGTGAGTTCACTGAATTTAGACAGTTGAAGCACATACACATGAGATACCAGGGGGTGTAATGGGCCTAAATATGGGGCTGCCCTCAGCATGGATGAAAAATCCTCATGACCTCCTGCTCAGGCTCTTCCCAATTTTTCCTCTCCTTCCCAGACTCCCCATTACACCAAGTTGTTAGTTACTTCAGATTTCCAAAGTCTCCCCTCTACAGAGTATTTTCATTCTAAGATAGACATAAAAGGATACATATCACTGAGGAATATATCCTTAATAATAGAATTCTTTGTTTTTTCTCTAAAGTCCTTTGCAGATCCCCTAAAATCTCACTATATTAAGAGAGCACATAGCCACAGATTGCCCCCACCTAAAACCTGCCTACCTTAGTACATGATCAGGTGCTAAAAATGTTCTTAAATATCATGCATCGATTGATCGATCTCTTCTCCAATGGGAAAGTCATATATATTCACCCTTTCTTTCATATCCTGAAAATCTGTATGACACACTACTTTCACACGGTAAATCCTCAATAAATGAGGTTATGTTGAATTGAGTGTTAAGCCTGGATTCATTCCTTTACACCAAATCAGCTCCTCATCTCAACCACCACAGGCTGTTAGTGACAACACTTGTCTTCTAGACACCTGGATAAGAGCTTTGGGACATCTTCTACTCTTTAAGAACCATTTCTTAACCCTTTTATTGATTTCCTCATGAGGTGCTATCATTTCTTCCTTCAAAAGATGGGATTACTTCCTTTTCCTTGATTCTGACCACCACAGCCCAATACAGATAGATAATTATTACTTTGCTCTTAAAAACCCAAACTTTCCCTAATTCTACTCACTGCCTCTAAATTATCCCTCTACAATGTCCATACCTATACTCTTTACAACAAACCTTACCTCAGCTTAATTTTGCCCTTGACCAGTTCTTCATATGCCTATGTCAAATGCACAACGCACATTGTCTATTGCCTATCCAACAAATACCATCACCTTTCCTATCTCTTCCCTGCTAGTAGAGCCCTGGATTTTGGCCCTTCCTCTGCTCTAGGATTGGTCCATACCAGCCAATGGTGTAAGGGTAGGCTTTTGTTCCCATTTTGACCAATGAGGTTCAAGAGAAAGTCAGGGCAAGGGGATGGAGGGGTGGGTTGGTGGGAGACTTCCATTCCTGAATAAAATGGCCAAACTTCATAAGGACAAAACAGGATACCTCTGTCACTTTCTTACTTCTTAGACTATTTACGGAAGGTTGTGGTGCTTAGAGCTATACCAACAGATAATAATAGTAGATCAAAAGAAGATAAAAACGTCAGGTCTTTGATGACATCCCTGAAGTACTGAACTAACACTTCAAGACTTTTTGTTAAAGAATAAGAAATTTAGTACATTGAATTGAAAATGAGCAAAAGAAATTATTTTTCTTATACAAGATGAATCTTCAAATGCACAATGTAAAGCTTTGTTACTCAATGCCCCAGTTTGGGAAACCACTGGCACAGAAGACCATGAATACCCCAAATACCATGTAACTTCATGATAAATTCTTGTAAGAGATTGATAACATATTACACAGGATTTAATGTCAGGGTACACACAATCTCGATGCAACAAAGGCATCTGAGAAATTCACTAAGCACGTATTTAAACAATTGAATCTGTCATGTGCATTCGGAGAAGTCCCTGAAGAAGAATTTGCCTGACAGGATACAATGGCATTGGAGAAGCTATTATAGTCAATTCTATGAATCAGGTACCCTGATTCCCCAAGGCAATTTTTACAAGAGCGGGTCAATGGCTTATGTATAAAGCTTTGTTTTAAAATGATAAGAGGGATTTGAGAAAGAGTTTCCTTTTAGTTACAATACCTTTTAATACTACATTAAAATAAGATAGGTGCTATTTATACAAAATACCTTTTGACAAAGGAGGATTTTATGACAAATAAATCTCAAAGTGATGTATTAATCCAATTTTTACTGCAGACCATCATAAATAGAACACGGTATACTATGCATAAAGAAATGATAAAGCATAAAAAGTGTAAAATATTAAAGTAGTACTACTGAATTTTACAAATCATATAGATGATTTTTAGCCACTTCACCTTGTAAAGCTGTGCCCTTATTGTAATAATGCTCAAAATGTACTCTGCATATATGTCCTTGATAATGACAAGTCCTTAACCTTTGAAAATGGAATTGTGCTTTGGAAACAAGACAATCATTAAGCTGAATGAAATTAAACTCAACTTGCCAAAAGCCCTGTGCTCCTCAAAAACCAATGAAACTCAAGTCTCTCTCATTCTCATGTCCTGGGTCATGCAAAGCAGGCCTCACCGATGTCATACAGGTGGATGAATGCAGATCCTCTCCCATGGTTCTTGCACATCAAAGGCCTCATTCCTTCAAAATAGTTTCCCAGTATCCAAGGACCCAATTTCACCAAAGGCTATATATTGAAGATCATTCCCACTATGTCATTTAATTCATGAGCTTAAATCCTCCTCAAATTCATGAGAAAAACTCACTTCTCTTTCCTTCATTTCTCAAAGGTTCATCTAATCCTAATTCTATCTAGTACATCAAACCACTCATTACCACTTCAGTGCTTTTACCTCAGGATCTATAAGGTTCATGCCTACACTTCCCCAGTGTCCTTAAGGATTCGGGTCCAGTATCCTCAATTCACTGCTTTCACATAGTCTTTCCCTTTGCATACCATCTCACCAAGAGGATGTCAACTCAAACCCTTTCAGCACCTCCTTTGCAGGAACCATGGAAGAAAGTTATGTCCCATATTATGCCAGCCCTCTGAGTCATTCCACCTCCTTCATCTCAAAGCTCCATAGCTTTCTCTACCAATGACGCTCAGACCTTAATCACACCATTAACAACTGAACATCAACTGAACATCAACTGAAGCTTCTGTTGATACTACTCAATGGTTTAAGAGCTTGAAAATGAGGGAACTATGATAGTTCTTTGATGCTAAACTGAGAGGTAAACATGCCAGCTCTCTTGTTTTAAACATGTACTATCTTGAATATACCAAATAAAATTTTGGAGTTAAAGTTGGTGTCTTTCCCTCTCTAGATTCTGATTTCTACTACTCATTATCCAAAACTTGGGAATGCAATAGATTCAGACTAGCTATGAGATCCCACTATCTGAGTTCTTGCCATAAACACCCCAAGAACCTAATATACTAGGAGACAAGGGAAATTTATTGGACCAGAATTGTGGAGCTGCACGGAAAGAACAAAATGGGTCACAAGGAGTGCAAGACTGGAGTAAAACCTGATTTGCCATATTAACATATTTTAAGAATGTTTAGATGAAAGGAGGATTGGTCAGCTATGAAAACATACATTAGAGTGATACACAGAGAAATAAGCATACACAGTGAGCTCCTCCTAGGGGAGAGGAAGCTTTAGTCAGAGTTTTAAGTACTTCAATTCTATAACAAACAAAAATTATGCTTAAATGGAAAGTGTACATGTCTACATAAAGCACATTCTTCTGCATTGTCAGATTCTAGCTATTCACTTTCTTTGGTCTATTTTACAGCTCTTTCCATATTGATAAGCATTCTGATTCTGTCTTGTCCAGTAGTGCTTCCATGAATTTCCTCACCCTCCTCCCCTTCCCCCCATGGGGGAGAAAGCCACTTCATCTCCACTTGCAATTAAATTCCTTTATTCCAGATACATTGGTTAACTTTTTACTTTCCCTTTAAAACAGTTTTAACACTGGCTGGATTGTTTCACCGAATAAGTATGAACTCTTTAATATAAATTCATTTGATATCTGTATGAGAGTCATCACTTTATCTTTAAAAAATTATCGTTAACACTAGTTAACAAAAGTTTCCCTTGTTTATAGATAGATGTAAAATGCTAGATATCAATTGACTGAATATTTCCAATTCTATAGGTGAGTCTATCTCCCATTAGTAAAAGAATATGTCAAGCTATCTTAATGTCATACAAATGAATACTTATCTTACCTAATTTCTCTTGTTATGACTTGATATTTATCAATTGCCCATTTGATTTTTCCAGACTTATTAAGATATTGATATATAACATTGTTCAAGAGGTACAAAACATTGAGCTGATCCATTTATATATTGTGAAATAATTACTACCATAGTTATTAGCTAGCATCTCCATAACTTCCCATAATTTCCATTTATTTCAAGTAGTGATTTTTTAAAAGATTTTATTCATTTATTCATGAGAGACACACAGAGAGAGACAGAGACATAGGCAGAGGGAGAAGCAGGCTCCCTGCAGGGAGCCTGATGCGGGACTTGATCCCAGGACCCCAGGACCATGACCTGAACCAAAGGCAGATGCTCAACCACTAAGCCACCGAGACACACATCTAGTAGTGATATTTAAGGTCTACTCTCTTAGCAACTTCCAAGTATGAAATACAGTTTTATTAACTATAATCTCCATGCTGTCCATTAGATTCCCCAGTGCCTCATCTATCCCATATCTGGAAGCTTATACTCTTTAACCAACATCTCACCATTTCCTCCATTCACTAGCCCCTCAAAGTCTATCCATGTCATCACAAATGGCAGGATTTCCTTTTTTCTCATGGCTGAATAAAGTTGCACTTTACATATATATATATTCTTTATATAGTCATCTGTTGAAGAACACTTAGGTTGTTTCCATATCCTGGCTATTACGAAAAATGCTGCAATGAACAAAGGGGTACAGATATCTTTTGGAGATCCTTTTTTTATTTCCTTTAAATACATACCCAGAAGTAGGATTGCTGGATCACATGGTAGTTTTCATTTAATTTTCTGAGAAATCTCTATTACGGCTGCACCAGTTTGCATTCCCACCAACAGTGCACAATGGTTTCCTTTTCTCCGTATCTTCACTAAAACTTGTCATCTCTTACCTTCTTGATTTTAGTCATTCTAACAAGTGTGAGGTGATATTGTGGTTTTGTTTTGCATTTCCCTCGTGATGACTGATATCAAGCAACATTTCTGTACCTGTTGGTGATTTGTATGTCTTCCTTGGGAAAATGTCTAATCAGTTCCTCTACCCATTTTTTAATCAGATTGTTTTTGTTGTTGTTGTTGTTTTTATTGACTTGTAGGAGTTCTTTATATATTTCAGATACTGATCCCTTACTAGATATGTGATTTGCAAACATTTTCTCCCATTCTGTGGGTTGCTTTTTCACTTGCTAATTATTTCTTTCACTGTGCAAAAGATGTATTCCCACTAATTTAGTTAGTTGTCCTACTAATTAATTTTTGCTTTTATTGTTTGTGCTTTTGATGTCACATCCAGAAAAGTTGCTG